>NC_091264.1:25934385-26559385 GCF_042477335.2 Ovis canadensis | reverse complement strand
AGAACTGCAAATCCACAGGGTTTTCACAGCATATTTGTGTATCTGGCGCTCTCAGCTCGCCTCCCCTCGGGGACCATAAGAGATGCCAAGGAAAGAAACAACATGCTCCCCCATAATTTCAAAGTCAGTTCCAGAGTTAATAATAAATTAAGAGCTGCAGGCGGGTGGAGGAGGAGTCGACATGGAGGGCCCACTCCGTGCTGGGGCAGACTGACCCCTCCAGGAACATCTTCTAGGAATCAGGAGAAATACTGGAACACTGGCATCTCAGATGCTGAGGAGGTTTCTCCAAAGTCCGAGGCTCACTGACCCCAAATCTTTGTGGCACCAAAGGACGTGGGGTCCCCAACTCATGATGGCTGTATGAGGGAGGGGAGAATGGAAGAGCGTTCTCTCTCCCAGTTCCTTTATCCCTCCCAGGGGACAGTGGGAGCACTTTGAGAAAGGCAGAACAGTTTTTCAGAGGGAATTGGAAAATTCTTCTCCCTGGCCAATGACTAAACCCATTCACCTCTGAGGAAGTTTCTAGACCAACAGCCACACCAGTTGGAAATCCAACAGTCCCAAATATCTGTGCAAATCTGTTATTCATTGTTGGGGTTGTAGGAAGACTGTCTCTCAGACTGGAAGCTCCTTGAAGACCAGGGTCTCTGCCACCAGGCTGGAAGTGCCATCAGCTCTAGTCAGAGCTAAGGTTGTGAAGGGACTGGGAAATACCAGTGAGAGGAGGCCAGGCAGGTTTAACCCTGAGAATACAGGGTGTGATGTGGACAAGATGGCCACCCTGAACTATCAGAGGGGCTGTCCTGTGAATCCTGTAGAATCCACTCCTTCTGTGTGCATTCCCAAGAAGAAGAGCTAGAATTAAGGGGAGGTGACTCAGAGGACTGGACTTTGGTTCCAGAGAAGGATGGCCTTTCTAAGAGTGAATCAGTGAGAAACAGTGAGCCTCCTACTACGAGAAGTGAAGCTTCTGAGGAGGGGCCCAAAGCACCAGGTGGCTGCTGGGCCAGGGGGCCTTTAAGATTCTTCCCAAGCCCAAGAGGCAGTCAGTGATGGTGGAGGTTCTAGTCTCACCACCCCCAACCCTGCAGCAGGGCTCCTCCTGATAACCTCAGGGAGGGGCCAGAGGAGATGAGCAGGAGGACACAGGGAAGTGAAGTGAAGTGAAGTCGCTCAGTCGTGTCCGACTCTTTTCGACTCCATGGACTGTAGCCCACCAGGCTCCTTCGTCCATGAGATTGTCCAAGCAAGAGTACTGGAATGGGTTGCCATTTCCTTCTCCAGGGGATCTTCCCAAGCCAGGGATCGAACCCAGGTCTCCTGCATTACAGTCTGAGCCACCAGGGAAGCTGGAGGACACAGGGACCAGCTCCAACCAAAGAAGCCACTCAATACATTAATCAGGCAATCAAATGCGACAGAGAAGGATGAATACAGGGGTGGCTGTTGTAGCCTTGCAAGACTGCCCGGAACAGACTGGCTGAACAGATAAGTAGAAAAATAAGTCTTTCTTGCCAACCAGGGTAGTGTTCTATCCTCATCTGCAGGGGGCACAGAGGCCTCAACTCACCCAGCGCTCCCCTGGACCCACTCACTCTTCACCAGGGAACCAGCGTCAGGGCAGGGAGTGGCTTGCCCACGGTCACAAAGCTAGACAGGGGCAGGGCTGCGGCAAAGCCCTAGAGCTCGAAAGCCAGTGCCCTTTCTCCTGTTCTCAGCTGCCCCCACAGCACCACCTGCTCCTGCAGTAGCTGGGATTCCTTTTAAAAATATGTTCATCTCAGGCCCCAAAGTGGACAGAGACAGCATGTATTACATGTTCTCTGCTGGCCCGGGAAGAGCAGACAGAATGAGCTCCTGACATTTCTGGAATCTACTCCGGTCTTCACATTTCCTCTCACAGCCACATTCTCTCCCAAGCAACTGTGGAGTATGGGCACTGGTCACCCTTTCCCTTCCTGAGCCCGCAGGCTTCCTCCCAGGCGCCCCTCCACATCCAGTTCCTCCAGCTGCTCCTGAAGGGCCGGTGAACTCCTCCACTGGAAGGCAGTGGAGATTCAACGTATATTACCCCACCCAGGAGAATTCTCATTTTAAGTCAGGCTCTGTAAGAGGGAGAGGTTTGATCTATGGAGTCTAAAGCATGGACATTAAGGACTTTCTGGATGCTGGGGAGAGGTGTGCGGGTCAGAGACGCCTTTCCAGGGCTCCCTGATGGAAAAGGAAGGCCAGGGTGGAACTGGGGGTCACCATCCAGGAGGGGAAGCAGATAACAAGCACCCCGGGCACTCTTAGCAGGGAAGGGGGCAGCTCCCCACCTTCCACCAGGTGTGTCCTAAACTGGGCATGCTCTACAGGGAACAGTTACCTCTCCTAAATCCTAGAGAGCAGGAACTAGGATGTTAGCACTTATCCACAACTGGACAGATCAACCACCAGGACTCACGAAAGACTATCCTTCACCCCGCAGAACAGACACCTCCAGTGAACCGACTCTGGTCCCCTCCTCGGGTTGATTAACCACACCCTGGAAGCCAGAGACAGGATGCACTGACCTCTGGGGGTTCCCACGGAAGACTTCCAGCTCCATCAATCCCAAGGAGCTGGAAAGGCAGCGCAGATTCTCTGTAATACCAACCAACCAGAGCTTGTTCACAGGCTCCAGAGCAGGGCTCCCGGCTTCTGTCTTCTCCCCGCCAACAAGCACACCCCCGACCCAGGGCAATTTCCCCAGAAGAACGCTCACGCTGCGCCCTGCCAGCCTCGGCGCCAATTGACTGGATTTCAATCAGAAATCCATCTCCCTTAAGGACCGCTTTGGATACAAGCAGAAGAAACCTGCAATCTAGATGCTGATGCCTAGCCATAATGGGGGGAGCCGGAAGGAGGCCGCCTGCCCAACCCGGTCCCTCCCCCGGCCAACCCCCGCGCTCAGCGAGGATGAAAATCGGCCTGGGCTGCAGCCGACTCAGCTTCCAGGGACCTAGGAAGGGGCGAAGCCTCTGTCCCTGCGTCCCCGACACGGCGGGCACAGCCGGATTGCTGAGTCTGGCCGAGGAGGGTTAATGCTGCCGCTGCAGTTAGCCAGCCTCGGGGAGCCAGCTGCGCGTTCTGGGCGAGCCCTCCACGGGGGTTCCCTGGACGCTCCGGAGAAGGGCTCTCCTAGGACGGCTAAGAGGGACCAAAGGTTTCTTTCTTTCGGAGCACGAGAAGCCGCAGGCTGGGCACTTCTCCCCACCCACCCACCCCCAACCTCATCACCAGCTGCCACTGGTCCCTCTCCTGTCCTGTACCGCGGTCAGGAAAGGGTCACGCGGAGTCAGGGTGGCTCCTCCACTCCGCTCCCTACCCCAGACCCCGCACCAGGCGAGCGGGGGCGGGGCTGCGGGGACGGGAAAGACCCCGCGGAGCGCTGGCGGCTCTGGTGCGCGGCGCGGGCAGCCTCCCTGGTAAATAATGCACGCCTCCCAGCGCCGGCTGCAGCAGGTAGTGTATCAAAGTAATATCGCGCCGCGAATTGCAGTGTAATCGCCGTAATTTAGGGCCCCGTGGGTGAGCCCGTTTCGGCAAGGCTGCGCGCCCGGACGGCCAAGGTGACTGGAGCGTCTGCTCTGGCTTTGACCTCTGGATTTCCTCCAAGCTAAGTGAGGCCATAAAAAATTCAGAAGCCCGGGCTGTCTCCTAGCAAATGGGGTGTGGGCAGAAAGATTGTATTATCTATCTAGACCCACCGAGACGGATGCAACCGCCAAGAATAAAGCGATGTCGCCGATCGCGCTTAGGAGGGCCGGCTGGGAGTCCTGCCCTGAGCCCATCCTCTCCCGGGTGGTCGAGCAAGGCCCCGGCAGTGTGTTGGGGGTGTCCAGCCCAGAACGAGGAGATGGTTTTTCATTAGACTCGGAGTGCCCCTGCCGCGAGCCATCCGATCGGTCCCTCCCGCGGGCTGCGCAGCAACCAGACCCTTCCAGGACCTGCGGGGCCGCCGTCGGCCTCCTCGCGGCGCTAGGGAGTTGGTCCGGCATTAACATTTCTGCCCAGGTCCTCCCGAGGGGCCTGCCGCCCGCCTGCCCTGCCCCAGCCCCGTCAGGGAAAGTCTGTCTGGGCTAGAGAGATGATAACAGGAAATGCATTTGCAGGCTCCCTTCTAACTTCTTGATGGGAGCCAGTTGGAAGCGCGCGGAGCTGTGCTGTCCCTCTGAGCTCGGCTCCCGGTGACCTGGAAGGTGATAATCATGAGCTTCTCTAAGGAAAGACAAAGAAATGGAAAAACTTATCGGGCCCTGCAGCTCTGTCACATTGCATTAGCCGAGAGCCTTGTGTCTGTGGCCCCAACTCCGTGTTGGAGGGGCTGTTTTCTGTGTTCAGGAGCTCTCCACCCCAGGCCTTACTCTCCGCACCCATAAGTTCTCTCTCCTCCTTACCCCTCTCCGAATCATTTTCATCTCCCAGTGAAGAGATGTGACAGATGGCAAGCTTTCTGGAACTGACACTCTGCTGATCGTCCCCAACCCCATCCCGCTTCCCTGGTTGTTTCTCTTGCCTGGGCTGTGAACTTGGGAGCCAGGAGGGCCCTAGAAACCAGCGGTTCTGATTAAACAAGCCATGGGGCATTCTGACAGCAGAACGTTCTACAACCCAGCAAGAAAGAAGGAGATTTGTGTGTGAAGGAAAATGTCCAGGATATATTGTTCAATAGAAAAAGCAAGTTGCAGAATAGCATATAGCGAAATATCTCATTTGTGTTACATTTTAAATAAAGGCTATATATACTCACAGGCTTGCCTATGCAGAGAAAATGTCTGAGAAGAAAAAGAGACTGTTAATGGCTGTCCCATGGGATAAGGAGGAGAAAGGGACTTTAACCTCTCACTTTGAAATTTTTGTTTTGTTCGATTTTTTTCAAAAATGATTGCATTACTTTCACAATTTCAATATAAATCTTTTTCCCCAAAAAAAAGAAAGAAAAGAAAAAGAGACTTCTAGTCTAACTTCTTCATTTGAAACAGAGCCCAGGGAGGGAAAGGCACTTTCCCAAGTGGCGCTGTGCTCACAGCCTGGCCTCAGGCCCTATCCTCTATGTCCCTTTACCAGACTCCTTCCCAGGCACGCAGCCTGGCCAGCCAGGCTCAACAGGCCCACAAGAGAACCAGGGACCCCCTTCCCAGAGCAGGAAGGGCCCCTGAGAGGAGTGTGACCTGATCTGAGGGAGCAGTCTTTGATTCCAAAGACAGGAGTTGGAAGCAGATTTGGACACCTGGCTGGATGGCCAGCGCTTGTCCATGACCTTACCCTTCTCCAGGCCCCACAGGCCCAGTCTCACCAAGGGTGGGAATAGAGGGGCTATATGCCTGGGGTGACCAACCGTTGTGATCTATCCGGAACTGAGATGGTTCCCAGGATTTGGCCCATGGAATTCTCCAGGCAAGAATACTAGAGTGGGTAGCCATTCCTTTCTCCAGAGGATCTTCCCAGCCCAGGGATTGAACCCAGGTCTCCTGCATTGCAGGCAGATTGTTTGCTGTCTGAGCCACCAGGGATGCCCTGGATTAAGACAGTCCTAGGCAAATTAGGAAATAGTAACCCTTCTTGTGCCAGTTCTTGTCTATGGCAGCCCACTGACAGTTTGGCAACTCAAGGTTGAAGATTCTAGAAGGCTGTCTCCAGGCAAGGACGGCTTGTCCTTGTTCTGACTTCCCTAAAAAGTGTGAAGCTGTAAGGGTTAATTTACTTGTCGGTTATGATTTCCTCTCAGTCCAAGCACGCATACACACACCCCACCATGCTTCCTTGCCTCTCTTAGTCTGTCTAAAGGCACATCAGCCAGGGCCCTGCAATAACCCCCCTCTGTCTCTTTGAGCAACATAATCCTCAAGAAATTCTGGAGCCTTTAATTACACACGGGGCTCATCGCAATTTCTCATCTCTCCCTCCCCACCTCAGGAGACAAAAAAGAAATTTCACACCCTAGTGAGCCCAGCTCATCTTTTCCTCTTTGATGCCAGCCTGGGGTTAAAAAGCAGGGACAAGCGACATACGCCTCCTCTGGGTTCTGATTCCTTTGCTGATTTTGAGATTCCAAGCATGCATCCTAAAGATCTAATCTGATTTTGCCATGCCCGCCTTACCAGCCGATTAATGGCCCCCTGGCTTCCGCACTGCAGCACCCACTATTCTGCAGAGGGCCAACTTCCATCACCCCTCTCACCTGCCGCTGGCCCCACCTGAGACTGACAGCCCAGAGGAGAAAGAGCTAAGGTTAAGAAGGTGGTGGTTGGCAGAGGCCGGGGTGGGTTCAATTTTCTGTTCTGGTCACAGCTAGCTGTGTGACTTTGGACAAATTGCTTCTCCCCTCTGGTTTTCTCACTCATAAAATGGAAGGGGTTGACCTAAGTGGTCTCTAAGTTCCCTTTAAATGCTGTATGTGCTTAGTTGTCAGTCCATGGGGATTCTCCAGGCAAGAGTACTGGAGTGGGTTGCCATGCCCTCTTCCTGGGGATCTTCCCAACCCAGGGATTGAATCCAGGTCTCCCACACTGCAGGTGGATTCTTTCCCGTCTGAGCCACCAAGGAAGCCCAAGGTCCCTTTAGTCCTAATAAGCCAGACTTCTGCAGTTTAAATCTTGGCTCCCCCTTCTAGCTGGGGGAACTTGAGCAAGTTACTTAACCTTTCTGTGCCTTGGTGTTTTCATCGACTTCACTGAATTGTTGCTAAGTTGTGTCTGACTCTTTGCGACCCCCATGGACTGCAGCACACCAGGCTCCACTGGGTTGTAGTAAGAATTAAATGAGTTCATATTTGAAGAGTGCTGAGAACAGTGCCAAGGACATGCTAAACCCCTTGTGACAGGGAGACTGGTGCCCCTGCCACATGCCCTCAACACACACCAGTCCCATGTGTAGCACTTGGACTTGCTCCAGCTCCAAGCACCCGTGTCTCTCTGCCTGACAGCTTTCTCCACCCACTCACCCCCTCCCAGTCTGCTTGCCCTGAGCTCCAGGCAGGCTAGAAGTACAAGCAGTTTCAGTGCCCAGAGAAACCTTTAACCGGTGATCTTAAGGTGTTTGTGTATACATACCCCAGCGAGCTTGGCCCTCGTTGAGATAACCAAGGCTTATTCTACAGTCTCCCAGGCTCTGGGTGGTAACTGCTCTTCAATGCACCCTTTGTTGGATTTCCGCCTTCCCTGTCTCCCTTGCGCAGTGCTTCTCAAGATCACGCACCAAATAAACAACCCTGCGCTCAGATCCTGGCCTCAGTTGTTACCTGCGCTAGTGCACCTCAAAGACAGGACCTGCACTCATTGCAACAAGCTTGTGAAGTCACTGTGGCCATTCCATGTCAGAGATATGGAAACTGAGGCCCACGGAGGCTCAGTGCCCTGTCCAAGATCACACAGTAGGCACGTGGCCCAGCTGGAAATTGAACCCAGGCGTTCAACCCAAGTTGACTCCATTGGCTTGTACATCTCCACCCGCCTCCCTCCTTTCCCTCTGAGGGGCTGAATCCTGTTTTGTGGTGGACACCTCATTCCTTCAGAGCCAGGGTGGCAGCTCTTACACTCCAGGAAGGGAAAGGGGGTACAAAACCAGGCCGTCTGTGAGACTGCCTCCCTGGCAGACCTGAGGGGCCACCCAAGGACTCTTTTCCAATCACACGGATACCCACAGAGCCCTGGGGTGGTGCAGTCCTGGGCAGAGCAATCAGGCTGTTGGTACCACTGCCTCAGTTTAAGTGCAAACGTGTGGGGACCCTTGGAGGAAAGCGGCCTCCCAAGGTGCCAGGATGGTACTCAAACACTGCCAGTCCCGAGGGGGCACCGTCCTTCTGGGCCTCCAACCAAGCCCCTGTCTTGGCCTCTGGAAGTGTGCACTGCCAGCATGAGCAATGGGCCATATGCCTGAGACAGAGGGGGCCAAGCCTCACAGTCACCCCCAGCAGAGGACCTCACTTCAGACTTGGGCTCATTATGGTTCCTGCTGTCCCGAGTCAGGCTTTCCACTTACCAATGGCTTTTATAGGCATATGGCTCCACATTCACAAAAGCATTCCTTCCTTCCTTCTCTGCACCCTTCTTTCCCTCCCTGGAGACAACAGCCGCTGTTGTTGATTTACTGCGGATCCTTCCAGAGATGTTCTATGGATAGACAAGCACAGATATGTAGGCGTTACAGCGTTCTTTTTTCCTCCAAAACAATTTATCTTGGAGATTCTTCTATAGGGGTATGTGAAGAACTTCCTCATTCCTTTTTACAGTTGTCTAGTATTCCATAAGCATTTGTGTCTCATAACTGATTTAACCAGTCCCCACTGGATGGTTATTTTGAGTTATCCCTTGATCATTTGCTAATAAGAACCTTGTACCTGTGTTTAGTTGCTCACTTGGAAGTATATCTATAGGAAAAATAGCTAGATGTGGGATCGCAGGGACGAGAGATACATATATATACTTGTAATTTTGAAAGATGTTGCCCAGCTGACCTCCAGTCACTTAAACTCCCACCAGTTGTGTGCCCTGCAGTGGGCTAACTGTGCCAAGTGTGTACAGACATTGCTGACTTTGCCCTCATGACAGCTTAGGGAGAGTGGCGTTATTATCCTTGTCTGATGAGAAAATTGAGAGATTCAGTTTTGCCCAAGATCACCCTTCCCCCCATAAAACAAAACCTTGAGCAGTATTACCTGCCAAGCTCTAGGCTAAGTGCTTTACATTTGTTATCTTATTTAACCCTCCCAGTAACAGTATGAGGTGGTTACTCTTACAACCACCATTCATTCAGATGAACCAAGTGTTGGAGCTCAGAGAGACTGAGAAACTTTCCCAGTACCACACAGCCAGTAAGTGGCAGAGTCCGATTTGAAATTTCTCAGTGTGCCTCCAAAGTCTGGGCTGTAGCTGCTCCCAGGAGGCTCTTAGAGACTCCCTGTTTAGAGCCTATCGTGTGACACCAACTTTGCTAGGCGCCGTGGTGCTCAGTCGTGTCCAGCTCTTTGTGACCCCATGAACTGTAGCCCACCAGGCTCCTCTGTCCATGAGATTTCCCAGGAAAGAATACAGGGGCAGGTTACCATTTCCTTCTCCAGGGGGATCTTCCTGACCCAGGGATCAAATCCACATCTCTTGCATCTCCTGTTTTAGCAGACGGATTCTTTACCTCTAACGCCGCCATGTAGGAGGCCGAGGCACTGTGGGGGCGGGGCAACAGCCAAGTCCCCGTGAGGTGTGAGACATATTCTTCAGCAGCCAGAGAAAAGGTCAGAGCCAGAAAGGATTACAAAACTGTTTTTCAGGGACTTCCCTGGCAGTCCAGTGGTTAAGATTCTATGCTTCCACTGCAGGGAGGCACAGGATCCCTGCTAAGATCCCACATGCTGCGAGGTGTGAAAAATAAATTAAAAAAAAAAAAAAGACCAGGACTAGAAATTGCTCTGCTGACCCCCAGCCTGGGGCTCGGCGCTCTGAGCGCTGCACGGTGCTGCCTCCTTCACACAGTTAAACAAAGAGAAGCTGACCACGCAACTTAGTGTGGCGGTGGGAGGAGGGGTGGGCTCATCTATTAAGCGCCTGCTGCATACACACAACCATAGGTTCCACAATAACCCTTTCATCTTACAGTCCCCAGCTGAAGCGGGGTGCTAGGAGTCAAAAAGCTTGAGAGTAAGTGGAAGCGGATTTGCAAGAAGCATGAAACCCAAGCAGAGGGCTTTACATGCACTATGGCGTGAACTGCAGTGAGTGAACAGGGCTGATTATAGGTTACAAACCAGGACATGATTTCTATCACATTTGTGTTTTAGGACACTGGGCCTGGTGGCAATGCTTGGCACGTGCTGTTCCTCTGGCTGGAATGCCCTTCCTAGGCTGGAAAGGTCTCTGTGAAGCATTCCCTGATCCCCAGGGAATTTGAGCAGGTGCATCCACACCCCCTTTGCTAGGTGAGAAATGCCCCAAGGCGGTGGCTGGCTCTGGTCCAGTGTCAGGCACATACTGGGAGCTCCACAAACGCTTATGGAATGAATGAATGAATGAATGAATGAATGAATGGAGTGATGAAGGCTTGACTGAGACAATGGCAGGAGGAAGATAGAGGAAATGTGAAGCCAAGTTGAAGGAAGATGAACAGGCCCTCTTGAGTGGACAGATCTAAGAACAGCTTGCACTTACATGGTACTTACTGTGTAATGGGCCCCATAAGGGAGGCACTATTTTTTATCCCCATTTGACAGATGGGGAAACTAAGGCTCAGTGAGAGTATGCAGCCAGTAAGTGCTTGAGATCACAGCTAGTACGTAGGAGAGTTTAGCTTTAAACTCAATCTGGCTGAGGGTGCAAGCTCTATTTTATAGCTCTTTCATCTATTTTATACAACTTACAAGAGTTAAAGCTCCAATACTGTGGCCACCTGATGTGAAGAGCCGACTCATTGGAAAAGACCCTGATGCTGGGAAAGATTGAAGGCAGGAGGAGAAGGGGACGACAGAGGATGAAATGGTTGGATGGCATCACTGACTCAATGGACATGAGTTTGAGCAAACTCCGGGAAATAGTGGAAGACAGGGAAGCCTGGCATGCTGCAGTCCATGGGGTTGAGAGTCAGACACGACTGAGCGACCGAACAGCAAGGGCTGAAAGAGATGAGTAAAGTCGAAATTATCCGTCCTGGTAAACTGGGATAATAATGCTCAGAGACCCCAGGTATTCTGACTTATAATCAGTTGCTTTATCCCTGCCTGCTCACCCCCTTCTCATTTATCACCTCAAACATTCCGACAGGATCCAAGCTTCCATCCCTACAGATTGAACAGCTTGGACAGAAGGGGCAGAGTCTTCTCCTTTTTGAGACCCAGAGTGCAGAAGTGGGGGCTGAGGGGCCTGGCAGAGTGCCAGCAGGAGTCAGCACCCCACCCAGCAGCTCCTTGCCTGCCCCAGTGGGCTCTGGGCGAACAGCCAGTCCAGCCCCTGGTGCCATCTCTCCGCTGCGCCTCCTCTCTCACCCAAGTCACACTCTACATGCTCAGGCTCCTTTGTGGTGGGTGTTTTGATTAATTTTATTCTAATTAATTCAGTAATCTCAAGCTGTTTGCAAAATCTGCACCGAACGCTGCTCCGTGATGGATCTGCAGAAGGGGCTGCAAACACACGATTCATTTCTCCGTTGGCGCTATATATATCTTACGGCTGGAAGAGGGTGGGCTGGGGAAAGAAGCAAGACCGTTCCCTGCCTGCTGGCTCTCAATGTCATTTCCCAAATGCCCTCTCTTCCCCGGGCTGGGCTTGCTGGCTGTGGTCCCACTTATGCCTCTTCTTTTTGGTGGGGCCTGGGGTGGTTTGCTTAACCTCACCGACTTCAGCACCCTCACCTCAAAACTGGAGATGAAACGCCTGCCCTGGCTACCTCATAGGCCCTCAGAACCAGCTAAAGTATGAGGACAGGCTTGAGAAGCTGTAGAGAAACCTGAAGGGCTGCTGACGTCTTTAATGGAGAGACAGGAAAGTGTGATGGCTGAGACGCAAACTGGATTTCCTTGATCCACCTTTTATTAGTTGGGTACCTTGGAGAGATGACATCACCTTTTGATACTTCAGTTTCCACATCTGTAAAATGGGAGGGAGTGAAAATAGCACCCTCCGCATAGGGTTCTTGTAAAGATTAGTGAATATGGGGTTTTAGAACAGTGCTTGGTATGGAGTCAAGCGTTACACAGAATGTTATCATGGTTATCTTAGTCATCTTCATCCCTGTAAAATCTTCCACATGCAACCCAAATATTCAGTTACACAAGAAGCCTTCTCTGACTAACCATAGCAAAACCTGTACCCTAGTCCCAAAGAATGCATCCTTCCCTCATTTCACTGAGTGTCCTGAAGTTTTCACCCCAGTCTCCGTGTTTCCTTTGGGTGGTCCACTTTTCTTCTAGCTCAATGGAACGCCTCAAGTTACAGGGCTCATCTTACCCTAAGTCCATAACTCTTATCGTGGTGAGATTAAAAGGGCTCGGTCCATGGCTGTTTCAGAAACCCCATCTAAAGGGATTTAGAGGCAGCAAGATAACTAGAAGGGAACTGGCCTTGAAGCTGGGTTTGCTAAGTACACACAGTGATTTTAATGTAAATCTAAATAAATATAGAAAGTTTTTGAAATTGACGCAATGTCAATTGTCTATATAAAGAATGATCCTCTTTTATATGGAGGGAAGTTTGGAAATGATAGAGACAAATCCTTCCCCATACATCTTTGAAATCTGTTCTAGTGCTATAAAGAGGAAAACCAACCAATAAAACAACCAACCAACGAGGTAAAGGAATGAGGAGGGAGGTGATGCTTTAGAGGAGCGGTCAGGGAAGGCCCCTCTGAGAAGGTGTCATCGGAGCCAAGCTTGAGAAATGAGAGAAAGCCCATTGTGTGACTATCTGGGCACCAGGGCTTCAGGTTGAGGGCACAGCCTTAAAAAGTCTTTGAGACAGGAATGCGCTTGGGATATTTGGAGGAATGCGATAGTGGCTGAGGGGGATGGCAGGATAAATCAGAGAGGCAAGGCCACAGGTCCAGACCAATAGACCTTGTGGGCCAAGGAAAGAAGTTAGATTTCATCCTAAATGCACTGGCAGCCCCTGGAAGATTTTAAGCAAGAAAGTGACACAAACTTATTTATATATATTTTTTCTGGCTGCGGCATGCAGCGTGTGAAATCTTAGTTCCCCAACCAGGGACCAAACCCATGGCCCCTACAGTGGAAGTGCAGAATCTTAACTGCTGGACCACCAGGGAAGTCCCCACAACCTTATTTAGATTTTAAAAGGTCACAGTAGCTGCCTTTCCAGAATTCATCCATCCATCCTTCCATCAATTCATTGACAACATTTACTGCACACCTACTGTGTGCCATGCACTGGTGGTTCAGAGTTAAGCAGGACATTACCCTCCCCTCATGGAGTTCAGCTGGCGACAAAATGAGCATAGACATGCTTTAAAGGCAGGGTGGCAAGTGGCATGGTAGAGCTGCATACAGGATTTGTCCCTAGAGGTATGGACTAGGGGTCTGGGATTGGGAACAGGAAAAGCTACTGGTTAGAGCAGTGGTTCTCCGAGTTGAGTGGCATCAGAAACCACGAGCCCTTGTTTAAAACAGGTTGCTACTGCGTGCAGCCTCCCACCACTGATTCTGATGCATTCACTCTGGAGTGGAGCCTGGGAATGTGCACTGCTAGCCACTCTCCAGGTATACTGGCTGGTCTATGCACTTTGAGAATCCAAGGCTGTCAGCTCCTGTGACCAAACAAATGCTAGTTCCAGGAATCCATTTCAGAACTGGAGACTGGACAGCTCCCAGCATCTCCCTTCAGTGCTTATCTTCTGCCCATGCCCAAGACAGGGGAACCCACTGAGGACAGCCATTTCCCCACCATCTCCTTCCATCCACTGCCCCCTGGATTCCACTCACAGCCCCTCTCTCCCCTCTCCCTCCTTGGGAGGCACGTCTTCAAACTTTGTCCTGAAACTGAAGGAGCAATTTCACTCTCAGTTGCCTCCATTGATTTCTTTCAGGATGCAGAAGACCTGTTACCACTCATTCCAGCTCCCAGCCAGCCAGCCAACAGCCCTCATCTCCCTCCTTCTCACCTCAGTGCCCTGGGCTGGGGAATTCCAAGTCCCTCAGCCTTCATCTGCTTGTTGCAGCCTTATTCACCTCACGGCCTAGTAATTCTGCCCCCTGCTTTTCTCTGTGCCCTGAACGTCCCCTCCTCTCCCTCACCAGCCCCCACCTCCCTCACCCCTCTGCCCGTCCCATCTGTGCTAAATTTGGCAAGCTTTCCCATGGAAACCTAAACTGCCAGGTTCCTGGTAACCTCAGCCCTTAGTCCCTCAAATTGATAGAGCTAAGGCTTCTAACATCAATCAGAGCCCCACATTTCAAAATCTGCAAAAAATTCCTCAGTTGGGGGTTTTCCCAACTATCCTTCAAGACCAGGGTTCTCCTTGGATTTTCAGCAGTCAGCTGACCCCACTCCCCACTCCCCCCACCCCCACCAGATGGTAAACGCCCTGAGAACAAGGAGCTTGGGTTGGCCACTCAATACTGAGATAATATGCTTGCAGAGGACTGAGTAAATGCTCAGTAAACATGATGCCCCATTATCATTACTGTTGCCACGTGTGGATTGTCGCTGTTTCTGTTGCCTCCTCCCCTTGTGCCTTGCCGAATGCCTGGCACCTTAGGGTCTCAAAGTCTTCCAGGGAAACACGTAACAGAATGCAGAGTTGTCGTTCTCACCTCCCTGGTCTCACCTCCTACTGCCTCATTCATCTGTAACAGCTTCTCTCTCATTTGCCTTTTGTTTTTTTTTTTTCTTTTTTTTTTTCTCACTGCCTCTGTGTTCTAAGCTGGAGACTTTGAATGATTTTTGTGCAATAACTCCCCACCCCCAACAGCCAGATCTTGGAGGCCTGGGAGACGAGTGTCAGGAGATTTGAGTGGGTAATGTGTTCTGGGAAGTAGAAAACGGCCCCCCTCACAGAGATGCAGTTATACAGGTCACACATCCTTAGCTTCAGACACAGCCACAGAACCCAGAAATCCTGGAGTCAGCTCAGATGGTGCATGGGGCCACATTATACAGAATATTCTCCACTTGCTGTAAAGCTGTTGACAAATATATAAGAAACGAGATGGTTTTCTTTTTCTTCTTTTTCTCCCCACCCCCCCTTTTAGCCAAACACTGAAGGCCCTCGTGAGTCACAAAAGTTTTGAGATATTACTCAGGAATGTAGGAGGAAAACTCCGTATTTTCCCCTGTCAAAGGTTTGGTTTTCTTATTTATTTACTAGTGTGCCACTGGGTAAATTGAACTCTGAACAACATTAAAAGGAAATAAACATATCTCTCAGCTGCTCACGGACTTGGTGCTCGCCAGGGAGTTGGGTTATCAAAAGCCTCCCCAGCCAGGGATAAGCTTGCAGCCTGGAAGGTGGGGTGGGGGCCTGGGAGCATGCAAAGCGGGGGACCTTCCACTGCCCACTGCAGGCATGATGGAGCTTCTTTTCCATCCACCAGCTTGCAAGACCCACAACAAACACCTGCATTCAGTGCCCACAGTAGCTTGGGCAGACAGAATGATTCCCTTTTATCCCCACCTTTCTACATCTTGTTCTTCTCACCAACCCACTACACCACACACACACAGACAGCAGCAATGACAAACAAGAACCACAAGAGGAATGTCTTCTCAGTCACATCTGCATTGTTGAACCAGAGGGTGGGATGCCTGAGAGCATTGTTTACAATCACCGAGAATCGATACTTACTTTTGGGAAAGAAAAAATTATATATATATATATACACATACACACACATATATATTTGTGGTGGATGGATGGATCCCTCTCACTCTGAAAACCATGACAGATGAGTTTTGTTCACCTCTCTATGCATTTTAAAGGTGCCTTTAGACTCACGAAATTAGAACCTGGGTTGCTGGTGGCACCCATCCAGCCCTGACCTGGCCTCTGCTCTTTCTCAGCAGGGTGGGGGCAGCCAACCAGGGCCTCATTCAGAATTCTATCTCGCCTGAGTGGTGTGACGGCTTCTCTCTCTCTCTGTGCTCAGTTTCCGTGATGAGAAAAGCTGGGTCCTCTCCCCAGGGATGCAAGCGAGGCTCGGTGGGTTTACAGGGGTGAAGGCAGCAGCGCCACTGTCCTGTGGTCTTCCCAGGCCCCGGTCCCACCACAGCTGTGACTCACGGCTGCTTGGGATCAGGGCAAGCAGCCCCCGCAGGCTCCAGGAGTATGAAATATATTCTGACACTCATCTCCTGCTCAAGAACATGCAGTGGCTCCCATTTACCCATAGCAACTAAGTAGGCAGTGACCACCTGAAGCTTTGGGTTGAAAAGGACTCTAAGGCTGCTATCAGTTTCAGCAGGGACAGTGCAGTGATTGACTGGTGAATATCTGCCGTGAATGGAGGCAGGCTGGAGGCACTCGTGCTGAAGAGCTATCTTGCCTGGCTTACAGAATAAAGTTCAAATACCTCTGCTGCTCGTCCATGTCTCTCCATTGTCAGGCTTCTCCAGCACCATTGCTTACTCCCATCCCATAAGCCTAGTTAAGCCAGGCTTCACAGCACACCTGTCATGTGCCACCTCAGTCCAGCCTCTGTGCCTCAAGCTGGCAGCCCTCCCCTCCTGCCCCTTCTCCATCTCTTGTGTGTATGAGTTTAATTTTTACTACTTCTTGAGGTTCAGCTCAAATCCTCCTCTCCCATTTAGCCCTCCCTCACAGGGACCACAACCCCGTTCTCCCCCTCCACCCATATAGATCACAGCTGTTCTGCCCCGCCCTCCCCCATGTGGCCACCACGAATGGTGATTACAAAAATTACAGGAATATATCTGTGGCACAGCTCAGTGCAGAAAGCAGGACACAGCACAGCATGAGCAGGAAGAGCAGCGTCGTGTAAGAAACGTGAGCGACCACATCCAGTAGAGGCTGAGGGGACAGGCTCTGAAGCCAGGCTCCCTGGGTTTAAACCTCAGCTCTGTCTCCTCTACTGCATGACCTCTACAAGTCATGTAACCTTTCCATGCCTCAATTTCCCCACCTGTACATAGAGATGACTAATATGAGTACCCTTTCAAGTGAGTTAATCTTCAGAAAGCATTAAACACAATGCTTCATATCACCACAGGCGCCACTGGGATGCAAGCTCGGAAAGGTACAGACTTTTGTGCCTTTTATTCACTGCTTTAGCCTGACACCTAGGATAACACCCAGCACATAGGAGGCATCAACAAGTATGTGTGAATGAGAGAAGGGGGGATGGGGGAAAACGTATGGACCAATCAGAGGCTGCCACACATCCACTCTGATGGGAGAGGCAAGCACACACTGGGACTGTCTACACAAGTCTATCCACAAACACTGAGTGCTCACTGGCAGGGGCACAACCCAGGGATGAAGGAGGCCAGGGCCCTATGGCAGAGGTTGCTAGTTATCGTCCTTCCGTTCTTCCCTTCCTCCCTACTCCTGGAACTTTCGGCTGGTCACAGAGTCAAACAGAATAAAGACTACATTTCCCAGACTCCCTTGCAGCTAGACAGCCATGTGACTAAATTCTGACATATACAGTGTAAAGGGAGCTGTCAAATGATGGCTTCCAGAATTCTCCTTGAGAGATAGCTGATATTCACTCTTCCTCCAGTTGCCTGGAAAGTGGCAATCGCTGGAATAGGAGCAGCCATGTTAGACTGTGAGGAGAGCTTGGTCATGAGAGCCGCTCATCACAGAGCCACAGGACGGGGGAAACCTGAGTCCCAGAGGACCGCATGGGGCAGAGCTATCCTATCAGCCTCGAACTCCAAACACTTCTAATGCACAGGCCAAAGTTTGGGAGCTGGCTATCACCTGCCCACCATCTCAGTCCTAACTGATACTGACTCCATCACTGGAAACTCAGTCAGCTGGGTGTAGCTCAGAAGGAACTAGACCTACTCTGCCAAGTGTGGTGGTAATGGCTCTGCACAAGATACTGTAGGAAAAGTCTCAGAGGAGGGAGGACCAGGACCCAACTGGGAGGGGGATGTGAGGGAAGGGGATCCAAGAAGGCTTCCTGGAGGCAGTGTCACCTACACTGAGATCCAAGGAATGGGGAGGAGTTTTCAAGAGGGTGGGATGTGGCGGGGGAGGGGTGAATGTGGCGAGAAGGACTTGGAAAAGCCAAGGCTGGGAGGAAGGGCATTCCTGGCTGAGGCACAGCAAGTGCAAAGGCAAAGAGGCCGTGACTGAACAACAGGGCTGACCTGGTGCAATCTGAGCACAGCGTGCAAGGGAATGGGGTGGGAACAAGGAAGGAAGGTGAGTTACGGATGTTTTCATCCTTGTGCGGGTGAAGACTTGGAAGCCGGGCGCAGGTGCCTAGCGTGTAACGTGTATGCATGCGTGCACAGTTGCTTCACTCTCTGCGACCACGTGGACTGTAGCCTGCCAGGCTCCCGTCTATGGAACTCTCCAGGCAAGCATACTGGAGTGGGCTGCCATGCCTTCCTCCAGGGGATCTTCCCGACCCAGGGATCGAACCTGCATCTGTTACGGCTTCTTCATTGGCAGGCGGGTTCTTTACCACTAGTGCCACCCGCATGGCTTAACCTCACACAGCTTATGTGGGACAAGTACTCTCGTAATCTCTTCTCACAGATGCAGAAACCAGGCACAGGGAGATTAGACCTCTTGCCCCAGGCTTCACAGCAGGGAACGGTGGGGCTTGGATTGGAGGCTGGGCAGTGGACTCCACAGCCTGGTGCCCTCCTGAGCCCCTCTGCACTCTTACAGGAACACGGCTTTGCAGAAGATACTCTCAGCCCTTTCCATCTACCTACCCCGACCCCTTTTCCCCCATTTGGTATCGTCTGAGGGCAATATTAGTGCCTGGCTGGCTTACAGCAATACTGTTGGAGTGGGCTCTTGTCTAACACTCAGATATGAATTGTCCAGGGAGACGTAAGTGCTGACAAAGCAAGAAAATTTACTGGGAAGGAGCGCCCAGGCGGAGAGCAGGAGGGTAAGGGAGCCCAGGAGAACTGCTCTGCCACACAGTTCATAGTCTTGGGTTTTCTGGTGATGGGGTGAGTTTCCAGGTTGTCTCTGCCCAATCATTCTGATCCAGGGTCTTCCCAAGTGGTGTGCCCATCACTTAACCAAGATGGATCCCAGTAACGAAGGACTCTGGGAGGTTGGTGGGACATGTGGACTGATGTCTCCTATCTCCTTTCGACCTTCCTCGAAGTCTTCCAGTTGGTGGTAGCTTGTTAGCTTTGCATTCCTTGACTGATGCAGGTGGTCACTGTGGTGCCTTGGCAGGGTGGGCTGTTTTGGATAGTGGTTCCCCTAACAATACCAGGAGATTTTGATCTTGGTCCTCAGGGAAAGAGAATTGAAGGGGCTACAGGGAGCAGAGAGAGAGAGTCCAGAGCAGCCAAAGAGCAGGGCACATCTGAAAAGGGGACTCCAGATTCATTCAGGCAGGGCCCTCCTTTCATTTTAGGGGAAAGAGTTCCGTCAGGAAGCTTCACATCTCTAATCCTGCGTCTATAATAAGAAGATGACCATCATCCATATATTAGTGTGTTTCTCAGGGTATCTTGGGGTTTCCCCGGTAACTCACACAGTAAAGAATCCGTCAGCAATGCAGGAGACCCAGGTTCAGTCCCTGGGTTGGGAAGATCCCCTGGAGAAGGGAATGGCAGCCCAGGCCAGTATTCTTGCCTGGAGAACTCCATGGACTGAGAAGTCTAGAGGGCTAAGTCCATGGGGTCGCAAAGAGTCAGACACGACTGAGCAATAAGCACCCATGCTCGTATGTCATCTTATTTTCACCCTCCCATCAATCCCATGAGGTTGACGCATTTACCATCATTTTACAGATGAGACAAGGCACAGAAATGCTAAGTAACTCTCCTGGCTTTGCTCAGCTCATAAATGACAGGACTAAGAACCGCCCCTGGTCTGCATGACGCCCAAGCCCACACCCACAGTGGCCTGACTCTTCCAAGTCCTCAGTCAGAGATCTTTCTCTCCATGACAGAATTCTGTTCAGACACAGCTGCCTCTTCCCTCAGAAGCTCCCTCCCCCTCCCATCCTGCTCCCACAATCTGTAGTCAACATATGCCTTGAAAAGGCGACAAAGCCACAGACGTCCTCAGAGGTTTTTTAAAATGTAGTATTATCATGCAAGAGCTGAGCGAATTGTTGCTAGAAACACGCCTTGCCTTACTCAGTCCCGGCACGTTCAGAAAACCCTTCCTAAGACATGAATCTGAGCGCCTTCGGGCACCAAAGACCTTGGACTGGTTCTCCTGCATCCCCTGCCTCTGGGAAGAAGGCCTCTTAAATACTGCTCAGCTGGAGGAGGGCCTTTTCTGAGATGGAGATGGGGGCGTCCTTCCCTTTGGCCACGAGTCTATAATAACCTCTCCACAGGCAGAGGCCATGCTGCACAACCCCAGGGGGCGCCGTCCCCATCGAGCACAGCATGCTTCTGTCCCTGTGGTCAGCCCACCTCTTCAGCAGCTGGCCTCAGCCTTCCAGCACCCCACTGCCCATCTCCTCAACCCTTCCGGACCTTGCACTGGCCTGAGGCCCGCCGGCTCCAGGCCCTGCAGCATCTTAAAGCCCAAACTTGAGTCTGACTGATGGCTAGATACTGGGTAGCCCGCATGTCTGGAGTTCTTCCCGGGAGAAGCCCCAAGTACAGCCCAGTAAATCAATAAACAAATTAATAAGCAAATACTGCTGTCTGCTGAGCTGGACTGGGACTCCTGGGCGAACAGATTTCAAATCAACAACGGACGGCCACAGGGCATGCCGGGAACCGGGGTACCATTTCTTGGTGGAATTTTCAAAGCCCCCCATGGCTCCCAGGACTAGAAGCGAGGTTGGGGGGCAGGGGCCAGCAGGGAGCTGTAGGCTGTTGTCAACGAAAACGCCTTTCCATCCTCAGCGTCATCTTTCATCCTCACTTGCTCCAGTTCGCTCTTTCCTGCCAAGAGCAGGGCTCGGTGCACAGCTGGCAGGAGCTTTGATCTGGGTACCAGGAATGATGATGTGGGTGACAAAGGAGCCCCGAATCACACGAGGCGCCAGTTAGGGGAGTCGGCCCTTTATCGCTGACTCGCAGCTACACGGCAGTAGCAACCGCGTAGCTGCTTCTGTGCACTTCTGAGTGGGTCTGGTGGGTCAAGGGAGGCCAGTAGGGAACTGATCTCTGTGGATGCCACCCCCATCATCCCCTCAGCTCTGGGCAGCCAGCATCCGGCCCTCCAGGCAGAGAGACCCTGGCAGAAACCTCCCTGCCAGCCCCCTCCACCCCTCCACCCCCTACGGCATGCAGAGGCCCAGGGGCCAGGGTCAGATGCAAACAGAAGTGCCTGGTGGCTGAAAATAGACCCAACCGGACCTCAGGAGAATCTCTACCCAGGAGGCCTGCGGCGCCCTTTTCTGAAAAGGCCTCCTGAATGCCTGTGTCCTCTCTTTTGTGCTCACAAATGCCACCCAATCGCAGCGAGCTGCTGAAGCTGAATAATAAGAGAGAGAGAGTGTCTGCCTGGGGCGCTGGCCTCTGGGCTGTCTGCCAGGGCTGTCAGGCTGCCCAGACTTCAATACCAACAGAGTTAAGGGACAAGGAAACAGCTCCGGTAAAGGCTTGGAAGTCGGGGAGGGAAATGACCTCTCTTGTGAGGCAACAGAGTTCAGTTGCCCAGGGCTTTCTGGCACGAGGCTGTCGCAAGGCCCCACGCAGGCAGGCTCCTCTGGCGGGTGGGCGTAGACGGTGCGCGCAGTCAGTGGAGCCGGCCCCGTGGCCCTGCCCCATCTGTGCGCTGGAGGCTCACACGGCGAAGGAGCCTGGGCCCACCATTTCCTTTCTGGCCATCGGGAAGGGGATCCTGTCAAGCTGCCACAGCTCTCAGCAAACACATTTCAGAAACAGGGGACGATGCCTCCCCTCCCTGAACACCCCGGGACACCTGGAGAATTCTGATCATGAAATGCACGTGCCGAAAAACCTCTGATGACCCGCTAATGGCCCACAGAACAACATCAGGACTGACAAATATCCCTCCATTCCTTTGCTGCTTCAAACAATTCCCGGGTGCCTCTCTGTGCCAAGCCCCTTTGAGGAAGGTGTCCAGCTGGTGACAGTGAGCAGGACAGACGTGGTTCCTACCCTCTCTGAGCTGGCAGTGGAAAGGGGAGCCTGGCTCTAAAATTCAAAAGTGGGCTCATGTGGGCAGGAGAGAGATAGATACTCCCTAGAGCAGTGGTCCCCTGACTCTGGGATCTAGTACCTGACGGTCTGAGGTGGAGCTGATGCAATAACCACAGAAATAAAGTGCACAATAAATCATCCCCAAACCGTCACACATGCACACTCACCCAGTTTTCCACGGGAAAATTGTCTTGCACAAAACTGGTCCCTGGTGCTAAAAAGGTTGGGGACCACTGTTCTAGAGGGAGGGCGAGATTTCAACTGGGCCTGGAAGGCCAGGTAGGCTGGGGGCCGGAGTGCATTGCAGAGGGTAGGGAGGGGATATTGGCTGGGGGCAGAGGTCGAGATGACCCAGTCAGCCAGGGACGGAGAAGCGGAGGCCGGCTGAGTGGAGGGCGAGGCTGGGGCAGACACACACCGCTCCTTCCTGCAGGCTGGGTGGATGTGCAGAGGGGCTTGCCCCAGGCCCTGTCTCAGGCCTCTCAGGCCACTTGCTGTCAGGCGTCCCCCCACTGCCAAGCCTCCCACAGGAGCACCATCAACCACTGTTGGCATGTGAGAGGAAGAGAGAAGGGACTTGGAGACAGTGAGAGAGAGGCCAGCTTCAGGGGCACAGGCGGGTCCACTTCCTTCCTGGCCCCGGGGAATATCTAAGAGAAGCCCCAGAGCCTGGTGCGGGAGCTCAGACGCTGGGGCCGCACCCTGACTCTGCCCCTTCCTGGCCGTGTGGCCTCCGGTGAATCTCTTCCGCTTTTCACGCTCCTTGTGTCACTTCTCTGGAAAAAGAAGGTAAAAATAGCATCAGTGTTCTGAGGGCTGTTGTGGGGATTAAAGGAGTTAATGCATATTAAGTGGCTGGAGCAGCTCCCAGTTCCCAGCAAGAGCCCTGTAAGCGTGGCTCTGTTATTACCCGAGAGAACAAGGTGTCGGCTTTGCCAGAGGGAGGTGCCCCGGCCAGGGCACTTCAGCAGCGTGGGGAACCGGGGACATGGGTGAGAGGAGAAGAAAGGGGGAGAAACAGCCCTGGAACAACAGGCCACTCTGGACTCCTGAGCCAACTGGAGAAAACAGGGGGCCCGCTGGGCCCAGATGTATGTGTGCATGTGTGTGTGTGTGTGTGTGTGTGTGTGTGTGTGAGACTTACATGCAGGCAAATGCACTCGTCTCTAAGTGTCCAGCTTGATCAGTTTTTACACATTTCCATCACCCCAGAATGTTCCATCAGGGACACTGGTCCTCCACACAGGCTACGTCACAGCAGGGAGCCTACACTCCAAGGGGGCATGAAATAATCTTTTGGGGCTTTACTTCTATCTCTTGCATCTTATTCTTTTCAATTTCCCCTCTTGTATGTACTCTATAATGAACATAATGTATTAGCTCAGTTGTGTGTGTTTAGAATTTATTAATAAATAAACTCACATTTGCTGGGGTTATGAACTTCCTATTTCCTGCTTGTCCCCTCAGCCCACCTTCAGCCGGTCCTGAGAATCCCTGCCCTAGGGAGTCAGGGAGGATTTGGCTAATGGGAGACTTAATGGGAAGAGGAAAGTGCAGTCGGGGCCTTTATTCCCACGGCTCCCTCCCGGCAGGGCCTCTCAGGTGGCTGTGTCCCTCCAAATCTGGGCTCTCCACTCTCTCCCTTCCCTTGCGGACCGAGCAGTGGTCACAGCTCTGTGCCATCCCTTGTAGCTTCTCTACACCCACAGCTTTATAGAGGTTCTGGGGCTTCACAGGAGGCACTAGCGGTAAAGACCCTGCCCGCCAATGCAGGAGACATAAGAGACGTAGGTTCGATCCCTGGCTTGGGAAGATCCCCTGGAGGAGGGCATGGCAACCCACTCCAGGATTCTTGCCTGGAGAATCCCATGGACAGAGGAGCCTGGCGGGCTACAGTCTATAGGGTCACAAAGGGTCAGACACGACTGAAGCGACTTAGCACGCACACACGTAAATAAACTTGCTTGAATCACCCGAAGTTAAACAGGATATCTGTTTCCTGCTGGGACCCTGACTGATATACAGACCCATCCTCAAAAATGTTTTACCCGCAGGGGTGTGTGATCAAGATATTTGGAGATCACTGTTTGCTGCACAGCGTGGTGCCTCTTTGTGGATCTGGTCCCATCGAAGCAGTCTTCTCCAGGCTTGGAAACAGCAGGCATTCAGATAATCTGCTATGCAGGTGGAGTTGACTGGACTCCAACTCACGGCTCACTGGGGGTCCCACCCTCTCAGAGACTGATGGCCAGGGGGTGATGGCAGCGCCCTTTTGCTCAACCAGCCTGTCTCTCTCGGTTCCCGCCATTTCCTGCTGGGGATTCAGCTGTTCCTCAAGTGGCTGCTACTTGATTAGTTCGGGGTCTTGGGAGCAATGAGATGACAGCCTCACCCTGAATGACATGAGGAGAGTTTAATAAAGAGCTTGTTTGCAAAGGTGTATAGGCAAGGCTTGGGGAATCTGATAAGGGGTACTGCGGTACCCAGGGCGGGCGAGTGCGGGGATCCCTGGAGAGAGCTGCAGCGGAGGGAGGGGCTGCCCGCTGGTGGGGAACCGTTGGGCAGAGGGACATGGCCAGCCCGTGGTGACCTTGCAGGGAGGAAGCTGGGGTAATAGATTCCCCGTCCTCACTGTCTCCATTCCTGAAGTCCAGCTGGAAGCCAGAGGGCAAAGGAGCCCTCGCAGGCATTCAGAGAGGCAGCAGTCATCCGGGCCAGGGAGCCGGGCACTGTAAACTCACATCCCCGCCAGCAGAGCTGGGCAGGCAGCAAGCTAAACCATGATGTGGCTCACCCCAGGCTCCAGCCTCATCACCGCCAAAGGGAATCCAGGCAGGTGGTGGAAGGAGGGGTGCTCCTGCTCTCTGATTCCTTACAACCTCAAAGAGAGGAGGCGAGGGAGATGGGAGGCTGTAGATAAAAACACAGTTGCCTCCAGCAAAGCCATTTAGGAAGAGCTCCTGAGCCTTTGTTCACCGCAAAACACATAGATCAGGTTCTCGCTTCCTCGGGAGCAGGAGGGGGGCCTGAGTGAGAGGGGAGGGATTCTCTCCTTCATCCCTGGGAAAACTCAGAATCCTCAAACCCAGCTCTGCCCATGTCTAACTGTAGCTCCAGGCAGGATCCCGTATTTCTCTGGATCGCAGTGTCCTCCTCTGGAAAGTGGCAATAACAGCAGCCGCTTCCTGGGGTTCTTGGAGAAGTGAGTGTGGCAACACTTGGGGAAGCGTATGTTCCTCACCAGAAGAGGCGGGGGATGGCGGGCACGTGCCGTTTTATGGAATACCCAAAAGGAGTACTCGTCTCTAAATAGATCTAGTTGAAAGGACAGGACCTTTCCCTCACCCCCTAAGGGTTTGCTGAACATCTTAATGGGCGGCACTGCCTTGTGGGCCCCTGGAGAGAAGGAGGGGTGGAAAATTAAACACCAACATGGAAGAACGGGAGAACTCTGGGCTAGGGACAGGCAGAGTTTCAAGGAATTCTGAAAGAAATATTGTCCTTCAGTCGCCTCCGACTCTTTGTGATCCCATGGACTGTAGCCTCTCAGGGGGCCCTAGTGTTAAAGAACTTGCCGAAGAGACTTGGGTTTGATCCCTGCATCAGGAAGATCCCCCTGAGGAGGAAATGGCAACCTACTCCAGGATTCTTGCCTGGAGAAGCCCATGGACAGAGGAGCCTGGTGGCTACAGTCCATACTGTCACTTCAGTCGGGTCTGACTCTTTGTGACCCGTGCACTGTAGCCCGCCAGGGTCCTCTGTCCATGGGATTCTCCAGGCAAGAATCCTGGAGTGGGTTGCCATTTCCTCCTCCAGGGGATCTTCCCGACCCAGGGACCGAACCCAGGTCTCCTGCATTGCAGACATGTTCTTTACCATCTGAGCCACCAGGGAATTCTGAGCAGGGGGAAATTGGGCTGGGGGAGGCAGCTCTGGAAAGGTCAGAATTCCAGGTGAGAGGAGCCACCTGGTAGAAGCAGGAGCCTGGAATACTAACAACAGCCAGGAAGGAGGCAGGGCACGGAGAAGGCCTGTGCTCTTGCTGTTTTTCCATCCTGCCATCCTCAATTAGGGGGCATCCCCGGCAGTTCAGTGGCTAAGACTCAGTGCTCCCAATGCAGCAGCCTCGGGTTCGATCCCTGGTTGGGGAACTAGATCCTAAGACCACTAGCCTCGTATACATTCTCAACAGCTTCCCAAGTAGAACTGAAGGGGTCAGACGGAGAAAAATGTGGGTGGACTTCCCTGGTGACGCAGATGGTAAAGTATCTGCTTGCAATGTGGGAGACCCGGGTTCAACTCCTGGGTGGGGAAGATCTCCTAGAGAAGGAAATGGCAACCCACTACAGTATTCTTGCCTGGAAAATCCCATGGATGGAGGAGCCTTGCGGGCTACAGTCCATGGGGTCGCAAAGAGTGGGACATGACTGAGCGACTTCACTTTCACTTTTCAGGATGACTTTCTTCTCACATAGGTCTCTTACGGAGGAAGAGAATTTCCTAGAAGTCCCTGCATATTATTTCTCATGTCTCATTGCCTTAATGAGGCCACATGTCTACCCCTAAGCCAATCACTAGAAGAGGGAGATGAATGGCCGGCATGGATTTGCACCCATCGTGATTCACCTGGGGGCTGAGCACATTGACTCCTGGAGAAAGCAGCGCTCTCCTAGCAAAGGAGAAGGAATGCTGTGGGATAGGCGAGGGACAGTGTCTGGCATGTCCTTCCCAGCTCCCACTGCGCCCTTCTTGCAGCACAAAGGAAACACACCACTTCAGGCTCCTTCCACAACCTGCCTGTCCTCCCAAGTCCTCCGCCATCCTTCCAGCTGCACCCTGGGGCCCAGCGCTCAGGGCCACTGCCCCACAGAGCTCACAGTGGCTTCCAAACTCCGCCACTCTGCTGCTGGCTCTCCTGCAGCAAACGGCAACACCATCTGAGGCAGAAAGGTGGGTGGCCTCCTCGACTCTACCCCCTTACTTGCTCTCCACGTTCCCTCTTTCCCTGGCTTTGCCTGCGCTGGGTCTTCGTTGCTGTGCGTGAGCTTTCTCTAGCTGTAGTGCGCTTCTCGTTGCAGTGGCGTCTCTTGTGCAGCACAGGCTCTAGGGTGTGCGGAGTAGTTGTGCCACAGGGGTTTAGTTGCCCCAGGGCACTTGGAATCCTCCCAGACCAGGGCTAGAATCCGTGTCCTTTGCATTGGTAGGAGATTTCTTAATCTCTCGACTACCAGGGAAGGCCCACATTCCCTCTTTAATCACCTCCTTCCTAGGTCTTCAAGATGTCATCCCTTCCCATCCTTCGTGTGATTGCTTTGGCTCAAGCCCTGGACCACTGCCACCCCACCCCCCCTTAACCAGGTCTCTAGCTCCAGTTTCACCCCCTTCCAGACCAGGGCTGGCAGGAAACTGAGGCAAAGGAGGCACCTGGGAGGCAAGATGTGTGGTAGCCCTGTTCCCCACTGTCCTCCATGCTGCAACCAGCTGATGCTTCTAAAACACGAACCTGATTGCAATGCCATTTAAGCTCAGACCTGCCCAAGAACTCCTCTCTACCTTGGTAAGGAATGAGACTCCTTAGAACAGTCTTCACCCATCTTCTGTTCTCCCTTCTTTTTTTTTTTTTCTTTTATGAGATATTTAAGACCTACACAAAAGGTATAAATCATAATAAAATGAATACTTTTATATGAGCACCATCATCCAGTTTAAGAAACAAAATATTACCAACACAGTGGAAACCCCTTGGGTACCTCTCCCCAGTCACATCCATCTCCCCACTTATGGAGAAAATCACTAGCCTGCCTTTCTTTTTTGTTTTTTAAGTGTGGAGTCTTAACCACTGGACTGCCAGAGAAGTCTGTAGCCTGCTTTTTTCTTCTTTTTAATAAATCTACTTTTAAAAACGATTCTACTTCTTTCTTCATTTCTGGCTGTGCTGGGTCTTCGTTGCTGCGAGGGCTTTTTCTCTAGTTGCGGTGAGCAGGATCTACTCTCTGGTTGTGGTGCAGAGGCTTCTCCCTGCAGGGGCCTCTCTTGTCGCTGAATACAGGCTCTGGGGCACCCAGGCTTTAGCACTGTGGTTCCCCGGCTCTAGAGCACAGGCTCAGGAGTTGAGGCACATGGGCTTGGTTGCTCTGCGGCATGTGAAATCTTCCGGGATCAGGAATGGAGCTTGTGTGTCCTGACTGGGAGGCAGATTCTTTACTACTGAGCCACCAGGGAAGCCCCTCAGCCTGCTTTTGATGTTTGCTATTTAAACAGCATATGTTTGAGTAGTGAAGCAATATATAGCATTATTTTGAATATTTTGCATGTTTTAAAACTTTAGGGAAATAGTATCATATGGTTTATGTTCCTCTGCAACTTGTTTTTTTTCAAACATTATGTTTGTGAGATTTATCCATGTTGATGTGTGTAGCTCTAGATCAGAGGTCGGCAAACTTTTCTGGAAGAGAGAGAGAATAAATATTTTAAACTTTGTGGGCTGAACAGTCTGCTACAACTACTCAACTCTGCCACTATAATGCAAAAAAAGCCATAGACAATATGTAGAGGGGCAAATGCGACTGCATTCCTATACAACTGTGATTACAAACACCGTAATTACCAAACAAAACAAAACAAAACAAAACAAAACAAAAAGCAGCCAGGATTGGGTGCACTTTGCTAACCCCTGCTTTAGACCATCATTGCTGTATAAGTTTTCATTGTATGACTACACTGCAATTTATTGATCTTTTTTCTGCTGATTGATATAGGCAACTGAATTATTTTCCCAACTCTTGCATTCACGACGACATAAAACTATACATGCACATCCTTTGCCATGTAGAGTGGATGGAGAACCTATCCCTACCCCATTAACTCTGAGTTTGGCCTAATGGAATTTAACCAATAGAATGCTAGAGAATGTGATGCAAACGTCGTTTTAAATGATTTAATTTGGCCTCTTGCAGTCCTGACATTTGTCATGAGAAGAGCTTGCTCCCAGCAAACTGTTATCCCTTCAGCCTGAGTCTCCAGATGAGAGACAGAGAGCAGGGGCAAACCTGGGCAGACTCACCCCAGCTAACCTGAAATCCTGCGGACAAGGAGCACTCCCTGGGCCATGACCTGCCCACGATGAAGGAAAGGGAGTGTGACGCCATGTTCGAGGCCATTCTGGACACCGTGGATCCAAACAGGGACCTTGCATGAGTACTTGACCTTCATGATTAGCTGTGAGACTGAGAAGGGAGACCAAAAAGCTCCGAAGGGAAGCCTTCTGTGACCAATGGAGGAGCTGTGCCGGAACCTGCCTCGGGAGCAAGCCAACTGCTTCGTCTCCCCCGTGAAGCCTACACAGACAGCAAGGGCTGTGAGCTCCCCACTGCTTTCGACCATGTCAAGTGAACCCGCTCGCTCTTCGTGAATTGATCCTCTGCTCCTAGGTTAGCCTGGCCCACGCTGCTCACCTTGCCGTTGACTTGCTGCCTGTCATCTCATCTCTGTGCTCTTAAGAAATATACTCCCAGACAGTGATACTTCCCAACGTAACTTTAACCTGCTTAGCTTGGGATAACATTTAATAGAAAATAGTGCTTGATAAATTGCTTCTGGTCTAGTCACCATTGCCAGGTTGCTGTGGGGACCCAATTCCTGTCTTAAAGCCAGCTGCCCCTCTCAACTGCAGAAAAATCTAAGCAGCTGGCTGGTTCCCCTCTTGTTCTCCCTCTCCCAATTTTCTGTTTGAATGTAAAAAGCAAATGACTTGACTCCTGCCCCAAAAAGGAAGTAAATGTTTGTTGTCACTGAGAATTGTTTGTTACTCAGTATGATTACAGCGGTGGCTGATTAATACAATGGACATTTAAATTGTTTTCAAATCTTTGCTATTACAACAAAGTACACGATTGCAATATGTCAACTGATGCACCTTCAACTTTTTTAGTTAATGCTGATTTGTTTTCCATAGTTTTGTATCAACTTACACTCCACCAGCAGTGTATCACAGTTTTCGTGATTCTGCATCCTTGCCAGTTTTGTCAGATGTCTGCTAATCTGATGGGTGTGAAATTGTATTCCCTGTCTAACTCTTACTCATCTTTCCTTTTCTCTGAGCCTCCTTCCCTAACTCCCCAGTGTGAACTAAGCCCAACATTCTCAGCGAATCCATAGCTCCTTCTGCTTCAAGGCACGAGGGATCTCAGCTCCTGGACCAGGGACTGGACTTGTGCCCCCTGCATTAGAAATGCAGAGTCCTGACCACTGGACCGCTAGAGGAGTCTCAGTCCATAGCTCCTTAAGCTTGACTCCCTCACAGTGTTGGAGCACGGCATTGTATTTATCTTTTAGCCTGTCACCACACACAGATCCTGTGTCCCCCAGCCCCAGTATAGGGCTCAGAACATAATCAGCTCAGTTCAGTCGCTCAGTCGTGTATGACTCTTTGCGACCCCATGAATCACAGCATACCAGGCCTCCCTGTCTATCACCAACTCCCGGAGTTCCGTCAAACTCATGTCCATTGAGTCGGTGATGCCATCCAGCCATCTCATCCTCTGTCGTCCCCTTCGCCTCCTGTTCCCAATCCCTCCCAGCATCAGAGTCTTTTCCAATGAGTCAACTCTTCGCATGAGGTGGCCAAAGTACTGGAGTTTCAGCTTTAGCATCAGTCCTTCCAGTGAACACCCAGGACTGATCTCCTTTAGAATGGACTGGTTAGATCTCCTTGCAGTCCAACGGACTCTCAAGAGTCTTCTCCAACACCACAGTTCAAAAACATCAATTCTTCGGCCCTCTGCTTTCTTCACAGTCCAAATCTCACATCCATTATATGACCACTGGAATAACCATAGCCTTGACTAGACGGACTTTCATCGCAAAGTAATGTCTCTGCTTTTCAATATGCTGTCTAGGTTGGTCATAACTTTCCTTCCAAGGAGTAAACGTCTTTTAATTTCATGGCTGCAATCACCATCTGCAGTGATTTGGGGGCCCCCAAAAATAAAGTCTGACACTGTTTCCACTATTTCCCCATCTATTTCCCATGAAGTGATGGGACCGGATGCCATGATCTTTGCTTTCTGAATGTTGAGTTTAAGCCAACTTTTTCACTCTCTTCTTTCACTTTCATCAAGAGGCTCTTTAGTTCCTCTTCACTTTCTGCCATAAGGATGGTGTCATCTGCATATCTGAGGTTATTGCTATTTCTCCCGGTAGTCTTGATTCCAGCTTGTGCTTCTTCCAGACCAGCATTTCTCATGATGTACTCTGCATAGAAGTTAAATAAGCAGGGTGACAATATACAGCCTTGACATACTCCTTTTCCTATTTGGAACCAGTCTGTTGTTCCATGTCCAGTTCTAACTGTTGCTTTCTAAGCTGCATACAGGTTTCTTAAGAGGCAGGTCACGTGGTCTGGTATTCTCATCTCTTTCAGAATTTTCCACAGTTGATTGTGATCCACACAGTCAAAGGCTTTGGCATAGTCAATAAAGCAGAAATAGATGTTTTTCTGGAACTCTCTTGCTTTTTCGATGATCCAGCGGATGTTGGCAATTTGATCTCTGGTTCCTCTGCCTTTTCTAACACCAGCTTGAACATCTGGAAGTTCACAGTTCATGTACTGCTGGAGCTTCACTTGGAGAATTTTGAGCATTACTTTACTAGCATGTGAGATGAGTGCAATTGTGCGGTAGTTTGAGCATTCTTTGACATTGCCTTTCTTTGGGATTGGAATGAACACTGACCTTTTCCAGTCCTGTGGCCACTGCTGAGTTTTCCAAATTTGCTGGCATACTAAGTGCAGCACTTTCACAGCATCATCTTTCAGGATTTGAAATAGCTCCACTGGAATTCCATCACCTCCACTAGCTTTGTTCATAGTGATGCTTCTAAGGCCCATTTGACTTCACATTCCAGGATGTCTGGCTCTAGGTGAGTGATCACACCATCATGATTATCTGGGTCGTGAAGATCCAGTTCTACTGTGTATTCTTGCCACCTCTTCTTAATATCTTCTGCTTCTGTTAGGTCCATACCATTTCTGTCATTTATTGAGCCCATCTTTGCATGAAATGTTGCCTTGGTATCTCTAACTTTCATGAAGAGATCTCTAGTCTTTCCCATTCTGTTGTTTTCCTCTATTTCTTTACATCGATTGCTGAGGAAGGCTTTCTTATCTCTACTTGCTATTCTTTGGAACTCTGCATTCAGATGCTTATATCTTTCCTTTTCTCCTTTGCTTTTTGCTTCTCTTCTTTTCACAGCTATTAGTAAGGCCTCCTCAGACAGCCATTCTGCTTTTTTGCATTTCTTTTGCATGGGGATGGTCTTGATCCCAGTCTCCTGTACAATGTCACGAACCTCATTCCATAGTTCATCAGGCACTCTGTCCATCAGATCTAGTCCCTTAAATCTATTTCTCACTTCCACTGTATAATCATAAAGGATTTGATTTAGGTCATACCTAGATAGTATATTGAAAAGCGGAGACATTACTTTGCCAACAAAGGTCTGTCTAGTCAAGGCTATGGTTTTTCTAGTGGTCATGTATGGATGTGAGAATTGGACTGTGAAGAAAGCTGAGCACTGAAGAATTGATGCTTTTGAACTGTGGTGTTGGAGAAGACTCCTGAGAGTCCCTTGGACTGCAAGGAGATCCAACCAGTCCATTCTAGAGGAGATAAGCCCTGGGTGTTCACTGGAAGGACTGATGCTAAAGCTGAAACTCCAGTACTTTGGCCACCTCATGGGAAGAGTTGACTCATTGGAAAAGACTCTAATGCTGGGAGGGATTGGGGGCAAGAGGAGAAGGGGATGACAGAGGATAAGATGGCTGGATGGCATCACTGACTTGATGGACGTGAGTTTGACGGAACTCCGGGAGTTGGTGACGGACAGCGAGGCATGGCATGCTGCTATTCATGGAGCCACAAAGAATCATACACGACTGAGTGACTGAAATGAACTGAAAGGAACTGAACTGAACTGAATGGTCTAGTGGTTTTCCCAACTTTCTTCAATTTAAGTCTGAATTTGGCAATAAGGAGTTCATGATCTGAGCCACAGTCAGCTCCCGGTCTTGTTTTCGTTGACTGTATAGAGCTTCTCCACCTTTGGCTGCAAATATAAATCATCTGATTTTGGTGTTGACCATCTGGCGATGTCCATGTGTAGAGTCTTCTCTTGTGCTGTTGGAAGAGGGTGTTTGCTGTGACCAGTGCCTTCTCTTGGCAAAACTCTATTAGCCTTTTCCCTGCTTCATTCCTTACTCCAAGGCCAAATTTGCCTGTTACTCCAGGTGTTTCTTGACTTCCTACTCTTGCATTCCAGTCCCCTATAATGTAAAGGACATCTTTTTTGGGTGTTAGTTCCAGAAGGTCTTGTAGGTCTTCATAGAACCATTCAATTTCAGCTTCTTCAGCCTTACTGGTTGGGGCACAGGCTTGGATTACCATAATATTGAATGGTTTGCCTTGGAAATGAACAGAGATCATTCTGTCATTTTTGAGATTGCATCCAAGTACTGCATTTTGGACTCTTTTGCTGACCATGATGGCTACTCCATTTCTTCTAAGGGATTCCTGCCCACAGTAGCAGATATAATGGTCATCTGAGTTAAATTCACCCATTCCAGTCCATTTTAGTTCGCTGATTCCTAGAACGTTGACGTTCACTCTTGCCATCTCCTGTTTGACCACTTCCAATTTGCCTTGATTCATGGACCTGACATTCCAGGTTCCTATGCAATATTGCTCTTTACAGCATCGGACCTTGCTTCTATCACCAGTCATATCCACAGCTGGGTACTGTTTTTGCTTTGAATCCATCCCTTCATTCTTTCTGGAGTTATTTCTCCACCTATCTCCAGTAGCATATTGGGCACCTACCAACCAGGGGAGTTCCTCATTCAGTAACCTATCATTTTGCCTTTTCATACTGTTCATGGAGTTCTCAAGGCAAGAATACTGAAGTGGTTTGCCATTCCCTTCTCCAATAGGCACTTAATAAATAATCGTTGAATGAAGGTTTGATGAGAAACTTTAATCAGTCTGGTCAGCTCCTGTCCCAGGGGAGAGTACGAGCTGAGACAACAACTCATCACAGGTACAACACACACATAAAGTTGTGTAAAAGGTCAGAGATGGATTACTTTTCATGTGGTATCTGACTTGGGCTTTGAATGCTACTTGTTTTTATGCTAAAAATGTGATCAGACCAAGGTGGATCTCAGGGGACTAGCAGTAGCTAGAGAAGTGAGTGAAAGCTAAACCCTAAGGGTCTGGGAATGTTTTGTGAGCAAATGCAATCTAAAAAAACAAGTTGCTTGCATAGTAAACAACTAGAGTTTCTTGCACACTATTCCAAGCACTCTATACATATATGGAATCTTATGATAACCCCATGAGGGTGAATATCAGAGAAGGAAACTGAGAAAAATGATTTGCCCAAGGTACACAGCTAATGAGTAGAGACCAGGATTGATTTGAACTCAGACAGTCTGGCCTCAGTGCCTGAACTTTTAATCACCATCCTCTCCTGCTGTTCTGGAAACCTTCACACACACACCCCAAGGCAATTGCTCTAGAGATTAAGGGACTTGACACCTCCCAGAAACCCCTTCTCTGAACCATGAGAACGCCTTTGGATGGTATGGTTTTGCATGGCATACCCAAAAGCCAGAGTTCTGAGAACTCCTTGGGAAACATCTCTGCTGCCATTCAATGTTATGGAAAGAAAACAGGTCTGGGAGCCAGGAGACAGGTTTTAATCCAAGTTCGGCCACAGTCTTAGTTCACGTTATTTTTTGTTGCAAGAAGAAAAAAAACAATAATTTAAAATTTTCCCAAATGAAGAGGGAAGATATGAAAAATGGGCAGTGCTGATAGAACACCCACAGGTTGATCCAAGAGACGGACTGTGGATATGACCATGCATTCATTCTGTCCCTTTCTCTCTGGGCTGAGAACAGCACCACATTTCAGGGTCAGATTTCTGGGAGGTGACATCTGATTGGCCCAGCTTCTGCCAGGTATCTGATTGTTGTCTTTTCTGGCCCAATCAGCTGTGACAAGGAAGGTGAGATCACATAAACTTCAGAAAAGAGGGGCTGCTATGAACTAGGCAGATAGCTCTAGGTGTCTAACAAAGTTACTAACTCACTGTAGACCTTAGGAAAACCATCTTCCTTCCTGGGGCTCAGTTTTTCTCACTTGTAAAATGAGAGATTTGATCTGTGTCTTGTTCACCATAACATCTACTATGCCTGACATATAGTAGATGTTTAACAAATGTTTGTTGAATAAATGAATGGACTCGAATGGCCTCTACATTACTTTCTGATTTTTGTAGTGTCTGTCTCGTAGAATTCTTATATGTGAGATGTGTGGTTGCTGAGAGCTGCCAGGGAGGAAGAAGAGGAAGAGGAGTGCAGATAAGCAAGTGCTTGGTCTTTCCTCTGGGCATCTTTCCAGTGCCAATCCTCTGTCCTCAGCAAGCTGTCTTCTGGACAGAATTTGGCTTCTCTAATGACCTTGTCCCTGGAGGGATGGTGCCCTTTACAAGCTGCTAAACTGGCTTCCTGAGAATAGCCAGCACAGAGCCATTTGGTAACAAAATCCAAAGACGAGAACCTTGGATTTGACTCCAAGAGCTAGAATCCAGACTCTTCCACTTATTTTTTTAAAATATTTATTTATTTATTTGGCTGTGAAGAGTCTTAGTTGCAGCATGCAAAATCTTCATTGCGTCATGCAAAATCTTTTGCCGTGGCACGCAGACTCTCTAGTTGTGGCATGCGGGCTCAATAGCTGTGGTATGGCAGCTTAGTTGCTCCACAGCATGTGGGATCTTAGTTCCCTGACCAGGAATTAAATATGCATCCCCTGCATATTTAATGGGGTTCTTAGTCACTGTATCACCAGGGAAGCCCCCAGACTCTCCCACTTATTAGGTGATATGAATGAATGACTTAACCCCTCCAGATATCAGTCTTCATCAGCCAAACAGATATGAGAATATTTGTTCTGCTTCATTCATAGGAGTTCTCAAGGCATAATACATGTAAAATTGTCCAAAATATTTGAACCACATTTATGGTGTGCTAATGAGGTATGAGGATTACCCTGGTAGTTTAGCTGGTAAAGAATCCCCCTGCAATGCAGGAGGTGTAGGTTCGATACCAGGGTTGGGAAGATCCCCTAGAAGAGGGCATGGTAACCCGCTCCAGTATTCTTGCCTGGAGAATCCCCATGGAGAGAGGAGCCTGCCCAGCCATAGACCATGGGGTCACAAACAGTTGGACATGACTGAGCAACTAAGCACAGCACAATGAGGTATGAGGCACAGCATTATATGCTGAAATGGATTATTTTATATAATCTTCACAAGAATTTTATGAGATACCTACTATTCAGTTTATCCTCATTTTACAGATGAGGCAACTGAGACTCAGAGGTTAAGTAACTTGCTCAAGGTTATACAGTTGATGAGCAGCCGAGCCAGTTGCCCTGAACCACTAAGCTCTATTGCCTCTGCTTATGTTCCGGTGATAGATGCCTGACAGTGTGCTGGTAATTATTATTCTTACTTCCCAGGGCCCAAGCTCCCTCGCAGAAGCTGAACACTGAAATTTAAACATTGAGTATCCAGATGTATGAACATTCAGAAAAGCAGAACTTCAGGGTTCTCCCAGAAAAAGCAAACAAAAAAACTCAGTCTACAAATTATATGAAGTAAGAAATTTCTGGGCAGTAAGTGAGAGAAACACAGCTCAGACTGGCGTACTCAACAGGGGGGATGTGTTGGCCTCCAACCTGGGAGAGGCAAGGGCGAAGCACCTGGAACCTCAGGTCCAAACATCCACAAGGCACCGTCTCTCGCACAGTCTCTCACTAGCTGCTGCTTTATGGACTCTGCCTGTCTCACCTCATACTCCACAGGAACTCCTTTTCATGGAAGGCAGCACAACTAGCGGCAGTTCCAGGGTCACAGCACAATAGCTCTGCGACCAAAACTGAGACGAGGTTTCATTTCCCAGCTAGAGATGAAAAATCTCAGTGAAGATCTCCTATTGGCCCAAACGGAGTCATGAGTTCTCCCCTCTGAAGCAATCAGTGTGGCCAACAGAGTATGGTTCTATGACTGGCTACCCTGCTCAGGGGGCTACATGGCCCCCCATGTGACCAGTGGAAGTGGATTTGTTATCGAAAAGGAGGGGCGGTAGAGACGGCAACACAGATATGGACTCTGGAGGAATCCCTGAAGCCAATGGTCACCCTAATTTGTGTCCCTTCCAACTTTTCCGCTTTCTCAATCCACACCTACTAGTAAAAAGTCACCTAGTGGGCTACTAGTTTCATATTTCCATCTCCTTCTTCAGAAGGGTTCAGGCCATCTTCTTTAGGGATGGAGGAGTGGGTCTGTCCTCTTTTGCAGGCCATTTATCCATGGATGTACCTAGATTCCTTGTCTGCAAAGGGAGGGTGACTGAGCCTGCCCAACCTTCCTTACAGAGCCATGTAAGGACCACAGAGCTAATGGATGTGAAAGTTTGCCTTAGAAAAAACAAAGTGCCATATTTACAAACACAGGATGTATTTATTGATTTATTTATTTTCCTTTATGTTCTAAAAAAGGATTTGAGGTAGTTAACCAAAATGTACACAATACAGTAGGATAAAAATAGATAAAGTGATAGAACAAAGGGAAAACAAGGGTAGAAAAAGAAAATAAAGCCAAGGAGAATGCTAGTACATGAAAATCTATGCTCAAAATCCCTGAACAAGTTCAGACCTGAGCTTTGTTGTGAGCGAAATAGTGGGAAGTATAATCAGTTACAAAAGGTACAGTAGCCATGAGGTAAAATCCTATTAGCATGCCAGGAAGGGCCACATAGCTTATCTCGATGCTAATATCTGATAGGAATCTCTTCTTATCAAGAAAATATTATGGAATTCCCTGGTAATCCAGTGGTTAAGAATCCACCTGCCAATGCAGAGGACACAGGTTAGATCCCTGGTCAGGGAAGATTCAACCTGCTGAAGGGCAACTAAGCCCATTTGCCACAACTACTGAAGCCTGCTCACCCTGGGGCCTGCACACCACAACTGGAGGAAGCCTGCATTCAGCAACGAAGACCCGGCGTGGCCAAAAATAAATAAATTAGTTTTTAAAAAATATTATGGGAAGGACTGGTCTGCATATTCAACAATATTTAGATTCCTGTCCTTTTATTTTCGAGATGTCCCTTGACATCTGCTTCAGGGTGTCAGGTGGGTTCATCATCTATTTATGATTTGGTTTAATTGAGCTAACATCACTGGATACCAACTAGGTAGAAAGCAAAAACACTTTTTTCATCTATTTTGCTTTTTTTTCTATTTATGGGAAAATGAGGTTAGGTGCAGGAGTGGTACATGAGCTCCCCCGTGAAGTGTGGGACAAAAAAGTTCGAGCATCTTGGCTTAGCTGAAATATATAAAAATCACTAAGACATAAAACTGATCCAAGCAGGCTATAAAGACACTGCTGCCTTTGCCTCAGAACCTGGGCTATAATCTCCTGTCCTGGAACAAAATTCAAACATAAATCAGCCTCCACTGTATTTTTAACCACCTACGAAATTCTTCATTTCCTGCCTGTGATACTTATGACAATGAAAGATTTCAATCTCCCCCACTCCAGCTCTGAGAAGGTGCCCTTAGGGCAGTGGTAGGGGTCCAGGCCTGGGCCCTCTGGGTCCAGCAAGCCCATGATGCGGCTGGGATGGAAGAATAGACTTAGGGGTCTCCATGACAAATTTGCCAGGGCTGTGTCTAGCCAATACAGTGCTTTTGTGCAGGGTTGAGAAGGGCACTCCCTGCAGTGGAAATCCTTGGGTTCCCACCTGGAGTGCCCTCTCCCATCTTCAACTTATCCAATCTCATTTATCCTCCAAGACCCATCTCCACAAAGCCACCCCGAATATGCATGGCATTCTTTTTCTACCCTGAGCTCCTAATGTATCAACAGTAAGTACCAAACAGCTGGCTTTTAATTATATGTTGTCTGGCACTCACTATTTCATGCTGTCAGTCTGTCTCTCTAACTAGATTGATGATATCTTGAGGGTAATGATTGCTTCTTATTTTATATGTCCACCTTACAGTCAACGAGGGTGCCTTTATCTGGGCACTTTACAAGTAACAAGGCCATTAAAAACAGAATCCTACGGTGTCTAAGCTGTCTAGTCTCCCCAGTGTGTCCATCACAGACAAGAAAATTGAGAGCCAGAGAAGAGGCTTGACTTGCCCAAGGTCAGGAAGTGAGAACCTGACCTGGCCAGGAGTGAAGCCAGTTCTCCTGTTTGCCAGTGTGGTGCTTGATTTCCCTTAAAAATTTAGCTAAAAAATTCCCAAATAGACCGTTCAAGACCACAGCTCACTGGAGAACGAAGACAGACAGACAGACAGCCAGCCAACGGTAATCCATCTACCATCTACATGTGGACAGAATTTCCCGCACAAAGCCAGGCCAAGCTGGGTTAGGTTCAGCAAACAGCCCCCATGGGAATCAAAGCTGGTCTTTGAATGTACCAAGGGGTGAAAGGACCTCAGTGAGTTACCTGAGGTTCTTTCAACCTCCCCCACACCCGTCTGCAATGTCTGGGCACATGAAACCCACAGTTGATGATCTCAGCAGGAGGGATGAGTAGAGAGGTGAAGAGGGCATCTCCTCTCTGAATAGAGTGTACGTGAGTGGCTGCATTTTGCAGTAAATGACACATCCTTAATAACAGGAAATAAACCAATATTTGCCCAAAACTCCTAACAGCAGATGGTTTACAATAATATCAAAGATGACAGAAACTAGTATCAAAACAATAGCAAAAAATACGAATGGCAACAACTGCTAAGCAAAACCCTATAATGAAAAGCTGGAAACAGGTACCTTAGTCTTGCTATCTCTCGTGGTCACTCACAAAGCACAGTACCAACCACTTAGTATTTCTCACAACACCCCTATAAGTCTGACGTGACGAGCTTATTTTATAGTTATGGGAATCAAGGCTCAGCGAGTTGAAGTGTTTTGCCCCAAATCACACCACAGCTAAGTGGCAGAGCTGGGACTGGAATCCAAGTCAGCCTCACTTCAAAATTCCCCCTTTTACTACAACCCACAGAGGCTCTCATTCCAGCTTCAATTCTATGTCCCATTAGCAGATACGTGGGACAAGCTCTGGTTTGGAAAATCCAAGGCTCCTTGGGGAGAAGGATGACAGCTCACCCATCAGTTCACCAGGAGTGGGGAAGAGAGACAAGGGACTGACATGAAGCATACCCATGGCTTTTTCTTGGTGCCAAACAAACGCAGAAGGAATCACTTTTAAAAGAACACAGTGTTTTTCCTTCTCTTCTCACCTCCCCTGGGCCTGTGCCTATGATAATTGGGAAGCAGAGAGTCTGGTTTTTCTGGGATCAGAACCAAAGCTATGAAGAGTGTTCTGACAATAAATGCTGTTGATTGACAGTTGATGGACAGTGTTCTAGAGTAAGTTTTTCCTGGGCTGGTTGTTACGCTAAAAACTGCACTAAACAACTGCTCAACAGCCTGCTTCCTTTTCAGATAGAATTTACTACACCTTCCTGCTGTGGGCCTCAGTCAGGCAGCCGGGCAAGATGGTATCTCAGGTTCCCTCCAGCTCCATCATTCAGTGACTCTATCAAGAAGAGAAAACAGATCTGAAAAGACTTTTCCCCCCAAACACTGTCAAGGTTATTATTCACACACAGAAACACAGACTCCAACAGAGAGATAACTGGTCAGAAAATAAGCTGCAATGCTGTTCTCATACTCTTTGACCCAATAATTCCACTTGTGCGAATTTATCTTAAAGAAATAATTCAGAAGGACAGAGCTATGTACACAAAGATATTTGCTTTAGCATAATTTGGTGGTAACAGCCTAGAAAATAATACAAGACGATGCATTCGCTTGGTGGGAATATACCCCACTGAAAATGTTGATTTCAAAACATGGGGAAATGGGACTTCCCTGGTGGTCCACTGGTTAAGAATCCCCCTGCCAATGCAGCGGACACAGTGGGGGACGTGGGGGGAGCGACGGGTTTGACTCCTGGTCCAGGAAGATTCCACATGCCATGGGGCAACTAAACCCATGTGCCACAATTACTGAAGCCTACACACCCTGAAGCCCATGCTCTGTAACAAGAGAAACCAACGCAATGAGAAGCCTGTGCGCTGTAAGTAGAGAAAACCTGTGCTCAGCAACAAAGACCCAGTCTAGCCAAAAACGAATATAAATTTAAAAAAAAATTTTTTTTAAGCTTAAAAAAAAGCACATTGGAAAATGTCTATTTCAAATATCTATTAATGAGTCACGATATAAACTTAATAGGTCTCCTGCCACTAGCTTTTCTCACTTGAACAGACTGGATTAGGAAATATTTGAGTGCATCATAGGTGATAAAAGTGTTTATCAGGGAACATTAGTTTTGGCTATATGGGTAACTGGGTTACCAGACAAAACTGGATCCCAGTCAGAGCATTTCAAAGGACATGGGTCTACAGCATACTGTATGGACAGGACTGAAAGTGAAAAGTGAAAGACAGTCGATCGAGTCCAGCTCTTTGTAATCCCAAGAACTGTAGCCTGCCAGGTTCCTCCGTCCATGAGAGTTTCCAGGTAAGGGCGCTGGAGTAGGTTGCCAATTCCTTCTCTGGGGGACCTTCCAGACCCAGGGATTGAACCCGGGTCTCCTGCATTGCAGGCAAATTCTTAACCGTTTGAGCCACCAGGGAGGTACGATAGGACTACAACATCATAAAATATAATGTCTGAGACCAAGCCCGGACCAGAATACACAGAAAGGAAGACAGGAACTGCACTGAGTGGCAGGATAAAGGAAGCTGCTTTTCATTTAAGTCTTCTCTGACGTTTGTAGGCTGTCACAATAAAACAAGAAAAATAAGAACAAGACGAAAAGGATGAATAACAACAGATCATTATCAGTTCCCAAAGAGCCAAGAGGCTCAAGATGGGGCTTCGAGGTGAGGCAATGCTTCAGTATGGGTCTTGAAGGTCCATAGTGAAGAAATGACAGAATTGAAGGGATGGGAGCTGGCTTCCTCAAACAGCGCAAAGTGGTCTCTAAAAGCTTGAAGGACACAGATGACAATGTGGTGAAAAAATAGCATCTCTTGTGCTGTAAAGCGGCTTTGGGTAAGGAAGGAAAGGGATAGCTCCACCCCTGGGCGGGACATCGTTCCTTCCGGACCAATCCAGGTACTCTCTCCCCACTGCCCTCTACGCTGAGGCCACAAAGAAGGGTTGCCCCTCACAAACATGGCCGTACCAAGATGGCCACGCCCCTCAGCTAGATAGCGACCGCCGCTAGTCCCGCCTCCCGCCACCTCGGCGGCCAATGAGGGAGAAGCACGAGACTTTGCACATGCGTGGCGCCACCAGTGGGCGCGTCCAATAATGACTCCGGGAACCCGTCGAGTAACATGACTAAAAAGAAGCGGGAGAATCTGGGCGTCGCTTTAGAGGTGAGGGGAGAAACGGGGGCTGCAGCACTTCGTGAACTTCTCCCTTTGGCGGGTGGTGGGTCGGCCGGGCTACTGGTTGGAGGAAGGAGTAAGGGGAGGAAATGAGGGCGACGTGGGTTTGGGAGAGGGACGCGAGGGTGAGACGGCCCGCTGGGGAGAATCGAAGGTTGCCAGCCCGAGGGGTCACGAGAGGTGGGAACAGAAGGTGAGGGGACTCCCAGAGGGGAAGAGACTCGCGGGTAAGGGGAGCCCCAAAGAGGGAGCGATACGGAAATTTGGAGGCCCTGAGAGGAAACGTTTAAGTGAAAGGGGGAACCCAAAAGGGGCGGGTACTCGGAAGTGAGGGGGATCCCCAAGGGGTAGAAATCTGTAGATGAGGGGACCCCCGAAGGTGAGGGTCCCCATACTGTTTAATATATTACTGGTGGCCTGAGATGGGGAAGTTTTCTTCTGGGGTACTGAAGCATGGAGCTTGAAAAGTACTTTGTGGGGATCTGTAGAGGATTCTGGAATGGTGTTCTCAAAGAGCTTACAAATAACTGCATAAGGAAAGGAAAGAAAATTGACGCCTATTGAGCAAGTGCTATTTGTCACTTTATTTGCATTCCTGGTTAATCCTCACTACAAGCCTGTGAGATTTTTACAGATGGGGAAACTGAAGTTTCAAGTAGAGGCGGAGTGGAAATGGTTGAGGTGCCCAAAATCAAGCACAGGTGGTTTGCCTTCTGCTGCATCTTGTTTCTCCGGTTTTATGGTTCCCTTAGATCCCCCTTTCAGCGGTTGCAGGAAATATACTGGGTACTTGTCTTCTTGAACTTACTCCCAGTTCAGTGGTTCTCAGTCTTAAGAATGCATCAAGGATCATCTGTCTTGTTAAAAATGGGGAGTTGATTTCTCCCCCATCCCAGGTAATTCAGTAGAACTTGGTTGTGTATTCTTAACAAAGTATCTGTATTTTTAACAAGCTATATCCATGCTTAATGCAGGAGGTTTTAGTACCACCACTTGAGAAATACTGGCCTACTCGGTAGGGAACAAGGTTGGTGGAATCTTCTTGCATTGGGATGGCCACAAATTTCATTCGAGTGTTTCTGTAAGATGTTGTGGAAAAACACAAACAAACTTTGGGAAGACTGGGTTCAACCCCTGAGTCAGGAAGATCGGCTGGAGAAGGAAATGATGACTCACTCCAGTATTCTTGCCTAGAGAATTCCACGGACAGAGGAGCCTGGTGGGATACAGTCCGTGGGGTCGCAAAGTGTCAGACACAACTGAGCGACTAACGCACAATAAAATCGAATCTAGATGCTAAAATGAGATGGCACTCTGAAATGGGAAGAGGCTAGACTTTATAGCCTATATTAGGACATGACAAGCTGCTGTAACAGAAATCCCAAAATTCGGGGTTTTGTTTGTTTATAAAGGATCAGATAGTAAATGTTTTCGGCTTTATGGGCCATATGGTCTCTATTGCAACTACAGTTAACCCTCATTGTTCACAGATCACGTATTGTGCATTTGTCTGCTTGCTAAAATGTGCTTGTTACCCCCTAATCAATACTTGAAACGCTTCTGTAGTAATTACCAAACTGACTCAAAGCATTGAGATTTGATTCACCTGAGGCACACATGTCCAGTTACGGTCAAACAAGGCAATAGAGGGTCTTTATTTTTCAACTCTTCTGTGAGCTCTGAACTGGTGTCCTTTTTCTGGTCTATTTAGTACCAAGTTTCTCACATTGTTGTGCTTTTTGTTGGTGATTTTGCAGTTTAAAATGGCCCTCAAGTGTAGGGCTGGAGTGCTGTTTAGTCTTCCAAAGTGCAAGAAGGCTGAGACGTGCCTTATGGAGAAAAATGTGTGTGTTAGATTAGGTTTCTCAGTCATAGTTATAGTGCTGTTGGATGTGAGTTCAATGTTAATTAAACAACAATATATATTAAATAAGGTCTCTTTAGACACAAGCACGCAGGGTTTTGTATTGATCAGCTGATAAAAATATTGTGACCAGAGGCTCTCTGGAACCTAACTTGGTTCAGTATTTGCTAATTTTTTGTTGGCAACTTTATAGAACATAACTACCAAAATAATGAGACTCAGCTATATTAAAAAATAACCAAAAACTATACTTAGCACAAAAAGCAGCCATAGGTGGTATGTAAATTAATGAGTGGTCCAATAAAACTATTTACAAAAGCAAGTCATACACCCAATAAAGCTTTGATTTACAGAAACAAGTCGTGGACCGTATTTGACTCGCAGGCCATTGTTTGCCAACTCCTGGTCTAGGGCACCAGGGCAGTAGTGGTTCTACCATATTCGGTCTTGTGGTTCTGCTGTCCCCCAGGGCCTTGTTGTCACCTCATGAAGGAAGCTAGGTTGCGCCACACTGAAGTGTTCACTGACTGGAAAGACGGAGTGGAGGAAGCACACTCAGTGTCTGAAGAATCCTGGGCCCAAAGTGCCCTCTCCCCACTGGCAAAGATTGCAGCTGAGATGCAAGGCCTGTAAGGGGTGGCTCGTAAATACATTCATCACCTAGGAGACCATGTGCCCAACTAGGGCTCCATTTCTGTGGAAGAAGATGTAAGTGTATTTTACTGGACAGCCTGAGTCTCCTCAGCAGACTGCGTCTTACCTCACAGGGTGGCTCTGAGGATTAAATGAGAGAGAGTTTGTAAAGGAGCACGTGTGACACGCTGGATAATCAGTAAACAAGGCTTTCTTATCGGTGGCCATCCTTCCACAGTAACTAAGTTTGGACTTTATAGTTTCCTCATTGGTGACATGAAGGACTTGAACATCACCAGGGCTTGCAGACTCAGTGGCTGTGGTCCACATATAGATCATAGATGTCTTCTGTTTGTCTGATATGGGTTTTATTTATTATATACCTTTCCTTTTTTCATATTTATTTTTACTTTCTTTGTTTTGGCTGCTTACTTGTGACAGCTGGGATCTTACTTTGGGTCTTTCTTTCGACAAGTGGCTTTTTTGTTGTTGTTGGAGCCTGCAAACTCTTAGTTGCAGAGTGTGGGATCTAGTTCCCTGACCAAGGATGGAACCTGGGCCCCCTATATTGGGAGCATGGATTCTTAGCCGCTGGACCACCAGGGAAGTCCCTGATGTGAATTTTAAAAGTGTTTTGATATGGTGATGTGCCTGCCTCCTAGTGCCTTATACCAATCAGTTTTGCCCATTTTTTTATTAACCTGTCAATGTCAGTATAAGTATTTACGCTGGTCATCCTGATGATTAGGTTACTTCTGTTGGGATATTCTAAGGTTTGAGCTCTGCAACTGTGCGCGTGAGAAAAACACTTGGCTTCTGGCTGTCTCCTCACCGTGCTCCTCCTTTGCCCCCTGCAGATCTGAGTATTGAATGTGCGCTGGCGTCCAGGAGCCGCAGATACTGTCCTGTTATTAAGAGTCATGTGCTCCGAGCCAGTGAAGTGGTGATTTAATCAAAAATGTTTGTTAATCTGACGAGTGCAGTAAAACCCCCACAAGTGAGTGATTTCAGCACCTGCAGACAGGCTCCACTTGCTGTAATGCAGCAATTACTGAGCAGGCAGCACTCCCCCTGAGGGCTGGCTCGGGCCAGCTGGACTGGACAGTCACCTCCCAGGACACCAAGGCATCTCTCACCCTCCCCAACCTGTGGCTCCTTTCAAAGCCTTTTTATCCAACTCATGTGCCACCTTGTGAGATCTCAGATTTGGGGAAAAACTGGCTACCAAGTTTTATTCTGAATAACAAGAGAGAATTAGAATTCAGATGAGAAATCACCAGCTCTGGTACTGATTTTCAAATTGTGTGGGAGGAAGGAAAGATTGTATTTCCATCTAAACTGATAGAAGGATTCTGCCTGAGGGAAAGGTTGCATTTCAGTCTCAATGGATAGGATTTTGGCTCAGGTAAAACCTGTTTGTTTTTTAATTTCTGATAGTAATGACCTGTTATTTGGTCATTGTACTTTCCCACCACAGCTGGACCATTCACCTTAGTGTCTTTAAATGTTTCAACAGTCTTAAGTTAACAGATGTGCAGTGTCTTGGCTGACATTTAGAGAGTTGGATCTGGGGCCCAGTACAAAAATCTATCAGTTTGGAAAACTTTTAAGCTACAAGTTACAGAAAACTGACCTCAGTGACCTAAAAAAACAAGAATACACTTTTTTCCCCCATCACAAGAAATTCGGAGAGAGAGGTAGCTACTGACTTCAGTTCAAAAGGTCAGCTATGTCAGGGCTGGTGTTTCTGCATTTTCTTAGCTGTTTCCTCTATTCACAAGATAGCTGCCACAGCCCCAGTCATCATATTCAACTTTAAGTCAGGGAGAACAAGAAAAAGGAACTATAACACTCTTTGTCCTTTTTATCAGTGAAGCATAAGCTCTCTTGGGAGTCTCCCAGCTGACTTCTGGATCTTCTCATTGCTTAGATCTGGAACGTGACCATTTCTGGCTGCCCTGAGGCTGGAAAAGTATCTTTGAGCTTTTCTAACTTCTGTGGTGGCATGCAAAGGATGAGGGGTTGGGAGTCAATGTTGTGTTGACCAGCTAGAGGGAATAAAAGTGAGTGGTAGTCATTTAAAATTCACTGGAATTCTTATCAGAGAGAGAGGCCAGGATCAGTGATGGTGAAAGACAGGTGGTAGGATGAGAGGAAACATTGGCCAAGGCAGGATGAGCCCCAGGAGGAGGGGATCCTGGACACTTGTGTTTGTGCACCGTCAGCCCCCGCTGTGAACTCCCTGAGGGCAGTGAGAGGCAGCAGCGCTGCGTGTGGATGAAGACTGTCTCGGTTCTGGAACAGGAACCTACCAACTTGCTAAGACAAAGGTTAGAAGCAGCCTAGTGGGCCATCAATAAATATTTACTGAATCGGCCTTGAAAAGCTAGAGGAGGCATTGAACCCTCACCTCTTGACCTCTGGGCCCAGTTGACTGGTTCGTCGGTCAGAGGTCAGGAGGCCACAGTGGAGCAGGCATCTGGGCACCGCCTTGCTGGCTGCTGCTGGGAGAAAGGCTTGAGGCCTGTGGACACAGTTCAAGGGCAACTGACCATTAAATAAGCCTCACCTGCTGCCAGGCACAAGCGACAGGTCGCCATTGGGCAGGTGATTTCTCTTGGGCAGCCTGTGTCTGGCTCCACTCCACTTGACGGGGGTCAGGAGACTAAAACCTCATTACCTAACACGGCTGGATGTCAGCGTGTGTGGAGTGGCTGTTTGCCAGCATCTTAATTAATGAATTCATAAGGCGCGGGGTGGATGCCAATTCTTAAAAAGGGCTCTGAGCCTTTCAGCGATGAAGAGGCTTTTGCTAATTTATCAAAAATTATATATTGGGGGAAAGAAGAGAAAACAAAGCTCGGGTGTTCTGGTCCAGGGACGACTGAAGGCTCCAGGCGCAGACTGACATGGATCTGCTTGTGAGCTGCTCAAAGGCCAGGGGGGTCTCAGAAGGCTTCAGAGCTCGTGAGGGCTTCAGCCCGGCCCCCAAGTTTCTGACCTGGGGCAGGGAATGACTCTCCAGAGAAATGACAAGCCCCTTAGCTCTCTGCTTTTCCTGAAACTGTTCATTGATTAAAAACTGGGTGGGTTTGCTGTCGTCTGCCCAGCCTAGCAGAGAAACTTCTGATGATTTGGGAGCCATGGTGGAGGTTTTTGTTTTCTTCCTCCACAGAAAAACATCCCTTAGGGGCTATCAGGGTAATCCGTCCTCTGGGGTTTGAGGCTGGTCCCCTGGAAAATCAGGGCCCGTGACCCTCATGTGAGTTGGCTGTGTGGCTTCAAGGCCCCAGATGGGAAGCTGGAGACCATCTGGGCTGGCAGGCTGGCTTCTCTCCCCATCGTAATAAATGTCCTGGGGCTTCCCTGACATGTGAGAATGAGTGGGTTTCCAGAAATCCAATTCGCGGACTGCTGGGGCTAGAGATGAAACATTTGACCCCACTCTTCGGGCTGTGGATTGTTAACAAGTAAGAAGAAAGGCTATGGGGAAAGAAGAGGTTTTCAGGCCCAACTAGCCCACCTTTTTCCTTCTCAGACACGTATTTGTTCTGTGTGCTTTGTCAGGGTGCTTTGGCAGCATAGGTCATTTGGGGGAGGGTGCCTCGGATGTCTGAAGCTCAGAGTTGGAAGGTAATAATTGCCTTCAGTGTGAGGACACGCTAGGCTCCCATCTCACTGTCTCCAGGCAAACAGATTTCAGTCAGGTTCTTCCCTCACAGCGAGTATCTGTTATGTGGACAGAAACCAAGCAAAGCCCTTGTACAAGATTATTCAGAGCAGAGAATCTGTTAAAGCCAGATCAACAAGCTTAGATGGGCTTCAACTGGGATGTGTAATGATTTTGTTCCACAGAACCCTTCTTTGTCATGAATGTTTTCATGAGGGATTTTGGTGAAAGAGCTTGAAGTGGTGGAAAGAGCATGAGCTCTGAAGCAGAAAAACACCGATTCAGACCCCAATTCTGCGACTTCCCAGTGCTGTGACCTAAATCTGTTTGCATAAACGTGCAGGAGTTTTCTCCTCTGTAAAAAGGGGAAGGTCCCTTTCTTGCAGAGTTGATGCAGACAGTGGGGAGCATGCGGGAAGGGAAGCTGCCCACAGACTGGCCCAGGGTGTAAGTGGAGGTTTCGCCTAAGAGCTGAAAGTGGCTACAGGCTGGTGACTCACAGCGCTGACTCCCACCACCACCCCCTCGGGTACCGGCTGTGTGACCCTGGACAGGTTACTTCATCCCCGTGGCCCAGGTTTCCTCATCCGCAGGATGTGGACACTAACACTTCTCCTCACCGCCCAGGGTTATCGTGAGCATCCTGTGAGGGAGCCATGTGAGGTGTTTAGAGCAGTGCCTGCTCCCAGAGTGCTGGCTGCTGCCGGTATTACTGTGGGCCCTAGGCTTCCAGAGGCTGCTCTGACCGGCACGCTGCCATCCAGACACGTGTAAGGCCATGATTTGACTTGGGCTCGGGTCCCTCAGCAGCACGCTCATTGTTAGGTCTCGGTGCAGGAAGGATCTGGCCAGGCCAGTGCAGGATATGCCCCGTGACCGCTGCTTGACCCTTAACTCATTCTCAGCCCCTTGTCACTTAGAGCCCAGAAGCTCCCAAGAGCAAGGCCAGCAAGACTGGAAACGACTTCCTAAACTGGAAAGCACAGTGGCTTGCCTGGCAGCGCCAAGCCCCAGGTGTGCCTCTGCCCTTTTCCAGAAGAAAGTCTGGCCCTAGACAGTGGCTTCTTAGGAAGTGGGCGGGGGCCACCTCCTGGGCTGTCAGGATGTTTCTGGGAGCACCATTCAGCACCTTCAGTAGGAGAGTCTTCAGTGGGAGAGCCACAGCCTACAGCTCGTGCTTGTTGGCAGACCTGGAAATGGCTGCCCGCGGGCTTGGCCTGACCAGGATGCTGAGTGCTTATCTTTCCCTGCCCCGAAAGGGGCCACTTCAGTACCAGGAGGCTCCACACTCCTGAAAAGATGCCCCCTGGGGATTCTGGGAGAATTTTACAGTTTCTCTTAACACAGTGGTTTTATGGTATATAGGACCCCAGGGAGATTTCCCTAAAGCTGTGAGAATAGGGTGTTATCCCCCAAGTCAGGCGGCAGAGGTAGTTTTGCTTAATACTGAACTGCCTGCAGGGAGCCCAGAGCTGCTTCTGACGGAGAGGCCCTGGCCCCAGTGCCGGCCAGCAGGGGCAGTGGCCTCACTTGGCTGGGGCCGGGGCCTCTTCTGACCTTAGCGTCAGTCTGCCTTCAGAACCCCGAGATCTGCTGCAGGAAACACCCCCGCCTCGGGGGAGAATCCTTGGTCTTACAGTTCTCACTGAGCCTGATCCTCTGCCCACTGCCCAGCCTCCAATCCCCCAGCCCAAGCTTAGGTGAGAAGGGCGGCAGTTCCCATTCTGACTGTGGAGGAATCCCTCGTGGGCCTTTCTGGTTAAAATATTGAGTTGGCCAGAAAATTCATTCAGATCTTTTCATACGATGGTACAGAAAACCCTGAGCAAACTTTTTGGCCAACACAATATAGACTTTCTGGCTCCCGTCTCCAGGACCTCCCCCGGGGCCCTCAGCTCCCCACTCCTTGAGAGAGGCTCCCTGCCTTTCTCCTCCTCCCTTCTTCCCCACCACGGCTCAGACTGGCAGTCTCCATGGGCAGGTTTTAGCCACTGCTGGTCTTGGGGTCGAGAGCAGACTTTACTCTCAGGACAGGCTGCCTGTTCACCACCTGTTTCCCGGCCCCCTGAGCTGCTTGCACGCAAGCTTACAGAACACCTAGCGGGTGCTTGGCTCTGTGTGGCGTGCCAGAAGGCAGACAGTGGTGCGGAGCTCACACCACGGCCTTACTGATCCCTCGGGCCCCTGTGCAGCCGTGCTTCGCCTACTGACTGAGACACACTGTTCTGTTCCCCTGTAGTAAAACAGACACTTGGTCTTCTGAGTATAAATGTAATGCGTGGACACTTCTCTCATCCGTGTTACTGCCCGCCAGGGGCATCCACTCTCTACTCCCACACAACCTGAATGAGGGCCTGCCTCAGTGCCCACCCTAGCTGTTACTGTACCTGTGAGAGATACAGCCAGCAGACCGCTCCAGGGAAGTCCTACAACTGAACCAGTGGGGCAGCCACGCTCCTCCTGCCGAATGCCTACTCTCTAGCCTGTTGGGCAGGAGTCTCGGGAGCCTCCCTGGCCTCCAGAGTGTTATCTTCCCTTCCCGTCAGAGTTGGTCAGATCTCTGATGGAGCCTCTTTCTACCTGAAGTCCTGGGCTTTGCATTCCTGTTCCCAGTTTAGCTGAGCACCCGGCCCCAGAAAGCCGCGGCTTCAGGGAACCTGGGCGCCAGCTGCCAGCCCCCACCTGCTGTTCCGCATCTTCTCAGATGCCCGCTGGGGCTCAGACCATACTTGAGTCTGTTCTGACTCTAGCCGCTGCCCTTGGCCTCTTGACCTCTGCTTCCACCAGGCCCAACCTTTACAACATGGCACTGGCTCCAGACCACCCCAGGTTCATCCCAGGGCAGGGTCATAAAGTCCCCAGTGTGCCGCGTCCCAAGCCGGCTGGGGAGGCTGGTCTGGAGGCATGACTGTTCTGATGATCGACCCTGTAGGCCCTGCTGACCCTCCATGGACAGGACGGCCGTACCTGAGCCGAGGGGCTCCCCTCATGCTGCTACCAGCCAGTGACCAACGGGGAGTTCGCTCTATTTCACACCCCCGTTTCTTGCTCCTCTTACTCTTGCCACAAATTAACTCAATTTTCTTTTTATTCCCTAAAGATCTAGTTGAAAACCATTCTCTAATAATGATAGCAAACACTTGTTAAACCTTCACTGTGTGTGTGAGGCACTGTTCTAATATTAATACCTTACATGTATTGCTTTGTATCATCTCCACAACTCTTGGAAATAGGAAACATTATTACCTTTGTTTTACACTCGAGTAAACTGAGGCATAGAATTAAGGAAGTCACCTAGACACACAGCAGGTGACTGGCGGGCTAAGTCACCAGATTACAGCCCATACTCCCTGTTACCACACTTCTCAGAAACTACAGCTTCAGGCCTCTGGGCACTTGGTCTTCCAACTGCTTGCCCAGCTCTGACCCTTATGCTTCCAGAATCTTCTTGACATTTGTCTCCTTATTCTGGTCCTAACCCATGTTTTCTCTCCTGGTCCTGGCTGTCCTGTCCTCTGTTGCCTTCAGCCTGGTGGCAGAGAGGAGGCTGATCGAAGACTATAGATTTGTTTGGGGGAATCTGCGAAGTGTGTTCCCTATGTGCTTGTCATTGTTGACTGAAAAGCCAACTAGAGGCTTATTTTAGGACTGCTTCCTGGGTGCTCACCCATATTTCAGGTTCCATCTTGCTGGGCTAGCTCTGCTCTGTGGCCATCACTCCCTGACCCCAGTCACAACTTAAAAAGATGCATCTTGACCTTTCCTCCCTGCCTGATCAGCAGCCAGTAGGTCACCAGAAAATTTATTTTTGCCTCTACTTACTGGGTCTTCGTTGCAGTGAGCAAGGGCTACTCTTTGTTTCGATGTGCCGGCTTCTTATTGCGGTGGCTTAGTTGCCCCATGTCACGTGGAATCTTCCCAGACCAGGGATCGAACACATGTCCCTGCATTGGCAGACAGATTCTTAATCACTGGACCACTAGGGAAGTCCCTAGGTCACTAGAACTTTTGCACCCATTATTATGGCTGCTTGAGAACCGGCTTCTGCTTCAGCAAGTGCTGCAGGGTGTTGGACTGCGGGGGGCCACCTTCTGAGGATGGGTCTGTGGCCTGCTGAAGAGTGTCCCGACAGTCCAGACTGCCCTCACTCTGCCCACAGCAGACAGCTGGGTTTAAAGGATTTGATGTTTAGAAGGGAATCAGAGAGCGCTGCAGCAGGCCATAAATATTCATGGAGGGAAGTTAGAACTTGAGTCCCTAAAACCTTGATTTGTGTTAGTCTGTTTATGTTCATTAAAAAGTGGTAAGTGAAAGTGGGGTATTCATGGAACTGCAGATAAATTGGGCTCGTTCAGATAAAGGCCTCCAGCTGCCAGTTCCACAGGCCCTGCCTGGAGCGTGACAGCAGACTGGCATGCCCACTTGCAGTTTGCCAACCTCAATTTAAAGATTTTACTTAGCATGATGAGTTCCTGGCCCCCGGTAGCCTTGTAGAGGTGTTTAGGGATGGAAAGCCCCGAAATTCCTCCACAGAATGACATGCAAACCAGGGCCTGGCCAAAGGGTGGCAGGGAGAAATGTAACCTAGAAGTAATACTTGCATGGGGTGGTCCACAAAGTATATAATCCACGTGCATGTACCACCGCTTCTCTCCGCTTCTGTGGGCATGAGGGGAGAGTTTCAGACGCCATGTGCTAAATGAGGCCTAGCCCCACTCATTCCTCCATGGCTACAAACACGGACTGCAGTAGCCCATGCCTTATAGTGGCCACAGAGAGGGGACAGATGGCCACCACGCCTTCTAGGGCAGGCGCTACAGTCAGGCTTCCTTAGAGGCCAGCATCACACACGTAAGTGGAGTGGGTTGATCTAGGCAAGACGTGACCCTGGGTTGCAGATTTGCATCATCTACCCAGGGGGCTCCCGGAGTTTGGCAAGATGAGGTTTGGACTCCCACAGCTGGATGACATAATATGCACTTGGCTTCATGAGAGAAGGATTGGCTAATCTGCCCAGGGAAGGAGGCAACACCTCTCCAGCCAAGGGCCGCAGAAAAGGCCTCATGGAGGAGAGAGCGCAGCAAGAATTAAGCTTTGTGTGGGGCCCAGCATAGAATTTGGTGCCTTGATTTTGCTTTCTGCACCAGGAAATGGAAACCACAAGTCTCAGGGCCTGAGGGGCAGCTGTGTGTGTCGGGGGTGCTGCTGTGAAGTGCAGGCCTCGCAGTGGCCTGTCACCTGTTCCTCCTGGCTCCATCTCCACTAACCTTCACATCAGGCTGTTTCCGTTCCCTGAGCCTGGCTCCCTGGCGCTGGTGTCCCTACAGCACAGGTTCAGGGCGGCCTTTGGCCTCCCCAGGCACAGGCCCCATCTCCTGGCTAGGGCTGTTCCAGGACAGCCCTCCCTTTGGAACCCACTAGCAGGAAATGACGCAATTAACCAAGCAGTTAATGACGCAGTTAACTCAAGGCTCTGCAGTGGCTCCCGCCCACAACGCCCTGCTTCCAGAGCTGGAGTCGGCGGCAGCGGGGCCTGCAGGGAAGGGGGTAGGTGGTGTGTGATTTGGGCTGAGCGTTGGGACAAGGGAAAGAGGCTGACCCAGAAGGACCGGGGTGGGTGCGGGCCAGGAGGGGCTGAAGGCCCAGTCTTCAAGGGAAACTCTGACACTGTCCCCAGAACACCAGGGATGCTGGGATTGGTCTGCGCAGTCATTGATTTCCGTCTGTACAGGGGCCACTCCAGAAAGGGCTGGAGCAGAGCTGGCTGAGACCTTCAAGGAGAGGGGCGTTCTACCCTGACTTCTCAGTAAAGTCCTCCCATCTGGGGGACCCATTCTCCCATTTGTGAAATCGACGTGGTTACTTGCTGTCCCTCCCAGGGTTGTGGTGAGAGTGAGGTCATACGGAAGATCGAGCATGAGCTGGACCCAGGGCACTGTTCAGTCAGCTGCTGTGAGGGACACAGGGCCCCTGAATTCCCACCCACTGCAGTCTGGGCTCCACCAGCAGGGCAGAGGCGCAAGAAGCAACAGGCCCAGACCCAAAGAGGTGTGGCTGACAAGACACCTGGAGACAGATGGACACAGGTGAACTCTGAAAGCCAAACGCGTGACACCAGGACTGTGGACGACCCAATCTAGTATTTCATAAAGCATCTCCCCGTAATTCAGATGATTTCCCCAAGAACACATCTCTGAAACTAGAATCAAAATAAATGGGAGAACTGGCACCTTTGGCATGTAGTCTTTCAGGAGCTTAGCTATTTTACCGCACACGTCACAGCTACCTTGATGCCGGTCAATGCTTTTGCACAAAAGCCAAGTCAGAAACTTTTGATCTGTACTTTCAATAATTTTTATTGAATCTCATGGGAAAATGTGTATTATTACAACTTGGGTTACTTTAAAATGAAGTGTGCCAATGTGAAGAAATGCCTCTGCTTTTTGGCCCCTAGATGTCTAATCGCGCATGGAGTGCTTTGGAAAGGCAAAGGCTGCCCGTATCACCTCATTCATTCTAGGCGCCGCCCGTGTAGCAGAACCTGCCACATTCAGGGCTCTGGTTGTTCCTGCTGTGGGGCCCAACTGGGGACACAGCTGACTGAAGGGCTGCTCCTGTCTGCCCCATCCCGTGTGGCCCGGTGGGTCAGGGCAGCTCGGAGACCCTGAGCAACACTCACAGGTGTCTCCAGCCGGGCAGAGGCTGTACCACGTGGACGTAGAGGACAGCAAAGCATGGACTCGGGGTGTGGATGCTGTCCTAAGACTCCGAGAGACTCCTTCCTCCTCATCCCAGGATCCCAGCTGTCTTGAAAACTGGAAGACTCTGCCACCCATCTCTATCTGCTAGGTGTGCTGTGTTTTTCAGATTGATGGGCTGGAGAAGAAGCTGTCACAATGTCGGAGAGATCTGGAGGTGGTGAACTCCAGGCTCTGTGGGGCGGAGCTGAGCTCAGAGGCCAGGTGATGCCCCTCCCCACGGCCCCCACCCTTTCGTATCTGTCCCTGGGTCCTGACCTTCACATTCCACCCCTCCCCTCCCCCTGCCTCCAGAGACCTGGGCCCTTGTTCCTCTTGTCCATCCTGCCATGGCACGCCTGCTGCTCCTTAGGTGGGAAAAGCGCTTGAGCTGTTTTGACCTTCCCCCCTCACAGGAGGTCTCTGGAGAAGGAGAAAAGCAGCCTGATGAACAAAGCCTCCAACTATGGTAAGAAAGCTCCTTCCCATTGCCAGCCCCCCCCTCCCCCCAGTCCCAGGATCAGCAATGGGCAGACAGCCTGGGGAGCCCACAAAGTGATGGGGGTCAAGGGTGCACTTCAGGAGGGGGCCAGCCCTCAGGACCCCACTGAAGGCCCAGCAGCCTAGGAGAGGAGCAGGGTTGCTCTTCTGTTCCAAGGGAGATGGAGAGGCCAGAGGGTCTGTTCTCTCCCTAGGATGGAGGGGGTGGCTGTAGCCGGGTTGAGATCCCTCTCACTCTCCTGCCTTGGGAAGCCTGTTCTGGCCCTCTCCTTGCAGACCTCCATTCCCTCCCAGGAAAACCTTGCAATGGGAAAGATGGTAGTAGGGTCTTTGGGGCCCAGGAGGGACAATGAACCTCCCACATGGGTGCTGTGAAGGGCTGCTGTGGGTGGAGCAATGCTGCCACCTTCTGGGTGCCGGGCGCCGAGCCAGGGGGAGCCCACACCCGGCTCAGAGCTGGAGGGTGGCCGCTGTCCCCCACCACCCCACTGTCGCCCTGCCCAGTGGCCTGGGAGGTAAAGGGTCTGCAGAGGCTCCTCGGGCTCTGTTCTAGTCACCCTGGGGGGCCAGACCTGGCCCAGAGTCAGCCCTAGAATAGTTATACGGCGGGGGAATTTGAATCGGCACTATAAGCACAGTGCGTGTCACATACCCCTGCCTGGGTCCTGTCTGGCCTGCCCAAGGCTGGTTTGCACATGTCCCCACTCCCTCACACAGGGAGAAATGAGACCTCAGTTTGCCCCTCAAAGCTGGCGGTTTTCACACAAAATTGTAGCATTTATCACTCAGTTTAGCCCTCAGAGTACCAACCACCTCTGTGTCATGAATGGACACAGCGTGGCTGTGGAACAGCTGGGCTGGCATCCTCCTGAGGCAGCCTGACCACCCCGTGAGCACAGACGGCCTCCTCTCACCATCACTAGTTCCTGCTTAGCTGGGCATCCAGCAGGGGGCAGACTGAAGCACTGCTTGTGTGGCCCTACTTTGTGCCTGCTCCCTAAGGAAGGCCCAGCTGCCCTCAGTCTCTGCTTGACCGGATGAGACGCCCCGGAGGGAAGGGCGCCACGGGGCCACTCAGGGACGAGCCGGAGGGTCGTCCCTTCTGGGGAGGCCACGCCACCACCTCGCTGGGCTTTCAGGTGTAGCCCTTTTGTTGACTCTCCCACACATGCTGTCTTCAGCTGCATTTGGAGAGAAACGGTTGAGCCACATTGGGGGTTGGGGCTTTTTTGGGCCCAGCACCTATAGCCAGAAGGTTGTGAGGATCTGTGCAGATCGAGGACACCTGTCCACCACCCCTTTCCTCCCAGAGAAGGAGCTAAAGTTGCTTCGGCAGGAGAACCGCAAGAACATGCTGCTGTCTGTGGCCATCTTCCTCCTGCTGACGGTCATCTACGCCTACTGGGCCCTGTGAGGCTGCGATTTCTCCGGTCAACCCTGGCTTCCCCTCAGCTCCGTGATCATAGCCAAGCAGGCCCTTGAGCCTCGAGAGGACCAAGGTACAAGGGCTGTTTCTCCCTGACCCAGACATTGGAGCAGGGCTTCCTGCTGGCCTGGCCCCTCTCGCCTCCCATTCCCGCTGTGGGGCTTGGGGCTCCAGAAGGACTTTGTGCTGGCTTGGCCCAGGAGAAAGGCAATAAAGAACCTGTGTGCCGAGAAAATGTCATGACCCAGTGGCAGTGGGGTGGCATTCAGGATTCAAGGGAGGAGAGGGGCTGTGAAGGTGAGCTCCCACCCCAGGTGGGGAATAAGGCGGTGACAAAGCACCTGCTCAGGCAGAGCTGCAGTGGGAGCCACATCGAGAGCTCGGGCTGCTGGGCGGAGGCCGACCTGACACCACTTGTCCCTGTGCCCCCCAGATGCGGTCTGGCACCCCAGTTGGTGCCTGCCTGTGATCACAGCAGCAGAAGTGCAGCCTGTGTGCTGAAGGGCAACCTGGGGACTCGTGCTTGTGTGGTGGTCCCCCTGGAGGGCAGTTAACCCATTCTCTTCAAGAGGCAGCAGGCCTGGGGAGGCATTGCAGGGCCAGTGGGCAGCCGGGGCCACGCTCACGACCGGACAGGCTCCCGGTGAGGGACCAGGAAACCTGGCGGAGTTTGCAGGAGGGGCAAACGCAGACCACCTGGCCCCTGCTCACAGCCTCTCCTCCAGCACAGGCACGGGAGGCTGGAGCAAGGCCAAGTAGGGCAAGCAGAAGGATGCAGGGGCTTGGGAGCCGAGATCACACCAATTAAGTCAGAAAAGCTGGGAAAGGCATTGCCTGGGTGCTCGGGCCATGGAACGTGAAGGAAGGACCCAAGCAGTGTGTAGGCAGAAGGCTCTAGGGGAGGACCTGCCGGCGGGGAGGACCGCTGGAGAAACGCGCCTAGAGCACAGTGGGAGAGGCGCCCGCGGCCTCCAGTGCAGACGCGGAGCTCCCTCCCCGTCTAGTGGCACTAATTGGTCTGACGCCTGTTATTTTAGTCACACAGACTGATCCCGGGTTGTCACGGTGCCACTGGGAGTAGCTGAGTGATTCACGTGAGGGGCAGGGGCCTCCTGGGCTGTGGGGTCTCTCATTCTCCAACCCCTGCTTCTCACAGGAGCCACAGCATTTTCTGACTCTTCCTTGGGCCCCTCTTTGGCAGCAAGCAGCAGCCCCGGGAGCCCTGAGCTCGGACACGGCGCTAATTAAACCAACCCTCTCTCCTCCCCTCTTCCCTGAGGAGAGCTTCCTCCCCTTCACCTCCCAGCCCAAGACCACAAAGCACAGAGGACACACAGCAGCAGCCCCAGCACAGAACCACACAGGCGTTAAAAATATGTCTGTCTTTAATGATCCAAGGTTCTGCAAGACACACTGATACCCAGAATTGGGTGGAAATACAGCATCTCAGCGGTGCTGCTGACGACCGGGGGGAGGGGCTGAATGCAGGCTGGAGACCCCTGAGGTGGAGTCAATTCCAATCTCATGGGACGCCTCCGTGCCCTCTATCTCCATGGAAACCAGTCTAGTACTGGGATGGGGCCCTAGGGAGCCCCTGTGAGCATCTCCGAGAGGTATTTCCCATTAAAAACAACCACAGGTTCCCTCCCCTACCCAAAGCGACTGCCCAGCTTCCCCCTCTGCCTGCCAAGATAGAGGACGTGGAGTGACCACATAAGGACAAACAAAAGCAACTGTGCCTCCTGTTGGGGAAGAAAACAAAGGAGGGGGGAGGGTGGCAAGGTGTCTGGGGCAACCAGGAGTGCCATGATCGCCAGAGGACTGGGTGCCACCCAACCCTGGAGGACCCTGTTACAGGGGGCCACCACTGATGGCCACAGAAAACACAGCTCTTCAAGGCTGCTTCCTCCCCTTCTAGAGCTACCCAAGGTTTACACTGAGAGGGCTGGGGCACAGAAAGGCTCCACAATCCCAGGAAGCAGTCACACCCACTCCCAGACATGCCACCTGCACCCTATGTAGTATCAGACGGGGTCCACATGCTTCCCTTCCCAGCCTGCAGGATGGTCAGAGGTGTGGGCTGCGAAGAGCTCCAGGGAAGGGGAGGAGGCAGTCTTCTCCAACTTGGCATCAAAACAGAACAAGTTCAAGGAAACAAAACTTTGATTTATATAGCAGCTGCTCCGGCCAGCTCACAACAGTGGGCCTCTTCCCTCTCGGAGTTTGCCCAATAAAAAGTTGGGCAAGGCAGGGGCACGAGCGCCCTCGGGCAATGCACAGAACTCGGAAAAGTGAGTGTGCGCTACAAGCGAGAATGGCAGAGCCCTGCTGCCCCTGACATGTCCGCTGCTGGCCCCAGGTGCCCTGGGCCCTGACCTCAACCTGCTGCAGGAGCTGACGGAGCCCTGTCCTGGCAGAGGAGACAGTTCCCAGGCAGCGCTCCAGGGAGGAAAGTTCAGAGTGTCCCACAGAAGGAACATATGTCCTCTAAAGGCTCCAACTGAGCTCTTCAGAGGAGCTGGAGGGGCCACCGCCCTCAAGGCCGGGCTCTGGACGACAGGGCGCTGGGCAGGGTGGGCGTGCCCCAGGCCCTCAGGCGCTGTGCGTCTGGATGAAGGAGAGGACGTCCTCCTTGGACAGCTTGTCTGGGTCCTGGGGCTTCTGGGATTCGTGCACACGGATGCCATCCCCCCACTCCCAGAAGAGCCGGCCATAGTAGCAGATGCTGGGGGGAGAGGGGAAGTCAGAGGCCGCACCCAGGAGAACAGGGCCAAGAGATCCCCGCCTACCTGGCACCTGTGACGGGAACGATTCGCTATGGCAGCCAAAACATACCCTGTAACCCCACTCCTCCTGCCTTCCAGAATCCGCTTTTCCAACAACACAGCTGCTGCTGCTATCGGCATCCTACTGGATCCTCTCATTACTGATACTCCTGGCTTATCTGTCTCTGCTGCTCTAACTGAACAGCATTAGTGTGGTGACAATAATTACGGGCCCATTAGGGCTACTGCTACTGTTGAAACCTATGACCAAGAGTCTGGCAAACAGACACTGGGTCTGAGAGCAAGGCTGTGGCCCTCGCCACGTTCCTACACCCAGGACACCTACCCAACTTTCACAGCCAGTCCTGACATCACCCGCCTCTCCCTGAGCTCACCGCCCAGTCCCAGACACACCCTGCAGAAACCACCATCCCGCCCACAGGGGAGGCCCCTGCCTGGGCAGCAGTAGGTCTCAGGGCGCAGGTGTGCCCCAAGAGCTGGCATCCTGGTAGGAGATCCCGGGGCTGCTGAGGGGGCAGGCCTGGAGGAGGCCTACTTACTGGAATGGAGCAATGGCATCTGGAGGGAGGTCAAAGGTAGAGTTCTTGGTTTTCTTGTTGTAGAAGAACTTCCTCTTGAAGCTTTTGCTGAATCCCATGGTCCATGGCTCTGATGGGAGGAAGGGGACAAAGGCTCAGAAAGGACACACAAGACCCTTGAGGGATGGGTCAGGCCTTCCTCCCTGGTTCCTCCATGCCCCTCCCCTAGACAGCAGAGAACAGCCTGGGAGGACACAGCCCTCAGCATCAGCCCAGAGGGGCTCCTGGAGGACGGTCTAAGATGACTACTACTCAGCAGCCCCACCTCCCACCAGGGCTAGTGGAGGGAACAGGGTTCTATCAGCCAGAGGGAAGAAGACTCGAGAGGAGATACAAATGGCCAGGTCTGTCTTTCTGGATCTGCCACTGCCCATGAGGAAGGCCCTTCTCCTGCCATAAGGACACCCTATGTACAAGCTGGGCCCCACTCTCCAGCCCCAGCCCAGCCCCCAGGACCACCAAAGACACAAAAGCTCAGGGAAGACAGTCCCCCTCAACATAAGCCTGGCTCTGCCCACCTCAGCAGGAAACCCTGCGCTCTGGCCCTGGCGGGGTGTGGGCCAGTCGCCCTGGCTGAGGGAGGGGCTCAGGGAGGGGCTTATCACCCACCATTCACCGTCCTGACGATGTAGAGGCCAGTGGGCACGAAGTGCCGGTCATCCCGCCCTGTGTAGCTGAGCTTTGGTGTGCCGCTGGAGCCCTTAATGATCTTCATTTCTAACCTTGATTTTCCCACGCAGGCGTGCAAACAGGAAGAGTGTGTGTGTGTGTGAGAGAGAGAGAGAGAGAGAGAGTCAGTCCTGACGCTGATCTCTGACTAATGTCAAAACCAGCCAACCACTTACTTGCCTCTTGGCTCAACATAAGAGAGACTGAGGCAGAGACTTGAGTTGCTCCAGGTCACACAGTGGGGTGCTGGGTTTAGAACTCAGCATCTGAACTCCCAACTGAGCAGTGGAGGCAGGGGAATGGCACACGCCTCTGCTATGTTGCTGCTGTTTGCGAGGAGTCAGGGTGACACCAGCTGGGGTGAGATCTGAAACCCCAAGTGCCACGAGGCCTTCAGCTCACCAGCCATGGTCTCAGCGTGGCCACTAAAGAGTTAATTGAGGAGCAGTGAGACCAGGTCTGGCTCCAGTGGCCCCAGCGGGCACACCCAGGAAGAGCCCCCCAGATCCAAGCACCCTGCACAACGGCTGAGAACATGAGGAAGCACTGAGACCCTCCAACCCCCAGGCTCAACCCCTCTCAGCACCAGGGGCTTGGATTTACAGTGTTTCAGGCAGCTTGTGCTCTGCCTCTCGTGGGGACACTCGTAACTGTTACAGCATCAATGAGCCCGTATTTCTGCCTGACTCGCACCCACCCTGCTCCCCTCTGGCTGCCGGGCAGCCATGCAGACAAAGGAGGGGGGGTTAGAGGAGCCGCGGGGCCGCTCAGCGCTGCGCCCCCAACCCATCTCTACAGAAAAGCAGAGGAGGAGCCCTGGACGCTGCCACATGCCCCACCCCAACTCCTCAAATCCTGAGCTCCCTGGCTGAGCCACTCACCTAACAAAAATCTTCTCCATCTCCTCCAGCCGGTACACCTCCTTCACCCTGTGGAGAGAGGTGCAGAGATGATGAGGGCTTCCTGGGACACCTGTCTGGGCAACAGGGGGAGGCAGGAGGCTGCGCCTGCAGGCCCAGCACCACCAAGGCCACCAAGAACAAGGACCCCAGCCTGGCACTGCCTCCATAGACAAGCTCTAGGGTTCACAGCTGCCAAGCACCCTGGAGCCTGACCCACGGCAACTGGGGAGCAGAGCCATGGCTGAGGAGGACAGGAGGGAGGGAGAGGAAGGTCTGGAGGCGATGTCCCTGTCAGTGTTACAGCCTCACGTGCCCAGCACCAGAGGCCAGGACACTAAGGGCCAGGCTCTCGTCCAGGTCCGTCTGCATGGATTTTAGGCCTTCCGGTAGCAGACTTCCAAATCGTCCTAACAGGCCTATTTCCATGACGGGCGAGGAGACCACTCAGGCAGCCCCCCGGCCCTGGGGGCCGCCGAGCACGCCTTTGGAGCCACTACTGGGTAAGGTGCCCAGAGACTGAGCAACCAGACCACACACAACAGAGGCAGGGTCCCTGAAGCAGCTTCTCAGTGCCTGGCGGACAGGACCTTTTCAAGCACGGGAAGAAATCACTTTTTTAGGCTTTCAGAAGACTTCTATAAAGTGCATTCTTACTACTGGATTTAATTCTAAGTAAATCTGTATTAAAAATAATGAAAATTATTTTTTCAGTCTCTAGACACATGAAGCCCCAAAGATAATAACATCAGACCTCAGCCCAGACTGGAAAAGTCTGTTCTCCATCTATCTGCTGACTGTTCTTATCCTCCTTGCCTCCCACAGGGTCTGGACCTTTCATATCACCTCACATGGCAACAAACCGTGGCCTTCTTTCCATGCACCAAGGATCCCATTACTTCAAACCACCCTTCTCTTTATCATGTTCAAAAACTCCCATTCCCTCGGCACCCTTTTCTTACCTGAAACAAATGAAAAGGCCAGGATGGATATACTAATGATACCCAAGCACGGATGTGTGGCTCACAGGTGCGTTAGTGCCCTCAGAAGCGCGTGCATCTGAAATGAGGGCACCTGAACCCTGAGGATGAGTCTCTCCGCTGGAGGCTGGCCCGCTGTGACAGGTGGGACGGGGAGATACTCTGGGGCAAGCAGGCACCTCTCCAGGACCCTCAAGCACATCACTCATCAGGGCGGTCTGACCTCTCACGCTGGCCTGGCCTGGCCTCCACTGAGCCCTCTCTCACCTCACAGGACGGGGGCAGGCACTAACCAGAAAGAAGCAATGGGGAAGGCGGATATGGGGGGAGAGGTGATACGCTTACCTGATGGGATTCATGTCAGGCCGACTGGGCTTAGAAACAGCTTTGACAAATTTCTCAGCAAGCTGAATCCTACAATCCAACGGAGTCTCTCAGAGGCAAGTAAGGGTACCTCTACCAGGACCCCCACCCCCAGAGCATCTTCATGGCACCAGTGGGAGGACACTCCTGAATCTGCAGCAAAGCTGCTCTAAGAGGCGGCACCCACGTCCCCCTGGAGGCCCCCTCCTGCCCTGTGGTCAGTCACCTCCAGCAGAACTTCAAGGGTCATCTTTATCGTAAACGTCTGCTCCTTCACCCCAAACCACTGATCCCACAATGCACCCACTCAGATAAGCCAGCTCAGGAGTGATGTCAGCAGCATGGTGGTGTAAGGGTGTTCTGTAACTCCCTTTAAACAACTGATTAGCATCCATCCGTGAACCAGAGTGGCAATTGTGGGACCCAGGTGAACTGACTTAGGTGGAGCCACCAAGCACGGAACACATTCTTCAGAGAAGACCCTCCCTCTCCCCATAAGGTCACCCTCTTGCTCAACCTTAAAGCAAACATCACTCCTGATCTAAACAGCGGCAAAGTGGAGTGTGCTGGTATCTATGAAATCAAGGGTTGTCCCTGGTGAATCAAAGTGCCAACACCAACTTCTCACCCTGCCCTTGGAACCAGCTAGTGGACAGAAGAGGGAAACTAAGGATGTTCTTAAGCAGAGAAGACCTGAGTGAGGAGCCAAGCCACAGAGGCCGCTGCCATAGCGCCGCCCCGGCCCACCTCCCCCTCTGCCCCCAGGGCCCCGGTCAGACCGTTGGTTAAAGTGCTGCTCCCGCACATCACTGCCGTTCAGCACGAGGACATCAAGGATGTGGATCGCACTTATCTTCCGCTGGGCCTTCCCCTAGAAGGACAAGGACACTGCCCACCCCGCCAGGCACTGGCCTGGGGCCCACTCCGCCCAAGGTGGCCTGCTGGCCTCCATTCTACCTAGAGCTGGGGGGAGGTGCTCTGAACACACTTCTCTCACCTCCCTCCCAGTAGATGCTCAGCCCCAGACTGGCCCAGGCTTCTGAGCAGACAAGAGATCTGAGGTGCTGGACCAGCCCCCTTAAATCTCAGACCCAGTGAGACTGCCACCATGGTGCTCTGGGAGGAGCTGGCTTCCCACTCTGGCCCTCTACTCCCACTGACTGTTCTGAAAGTTATGTGTGTGGTGGTAATACCCAAAACTCAAGGGAAATAAGAAGTTGCTTCCTTCCCAAGGGATCCTCGGTCAGTAACAATCAATATCTAAAAACTACACGGCAGGTTGACTAGGGCCTTTGCTGCCCAGAGATGATCGAGATTTCCTGCACAGAAGGAGACTGTGTGCCTTCCTACCTGAACACGCTGGTTTAAAGCAACTACTGGAGGAGGAGGAATGATCACAAAGCCTTCGTTGGGCCCTGGGCCCTGTCAACAGCCACGTGCAGTGTAAGCCAGTCAACTCGGGATGTGTATGTGGTGGGAGGCAGTGAAGGGCCAAGCCCAGCTGTGTCTCAGGTCCCTAGATGGCAGAGCCACAACACGCGAGCAGAACCACCTCTGACCTCCCCTTTGAGCTCATGGACAATCTCCACAGAGAGCAGAGTATCCCGGGGTAGTTCTGTCTTCAGATCCAGCTTGACCCAGCGGTCTGACTGGCGGCCATCCCACGTGTAGATCTGAGACTTCTATGGGCAGAGAGAAAGGGTTAGGTCAGGCAGAATAGGGACTGAGTGGTGAGAGGCCAGTTCTCAAAAAGGCTTTCAGTTGGTGGCTCCAAGCTGATGGGGCTGGAGATGCTGAGGAGGTCTGGAGAAAGGAGCTGGTGACACTTCATACACGAGGAGGGCAGTGTTGTCCTCCGCTGCCTCGGCGGAAGAGGCGTGCTCTGACTCGGTCCCGCCACAGCGAACAGGCTCAGGCACCATTCAGAAGGCCTGAGTCCGTGATCAGAGGCCCTCAGGAGTGAAGAGGGCTTAGTGAAAGATCCAGAGAGCAGAGCGGAGAGAGACAGTGAAGACAGAAAACGAGAAAAGGTAAGAGGACACAGAGAAGGGAAGCGAGGAAGAAGAAAGAAACTATACAGTGAGAGCGGTGAGGCAGATACAGAACTGCGGAGCCATTCCCTCACCTCATGTGAGACTCCAAAGGCACCCGAGTAAGGACAGGCGGTGTCTGCGAGACAGGGGAGGCAGGGGTGGGGGCGGTGCTGCAAAGAAACGGCTGCCGGGGCTCGAGCCACCGAGCCTGCCGACCGTCCTGCTAGCCCGGGAGGCGCCACGTCACCAGGAGGCGGCAGTGCTCCGGTCAGCAGTGCTCCCGTCAGCAGTGCACCAAAGTGAACAAGCAAATACGAGAGAAAATGAAAGAACGAATGACACCTGGGTAACGGAGGCGGAAAGGAAGGGAAGTTCCAAGAACTACGTTCCCTGGGGTCAAAGCGTCAGCTCCTCAGTGCCAAACAAACACGCGCCAAGTGTGGCAGGCGGCTGTCCAGATTCCCACAGACAGACAGCACGGTTCCACCACCCAAGCCGGGGAGGGAACCAGCTGCAGACTTACCCCCAGGCCGATGAGGAACTTCTGCTCGCTGCCAGACACCATGCAGCGGTAGTCGAGCACTGGGCGGATCTTCTCCAGGGTCTTGGCAGTCAGCAGCGTGGGCTTATAGCTGAAGATGTCAATCTCAGTGCCCTGCAGCCCCGGGGCAGAGAAAACACAGCTGGGTTGGGGAGAGGGACAGGCGCTCAGGACGGGGGCCTGGGGGCAGAGGTCAGGGCAGGCTGGGGGGCAAGGCGCGGGCGGGGACAGGAAGCACTTGCTCTCTGAAACATGCCCCCTGTTCTACCTAACCAGGAACAAACTGGGATCTAATTCCATCTGCTTGGAGTGTTCCTTTAGGACCTATTAGAAGAGGCTGGAAAAGCAAAGAACACCGAGTCCCTGAGTACAGATCGATTTACCAGAGCTATAAGGAAATGTCACCAGAATATAAAAGCCTCCCCTTCAATAAAACTGAAAGCAAAGACCTGCAAGCAGTTGATTTGAAAGTAGTTAGGTGATCTCTCCACCTGGTTCAGAAAAGTTTACACATGCTGTTTTTGTGAGGCCATCTTGAACCTCATTCTCCAGTCCCTGACCTGCACAACAGCTCAAGATTAGGGCCAGATTTAAATGAAGCCCAGGGAAAAGCTGGAATTCAGGTGGCAGGAAAACACAGGGCAGAATTCCGGAGACCACTCACCAGAAACAGAGCCTAGGTCTGGGCCGCTCCACTGTGGAGCTCTCTGGCAGCCCCTCCTGCCCCTCTGACCAGCTCCCGGCCTAAGATCACCTCACACTTCACACCTCCCCTGCAGGCACATGGCACCCTAAACTTGCCAGGGAGTAAGAGCCAGTACCACACTTGGGGCAGCGGGAATGCTGATCACAACACATCTCAGGCCAAGAATCTTCAGGCAGCCTGGTGGGCTCTGTGGGAACTCAACACTCTCACCAAAAGTCCCTGCCTGTAGGAGGTCTCAGCCCACTGCTGAAGCCCACATGGTACCTGCACAAGCCCCCTGGAGGGCAGGCACCTGGGGGTCTCAGTGATACCACCTCTTATCAGGCCTTTCTAACTCTGTTTTCACCAGACACCAAGCTTACCTGGATGAGCTCGAAGAACTTAGATTTTGGGTCTGTGGAAGAAGGAGCAACTCGAGCCTGGTCTGGGATCTGAAACGAGAAAGCAAACAACTTCGGTTTTCAAGTGCACTTTTGATCAGGGTTGTGTGTGAGCCTACACAAAGGCTCAGACTGGGCAAGAAGAAATGGCACCCAAGGAAGCTGGAAAGGGGGGGCTGGGGTGGCCAATTCAGTCACTGCTCCCTTTCAGGCCTTGTGGTAACACTCCTTCAAAGCCATTTACCTTTCTCTGGGGCTCTCTGTGGTCAATACTGCTACCCAGGGCCACCAGCAGGAAACAGGCCTGTTCACCCACCACCCTTGTCCTTTGTGACCAGTCTGCGGGGCTAAACTAGGAGTGAAAGAGCCAATGAAGTAACTCCCGACAGTGCTGAGACGTCCAACTCTTGAGTGCTGTGGGGGCCGGCCAGGCTGGGAGTCGGTCCCAGTCTTCTCGAAAGCTGCCCTGCCCTGGAGCAAAACTGGGTGGGGGGACACTCACCCCCCAGAGCCGGAGGCACTCTTTCCGGATCTCTGCCTGCCGAGGCTCGATCAGGGTCCTGGGAAAATGAAGCCAGTACATGACTGAAACCTCTGTACAAGGAGTGTGCCTCCTGCACGCCCATCAGAACCCCAGGGAGAGGAAGTCGCGGGAATGAACAGGTGCATGCCCACACGAGGCCAAGCCGCCCTTACCCACGGTGCTTGTAACACTCACACGGCTCTGTCTCCGGGAAGTGAGCGCACAGGGGCACAGGAAACGAGACGATCTCCTCGTTCAACCACAAAGGGAAGGGAGGAGCCACCCTCCTGACCACCCTGGATGGCAGGGTCCCCAAACACCCTTCTTCCAAGTACCCATCAGAACACACTGGTTGCTTCCTTGACACAGGCCACAGTAAGTCCATCCCATGGACGTCACCATGCCCGAGAAAGCTGGACGAGCTTCTGCTCACCCCCACCAGAGGTTTTCTTCGACCAGGCCTCCCTCTCCTTGCCTGAACATCACTCTTTATGTCCCCTGAACATCAGACCTTCTACACATGCCCCTCTACATTCTCTAATGCACTGGTAACAATTTTTCCTGTATCCTTTGCCTGGGTTACTCTTATCTGTCCAAAGACAACGTAAAGCTTTGAGGCTGAGGTTCACGCCATATGCTTCTTTGGCATCCTTCACAGAATACGGTAAAGTATGAGAGATTTAAAAAGTAGGTATTTTTAAATGTTTGTAGAAATGAAGTGAAGAGTTGGGGTTGGGGGGTGGGGAACAAAGCATAAAGATCTTCCCTTGAAATAGGTGGATTCTGGAAAGGGCAACACTCACGTGTCTTGCACAAAGGCACGGATTTTGGCCAGAGCTTTGATCTGCAGACTACAGTGGCTGGAATTAAAAAAAAAAAAAGGATTTTATCTCAGAAGGATTACCAAAAAAGACAGCCTACGGTCATCGGGACAGAGAAGTTTAGCCAGAGCAGTGGCCATCTACGTTTGGGGAAGGGGTAAAGTCAAAAAAGAACCCCTTTGACCATACCCTTATGGTACAGTTACATGGACCTGATGAAAACTTAGGGTGAAGCAGAACTGAGTCAAACCTTCCAGACACTCAGATCCCAAGCCCAGCCAAAAGGAAGGTTCTGATATTCTTTAAAATTTGAGCACTTCCCTGTGGTACAGTGGATAAGAATCCACCGGCCAATGCAGGGGACATGGGTTCGATCCCCGGTCCAGGAATATCCCACATTCTGCAGAGCAGCTAAGACTTTGCACCACAACCACCGAACCCAAGCTCGAGAGCCTGCAAGTCGCAACTACTGAAAACCCATGTGCCTAGAGGCCGTGCTCTGCAACGAGATGCCGCCGCAATGAGAAGCCCAAGCACCTCAACAAAGAGTAGCCCCCTCTCACCACAACTAGAGAAAGCACGCTAGCAGCAACAAAGACCCAGAGCAACCAAATAAATTAAAAAAAAACTGAAAGCCGTAATGAAATAATTTTTTTGGCTGCACTGTGCAGCTTCTAGGATCTTAGTTCCTCAAGCAGGGATCTCCAAACCTGCAGCCTTTCAATTAGAGTCCTCACCACGGGACCACCAGGAATTCCCTGACCTGATTCTAAATGGAGCAGCAACACAGAGCAGACTCAGTTCAAGTACACACTAAACTGACTCACCTGCGCTAGGAGCCACCCTTACTGCTTAGCCGCCACGACTCTTAGAGACAAATTTTTCATTTAACAAGTGAGACATGATAAAGCAAGAAAATGTGACCCACTGACAAGAGAGGGAAAACAGTCCAACAGATCAAGACCAAGAGATGATCCAAATGTTGAAATTATCAGACAAGACCTTTAAAATAACTGAAACATATGTTAAAGGATCTAGTGAAAAAGGTATAATATACTTAAAAAGATGGAAAAATACTGGCAGAGATATATAAAAACTTTTTCAAAAGCAAAAATTCTAGAAATGAAAAATAGAGATAAATGGTATTATTTAGCTGGTTTACAGAAGTATAGTTGATTTAAAATGTTAGTTGCAGGTATACAACATAGTAAATCAAATTTTTATATATTATACTCTATTTAAAGTTATTATAAAATACTGGCTATATATCCCTGTAGCTTATATATTTTACACATAGTAGTCTGTACCTCTTAATCCCCTATCTTGCCCCTCCCCTCCTCCCTCTCCCTACTGGTAACCCAATAGTTTGTTCTCTATCAGTCAATTTCTGTTTTATTATTTATTTTTTTGATTCCATGTATAAATGATAACTTATCTGTCTGACTGATTTCACTAAGATCCACTGCTCGAGGTCCATCCATATTGTGGCAAATAGAATTTCATTCTTTTTTTTAAATGACTGTGATATTTCAGTTTGTGTGGACCCATCAACAGTGCACTAGGGCTTCCTTTTCTCCACTTCCTCATCAACATTTGTTACCTTTGGACTTTGATGATGGCCATTCTGGCAGGTGCAAGGTGATCACATTTAATTTGCATTTCTCTGATTATTAGTGATGTTGAGCATTTTTTCATATACCTGTTGGCCATCTATATGTCTTCCTTGGAAAAATGTCTATTCGAGTCTTCTGCCCATTTTTAATTGGATTGTTTTTTAATTGATATTGAATTATATGAATTATTTATATATTTTGCATATTAACCCTTTATCAGTCTTAACATTTGCAAATATTTCCTCCCATTCAATAGGCTGTCTTTTCATTTGGTTGGTTTTCTTTGCTGTGCAAAAGTTTTTAACTTTAATTAGGTCTCATTTCTCTATTTTTGCTTTCTTTGCCTTAGGGCCTGATCCCGCCACTCTAAAATCTCTACTCTTTATGTCAGAGTATTCTGCCCTTGTTTTCTTCTAGATTTATGGTTTATGGTCTTAAATGTAGGTCTTTAATCCATTTTGAGTTTATTTTGGTATATGGCATGAGAAAATGTTTTAATTTCATTCTTTTACATGTAGCTCACCAGTTTTTCCAGCATCACTGTCATAGAGACACAAAGACACAGAGACTGTTTTTTCTCGAATGTATATCCTTGCCTCCTGTGTCACAGATTAATTGACAAAATATAAAGGGAAACTCTTGAAAGCAGTCAGAGGAAAAAGGACACACGACACACTGACAAAGTCTATCCCCACAGCTAGTTTATCACTATGACTAGTCTATCCCCACGGCTAGTTTATCACTATGCCTAGTCTACCCCCACGGCTAGTTTATCACTATGACTAGTCTACCCCCACGGCTAGTTTATCACTATGCCTAGTCTATCCCCACGGCTAGTTTATCACTATGACTAGTCTACCCCCACGGCTAGTTTATCACTATGCCTAGTCTATCCCCACGGCTAGTTTATCACTATGACTAGTCTACCCCCACGGCTAGGTTATCACCATGCCTAGTCTACCCCCACGGCTAGGTTATCACCATGACTAGTCTACCCCCACGGCTAGTTTATCACCATGACTAGTCTACCCCCACGGCTAGTTTATCACCATGACTAGTCTATCCCCACGGCTAGGTTATCACCCTGACTAGTCTATCCCCACGGCTAGTTTATCACCATGACTAGTCTATCCCCACGGCTAGTTTATCACCATGACTAGTCTACCCCCACGGCTAGGTTATCACCATGACTAGTCTACCCCCACGGCTAGGTTATCACTATGACTAGTCTATCCCCACGGCTAGGTTATCACTATGCCTAGTCTATCCCCACGGCTAGTTTATCACTATGACTAGTCTATCCCCACGGCTAGTTTATCACTATGACTAGTCTATCCCCACGGCTAGTTTATCACTATGACTAGTCTATCCCCACGGCTAGTTTATCACTATGACTAGTCTATCCCCATGGCTAGTTTATCACTATGACTAGTTTGCGAGTTTTTAATCATGAGTAGATGTTTAATTTTATTGAATATTCTTTCTGTATCTATCAAAATTATTATTTTTCCTCTTTATTCCTTTAATACAGTGAAGTACAAAAAATGGTTTTCAAAAAAGGTACACAAATCTTGCATTTTTAGATAAACTCCAGTTGATCATGAGCATTACTCTTATACATTGCCAGATGTGATTTACTAATTTTTAAACAGTTTCCTTTACGTTTTTGGCTGTGCGGGCCTTTGCTGCTGTGCAGGCTTCTGTCTAGCTCCGGAGAGCAGGGGCTGCCCTCCAGTTGCGGCTCCCGGGCTCTAGCGCACAGGCTCTAGACTGGGGGTGCACCTCCTTGGTTGCTCCATGGCTTGTGGGCTCTTCCTGGATCAGGGATCAAACCCATGTCTCCTCCACTGGCAGGTGGATTCTTTACCACTGAGCAACCAAGGGAAGATCTTTCTGTATAGGCTCATGAGGGGTATTAATCTATAAATGTGTAATCTTTAGAATTTTGGTGAGATGGTTGGATGGCATCCAAACTCAGTGGACATAGTTTGAGCAAACTCTGGGAGATAATGAAGGACAAGAAAGCCTGGCATGCTGCAGTCCATGGGGTCACAGAATCAGACATGACTGAGCGACTGAACAACAACAAATATATATATTTAAATGCTATAAATTTCCCTTTATTAATCCTTTTTTAATTCCTTTAGGTGTATATATTTATAAAGGAATATATATATTTATCTATTCATCTGTCAATGAACATTAAAAGACATTCAAATTGGAAAGGAAAGCAAAAAATTATTTACTTGCAGAAGATATGGTTATATACATAAAAAATCTTAAGGAATCTACCAAGCTACTAGAACTAATAAGTAAATGAAGCATTCACACAAAATATGTAATCAATATACAAAACTCAACTGTATTTCCATATACTAGTAATGAACAATTAGAAAATAAAAATTTTAAAACAACGTTTACATACCCATAAAATTCTTACAAATAAATTTAACAAAAGATGTGTAACATCATTATACTGAAAACTATAAAACTGCTGAAAGACTAGATTAAAGAACCTAAATAAAACTTCTAGGTGAAACTTCTGACTGCTTTTCTAGTCAGAATATTAACTTTAGTACAGTGAAAGTGTTTTAGACAACAAGAATCACCAACAAAAATAAAAAATTGATAAATTGGATTTCAACATCAAAATTTAAAACTTCTTGGCAATCAAATTGAAAAGGAATAAGTAAAATTATCTCAGTTTGCAGATGACATCTGTTATGCAAAAAACTCTGAAGATTCCACAAAAAAATGTTATAATAATCAGTCACATTTCTACACACTAACAACAAACAATCTGAAAATGAAGTTAACTACTCCATCTACAATAGCATCAAAAAGAATAAAATACTGAAGAATAAATTAAATCAAGAAGTGAAAGACTTGTACACTGAAAGCTGTGTAACACTGCTGAAGAAAATGAAGAGAGATAAATAAATGGAAGGGCATGCTGTGCTCACGGACTGGAACACTTAATGTTGTTAACAGGACAACACTGCCCAAAGCGATCTGCAGATTCGATGCAATCTCTACCAAAATCCCAGGGGCAGCTTTTGCAGAAATAGAAAAACTCATCCTAAAAATCATATGGAAACTCAGGGGACCCCAAATAGCCAAAACAATACTGCAAATGAAGAACAAACCTGGGGGCCTCATATATCCTCAGTTCAAAAAAACTTACTACGACACTACAGTAAAAAGTGTGGTACTGGCATCAAGACCAATGGAACAGAATAGACAGCTCAGAAATAAACCCTCACATGTATGATCAAATGATTTTCAAAGAGTGCCAAGATCATTCCATGCGGAATGCATATAAGATAGTCTTCAACAACTAATGTTGGGAAAACTCAATATCCACATGCAAAAGAATACAGTTAGACACTTACTTCACGTTACCTACAAAAATCAATTCAAAATGGATCAAAGACCTAAACACAAGAAATAAAACTCTAAAACTTTTCTTTTTCTCAAAAGAAAACACGGAGAAAAGCTTCACGACACTGGATTTAGCGATGGATTTCTTGAATGACACCAGAAGCACAGGCAATAAAAGAAAAAATAGATAAACTGGACTATATAAAAATATAAAACTTCTGTGCAAATGGCATAATCAATACAGTAAAAAACAAAAACAAAACCCCACAGAATACAAGAAAATATTTTTGAATCATACATCTGATTAAGAGATTAATACCCAGAATGTATTAAGAATTTCTATAACTAAACAACAAAAATCAAGCAAATCAATTTAACAGTGGGCAAAGGGAGGTCTGTCAACATGGCACAGTAAAACCCGGAGCTCACCTCTTCACATGGGACACCAAAATTACAGCACAGGAACCTGGAATGTTAGGTCCATGAATCAAGGCAAATTGGAAGTGGTCAAACAGGAGATGGCAAGAGTGAATGTCAATATTTTAGGAATCAGCGAACTAAAATAGACTGGAATGGGTGAATTTAACTCAGATGACCATTATATCTGCTACTGTGGGCAGGAATCCCTTAGAAGAAATGGAGTGGCCATCATAGTCAACACAAGAGTCCGAAATGCAGTACTTGGATTCAATCTCAAAAGTGACAGAATGATCTCTGTTCATTTACAAGGCAAACCATTCAATAACACGGGGATCCAAGCCTATGCCCCAACCAGTAATGCTGAAGAAACTGAAATTGAATGGTTCTATGAAGATCTATAAGACCTTCTAGAACTAACACCCAAAAAAGATGTCCTTTTCATTATAGGGGACTGGAATGCAAAAGTAGGAAGTCAAGAAACACCTGGAGTAACAGGCAAATTTGGCCTTGGAAGTACAGAATGAAGCAGGGCAAAGGCTCATAGAGTTTTGCCAAGAGAAGGCACTGGTCAGAGCAAACGCCCGCTTCCAACAACACAAGGGAAGACTCTACACATGGACATCACCAGATGGTCAACACCGAAATCAGATGGATTATATTCTTTGCATCCGAAGATGGAGAAGCTCTATACACAGTCAGCAAAAACAAGACCGGGAGCTGACTGTGGCTCAGATCATGAACTCTTTATTGCCAAATTCAGACTTAAATTGAAGAAAGTAGGGAAAGCCACTAGACTATTCAGGTATGACTTAAATCAAATCCCTTATGATTATACAGTGGAAGTGAGAAATAGATTTAAGGGACTAGATCTGATAGACAGAGTGCCTGATGAACTAAGGATGGAGGTTCGTGACATTGTACAGGAGACAGGGATCAAGACCATCCCCATGGAAAAGAAATGCAAAAAAGCAAAATGGCTGTCTGAGGAGGCCTTACAAATAGCTGTGAAAAGAAGAGAAGCAAAAAGCAAAAGAGAAAAGGAAAGATACCCATTTGAATGCAGAGTTCCACACAATAGCAAGGAGAGATAAGAAAGACTTCCTCAGTGATCAATCCAAAGAATAGAGAAAAACAATCGAATGGGCAAGACTAGAGATCTCTTCAAGAAAATCAGAGATACCAAGGGAACATTTCATGCAAAGATGGGCTCAATAAAGGACAGAAATGGTATGGACCTAACAGAAGCAGAAGATATTAAGAAGAGGTGGCAAGAATACACAGAACTGTACAAAAAAGATCGTCATGACCCAGATAATCACGATGGTGTGATGGCTCACCTAGAGCCAGACATCTTGGAATGTGAAATCAAGTGGACCTTAGGAAGCATCACTACAAACAAAGCTAGTGGAGGTGATGGAATTCCTGTTGAGCTGTTTCAAATCCTAAAAGATGATGCTGTGAAAGTGCTGCACTCAATATGCCAGCACATTTGGAAAACTCAGCAGTGGCCACAGGATTGGAAAAGGTCAGTTTTCATTCCAATCTCAAAGAAAGGCAATGCCAAAGAATGCTCAAACTACTGTACAATTGCAGTCATCTCACACACTAGTAAAGTAATGGTCAAAATTCTCCAAGCCAGCCTTCAGCAATACATGAACCATGAACTTCCAGATGTTCAAGCTGGTTTTAGAAAAGGCAGAGGAACCAGAGATCAAATTGCCAACATCCGCTGGATCATCAAAAAAGCAAGAGAGTTCCAGGAAAACATCTATTTCTGCTTTATTGACTATGCCAAAGCCTTTGACTGTGTGGATCACAATAAACTGGAAAATTCTGAACAAAATGGGAATACCAGACCAACTGACCTACCTCTTGAGAAATCTGTATGCAGGTCAGGAAGCAATAATTAGAACTGGACATGGAACAGACTGGTTCCAAATCGAGAAAGGAGTACGTCAAGGCTGTATATTGTCACCCTGCTTATTTACCTTATATGCAGAGTATATCATGAGAAATGCTGGGCTGGATGAAGCACAAGCTAGAATCAAGATTGCCAGGAGAAATATCAATAACCTCGGATATACAGATGACACCACCCTTATGGCAGAAAGTGAAGAAGAACTAAAGAGCCTCTTGATGAAAGTGAAAGAAGAGAGTGAAAAAGCTGACTTAAAGCTCAACATTCAGAAAACAAAGATCATGGCATCCGGTCCCATCACTTCATGGAAAATAGATGGGAAACAGTGTCAGACTATTTTTTTGGGCTCCAAAATCACTGCAGATGGTGAATGAAGCCATGAAATTAAAGGACGCTTACTCCTTGGAAGGAAAGCTATGATCAACATAGATAGCATATTAAAAAGCAGAGACATTACTTTGCCAACAATGGTCCGTCTCATCAAAGCTACGGTTTTTCCAGTGGTCATGTATGGATGTGAGAGTTGGACTATAAAGAAAGCTGAGCACTGAAGAATTGATGCTTTCGAACTATGGTGTTGGAGAAGACTCTTGAGAGTCCCTTGGACTGCAAGGAGATCCAACCAGTCCATCCTAAAGGAGATCAGTCCTGAGTATTCACTGGAAGGACTGATGTTGAAGCTAAAACTCCAATACGTTGGCCACCTGATGTGGAGAGCTGACTCATTTGAAAAGACGCTGATGCTGGGAAAGATTGAAGGCGGGAGGAAAAGGGGACGACAGAGGATGAGATGGTTGGATGGCATCACCCACTCAATGGGCATGAGTTTGAGTAAACTCCGTGAGTTGGTGATGGACAGGGAGCCCTGGTGTGCTGCAGTCCATGGGGTCGCAAAGAGTCGGACACGACTAAGCGACTGAACTAAACTGATCAGACCATCTATCTATGAGTACCACGTGAAAACCAGCAGAAAAGATTTTCCAGATATAAAGAAGAAATCACAATGAGATGGGTATGAGGGGCAGAGATGAGGTGTAGACAACACCCAAAGCCCTGTGTGGGTAACTCACAAATGGAAAGAGGACCACGACTGCAGGGGTGCTCCCCAAGGACTGAGGCATCCGAGCCCAGAGCTGCAGGGCTGCAGGAAACAGACTCTTAAGGGCACTTGCAAACCCTCACACACCCCAAGTCCCAGCACTCAGGTGGTGATTTGAGAGGAGTCTGGGTGAGACCCACCTGCCGATCTTTAAATTAGAGAGCCTCCCTGAGAGACAGGAGGCCACTGGGACTCCTCCTGGGGACATATGGTTGGGAAACTAAGATGCCATGAGGTTTGGCAAAAAAAAAAAGCAAAATTAATAAATTGAAATCTGTTGCATTTCTATACACTAACAACAAACTATCAGAAAAAGAAATTAAGAAAACAATACCATTTACAATTGCATCAAAAAGATAAAATACCTACAAATAAATCTAACTTAAGAGGTAAACCAAGAGGTTAAAGACCTGTACTCATAAAACTATAAGACACTGATTCATTCAAGAGACTGAAGATAACAAAAACAAATGGAAAGATATAGTGAAGATACCAGAAGAAAATGACCACACCACCTAAGGCTATCTACAGTCAATGTAAACCCTATCAAAATACCAATGGTATTTTTTACAGAACTAGAACAAATAATTCTAAAATCTGTGTGAAACCATAAAAGACCTCAAATAGCCAAAATAATCTTCAGAAGAAGAACCAAGCTGGGAGTGTCATGCTCCCTAATTTCAAACTAGGAAATATGGGCAATTAAGCTATGACCAAGGAGGCAAGAATATAGACTGGGGGAAAGACAGCTTCTTAATAAATGGTGTTGGGAAAACTGGAGAGCTACATGTGAAAGAATCACACTGGCCTACCTTCTCACTCCTTATACAAAAATAAACCCAAAATGGATTTAAGACTTAAATATAAGTAATACTTGAAACCATAAAACTTCTAGAAGAAAAGCCAGGTAGTATGCTCTTTGATACCAGTCTCAGCAATTTTGGGGGGACATATTTCCTTAGAGAAGGGAAACAAAAAACTAAACAGATGGTACTAGATCAAAAGCTAAAAAGCTTTTGCACAGCAAAGGAGACTACCAACAAAACAAAAAGGCAGCCGACTGAACGGGAGGGAGATAGTTGCAAACAATGTATCTGATAAGGGGTTACAATACAAAACATAAAAAGAACTCACACAACTCAACATTAAAAAAACGCCCAGATAAACGAAGATGTGGTGTGTACACACACACACACACACACACACGCACACACACACACACACGCACACACACACACTGGAGTATCAGTCATAAGAAAGAGTGCAATAGGGCTTCCCAGTGGCTCAGTAGTAAAGCATCTGCCTACCAATGCAGGAGGTTTGGATTCAATCCCTGGTCCAGGAAGAACCCAAATTCTGCGGAGCAACAAAGCCCACGCGCCCAGCTCCAGAGCCCGTGCTCTGGAGCCTGTGCAGCTATGGAAGCCGGCATGCCCCAGAGGCCCGTGCTCCGCAACAAGAGCAGCCACCACAGTAAGAAGCCCACACACGCGGTGAAGAGTAGCCCCCTCCCCGCAACAAGAAGAGCCCACACGATAACAAAGATCCAGCACAGCCAGAACTAAATACATTTTTAATTATTAAAATAAACCACATGGAAGGGAGAGGCTTCCCGCACCAAGTGATTCTCTGTAGACAACTTTAAAGAAGAATGAATAATGCCATTTGCAACAACATGAATGGACCTAGAGATTATCATACTAAGTGAAGAAGTCGGACAAAGACAAATATCCCACAATATTACTGTGATGTGGAAACTAAAAAGACGCACAGGCACTTATTTACAAAACAGACTAACAGACAGCGACTCACAGTCACTGACAGCAAGCATGGCTACCCAAGGGGGAAGAGGCAGAGAGTGGTAAGCTAGGAGCTTACCAATACAAACCACTACGTATGAAACAGATAAGGAGTAAGGTCCTACTGTAAAGCACAGCAAAGTATATTCAATGCCTTGTAACAATGGGAAAGAATCTGAAAAATAACATATACACATACATAAAGCAATCACTTTGCTGTACGCTAGAAACTAACACAACATTGTAAATCAACTATATTTCAACTTAAAAAACACTTGGTTAAACTATAATTTTAAAAAACTGATTAAAGAATAGGCAGAGGATTTAAATATTTTTCTGTGGAAGACATACAGATGGTCAATAAACACATGAAAAGATGTTCAACATCACTAATCTAATCAGGAAAATGCAAATCAAAACCACAATATCACCTCCCCCTGTCAGAATCAGTTCAGTTCAGTTGCTCAGTCGTGTCCGACTCTTTGCGACCCCATGAATCGCAGCACGCCAGGCCTCCCTGTCCATCACCAACTCCCGGAGTTCACTCAGACTCATGTCTATCAAGTGGGTAATGCCATCCAGCCATCTCGAAAAGACAACAAATAACTGTTGGCAAGGATATGGAGAAAAAGGAACTCTCATGCAGTGTTGGTAGGGATGCAAACTGGTACAGCTACCATGGAAAACAGTATGAAGGGTCCTCAAAAAATTAAAAACAGAACTACCATGTGTTGTGTTGTACTTAGTCGCTTCAGTCATCATGTCTGACTTTGCAATCCTATGGACTACAGGCCACCAGGCTCCTCTGTCCATGGGGATTCTCCAGGCAAGAATCCTGGAGTGGGTTGCCAGGCCCTCCTCCAGGGGATCTTCTCCACCCAGGGACTGAATCCAGGTCTCCCACATTGCAGGTGGATTCTTTACGGTTTGAGCCATGAGGGAAGCCAAAGAATGCTGGGGTGGGTGACCAGCCTATCCCTTCTCCAGGGGATCTTCCCAATTCAGGAGTCGAACGGGGTCTCCCGCATTGCAGGCGGATTCTTTACCAGGGAAGCCAGAATTACCATATGACCTAGCAATTCCATTTCTGGCTATTTTTCTGACAAAAATAAGATATACGCATCCCAGTGTTCATTTCAGTATTATTTACAATAGCCAATATATGGAAGCAATCTAAGTGTCCATCAATAGATAATTAAAGAAGATATGGTATATATACACAAAGGAATATTACTGAGCTATAAAAAAGAAATGAAATCTTGCCATTTATAACAACGTGAATGGACCTAGACAGTATTATGCTAGTAAAGTAAGTCAGAGAAAAGATAAATACTATACAACTTCACTTATATGTGGAATCTAAAAACAAAACAAATGAACAAACATTAACAAAAGAAACAGATTCTTGAATACAGAGAACTAACCGGTGGTTTGCCAGAGGGAAGGGGAATGCGGAGTATGAGTGAAATGAGAGATTAAGAGGTACAGACCTCAAGTTATAAAATAAGTCAGTCACCAGGATGTAATGTATAGTACAGGGAATATAGTTAATAATATCTTAATAACTTTTTATGGTGACGGATGGTAATCAGACTTTGGTGAACATTCTCTAATGTATAAAAATATCAAATCGGACTTTCTGGTAGTCCAGTGGTTAAGAATCCAACTGCCAATGCAGGGCACAAGGGCTCAATCCCTGGCCTGGGAAGATTCCACATGCCTTGGGGCAACTAAGCCTGTGGGCCACAACTGCTGCCTGAGAGTCCTAGAGCCTGTGCTCCACAACTAGAGAAGCCACCGCAACTAGAGGCCTAGCACCCCAATTAGCCTCTGCTTGCTGCAATTAGAGGAAAGCCCATGTGTAGCAATGAAGACCCAGCACAGCCAAAAATAAATAATTTTTAAAAAATCAAACCATTATGCTGTATACCAAAAACTAATATGATACTGTAAGTCAATTATACTTCAATGAAAAATAAAATTTTTAAAAAAATGGGCAAAGGACTTGAATATATTTCTTCAAATAAGATATACAAATAGCCAATTTGCATATGAAAACATATTCAACATATTAGTCATTAGGGAAATGCAAACCAAAACTACAATGAGAGCCAGTTCAGACCTACTAGAATGGCTATTATGGAAAAAAAAAATCAAAAAATAACAAGTGTTGGTGAAGATGTGGAAAAATTGGAACCCTGATGCACTGCTGGTCGGAATGTAAAGTAGTGCAGCAATCCCACTTCCAGATGTATACCTGGATGAAGTGAAAGGAGGGACACAGTTACTTTTCACACCAACATTCACAGCAGTGTTACTCTCCATAGCTAAAATGTGAGGAAAATCCAAATGTCCATCAACAGCTGAATGGATAAACAAAATGTATGTGTATGTATGCACATAAAATGGATTATTACTTAGCCCTAAAAAAGGAATGAAACCCTGACACACACTACAACATGATGAATCTTAAAAGCATTATGCTAAGCGAAACAGCCAGAGGCGGAAGAGCAAATACTGTACGAATGCACTTACATGAGGCACATGCAACAAGCGAAGTCAGAGAGGAGATAACAGAGGGCACCAATGGCTGGGGATGAGGGGAATAGGAGCTGTTATCTCACCGGTATAGTTTCTGCTTCGGATGATTAAAAAGCTCTGGAAATGCATTGTGGTGTGGTTGCCGAACAGTGTGAATATATTTAAGGCCACTAAATTTCACATTTTAAGAAAGGTTAAAATGATAAACTTTGTTATGTGTATTTTACAATTTAAAAACGGACTCAAAAATTTTTTAACTTCTGCTTATCAAAAGACATCATTAAGACAATGAATAGGCAAACCACAGATTGGGGAAAAATATTCCCAATATACCAGACACAAATCAATTTACCAGGCTGCTTAAACACTCTGCAACTGGGAGCTTTGAGAAGACCAGTTCTGCCATGCATCCACACACACCCATATGAAACTGCAGCATGGCTCAACAAAAAGAAGTCCAGAAATGTGACATAGCTTTGGCTTTGCTGACTTCCAGTTCCGGGCCTGCTTCCTCATCTACAACACGCTGAAACTTAGTACGGGCTCCGCCTTGGTGCCGATTCTTACATCAAGATGAGAGAGCTTATGTAGCAGTACCACAGAATGGAAAATTAAAATACTGAGAGAAGATGGATAAAGACTTCCTCTCCTCCTATGTTCCCCTAGGGCCACCCATACATTCAACTTTCTCTGGGAGACTTGGGATTCCACTTACAAATGACCTTTCCAGTACATGTTTGGCCCCCTAAGCAAGCACTTCTATTGATTCATTGCTATACAACTCTCCAAGCTTCCTCAGAAAACTGTTCAATGAGGTTTGCCCACTTAGAAAACTGAGCCAACTCTCACAACTTTAAATTATCACTACTAACAAGGAGGGGGAAAACAATTAATGAAGGTTAAAACAAAAACAAAACCAGCATTCAGATGGCCTATTTGAGTACCTCATGGTCTGGCAAAAGTTTTGATACCAGAAACTTCCAAAAGCATGTTATATACTTGCTTTCCAGCCATCTCTTGCTTCCAACTAAGGGACTTCATGGGACAGCAAACTATGATGGCCTTCTACAAATGGAAGCAATTAAAGGGAGATTATTCCTTCCTCCAAGGATGCAAGACAAGTCTGCCCTCTAGCTTCACTATCATACTCAGGCTCCCACGGGCAGGGCTGTGCCAGCCAGGCTCCCACCAGCCACCCTGTGACAAGGCATGGGAGCAGGATGAAAGTCCTCAAGGTACTCAAAGTCCTAGGGAGCCCTGGAGCGAGCAGACCAATCTCAGCTACCAGTTTTTCAAAACGGACAAAGTGATACCAAAAGCCAGTCATTCAGTCCTTCATTCTCTTCATCCCTAGGGCTTTCCTGATACCCTAGGGATGCAAGCAAACAACAACAACAAAAAGAAGCGAAGGAAAAAACACATTGGTCTGCTTACCCCTCGTTGGACCGTATCATGTAGTCAGTAAATTCATGGTCTCCCTTGATCACCTCCAAGGGGACCACAAGGTTGACGTCAGAATCAGTGTTCCGCAGCTGGTTGAGTTTAATGTTGACTGAGAAGAGGTAATCCCGCACTTCATCTATGCCCACCTTCAGGCCCTTGCACACCACATACCTGAGAGGAGAGACCCTGTCACTCCACTGAGCAAGGGCTTCCCCGGCATAATTCCTCCTCCCCGAACCACCTGCTGAGTCACAAAACCCCTGTCTACGCACTGAGAACAGAGTGCTGCAAAGTTCACCTCAAACCCTTCTCATGTTGGGCTGTGTTTCTACTCTCTATGGCAGTGGTTTCCAATTACCCTGTGCCAGGCTGGCTGAATCACCATCAGCTGGGGAAGTCTGCTAAGTTAAGGGCAATCAGACTCTCCAGGGATGGGGCCAAGAAATCTGTGTTTTGAGCAAGCCACCTAGCAATTCGGATTGGCTGCATCTTCTCTCACAAGATGCATGGGCACTGTGTCCCATCTGGGATGCAAACAGGGACTCTGGTTAATGGCCCAACCGTCCTTCAGGTAACCCTTCCTTGGTCTCCTTCACCCTCCTGGGCCAAGCCAAGGATCGCCCACAAAAGTGTGGTGAACAAGGTTGGTGGAGGAGGCAGAGGCTGAACAAGAAAATCCAAATCCTCTTGGCTCCAATCACTTTTTTTAAATCAGGGTTTTTTAATGCAGCTTGAGTGCTCATGCCAGAGATGCACCAGGTTTTCTTGTTCTGACATTTAGCCAACTAGTCTGATTCAAAGGGAGAGGAAAGTCTCACCTCTCTGAGTTGGCAGGACGGCTGGTAATTGGCTTAAAGAGACAGACTCGTTCAAAGCAGCAGTACAGCAGGTAGATGAGCCCCACGCTGAATGGTGTGAAGAGGTCGAAGGTTTTACAGATGAAGTGGCCTCCTAGGTTAAAGGAAAACACCAACGATAGTCAGCAGCTTCCACTCCAGGAAATGGGTTGGGTCATCTCAGGGACTATGACAAAGTCAGGGCCCAGATACCTGGGCCCATTAAAAGTCACAGGCCACAGAAGGGAAAGAGTTGTAGAGGGGACTTTGGGGATTCCATAGCACCTTTCCCCCTAAATCCCTCATTCCGCCATGTGTCACCTCATACAAGCAGACCATTAGTTAACTTTCAAGCCAACCCCAATACATGTTCTTGTACAACAGGGCCTCTGGTGGGTCCTGGGTGGGGAGACGGCAGAGGAGTGTCACCTGTCCGGACAACAGACAGCGCCATGAGGAACTGACAGAGCAGCAGCTGTTTGCTGAGGATCTCCTGCAGGTTCTCCTGTCCCTCCACTGAGAAACCCTGAAACGAGAGCACAAGGAGCAGAGCAGAAAAGAGAAGTGATGAGGACTGAAGAGAGTGCTCCCACCGCATCTTCCCTGAGATCTCTACAGGTGTTTCCATTGATCTTCACCAACTGACTGACACAGATACAGTCTGGTGTTTAGATTCTCCAGCGTGGTTGTATGGCTCCCTGTGGTAAAGACAGCACCTGGGACCCAGGCCTGCCTACTGAGCCAGTGCTGTTTTCCTGCTCTATCGCTCCTGGGGATCTGCTCCTCCAAGGAGATGGTCCAGAAAATTTAAAAACTCATGCTGGAATCCAAGGGAAGGATACGGCAGAACAGAGGCAAAATACGCTGGTCTCAAGCCAACTACAAGACAGGAAACTGAATGCCCTGGTGAGTCCAGTGAGACCCAGGGAGCACGTGTGGCTAAATCTGTGTGGGCTCCCTCAGTCCTGGGCTGCACTGAACAGGCCCCAGTCTGGTGACAGGAGAAAGTCTGCCTGACTCTGATAGTCACAAGAATCTTTCTTTCTCTGCTGACCACAGATTTACTCACAAACCCCCCCTCCTGTCCCAGGACCATGGAGCCTCTTCCTCCAGCTGGCAGAGTCTCTGGGCAGGCTGTTTGTATGAAGAATGTATGTTGCTGTTCTTGGAGTGGTCTCCCTCCCTGTGAGATCCCAGCAAGGAGCAGAGAGCCAGGCTCACAGGGGAGTGAGGGACGCCAGGGGCTGTGACGGGAAGAGAGGCGAGTTATTGTTTAATGGGCATAGAATTTCAATTTTGCAAAATGGAAAAAGTTTTGGAGATCTGTTTCATGAAAGCATGATTATAATTAACATAATTGAACTGTAAACTTAAAAATGGCTACAACAGTAAATTTTATGTTATGTGATTTTTATCACAATAATTAAGAGAAGCAAAGAGGCTGGTCTCCAGAAATAAAAATGTTCGGTAATGTCTTCCAGATTTACAGATGCTTCTTAAAATGCACAGCTGTTTACAGGGAGAGGGGAAAAAAACACACACAAAAAAAATCCCACATGGGTCACCAGTCTATGTTGCCTAAGTCAGAGGGACAATCCTTGAGTTTGCCACTCGAGCTGATGCCCTGCCCGGCTGCCTCCCAAGTATATCAGACTCCGACAGGCTCAGCGGAAGCGGCCCCTCCCTCTACCCAAGCCTATCTGTTGTCCCCTGCTAGGCACCAATCTTTGGGGGCTGAGGGCACGCTCGGCTCCTGTGCTGACATCCTAAACATTTCTTCACCTCTCCACACAGCTACTGCTTATGAGGTTGCCCAGGGGGCTCCAGAAGCTTTTTGCAACTCTGGCCACGTGACCCTGGAGCAACTGCCACGTTCTCTGACCTTTCTCCACACTAAGCTGTGACTCACAACTTTTCTGGTAGTCCAGAGAAGACTACTGGCAGCATCAGATTACTAAGGGAGGAAGCTGCAGGGGCTGCCTCTACGCCTCAGGTAACTGCCCAAGAAATGGACAACCTGAGTATCTTCTTCAGCCCAGCCACTGACAGAGCCTCTTGCAGAGTCTTAATATGGAGTCTTAATATGGAGCAGCTGCATTTGGTTACGTGGTCACCTATCAGCTGCTCCCGAGGCTTAGGAGTGGCCATGTACAGACAGCCTCTCCGAGAGCAGCACCCGGGTGACAAATGATGGAAATGTCCTTCCCGTTGGCTCTGCTGAGTCCATCTTAGTCACGGTGCCCCCTCACCAGGCCTCCACCCACACCCGAGGCCCGTTGAGGAAGTGAGTTGGGAAGATCCACCTGCCCCAAGCAAAGATGCCTGTAACAGCCCAGCCCTGACAAAGTTACAAACTGAAAAGATGTACAAAAAGAATAAAAACATACATCATCACCCCACGAAGAGCAGGTCACCTACCCCGTCAGCCATCAGAAAGTGGACACCCTTGTGATCGGTGTTATCCAGGACGAAATTCCGAAAAGCATTGATGTTCTCCGGGCGGGTAATGTCTCCGTCTCCATCGATCCCACCCTCACCTGACAGGACACAAGGTTCACACTTAGCTCGTCTGCCCTGTGCATCCTTGGCACCAGGACACAGCCTCGCCAGGGCTGTGAACACAGGTACCAGGCAGGCCTCAAGGCCCAGAAGAGCCTCTGTGAGGAGCAGCTCAGGACCCGTCACACAAGGCTGCCCTGCAGTGATGGGCCAGGAGGCAGAAACAGGGCCCTGCTACAGTGGAGGAGAGCTCAGGCGGAGTCAACCAGCCGTGAGCCATCAACTGAAAGAGAAGGTCTTCATGTTCAAGATCAAACGTGTTTAAAGCACCTACATTTAGGAAGCAATATCAATTTCTTAATAAGTTCTGTTAACAAAGGACTTGGGATTTCCTGCCAAATCACAAGAAGCAAGACAGAGTGGAGGGAACTGCTAGGGGGTTGCTGACCATCTGGCATACAGGGCTGGGGACGGGTGTGGGTTTGTATTTGTTAATAACCCTGCCAGTTCTCAGCTAGAGATCGAACGGTTTTATTATCTCCTGTCACCACAAGAGAAGGAAGGAGAAATTAGCATGGATCTGCTGCGAGTTTGCCTACTGGAGGGTTTAACCTGGATCCCACAGGCCTGGGGTAAAAGGCACAGGCAAGGGGAGACCAAGACCTCGTGACGTGGGCTGGGAGCCCCGGACTGAGAGCCCCGGGACAGAAAACACGGCACATGGCTAGGAGCTCCTCCTGGTAAGACTCGTCCCTCTCGGTCCCTGGGGCCTCCTCCGTGTCCCTACCGTAGTAGGGCTCGAAGAGCTCGCTGGAGGCAGAGTAGAAATCCTCCAGCTTGAAGTCGTGAGGGCCCTTCAGAGTCAGCCCGAAGCCCTTGGCGTGCCACCTCTTCCTCCACAGCACGTACTCCGAGAAGCCACCCGGGCCCGCACAGACGTCGGCAAAGTACAGAAGCTCCGCTTCCCGGTCCTTTACCAGCGGCTTCTGCAGGGGCAAGTGGAAGCCAGGGGAGGAAGAGGGGGAAATGCCTCAGTGGGGAGCAGGAAAGAGAAAGCAGGGGAGTAAAACAAGCCTTTCAGCAAGCACAGTGCAGAGTTCCTGCCAGAGCCACAACCACCAGGAAACAGGTCCTCTGAGACCACTGCCTTCAGAGTCACCCATCCCCACCTCAAAACACCCCTGATGCCCTTCACACCACCATGCCCAGCTCAGACTCCTAAAAAACACCCTAATGGGCACCCAAGCATGCATGTTTTCTGAGCATCTTTTCCCCACCGCATCCTGCCTTACAAGAGTCCCAACGGGCGGAGCAGATGTTCTAGCCCCCCACATGACAGACAGGGAAAGAGAAACGCCAAGACACAAATCGACCTGTTCAGTCTGCAGCACCGCTTAGTCAGCATCCCGTCAGCCTGAGCAGGAGACGCAGGCTTCCCGTCCAACCAGAGTCTGAGGGGCTCTAACATCACTTCCTCCCAGCTCAGGGCCTCATCTTCCAAATAGCAGTTTCTGTGTCCCTTCTTCCTCTCCTCCTAGCCACCATCTTTTTTTTCCCCTCCAATTAAGTTTTTACCATGGAATAATTTTAGACGTACAGCTAAGTTGCGAGGACAAAGTTTGCACATATCCTTCACCCAGTTTTAGTAACATCTTACATGGTCAGCTGTAAAAATTAAGGAACTGACATGCACGGGTACATTTCTACGAACTACACCCCAGACTTGCTTCAGATCTCACCAGACCCCTTGTTCTGTTCCACGACTCCATCCAAGACCCCACAGTGCCCTGTGTGTCCTCCTTTTTTGCACACCCCTGCTCCTACCTTTGCCCCTCTGCTGACCAGGGCCTGCACAGGGCAGAGCTGGAAGCTGATAAGATTGAGAAAACAGGAGACACTGACCTAGGCAGCCATCAGAGCATCCACCCACCTAAAGAACAACTGAATTACACTATCATCATTTGTATCTGATGATTAGTTTCGGCCACTTAAGCGGCTTTAAATTCTTAATATAAAATGCTGGGCATTCCCTGGTGGCCTAGTGGTTAGGATACTACGCATTCACTGCTGTGGCCCAGGTTCCATCCCTGGTCAAGGAACTGGGATCTCACAAGCTGCACAGCTTGGCCAAATTAATTAATTAAATTTAATGTATGCTGAATGCAGATCTAGATTGTGTTTACACTTCTCTTCTACACACCTGGGCCCTCAAGGGTGAATTCCACTTGTCTCAAGCCTCCACGGCAGAGACGTGCCATCTGCACTGGTGACAAGAAGCTGAGCTTCAGAGGAGTGACCGCAGGGGTCCCTGATGAACATCCAGCAGGAAGGGCTAAGACAGCTCAGCCTTCTCTCCCTCAAAGTCTGGCACGGCTGGGTGCTTGTCCAGAGCTCTCTAACTGCCAGATAAAGATCAGAAGGCTTCAGGGGAAACAGTTATAGGAAAGAAATGGAAATACTAATGCTCACAGTCCAGTCACTTTCGGGGTGACAAGGGCTTTGCATCTGGTGGTGGTTTATCTAGCTTGATCACAACAGTGGAAAAAGTCTCTGGAGAAAGGGCCTGTAGCTAAAAATACACTCCCTCGCCCTGTGACAAGCCCACTCAGTGTGCTGGGCATATCAGCTCCTTCTCCCCTCCCTCTGCTCCATCACCCTAGCATTCTTTGTTCCTGAGCCATCAATTATTCACACTTTCTTACTGTACTCATTTGCACACTAGAAAAGACCTAATGGCATACGCCAAGAATACTATGCAGCACTTCCCAGGCTGCAAAGTGCTAGTGAGGCAGGAGTCACAAGTTTAAGGCCTGCACACACTGCAGAGAAGATACTGTTCCTCCTCACAGGCCAAGCCCTAGCCCCAGGCGCCAGCTTCTCCAGGTGAGAGGCTGGCCCAAAGAAGACTGTGAGAAGGAGAATGAATCAATGAAAGCGTCTCACCTCCAAAAAGACGGCATAAATATGATCTGTTCTGTAATTTCAGGATGTGTCACCCTAGCAGGCCACGGCCATCGGTCCTTTCACAGAAAGGATGGCCGGGGTTCTCACCTCTGCCACTTACTGACTGTGCAGTCAAAGGCAAGAACACGATTTATGTCTTTAAGCTTGAGCTTCCTCAACGACAAACGGGAACTAATGTAGGTTATTTCTTAAGGCTATTGTAGGATTAAACAAAGTACCTTATGTCGAAGACCCTTAAAAACTGTACAATACTGAACAAACGTTAAGATGACACGAAGTTCAACTCGATCAGCCAGCTCCCTGAGAGTCCCTGAGGGGCCCTTGCCCCTCCTCTCCCTTTCTCTCTGCAGAGTCTGGCGCAGCGCTCCACAGGCAGCAGGGACTTTGTAAGTGCTGTCTAATTTCTTCTAAGACAGCGATGAAACTTCAAGATCTACATTCAGCTTTTGTATCCTGTTACGCTTCATAGCCAATGCTTTCTTACCACAACGATAACTGCAGGCACACAAGTCCCTCACGTAACGTTTATATATAATACGCTTCCATATACCCAAAGAATCTAAACGCCCTTCTCTTCCTGGCCCCTTCCAATTCTTGTTTATGATCTCTTTATTTCCCTAGCCTCTTTTCTCCTCTTACCACAACCTGTAGAAGCAGAAACATGCTGAAAAACCTCAAAGAGCCTCCCTCCAGCTTCCCATCGCCAACCTCCTCACACTTCGCTAGGCTTCACGTAGTCTGCACTCTCACTCTGATTTCCCTGATCCAAGAGCCACTGAGGCTCTAACAAACCTGGGCGTGTGCCTGGGGCTTCTGCCACTCCCACGTCTGCTGGGACTGCTCTAAACACAACAAGCCTGCTGGGCTTGGCTGTCACTCCAGTCCTTGGGAGGAAACAGGGGTGAACAGACAGAAGCAAACACTAGGAGCTGAAGAGAAATCACTTTTATAGTGGAGTATAGAAGAACTTCTCTGGAAGGGCAATTCTCCATGGCCACTATCAATCAATGCAAGTCAAGGAGCTGCCTGAAGCATCACAAACACAGCCACCTTTTCCTATGTAAAATCTCCACCCTCCACCTGAATGGTACAACCCTGATGCCTACTTCATTTTCCTGACAGCAAAAGACAATAACCAGATCCCAGCTGCTGGAGGCATTTACATTCAAAAGCCCAAAATGACGCTGTGATTTCCCATCAACCTGACAGAGTTCCTCTGCCAGGCAGGGGTTTAAGGGAAATCATTGGGAGCTCAGAAAATTAAATCAACATTGTATCAATGTAATTTTCTCAAGATGCTAATTCCAAGAGCTGTTTTGTACAGCTTGCTGGTGCTGTAAGGTGGGAGGGAGACCTGGGAGAGAGAAATAAATACAGACTGGAGGGGTCCACCTGCCCTTCTGCCAGCATAGAGGAGACAACCAGGCAGGTAAGGCTGGAGCAGTGAAGAACTTGGAAAACAAATTTCTTTAAGCAGTGGATAATCGGGGGCCTAGCAGGAGGAGGCTGAATGAGGCAGAAACTGGACTGGGAACAGCCGGCTCCTGACCCCTTCACTGTCAGAGACTAACCTTCTAGGACAGGGTGAAAATGCTTTGAAACTCTGAAGGGAAAGCTAGAATGAAATTTCCTTTTTTCTTTCTCTATCATATGGAGGGTCTGTGTTCAGAAAAATGAGAGTAGTAAAGTAGACAATCATTCCGATCCACCACCTGTAATTAGAATTCCACATGAAGCTTGTCCAGAGAAGCAGAAAGGGAAAGTGGCCACATTTGAAGTCACAGATTTTAAGAGCTAGAACAAACCTTAAGAGTCTCTTGGTCCTACCCTGGTTCTCTGGCAGGTTAGTAGGGCTAATTTCAGAGATGAGGTAGCTGAGATCCAAAGGAGGTATGAACCTGAGGGACACCACCTGTGACTAAGTGCTGCCCCCGACCATGAGCACAGACCTTCAGACATGATCCTGATTGTAAACAGACCCGTGAAAGAACCCAGATGCCCACAATTCATTCAAAACTCAGACATTTCCCAGAGTACTGCCCCCTCATACCAGGAACAGCAGCAACCAAATCAGATGATATCACAAGTTTCAACCTGGAACATTAACTCACTGTAAGGACTGCTCACAGTCGTCCCTCAGTATTGACAGGGCATTGGTTTCAGGTCCCCCCCACAGCCACCAGAATCTGCAGATGCTTGAGTCCTTTACATAAAGTGGCGGTATACAGCCGGCCCTCTGCATCGCAGAGTCAACAGACACAGAGGGCTGACTGCACTCAGACTCCACCCCACCCTGTAAGAGGCAGGCTCAAGCTCCCTGGTGGCAACTGGCCTCTACACGTCGACAAGCATGGAGAGGCTCTACACACACCCAACCCCTACCCTCATCTGCTCTTAAGCCCCCCAGAATGTCCAGACCCTAAGCACCATGGGGAAAGGGATCACATCTATGTATTCCTGGTGCCTAGCACTGTGCCTGGCACAACGTAGGGGCTGGACAAATACACGTTTAATCAGTGCAGCAGGGAGGCCGATGCACTCACTCATGCCCTCACCTCCCTGCCCCCTTGGCCTATGGAGGCTACACCTGCTGGTCTGGTCAGGAATGCTCCTCCTCCACTGCTGCAAGCCCTGTGCTCCTCTACCCAGAGTGAAGAGCAGGATCTGCAGAGGCAGGAGCTGGGACTCCGGGCCTGAAGCCCTAGAGATAACTGCTTACTAGGGCACTCCTGGGACCACAGGAAGCACTGTGGAACCCTAGCTGAAGAGCTCAAAACAAAATATATCTCATCACAAAATGCATCTCCATCACCCAGCAGGAATACTCTCCTAGCATTGTACAAATGGCAATTTCTGAGCCACTGAAGCTGAAGCCTATTTAGCACTATGAATTCAGAAGCAAAATCTTGTTCTCACCCCATAAGAGTCCCTTGGATTTGTAAACATGCGATCGAACACAAAATCCATGTTAGCCATCTTCATTGCTGCCCTGAAACAAAGCAAGACAGAAAAGCATACCTCAGTACCAGACAGATGGGAGAGCTGAGGCTCAAATGGAAACATCGACCAGTGCACATCGGAGGAGGGGAGGGAAGGGAAATGCCAGCAAACCTGTTGAGGAAGAAGACTCCTCGGATCATCTCGTAGGGATTGGCCCGAGTCCGAGCTCGCCGCATCTCCTCCCCATCCAGGACATCAAACACACTCTGCCCGGAAAGAATCAGAAGCACAGGGTGAGCATCCCCCTCGGGATGGAGCTTGAGGAGCCGGATTCACAGCCCTCTGAAAAGCTAGGCCTCTGCTGCAACCCAGCTCTGAAATGACCAGATGTGTGACCCCAGACAGGTGGGACGATCACTCTGCCTCTCAACTACCTCACTTATAAAATGGTACAAAATAAAAGGGAAGCAAGCACGTGCCTGCCACGTGCTTGTGGTATTAATCCTCCTGGCACTGCTAAACCTTGCTGCAAGCCTGCTTCTCCACTCCAGCAGCAACTCGGCAGGGACCAGAGTTTTGCTATGAAGGGTGTACCCAGAAAGAGGGCCGGCAAACCAAGATCAGGCTTTTCTGAGGGCACCTACCTCCCAGCAGGGAACCCTTCTCTTTCTTCTAATTCTCTCTGGAAAAAGAAAGCCTCACTTTACCTGAGGATATTTCCAACACTCTACCTGCCAGAAAAATAAGCTCCGTGAGGCTTGTCTCAGGCCTTGCTTCTCCTCCAACTCATTTTCTCCTCAGTTTCCTTGGCTCACCCTGCCCCAGGCAATGCACCTCCTGACCAAAGTCAGGTCAGGTCAGAAGACATCAAGGGGAGAGTAACACCAACTATCTCTTTTAACTCTAACACTGAGTATTTTTTTCTTCCTAATTTAAAGATAAGGAAACTCAAACTCAGAGAAGCTAAAGCAAATGGTCCAAGGTCATTCAGCAAAGAAAAGAAAGAAAAGCTGCAAAACTAGGATTTGAATTCAGCTCTGATACTGAAGAATGATTCCAAATTTTCCACTATGCCAGCCCCTCCTCAGGATTACGATGAACCCACCCACTGAAATTAAGTGGTTCCCTTCCTGGCTACTGACCACAGAGACAGAACAACACTGCAGGGCAAGGGAGCCACCAAGAAAAATTAGCTAAATTTCAGGTCCCCCAAAACCAACTCAAAAGAACAAGAAAAGCCCAGCACAACCCCTCACACAAAATCTTTAGCGCCAGCTCTAGCCACGAGGACTTACCTTACACTTCAACACACTGCGAAGCAGGCCTTCCCCACAAAACTCTGTTTCATCTTCGATAATCATCTTTCTCTACAGGGAGAAGAAAACAATCCACAGTGACCACATGTGACTGCATCTGGGGGGAAACTAGGGTTCTGAGTGAGCAGAGCAAAAGGGGGCTTGAGTCCCTGCCAGAGAACATCAACCCCGAGGGGTGGGAAAGAGAAAAGCCTAAATCCCTCTGGCTTGGCTCCAGATGGGGCTGCGAGAAGGAGCCCTCTGGGGGCTCCTATGAAAGCGCCATATGGATACAAGACTCGTGAATGCCAAGGCTGAGAAAAGCAAACAGGGAGGAGACACCCAAGCTGTCTGTCCCTAGAGCGCGGGGGCAGAAGGAAGGGGGATGCTTAGGAACACCCAAAATGACAGAGGCTGTCCTTTTGCCAGGAAGCCTCTTGCTCCTTGGTGAGTATGAAGGCACCGACTTGGCAGCCTCACAGAAAACAAGGGTGTGGGAGCCTCATGGGGATGTTGAGTTCAGTGTCAAGTACGAGTGAGAATGCCTCTAAACCAGTGGTGCTCAAACTCGGTATTCTCAGGTTTTACACTCTTTAAGATCACTGAGGATCCTCAACAGCTTTTGTTTCTGTGGGAGATAGATGTGTATATGTGTGTGTGTGTATTTATATACCTTATTATTAGAAGTTAAAAACGAGATGTTTAAATATTTACTAGTTCAGTTTAAAATGTTGTATTAATATAAATAAACGTGTAAGAAAATTGTATTCCAGAAAAAAAATGATTGAGAAGAGTGGGCATTGCTTTCCATGTTTGCAAAGCTCTCAGCACCCAGCTTACACGAGACAGGGAGAATCTCCCGCCCACATGCGCATTCAACACATGCTATCACATGTCAGAGCTTCTGGAAGACTTCTCAGGACACTTGCAAGAGAGTGAGAATGAAAAAGGCAAATAACTTTTCAGAATTATGAAAATAACTGACCTTGTAGACCCTCTGAAAGGGTCATGGAGATCCCTCAAGTCCCTATACTTCGAGAACTGCTCTCTGGAACATGCTGATCTGGTAAAACTATATACTTAATTCTTACAATTTCCCAGAAAGAGAACACACAAATTCCTTTTGTAACAACTCCCTCATTCCTTTCTGAGGACAGGAGTAGTCTTTTTTTATCTTCCTGGAACAGTGCCCAGTAGTGACCAGAATATACACAGGTGTATAATAAGCTACTCTAAAAAGCATCCAAGAGGAAGACAGAAGTTACCCATTTTGTGCTGCCTTGCAAGGTAAATGACTAGGAGGAAAAAAGCCCCGCATGCCACATCTCCCAGGGGCATATCCGTGAAGCTCTTGATACCCTCTTGATGCAGCTTTATTCCTGCCAGAAAGCTTAGATTCACACTTTTCTAATACTGTGAGTATACAGATACACACACCTGATTTGAGGAGGAGAAATGTCAGAAGTGTCAAGAATTCAGAGTACATTTTCCTGAACTCCTACCTTCCCCACAACCATCCAATCGCTCATTTCCTGAGTGTCAGGAATTTCAGTGGTACATTCTGGGAACCATGACACCTGCTCACAGGCACTGGGCTACAAACAGAAGAGAGGCAAGTAAGTCAGGTAAGGCAGACCCTCAGGGCCATGCCCCAACTCACCAGGGCTTTCCCCAACTATTAAGAGGGGCTCAGAGAGAGAAGTGTCCAGGAAGCTGAGGCCAACAGCAGTGTCAGACCTAAGAACTGAGCCAGAATTCTGAAGTTCAGCTTCTAAAAGCCGGGACCACTTCTGCTTTGAATTCTAAGAAACTTCTCCAACTTTCAAAGTTTCTTTCATTTGTTCCAATATTATTTGATGAACACCTACTGTGGACTAAGAGCTCAGTACACAGAGGTAAAAAGACATGGTCTTTAACTCAAGTGGCCTATAGTCAGAGCAGTGGGGACGCAGAGAAGAACATACGTTTACAGGGCAATTACATCAGGAAGACAGTGCAGTGAGCCTCACTTCCTGATGCCTTTTATTGCAAGATACAGTAGAAACTGGCTTCTCTAGTGCTGCTTTCTCTTAATTTTTCAGTCACTTTCCTTACCAAGCTAAAACTGTGGTTTTCGTCCTGGCCACACTTAGCATTATCTGTAGACCTTTTAAAAAGTACTGATGCCTGGGCCCCACCCTCGGAGTATATGATTCTGCTGGTTTCAGGTGAGGATTGGGTATAAGGACATTTTTAAGAGGTCGCCAGGTGATTCTAATGTGCATCCAGAGCTAAGTTCACAGGGCTGAAGAGACAACGATTATAAAACCTAAATAGCTGGCTAACCTGCATTGGCAGCTCCACATTTTCCCTCCAAGTAAGTGTGGAGAAGAGATTCACCATTGCGAATTGAAGCAATGAGATTAAAGGTAATATTACATGCTCTGAAAGGCATAAAATGGTATCTCAATGCAAGGTCTTGAGGGCAAGCCAACTACCATCAACAGAGAAAAAGTTTAAAAGAAAAATTACTGAAAACTTTGTCAATGAATCTAGCAGTGAATCATGGCTTCTCCTCCTGGTCAAATCTGGTCCCTTTAGGTATAAACGTTGTGAACTATAACCTGTAAAATGAGCTCATACACAATAGGGATGCTCCTTTGGAGAGGAATAGCAGACTCAATCTCTCCATGGAAGTGTGAACATTATGGCTGCCTACAAAGTGAACTCTACCTGAAGCTCCACACCTTACACTCCGTATTCCTGGACAGCGCCACTGGAGCATTCTCCATGCGGTGATTCAGGAATCGGACGCTCGCCTCAGGCCGCCCAGACTCAACTACCTTAAAGAAGCGGCACTTCCCTGATGATCCAGTGGTTAGGACGCTGTGCTTCCACTGTAGGGGGCACAGGTTCAATTCCTAGTTGGGAAACTAAGATCCCACATGAGCTGGCATGGTCAAAAATAAGCAAACAATTAAAATTTAAAACAAAAACAAAAAACAACAACAACAACCACAAAAAAAAAAAAGAAGTGGCCACCAACAAATAGTTGAGGCAAACTCTTAACCAAAAGATTATCTTTAAGGAAAAAAAAGTGAATTATGGTAAATGGTGATTAAGTCAGTCTTGCCTCAAACAAATTATTCATGGAATTCCCTGGTGGTCTAGTGGTTAAGACTTGGAGCTTTCATTGGCATGGCCAGGGTTTAATCCCCAGTCAGGGAACTAAGATCTCACAAGCCATGTGACGAGGCCAAAAAACACCCCCTTTTTTTTCAATAGCCTGTCTCTATTAAAAACAGATTTTAAAAGCAAATTTCAGATTCCAAGTTTAGCAAAGTTCTAATTCTGCCCCATTGAGAGGGTAGGGACTTTTCACTCACTTTAAATAAATGAGGACATGGAAAGTACCAAGGAATTTGGAGGTAGAAACCTACATCTAGCCCCAATTATAAATATTTGCCTATTTTGCATTGTTGCGTCTCCTTACAACTACAAGGCAACACAGCAGAACCACTCTCAGAATCCATCAACTCCTGGTTTGTTAGCATCTTACTCTGACACTTTTTTAGGCTTTTATCATGCACAGGTTCACAGAACTTCTTTGCTGCACCGGAACATTAGGAAGACAAATAAAATATCTATTTTCCAGAGTTCAGAGCAACATCTGAAGCTCAACTTACAGCAACTATATGGAAGGCTAGACATTTGTATTTTATCTTCTCTAGTTTCAACTCTATAATGGTAACATTTTACCATTATTTTTAGGTATTTTTATTATACCCACTTCAAATCCTCTGTGAAATAAGGTAGGGCATAAGTAAATGAATAAACATAAAATCTCAACATTATCTATGCCATCAAAAGGGAATCTCTTTAGATATTCAGGATTAAAACAAACTCACACCCAAGAAGATAAGCAGAATAAACCCACAAGAGAAAAGCTATTTGGCATAAACAAACACCTATTTAATATCAGGATATCATAAACCTGAGGCAGTGCAAGGACCTTGGCGGGCACCTGATCCAGCTACTCACACAGTGGGAGAGTGGCCCTCATCTGTCACATGAAATCCTTTCAGCAGAGGGTGCTCACTACCTCCTCAGGCATGTTCATCACTGGTGAAAAGCTGTTATCTATTTATTCAAGTTCTTTGTGGAGACACACTCTGCCTTTCTGTATCTTCTACCCACTGGTCTTAGACCCAGTCTTCTATGAAGTAACAGGAAACAAATCCATATCCCACCGTATCTCCCCCAGGCTCTTTTCCATTTTGGACACCCCCATATTTTCCATGTAAGAAACTAGTTCCAATCCCCACCAACCACCCTGATCATACTGCCTCTGAGGACTTCTAGTTTGTTAATATAGTTTCATAAAAACATAAATGGCCTTCCCATCTCCTCTCCACATGAGGTACCTCTGGCTCATCTCGCCAGTTCACATTCAGCTCTTGGTCAAAGCCTTGCAGTGTCAGACCCAAGCCTCGTCGACCTTTCTGATTAGAGGCCTCAACGATGTCCTTCCGACCCTGGCTGTATTTACCCAATCCTTCACCTTCCTTGAAGCCCATCTTGGCCTGAAAAAGAGAAGTAAATGGTGTATTTATATAAGCAAACAGAAGTGGAGCACTTACATAAATAAGATATTTATTCAGTCCTTCTATTGTGTCAGACACTGTATTAAATTGTGAGAAATATAAACGAGTAAGGCCTAAAGTTTTCCTTCTAGCCTAATAACTGCAATTTGACTGTGAGCCCTGTGGCTGTCTATTCTGGGGGTGAAAAGTCTAGGGCAACCAGAAGTTGGATAAATGAGAAGGACCTCACAGCTGTAATTAAAGGCACCAAGAGTACATAATGAATCTCACTGGACATTTGCACAACTACCCTTCCAGCTAATTTGTCTGATTAAGTGAGAAGTAAATCTAGAGCAGAGTTGATAAAGAGAACATAATTTAAAATGGAACTGCTTCCAGCGGCAACTTCTAAACCTTACCCTTAACCAGTCAAATGGCCTTACTAGGGAAGGACAATGAGGGCTTGTAGGAGCCCACTTAATCAAGACAGTAACTGAAAAATCACTTCATGTAAAACTGAGGCATGGGAGGTACTGTAAGACTGGACAGAAGCATCTGTTTAAATGTCACAACTAACTAAAAAGCTTACACTAAACTCTACAGTCGTGGGCCCAGTTACATATTCCTAAAACCAGAGACCCCAAACCCACATACTCTTGTCTAATAAAAGAACTCCAACCCTGAAGACCTGTTTCCTCTAGAGGCCTGTATTCCCTGTGGAAGGGGCACTGCAGGCTCAGCAGCTTGATGAAATTCCTACAGTAGCCACAAACCTTTCCCCAGGTCAGAGTCTGAGCCACCAACCTTCCCATCTCCCACTTCCCCGAAGTTTTTGGCCCCCAAATCAGAATCCTGACTACGACTTCAGAAGTGGCAGTTCTTGTTCTCAAATGACTCCAGCAGAAAACGGAGACGTCAACTATAATATTTGTGAAGCTGGACAGAAGACAAACTTGGATTTCCCTGACCTTATACTGAAGTCTGATAAGAGAAGTAAGCAGGTCTTTTCTTCCACCTTCCTCCTGTGGTATATCAACAGGGTACCAAAGCTGGAAAGGAAAACTGGGCCCTCTTCTGGAAGTTAACACAGAAGACAGCTCTACTCCCATTTATTTTAGGAACCTGGGAGTGAGCAGGATTTTAGTCATTTTAAGATCAATCACTAGAGCAAAAATCTCAGCATGACGCCTCCTTATCCACCAACACGCATCCGTGTGCTTCAGTTCAGTTCAGTCGCTCAGTCGTATCCAACACTTTTCGACCCCATGAATCGCAGCACGCCAGGCCTCCCTGTCCATCACCAACTCCTGGAGTTCACTCAGACTCACGTCCATTGAGTCAGTGATGCCATCCAGCCATCTCATCCTCTGTCGTCCCCTTCTCCTCCTGCCCCCAATCCCTCCCAGCATCAGAGTCTTTTCCAGTGAGTCAACTCTTTGCATGAAGTGGCCAAAGTACTGGAGTTTCAGCTTCAGCATCATTCCTTCCAAAGAAATCCCAGGGCTGATCTCCTTCCGAATGGACTGGTTAGATCTCCTTGCAGTCCAAGGGACTCTCAAGAGTCTTCTCCAACACCACAGTTCAAAAGCTTTGCTCATAAGAACTCACTACTAAGTGTAAGGCCGGACCCTGGGGCTATGATGGCCCGCCCCTCCTCGCGCCTGCTGGCGGGGGAAGTCCCTAACAGAAGGAGCCTCCCAGACCCCAGGGACCAATGACAGCACACTTCCGCCAGCTAAAGCCGCCCTGCCCTAGCCACACAGAAAGACCTGTCAGCCCGAGACGCCTCGGCCTGGCGACCTATCTGAACCCCCGTTCCCTAACCGTACCTTTTTGGGCGATCTAGCTCGACCATACCCTGCAAGGAACGCATATAAACCACTCCCCAGCACAGTCTGGGGGCGGACTCCCTCGACCGGCCTCGTTCGGGTCCGGGAACACCGCCCGGGAGTGCTGCGGCATTAAAAGCCTGTTAAGACACTCTTTTGGTGTCCTGGTCGTCTTTTACCTAACACTGAGACCAAAGGCTGCCCCAGCTCTAGACAGAAGCAGGCCTGAACAGCCGCTTCCCACGGATGATTCAAATGTGATACGTGTATCAAGAAGGGGTTACGCTCTCTCTACTGAACTACAGCAGCTGGGAAGCAGAGGGAAAACTTACGCCCTCGTTTTGCTGCTTCTATCAACACAGTTTCCCTCCTCTCATTCTGCTGGTAGAGCTTTAGAAACCCAACCCAAGTGCTGACATACCATGAGCTTCTGGGAGACACTGTTATACATGGAGTAGCGAGAGGAAGTTCCCTCCACAAGAGAGTCTGCTTTGAATGCATCGTCGAAAGAGTCCGAGCTGCGTTGCTTCCCCTCAGTCTCGCTGTCAGACCCACTGAGGCTTGTAGCAGATGCTAGAAAAGAAAAAAGAAAATGTTTTGGTGTGTTTATGACACAATATAGCCTCTAAAAGTTCAAGTTTCATTTATACAACTAGTGTTCGGTATATGCATTGCACACACACAGTTCATTAACTGACCCAGATCAAATGTATTCTCTCCCTCTTCTAAACTGTGTGATCTTGGGCAAGGCCACTGAAGGTTCCTAAGGGTATCTGACACACAATGGGGGTTCAAAATATGTCTTCCTTTCCCATCTCTTACAAAACTGGGATAATACATTCCTCATATAGTTGTTTGAAGATTAAGTGAAAAAATGTATTTGGGAGTGCAGTGTCAAATAAAAAATTTATTAACAATATGATTATTATTTCTGCTGCTATTTATTAGTTGAACATCACTTTCCAAACACTGATACCTGTTTTCATTTTCAACAATTCTATCATGGGGACTACTAGCTTGTGATTGTCTAACCTCCTAGCTTTCTGTTTTCATGGTCCTTCAAACTTTTGGGTGAGATGGGGGCGTCTACAGCACAGCCCCAAAGAGCTGGCTCACAGAGTGAAAGCTGGGGAAGAGAAAGGAAGAAGTGAAGGGGGAGGTGGGGATAGGAAAGGAAGAGGAGGAGGAGAGAGAAGACAGGGAAGACGAGGGTTCAAGCAGCTGCAACTAAAGGCTCCAGGAGGGAGCTGCCGGCCTGGGTGAGTCAAGCCATTAGCATCATTTGCCAGCAATTTTGTTGCCAAAAGACTCTAAATAAGACCCACCTTAGCAGCTACTACCTGCCAAAGGCAGGATAAGCCACAGTCTAAATAATCATTATAACTGCATCTTTCCTTCTCTTTGATAGATATGTGAATCTCTTAGAAGATTTTAAGGAATTCCCTGGCAATCTAGTAGTTAGGACTCGTGCTTTCATTGCCAGGTCGCTTAGATCCCTGGTCAGGGAACTAAGACCCAGCAAGCTACATGGCATGGCCAAAAAAAAAGAAAAAGATATCTCAACCCAATACAGTTTTATGCAGGTAGCTTCTTAGGCAAACCCACCCAAATTTGGAAATAAATTCTATCTCAAAGATCAGTTAAACAGGTGACGTCTTTGGTGGTCCAGTGGTTAAGACTCCATGCTTCCACTGCAGGGGGCGGGGTTTCGATCCCTGATCAGGGAATGAAGATCCTCCATGGTGCAGAGAGAGAGCAAGGGAAAAAAAAAATCTGGTAAACAATTTCTGCATATTGCCACTGAAAAATGGTATAAACCACCAAGCCAGGAGGAATGCAGAACAGGAAATGACAGTGGTAGTGTTCAATCTGATCCCAAGGTTAAAGAAGCTGTACAGTGCTCAGGAGTACACAAATCTCATTAATAGGCAACTGTGCTTACTTAACGATAAAATTCTGGGGGCTTCTTTGGTGGAACAGTAGATAAGACTCCATCTGCCAATGCAGGGGTCACAGGCTCAATTTCTGATCTGGGAAAATTCCACATGGTGCCGGAAAACTAAGCCCCTTCATCCCAGAGCCTGTGCTCTGCAACAAGAGAAGCCACTGCAGGGAAAAGCCCTTGCATTGCAAGGGAGAGTAGCTCCTACACGTCACAACTAGAAAAACCTGCACGCAGCAACGAAAATCCAGTGCAGCTCACAATAAAAATTTTTTTAAAGAATAAAATTTTTAATCTCTTCAATTTATGAATATTATTCTTGCAAACATCTGGTAGTTATTAGGATATAAATGCTTGCTATTTAGACCTAAATGCTAACAAACCTGTTAGGTATTTCTTTGGGTATTTTAAGGGCATAGTGAAAAAAGTTAAGGCAACACTAAGAGTGTCAAGAACCAAGAAAACTTGGGAACCTCCACTCTATGTATTGAAATGATGAGACCACCAAGACATGTTGTCAACCGGGTAACAGAAGACCAAGACCATATCCATGAGCATGGCATCCTAACTTTCATGTTCTCAAAAAGGACAATAAGAATAAAATAGAATAAATTTTTATTTCTTATAATTACAAAGTTTTGGGAAGGCAAGATATACAAGACCAATAAAAGTGATTAGCCACACATGTGTGGTTGAGGCATAGAGAAAAAATACCACAATGATTACTTGGAACAAGTGGAAAAAGTGAAGCCTGATTTCTATTTTTATATCACTAGAGTTTATAGTGGCTATCTTTTTATATTTTTTGATTTATGAACCATGTGAATATATTAGCTATCAAAATTTAAAATAAATGTTAAAAAAAAACCCTAACTTAGCAATGTAGCACAATTCTTTTAAGAAAAAAAGGAGGTCCTTGAGAAGAGATGTTGACTCAAAGTTTGGCTGCTTGTGGGAAGCATTTGAGGACAGGCACGAAAGACAGCCATTAAAGAAAAATTCTCTATATACCCAAAATGGGCTTTATACAGGTATTCATAACTTGAGGATTACATTCTAATTCTAAAGCCTGTGTGCACTGACCCATCCATCTATCTCCCTGTGAGAACACGGAGTCGCAAAGGGTTGACATTCAGAGAAGAACGAAGTCTTCCCTAGCACCCAGGCCTGACTTTCCCTTCCACAGAGCTCCAATAGGACCAGTATTCACACCAGTAGCACAGCATTCATCACACTGCCTGAGAGCTAGTTGCCACATGCCATCCCACTGGACACAGTCACTCCTAGGGAGCAATGACTGTGCCACAATTAACCTTCTATCTCTAACACTTGAACTGAGGCTTTGCATTAAAACAAATAAACTAGGTACTCACTGTAGTGAATTTAAAGAACTGGCACCCAGTTGTCATCTTTGCTAAGCATCTACTGAGTGTACAACTCCTTAGGACATTCCCTTTTACAATACCTCAAACATGTGGTGTAAGACATCCAGCCCTCAGAAATACAGGGGAAGGATACATGTCATTATATATTAGGTTGGGGCAAAAGTGATTATGGTATTGGATTGTGAATTTTAAAACCGTTATTAACTACGCTCGGACACATCTTTATTCATCAAAATAGGAACCATTACAATCAACACATTTTTGCTAATGAGAAGTAAGTTGGTTTATTCCTATAGCATAAAAATCCATGCTTTGGGGTTCAACAAACTCTTGCAAAGCATTTTCTGCCTCCCACTGGTTGTGGAAGCATTTTCCCTGCAAAAAGTCATTGAGATCCTTGAAGAAGGGGTATGGTGGATGAGGCAAAACTTGGCAGCCAAATTTGTTCAACTTTTGAATCACTGGTTGTGTGACATATGGTCAGGTATTGTCATGGAGAAGCATCGGGCCCCTTCGGTTGACCAATACTGACTGCAAGCGTTGCAGTTTTCAGTGCATCTCATCGATTTGCTGAGCATACTTCTCAGATGTAATGGTTTCACTGGGATTCAGAAAGCTGTAGTGGATCAGATGGGCAGCAGACCACCAAACAGTGACTATGAGATTTTTGGGGGTGCAAGTTTGGCTTTGGGAAGTGCTTCAGAGCTTCTCAGTCCAACCACTGAGTTGGTTATCGCTGATTGTCATATAAAATCCATTTTTCATCATACATCACAATCTGATCAAGAAATGGTTCATTGCTGTTGCACAGAATACAAGACGACGACACTTCAAAATGACAATGTTTTTGATTTGCAGTCAGCTCATGAGGCACTCACTGACTGAGCTTTTGTACCTTTCCAATTTGCTTCAAATACCAAATGACCATAGAATGGTGGATGCTAGGTTCTCTGACAGCTTGTGTAGTTCTAAGAGGACCAGCGTTGATGACTGTTCTCAGGTGGTCGTTATCAATTTTCAGTGGCCAGCCACCATGATCCTCATCTTCAAGGCTCTTGTCTCCTTTGCAAAACTTCTAGAACCACCACTGCATTGTACGTTCAATAGAAGTTTCTAGGCCAAATGCATTGTTAATGTTGCAAATTGTCTCCACTGCTTTATGACTTCAAACTCAAGAAAATAGGTCAAATTTGCTTTTCATCTAACATAATTTCCATAGTCCAAAAAGTAAAGATAAACAGCAAGTAAACAGACATTAGCAGGAAAAAAAAAAAAAGGTGAGAAATGTGCATTAAAATGATGTATAATATCACATTTATTAAGAATGTATCCCAGTATCAAATGGCAAATTTCAACAATACAAAAACTGCAATTACATTTGCACCAATCTAGTATTTGTCCAAATACACAGAGTGTACATCATCAGGAGTGAACCATAACGTTGTATCAGCATAGGTTCATCAATTTTAACAAACACAGCACTCCGAAGAGAGATGTTGCTAATGAAGGAGGCTGTACACACAGGGGCGGGGGTGTAGGAGGTCCCTTTCTACTTTCAATTGAGTTGTGAAACAAGCCGCTGTAAAAAAAAATAAAATAAAGTCTTAAAAAATTTTTTTAAGGTTCAACAAAAAATTTAAGCATGAAGATGGAATATCTATATCCTGACAGAGAACTGTGTCCCCCTTGGACTACTCTTTAGCACCCTGTAACAAGGCCAAAAAAGGACACCTTATACTGTTTAATAGATCAGATAACAACTTTGGTTGAGGGCCTGTTTTTATAAACTGTCCGTGTTATATACAATGGAGTACTATCCAAAAGTATCAATCCTACTCCCAGAGAGCTTAAAAATCCAACAGCTAAGATAAACACGTGTTTTTCAGTATATATGACATTCTGCAAAAGAAAAGCAGGTGAGTATGTGTGAAAAAATTAGAATAAACTTAAAACCAAAATTCTGGCTTCTGAGGAGGAATGTTGGCTGAGAAAATCCCTGAATGAGAGGCACCAAATCGGCCTTTGTCCTCTTAAGGTGACCCTCCAATTCCCTCAACAATGAGCCGACGTGCTTACATGGGCCAATGCAGCACACGTCACAGAGTGCTACTCAGAAGGCCAGACCCAGAACGTTAACAATGAGTAACCATGGAAACTGAGAGGTATGGTGATATGTATTTTCTGTCTTGGCTTTTCTGCATTTTCTGCGTGAGAAATAAGAATATATTAGTTTCAAAATTAGGGTTAAAGGAAAAGAAAACGATAAAGAAATAAAGTCTCAGTCAATAAGTCCTGTGCAGAATTTGTTTCCAGAGTAATCTTCAGCGGACAGCAAATGAGGGAAAAGACCTGAGTAGCTCAAGACGAACCCTAGGCCTCTCATTGCCCATGCAGAGGAGAGATGTGAGCTCAACAGAGCTCCCACCCGCTGAAGAGCTGTGCTTCCCAAGGTGCAGCGTCTTCCTCCTCAGTTGCTCCCTGACTCTAACCTGTACTGCTCAGTAGCGGGCAGCTCCCTGGGCACAGCCCTAGTTTCTCAGGGAAGCCCAGGGATCCTGCCACCGGACTAGCCTAGAAGTTAGCATGTTACATCAGTTGTCATTTCTTTCACCAGCTATCTGGAGACTCACACGTCTATCTATACAAAGGTTAGGAAAGCCTGGTTTCCTTCTCACAGGACAATGCGCCCTTGATCCAGCTCTAGGGAGCCGCCAGGCTGTTAGGTTTGCTTAACGATCCAACAGTGGGCACCCATCAACAATATGATTACCATTCCTGGGCATGCAGGGTTCCTGCCACCGCCAGATCCCAGAGAGAGAGAGAGATCTTTTGTTTTGTCTTCATAACATTTTTGGACCAAAATGACAGAGAGAACCAAATTTGGGCACAAGGCTCACTGGACAAATCCTTGGTGGCTCAGGTACAATATTCCTGGACCGGACTCTGGCACACAGCTTTCCACTCCATTTGTCTTTCCAAGGTGTCACCAAGAATACAGTTGTCCCGCCCAAGGTCTGAGAATGAGGTTGATGGCAGCTAAAATATCCAACTAGGCTTTTCTTTGTGAGATGGAGAAGTGTGCTGGATTAGCAGATAAGCCTTATTCCTCTATTTCATGTGCTATTTAAAGCCTGTTCTTAGCCTGACACCACTGAAGCCAAGTGCCCTGGAGCAGTCTTGATGTCCACAGACTGCCACGGCCACTCTTTCCACATGAAGAGAAGACACCTGTCTCTGCTGCAGCAAGAGCTAAAGAGGACGTTTAGCCTCCCAAGACTGATAAGAATTTAGCAAATATTGAGCAGACAATCTTATAATGAGGATATAAATTAACAGGAGTAATAAGGTCGGTCTATTAAAATCATGAGTTTCATTAAGAATGTGCCAAAGCTGGGTGGCATTCCCATTTACTCCCCAGGAGCTTCCCTTCTAAAACCTACCAGAGAGCCCAAGACATTCTTCCACGTTTTCACTTAAGATTTCTTCTCTACCCGATAGAAATCATTACTCTTAAATCCTTTTAAAGACAAGAGGTTTATTTTAGAGAAGAATCAGAGGTATCCCAGCTACTGACAGAATTGTTCATAATAGAACAGCAGGTCAAACATGTCAGGATTAAAAATGACAGTGACAGCACACGAGGGGCAGCTCGGGCAGCTCTGGCCGCCAACGGCCACGGTGCGCAGCACACAGATGCGGGAGAATGAACTACACACCGCCATAAACACCACATCCTGCCTAACAACTGCTGAGGAGCACACTTATTCCTGTTTAAAGACTCAATTTCTCCTTCATGCCGGACGAATGGTAACTCGTTAAAGCAATTTAAATAGATACCTATAAAGGAAGTTTTTGATTAAGGTCATGAATCTGGGCTGACAGGAAAACGATGGCGTTTCAGGGAAAATAGCCTATTTAGGGAAGAATTAAACCTGGTGGAGGGGAAGGCACTTTCGGCTAAAGGAGCCCAGAGCAACACGCTGTGGGAGGGCTGGGAGCCCACACGGGATGTGCAGCTGAGAAGAGAAGGAAATCGTGTCGGGGTCTAGACCAACCTATCCTGTGACAAACAACCAAAAAGAACAAAATGACTGCCATCTGCCACTCCTTGCTTAATTTCCAAGAGTATATTTAGGCTTGAAAATGCCTTGAAACTCCTCTTAAAATACTCAAAAGAACACACGATGACCCAGTGGCCATGACAACAACATCCCTTTTCTTTAGTCTGGTCAGATGTCAGTCTCAGACTGGCAATGCAGCTACCCTGTCAATAATGCAAAATAAACAAACTGATTAAACTAAATAGACCTATTAATGAGTCACCACATTGATCTAGCAAAGGAAGCACAAACAAGGCCCAGACAGAAACAGCAACTGCTGATTTTTTGTTTTTCTATCTGCACTCCCTAAAGAGCATTTTTCAATCATCTATTCAACAGTGTGTCCAGGTAGCAGTGGTGGAGAGGAAATGCACCTGCTTTAATGCAGTGTGCTGAGCAGCAAAGCCACACAGAGCTCTCAGCGGATATGCAGTTTCTGGGGAGACAGAAAACTACCGGAGCACACTGTCCAGGGAATGCCTGGGAGAAGTCACCACAGACGGAGATGACAGAGACACAAGGCACTTAATGAAATGATCCTCTGCAGACTGCAGGAGGGGGGGGCACAGTCCAAGAGGTGAAGCATTTTAAGGCTCTTAGAAAAGATACCACTGTTGCCTTCCATCAGTTTTATTCAGTAAATATTTCAGTTCAGTTCAGTCACTCAGTCGTGTCCGACTCTTTGCGACCCCATGAATTGCAGCACGCCAGGCCTCCCTGTCCATCACCAACTCCTGGAGTTTACTCAAATTCATGTCCATTGAGTCGGTGATGCCATCCAGCCATCTCATCCTCTGTCGTCCCCACTTACTGAGCCATTTATTCCATGCCAGGCATGGGGCTACAGGGGGAGGGGCACAGACAGCAGTCTTGCTGATGAAGACACCAGACCCTCATCCTCAGAGCTTTCTGTGGAGCTGCTGCTGCTAAGTCGCTTCAGTCGTGTCCGACTCTGTGCGACCCCACAGACGGCAGCCCACCAGGCTCCCCTGTCCCTGGGATTCTCCAGGTAAGAACACTGGAGTGGGTTGCCATTTCCTTCTCCAATGCATCAAAGTGAAAAGTGAAAGTGAAGTCGCTCAGTCGTGTCTGACTCTTAGTGACCCCATGGACTGCAGCCCACCAGGCTCCTCCGTCCATGGGATTCTCCAGGCAAGAGTATTGGAGTGGAGTGCCACTGCCTTCTCCATCTGTGGAGCTGCCCCTCCCTAAAATTAGCTGACCTGGGAAGTTAACAATGTTTGCCTCTGCCTCATTTTTCTGCCAATCAAAGGGACCAAATGGCCTATTGCCAGACATATACAATGTACTGGCCACCTCTAGATTTCCATTCTGTACACACAACAGGAACAGTCAAACCTGACTGAGTCATATGGTGCTACTTCTGAAAAGGTTAAAGCCATTTGGCAGAATTAAGGGGAGTTTGTGGGAGAATGGGAGGGAGGGGGGATAATCTCCACAGTCACATTTTTAAAAGCTTGAAATTTAAATTAGACTGGTTCCCTTGAAAGAGTCTTAAGTATACACCTTCATCTCCTGGGAGTCATTCTCTTGAGAGCAAATGTCCCCGGAGATCCGCTTAGGACCAGATACCTCCACCACCTAAGTATTCCCCTAGGCACACACTCCCCTTCTCCCTTGCAGGCCATTTCTCCTGCTCAAGACTGAAGATTCTACCTTCAAGCTGCTCAAATCCCAGGTGATAAGCAAAATTCCCTCCCTCAACAGTTGCCAGAACCGATTCACCCAATATATTTTTGCCTTCCCAAGTTAGCAACCTCAATGACATAAACCCTTTCCCACCCACCCTAAAATCCATTGTGACAACTTTAAAGCCACACCGATCCCCACACAGAAGGTTATAAGAAGAGTCTCTTATCTAGCGGGGATCATGGCCGCACCAAATGCTTCATTAGCTGTCTGCAAGGTCTGTCAAGTTCCTCCCTTCTGGACCAGCTATTCAGTACACCTGATGAGTAACCACCCTTCAATTAGCCAGCCTCTTGAGAATAAACTGTATTTTCTATCACCCTCAAGGGAATGCTTTACACTATTTCAGTCACCAATCTGTCACCAAATTTCATTCCAATTTACCACTGATCCAGCAGAGGATACAAAATGCAAGACTGCTGGGGGTATTGGGTGTCCAAAAGGTCATATCCACCCAGCACTGGGAACATGGCATTTGGAAACAGGGTCTCTGCAGATGTAATCAAATTAAGATGAGGTCATACTGGATTAGGGTGGGCCCTCATCCAGTGACTGCTCTCCTCCTAAGAAGAGGGAGATCTGAACACAGACACACACAGAGGCAAAGACTGGAGTTACGCTGCTGCAAGAACACCAGGAATCGCCAGCAACTAGCAGAAATGAAAAGAGGCAAGGCAGGATTCTTTCTTAAAGTCTTGGGAGGGGGCATGACCCTGCTGTAACCTTCATTTTAGACTTCCAGCCTCCAGAAGTCTGGAGAATGTATTTCTGTTGTTTTAAGCTACGTAGTTCATGGTACTGTTAGGAAATTAATACTGCTGGCAACTCAAGGAAAATGCAAACTGAGCTACTTCTAATTGTTTGATATTTCAGGCAAGCTCGAAGACAGAAAGCTTCACAGAAAGCACCTGTGGAAACTGTGAACATCTGTCACCCTAGAAAACAAGCAAAGTAAAATGCTAGTTTCAACCAGATCAGTGAAATCCTTAAAGCTTAATGCAAACAGTGAACTCAGAGATGCTCCAATTCCTTTGGGTGTTTCTGACCATACCTGCCAAGGGAACTGAGAAAACAGAATGCAAAAACCTGAGGGAAATTAAGCCAGATCACCACAGCAAAGAGCCCAGCCCTGTGAAAGAGCCCCAGGATCATTAACAGCTGAGAACAAGGGGCACTCAAGGCTCACCACTATGTCTACCTGGCTAAAGGCAGCAAAAGAGTGCCACTCACTGAAGGACCACAACAGAACTAAGGCACACCTGTAGAAAGCCCAGTATTTTAGTTACAACACATTCCCAGCTCCCAACAGGATAATGGCAAAAGAGAAAGTCTACAGCCGCTATATCTCGGTAGAATTTGCCGAATTTTCCTCATGGGGCAGTGGACTGTATTCTGCCCAACTGAGGCATCAGGGATTCAAGCAGCCAGATGGTCAGTGGTCTCTGACCACAGAGGCAAGCTTACCTTTTGCTGCATGATTGACAGAGGAGGGAGGCTCATCATCAGATGTGGAGCTGAGGCTCAGGGCAAGCTCAGCAACTCTTTTCTTCTGTTTCTTGAGAGGGGCAGTGCATTCTGAATCATTTCTCCTCTTCATTGTTACTGCAACCATAAATCCAGATAGTCAGCTGCCCTGGTCAGAGCCACTAGGATCACAGCAGGGAATTCCAGAGTAAACCATTAATGGCATGAAAGCTGGCAACTCCAAACAGCTCCCAGTGTCAGTGCTTGAACAGCTTCTTCCTCAGAAGGATACCCAGGAAGGCTAGCCAAGCTCTGGTTTTCAATAAGAGCTGTCAGTTTTACTGGAAAATGTGGTGCTCACAGTCCCAGAGGTCTCTGGGCCACTGGTGTCAAACACTAAAAAGTCATGGATCAACTCCACAAGCCACAAGGGAAAAAAGGCCTTAGGTACTTGCTATTCTATAGTTTTGATGCAACAAGGGACACGTGTGATAAGGTACACTGGAAATTAATCATGAAACCTAATGAATATCAACAAATATTTTCAAGGTAAAAAGACCATCCCAGAAAGGCTACGCCATCGCCATTATTATTTCACCAGGAAAATTAAGAGATTACACAATATGATACAAATACTGGTTTTTGGTTTACTTCAGGATGTTTGAAAACATGGGAGAACTGGGAAAGTTTTTAAATGGAGTAAGGAATGGAAGCAGTGGTTGACTTGACTGAAAAAATGGAAGAGTGGGAAAGCTAGCAGGACCAGACTTATCAAATCATAGGATTCAGGTACAAAAACAGCAATTTTAAGAACAAGAACCTGCCTCCACAAAAAGAGAATGGAACGAGGCGAGGCACCGTGTCACCATCACCCATGCTCATGGGTAAGCGTGAGAAGCAAACATGAGGGGGGAAATGAGATGGAATGAAGTAATAATGAGATTCCTGAAATCATTCCTCAAGGAGTGATTAAACTGAAAAACAAGAGTAGGTGAAAACAGAGTGGCTATAAGAGGACTCAGAAAAGAGAAAGTACTCAAAAATAAGAGCAAACAGGTGGGTGCTCAGCTGGCCTGCAACTGCTTGGGGAAGGGGAGCTGCAGGGGCACAAGAGCAGGCGAACAGCACGGGTCAGGGCAGCAATGTTGAAATCCAAAGATATCACTGATCCCTCATGATTCAAACATGAATCACGTTTCACTTCTCTCCAGCTCAAGGATGAGCCAGCCAATCCAACCCATAATCTCCTCCTTTTTAAGGAGGCAGCCTTTTAACTACACACAGGCAGGAGCTATCCTGAGGAAGAAGGAAGAACAGGAGATGCGGAACAAACAGAAAGCAAAACCAGGCTAAGCTACATTTAACTTTAAAGTACGGTCTTAAAAATCCCACTCCCCGGCCCCCGCAACCACCACCACCTCCAAGGCCCATAACCTAAGCAAAAAGGGCCCTCTGATTCCTAGCACCTCTGGGGGAGGCTAGAAGCACAGGATACTCAAGAACTGTGTTGAGATTGATGCAGGAAAAGGAGTGGAAATAGTGTGCGAAAGGCAGGAGGTGCTGCTGCTCCGCCCCTACACATCCTAGATCTGGACCTTCCAAACCACCTCATCCCACCCTCTTTCCTTTGCCGCTGCAAGGAACTGAGGCCCGAGAGGGGCAGGCCGCGCAGCCAACCGACCTACCTACCACAGCCCAAGTGACCTACACATCCAAAAGAATGTGCCCTGGCAGGGAATTCCTAAGAGGAAGGCAGAAGGCCGGCTTCGACTCGCTGCTCTCCCAAGGAAGGGGTTCAGATCCCCTCTCTATCTCCCCAGGCCTGGGTTTCGCACCGCCACCCGTTATCACAAGAGGGAAGAGATGAGCTCGCGTCCCTCCCGGCCAGCCTTCTCATTTGTAGACAACGTGAGTGTGTGAAGAATATGTGCGCAGAGACGTGTGTCAGCAGCGGCTGGTGGACTGGAGACAGGGCGCGGGGGAAGAGACAGGGGATATAAGGGAGGAGGGGAGAGAGAAGGGGCGGCAGGGGTCACGACCGCCAGCGCGGGGGCCGAGGCGGCGGCGGCGGACGTGAGGATGCTGAGCCCCGCGTGCCCGCCCGCTCGCCGCCCCCCCACCCGGGGCCGCGCGTCGGCACTCACGCTGAGGGAAGAGGGCGACCTGCCAAGGAGCGGAGAGGGGGGGCGGTCAGGCCGCCGATGCCGCCGCCACCAGGCCTGGCCCAGCCGCTGCCAGAGCCGCCGCCTCCTCCTCCCTCAGTTTCGCTTCCCCACTAGCCCGCCCGGGTCCGCGGGCCGCCTTGTCGCGCTCGGGTCCCGCCCTGCGGGCCGCGCAGCCTGATGACGTCAGGGCAGCCCGCTTCCCTCCACCCCTCGCGGGCCCTGGCCCGGGGGAAGACCTGCTCGGCTTCGGGCCCGCCCCACCCCCACCCTGCCCCCGAGCCGTCCAGGGCGCCTGCGCAGAAGACCCAACGCGGAAGGGCTATAAAAGCGAGAGTAACAGGGTCTCGTCTTCTGGCTCTAGAGGAAGAGAAACAAATGTGGAAAACAGAAAAGGCCAAGTGGCATCACATCAACTCCTCTGTCAATCAGTTATCCTCTTAATTTTACAGATTAAGAACAAGTTTAGAGAGGTAAAGGGTAAAATGGTTTGAAGGCACACACACCCAACCTTGTTCACTGCTGTTATCTCCAGCGTAGAGAAACAGTGCAGCCTCTACAGATACTGAAGTAAGGTCCAGAGGAAAGAAGGAGAGCTGTCTATGGCCTCTTACCGTATGGACACAGATGGCTTCCCATGCCAAACTCCTCTTCTGATCTTCAGACCAGTGGGGCCAGAAGTTTGCTGAGCGTCCTCGGTGTCACCTTGTTACTGGAGTCCAAGCTTGCTCTGCTCGCCCCGGGACAGGCCAATGACCGGAGACCAGGGGTTGAGGCAAGGAATGCAACTTCATTCGGAGAGCTGATTGAGAAGCTGGTAGACTATATCTCAAAATAACTATCTTGCCAGGTTGTTTTTAATAGATCAGCGATGGGGGGAGGTGAGGAAACAAAGTAAAAAGGCCATTGATCTTGCAAAGATTTCCTAGAACAGCGAGCCTCAGACAGGGGATGTGTTAATTTCTTACATCTTGCCATCTACAGGTGGACGGGGCTCTGAACAAAGGCACTTTAACAGTCAGGCAGAGGAGCAGGATTCTCTGAGGCAGGGCTTACCAATTATTATAATAACAAGAGCAACGAAAAGCAAGTCTAAGAAACACCTCCAACATGGAGTCAGAATGGGCCTGCAACAACTTCACACCCATAAATTCAAGTCTGACCTTACATTCTCCCATAAGCCTGCTCTTTTTCCACTGAATGGCACTGAGGTAGGAGATGGATGGGCCCCTGGGCTGGACAGCTGGTGTTTTTCAACTGGAGTAAAATTGAAGCTTTGCTTTCCCCAGCCACTCCAAGGACAGAAGCTGAGCTGTGTTGAAGGAGATAAAATGACCACTCCTGAGATCAAGGAAGACTTCCCTGTCTGCACATGTGCAGGAAGGCTCCTTAGGGGTCAAAAAGGGAGGGGGCGCCACCCCATAGCAAGTGTGGACAAACCCCCTACAGGTTTCTGTGGTGGAATCCATCTTAGCAAAAAGTTCTGCATGCATGTTGAGGCGGGTTCTAGAACAGGTCAAGTGTGGGAAAAGAAATGAAATAACTGACCAAAGATTAAAAAAAAAAAAAAAGGCGGGGGGGGGAAGGACTTCCCTGGTGGCCCAGTTGGCTAAGACTCCATGCTCCCAATGCAAGAGGCCTGAGTGCCATTTCTGGTCAGGGAACTAGGTCCCACAAGCCGCAACTAAGACTTCACAACCTGCAACTAAAACTCCTGCGTGATGCAATGAAGACCAAAGATCTGCATGCTGCAACTAAGACCTGGTGCACCCAAATAAATAAAAATGAAATTAAATATTTTTAAAAGATTTATTTTTGCAAATGGTATTAAACTTTCAACAATTTTTTGAATCAAGGCAAGAATAATGCTTTTTCAAGGAATTCTAGAATTCTTCCAGTATTTAAAACTTCAATTGTAGTTTTTTGTTCTAAGATGAATGAATTCATCTTTGATTAGATCAGCATCTTAATCTCTTTGATTCAGTTTATTTAAGAAAGAAATGGACTGCATATCTGTGGTTCAACTTAGAAGTCATAAGATAGAAATAACTTTTGAAAGACTTCTAAAGTGTTCTGGAAATTTGCAGATTTCTCTTTTCAAAGAAATTTGATAGAATTTTATATTACAACTCTGTCTTAGAAAAACATATCTTCCAGTTTCTTCCTTATTAATCACTTAACTGAAAATGTTTTTTAAATTTTTTAGGAAGTATTATAACATTGACCTCATAACATTGAATGGAAAAGTTTAACTCATTCACATGATCACAAGTATATGTCAGGTAAGCCATACATGAAAAGCAAAACTCTCATAATGTCCCAAGAGTGGATTTTCTTTTCCTTCTTTGTTTTTAAACTTTCTGTTCAAATAAAACTGCCCTTAGTTTGAAAATGTGCTTGAAGGCATATCTTTATGAAAACCAGCAAACTTACATGTGGTACAGAAGGAATTTATATTTTGCTCTCGTATCTTTACAAAAAAAATTTTCAATGCATTTGACTCAAAAAGATCTGCCTCTGATAAATTTATGGCATTTGTGACTATTGACAAAACCTCTTTTTGAGGGCTGTTAGAAAAAATTTTTTGCCAGTGCTTGTCTAAGTAGAAAGACAATGAGTGGTGTGAAGAGTTTCCTTTCTTATAAAAGTAGTAAAATGAGATGCTTTACCAAGCATCTCAGGGGCTCCATCTGTGCATAATACAAAGTTTTCTTCCCAAAAGTTTTATTTGGTAAACAATGTTTACTCTTTTCAAAATGTTCATAGCCTTTGTAGTTTCCAAAAGGACTCACAGGATAAGAATTCTTCCTTGATGGCATCAGTATGAGTATAGGATACAAAAAGAGGAAGCTGGTGACATTGAGAGCCACATCTTACTTAGATGCCCTTTTAGGCTGGGAAAATGTAAGATGCTCTTTCAATTTGCTTACATTACACTTCAGTTCACATTCATTTTTACACATGCACACACTCCATTTGTGTTCTAACACATTGGATAATTCAAGTAAAACAATATAATATAAGGCTGTCATCATCAATTACTTTTCCTTGACATTTCATTTTAAACTGGCTTTGTGAAAAATAGCTGGCTTGAAACTCAACAATAAAAATACTAAGATCATGGTATCTGGTCCCATCACTTCATGGCAAATATAAGGGAAAAAAGTGGAAGCAGTGGCAGATTTTATTTTCTTGGGCTCCAAAATCACTTTTGATGGTACCTGCAGCCATGAAATTAAAAGACACTTGCTCCTTGAAAGGAAAATGTCCTAGACAGCGTATTAAAAAGCAGAGACACCACTTTGCCAAAAAAGTCCCTATAATCAAAGCTATGGTTTTTCCAGTAGTCATGTACAGATGTGAGAGTTAGACTGTAAGGAAGGTTGAGTGCAGAACTGATGCTTTCGAACTGTGGTGCTGGAGAAGATGTGACAGTCCCTTGGACTGCAAGGAAATCAAACCAGTCAATCCTAAGGGAAATCAACCCTGACTAGTCACTGGAAGGACTGATTCTGAAACTGAAGTTCCAATACGTTGGCCACTGATGCAAAGAGCCGACTGACTGGAAAAGACCCTGACACTGAGAAAGACTGAAGGCAAAAGGAGAAGAGGGTTACAGAGGATGAGACGGTGGGATGGCATCACTGATTCAATGGACACGAACTTGGGCAAACTCCGGGAGAGAGTGAGGGACAGGGAAGTCTGGCATGCAACAGTCCATGGGGTGGGATAGTTGGACAGGACTTAGTGACTGAACAATTGAAAAACAATATAAACACATTGTTTTTATGAACTGTTTGAAGTAAATTATATAGGCATGATACCTTTTGATCCCTAAATACTTAAGTGTTTATGTCACAAGAATAAGGATAGTCTCTTCCTTAACCATAGTATAATTATCAAAATCAGGAAGTTAACACTGACTCGATATTTTAATCCCCAGATCTTATTTATATTTCACCAACTGTCCCATAATGTACTTTGCAGTAAACAATTTTTTGGGATAAGTGAATAAAGCAAATGTGGTATATTAGAGAACAAACTTATCATTGCTAGGGGGAAGGGATAGTTAGGGAGTTCCGGATGGACATGTACACACTGTTATATTTAAAATGGATAACCAACAAACACCTACTGTGTAGAACATGAAACTTTGTACAAAGTTATGTAGCAGCCTGGATAGGAGGGGAGTTTGGGGAAGAATGGATACATGTATATGTATGGCTGAGTCCTTTCGCTGTTCACCTGAAACTATCACAACATTGTTAATCAGCTATACTCCAAATCAAAGTAAAAAGTTAAAAAAAAAAAAGGATAGAAAATGTGGTATTTACTTACATAATGGGATAAAGAAATCCTGTCATTTGCAGCAACATAGGTATAACTAGAAGGCATCATGCTAAGTGAAATAAGCCAGATAGAGAAAGAGAAATACTATATGGTATTACTTATATCAGGAATCTGGGGGCTGGGGGGCATTCGATATCATGGAAACAGTAGAAAAGTGATTGCCAGGGTCTGGGGGTGTGGGGTGGGGAATATAAGGAGAGGTTGGTAAAAGTGTACACAAACTCCCATTTTTAATATGAATAAGGTCTGGGGATCTAATGTATAACATGATGACTATAGTTGATATTATATTGTATAATTGAAATCTGCCAAAACAGTAAAACTAAAATTTTTTCACCAAAAAAAAAGGGAGTAACTATATGAGGGGATAGATGTGTTAACTTCATGGGGAGGGCGACTCATTCACAATGTACACATAAATCATTACATTGCACACTTTAAATAGCTGAAATTTAATTTGTCAATGATATCTCAATAAGCTGGAAATTTTTTTCTGGTCCAGGGACCTACCCAGTATCATACATCAAATTATATAATGTCTCTTTAGTTCTCTTTAATCTGGAACAGTTTCTAAAAGTCTCTAGTTTATAACCTTGACATTTTTTAAAAGCTGTTTTGTGAGATGGACCCAAATTGGAATCTAATGTTTCCTCTGGATTAGACTGGAATCATGTACTCTTGGCAAGGATAGTATAGAAACGATATTGTGTCCCTCTTATGGCAGGGGAGGGGCACGATGTCTATCCGTACCATTACTAGTGACAGTAATGTTGACCACCTGTTCAGCTGTTTAAGGGGGTGTCTAAGTTTCTCTACCATGACATTACTATTTCTTCATTTTCCATTGACAAGTAATTTGAAACTATCTGCATGTTCTGTTCCTCATCAAACCTTTACCAACAAGTTTTAGCTTTTGAGGATGACACCTGCCCATATCAATTTTCACTGTGTAATCTACTAAATGGTAGCCGTCTAACTCCACGTTAATGGTTGGCATTCTATTGTAAGTTTCTCTTCTCCTAATGTGTGCATGTATATATGTATGTGGTTATAATAGCATTAGATCATTATACATTACTGTTGTTATTTATTTTAATGCTCCAAGTGACATTTTTGAAAGAATTTTTGTATGGTTTTTAAATAAATTGCTTTTATGAGCCTATAGATAAACAAGTAATTTGTGTGTTAAGTAAAATGATATTTAAGAAATAGGTATAGTAAGTTGTAGCAGATGACAAGTTTTACATTTTATCTGGTTTCATCACCATGAATGATTTTTAATCCTCAGACACAGATTATAGCAGTAGTAGTAGCTCAAAAATTGAGAGATCGGTTCAGGATGTCAGAATAGAAGGACACGTACCCAGCTCTTCTGATGGGAGCACTGAAATCACAGCTGCGAAACAACCATCAACAGGACGGCACTGGAACCCACCAAAAAGGTACCACACTTCCACAAACAAAGGAGAAGCCGCAGCGAGATGGTAGAAGGAGTAGGAATCCCCAGAGGATGTGACTTTGAGGGTCAGTGGGATTTGATTACAGGACTTCTGCAGGACTGGGGGAAACAGAGACACCACTCTTGCAGGGCACACACAAACTCCTGTGCACACCAGGACCCGGGGGAAAGGAGCAGTGACCCCACAGGAGACTGAACCAGACCTACTTGCTAGTGTCAGACGGTTCTGTTACCGAAAGCTTGGTCTATCACTGGTCCTGAATCAAATCCCGGAGACAGAGTCTTAGATGAAGTAGAAAAAGATAACTTCATTGCTTTGTCCGGTTAGGAAGGCTTCTGCTCTGTCTCAACCCCAGAGGATATGATGAAGGGTTTTATAACAGTGGTTCAGAGGTGGGGTCTGTGACAAGATTAGGTTGTGAGCAGGGTTTACAGTCTCAATCTACAGCCCTATGGATGGAGGAGCCTGGTAGCCTTATCAATCTCAGGTGGCCATTTCCTAATCTTGATAAGCTACTCTGGTCCCTCTGAGAGAGTCCCTTGGACTGCAAGGAGATCCAAACAGTCAATCCTAAAGGAAATCAACCCTGAATATTCATTGGAAGGACTGATGCTGAAGCTGAAGCTCCAATACTTCAGCCACCTGATGTGAAGAGCCAACTCATTGGAAAAGACCCTGATGCTGGGAAAGATGGAAGGCAGGAGGAGAAGGGGACGACAGAGGATGAGATGGTTGGATGGCATCACCAAATCAATGGACATGAGTTTGAGCAAGCTCCTGGAGATGGCGAGGAACAGGGGAGCCTGGCGTGCTGCAGTCCATGGGGTCGCAAAAGTCGGACGTGACTGAGTGAACAACAACAGCAATTCTCATTGAGGAGCACAGGCTCTAGGGCATGAGGGCTTTAGTAGTTGTGAAACTATAATTGTTGTACACTGTGTTAAACAGTTTACTGTCCCTTCCTAGAAATACTAGTTCTTATTTTTATATCATTCACAATTTTCTTACAAAGTTTTTATCATATATATAACATGGTAATACAGTGTTATAATCTTGCAGTTTTTAGGATAGTTAAGAAAAGAAGGAAAAGTACAGTCTTTCATATTAACCCACATTGAGCAGGCACAGGAGGGCCTAGAGGAACTATCCCACGTTGAAGGTCAGGAACGGCGGCGGTAAAGAGATACCCCTTGTCCAAGGTAAGGAGCAGTGGCTGTGCTTTGCTGGAGCAGCAGTGAAGAGATACCCCATGCCCAAGGTAAGAGAAACCCAAGTAGGATGGTAGGTGTTGCAAGAGGGCATCAAAGGGCAGACACACTGAAACCATACTCACAGAAAACTAGTCAATCTAATCACACTAGGACCACAGCCTTGTCTAACTCAATGAAATCAAGCCATGCCTGCGGGGCAACCCAAGACGGGTGGGTCATGGTGGAGAGGTCTGACAGAATGTGGTCCACTGGAGAAGGGAATGGCAAGCCACTTCAATGTTCTTGCCTTGAGAACCCCATGAACAGAATGAAAAGGCAATATGATAGGATACCAAAAGAGGAACTCCCCAGGTCATTAGGTGCCCAATATGCTACTGGAGATCAGTGGAGAAATAACTCCAGAAAGAATGAAGGGATGGAGCCAAATCAAAAACAATACCCAGCTGTGGATGTGACTGGTGATAGAAGCAAGATCAGATGCTGTAAAGAGCAATATTGCATAGGAACCTGGAATGTCAGGTCCATGAATCAAGGCAAATTGGAAATGGTCAAACGAGATGGCAAGAGTGAACGTCGACATTCTAGGAATCAGTGAACTAAAATGGACTGGAATGGGTGAATTTAACTCAGATGACCATTATATCTACTACGGCAGGCAAGAATCCCTCAGAAGAAATGGAGTAGCCATCATGGTCAACAAAAGAGTCCAAAATGCAGTACTTGGATGCAATCTCAAAAATGACAGAATGATCTTTGTTTGTCTCCAAGGCAAACCATTCAATATCACAGTTATCCAAGTCTACGCTCCAACCAGTAACGCTGAAGAAACTGAAGTTGAACGGTTTTATGAAGACCTACAAGACCTTTTAGAACTAACACCCAAAAACGATGTCCTTTTCATTATAGGGGACTGGAATGCAAAAGTAGGAAGTCAAGAAACACCTGGAGTAACAGGCAAATTTGGCCTTGGAATGCAGAATGAGGCAGGACAAAGACTAATAGAGTTTTGCCAAGAAAATGCACTGGTCATAGCAAATACCCTCTTCCAACAACACAAGAGAAGACTCTACACATCGACATTACCAGATGGTCAACACCGAAATCAGACTGATTATATTCTTTGCAGCCAAAGATGAAGAAGCTCTATACAGTCAACAAAAACAAGACCAGGAGCTGACTGTGGCTCAGATCATGAACTCCTTATTACCAAATTCAGACTCAAATTGAAGAAAGTAGGGAAAACCGCTAGACCATTCAGGTATGACCTAAATCAAATCCCTTATGATTATACAGTGGAAGTGAGAAATAGATTTAAGGCACGAGATCTGATAGATAGAGTGCCTGATGAACTATGGAATGAGGTTCGTGACATTGTACAGGAGACAGGGATCAAGACCATCCCCACGGAAAAGAAATGCAAAAAGCAAAATGGCTGTCTGGGGATGCCTTACAAATAGCTGTGAAAAGAAGAGAGGTGAAAAGCAAAGGAGAAAAGGAAAGATATAAGCATCTGAATGCAGAGTTCCAAAGAATAGCAAGAAGAGATAAGAAAGCCTTCTTCAGCGATCAATGCAAAGAAATCGAGGAAAACAACAGAATGGGGAAGACTAGAGATCTCTTTAAGAAAATTAGAGATACCAAGGCAACCTTTCATGCAAAGATGGGCTTGATAAAGGACAGAAATGGTGTGGACCTAACAGAAGCAGAAGATATTAAGAAGAGGTGGCAAGAATGCACTGAAGAACTGTACAAAAAAGATCTTCGCGACCCGGACAATCATGATGATGTGATCACTAATCTAGAACCAGACATCTTGGAATGTGAAGTCAAGTGGGCCTTAGAAAGCATCACTACGAACAAAGCTAGTGGAGGTGATGGAATTCCACTGAGCTGTTTCAAATCCTGAAAGATGATGCTGTGAAAGTGCTGCACTCTATATGCCAGCAAATTTGGAAAACTCAGCAGTGGCCACAGGACTGGAAAAGGTCAGTGTTCATTCCAATCCCAAAGAAAGGCAATGCCAAAGAATGCTCAAACTATCACACAATTGCACTCATCTCACATGCTAGTAAAGTAATGCTCAAAATTCTCCAAGCCAGGCTTCAGCAATACATGAACTGTGAACTTCCTGATGTTTAAGCTGGCTTTGGAAAAGGCAGAGGAACCAGAGATCAAATTGCCAACATCCACTGGATCATGGAAAAAGCAAGAGTTCCAGAAAAACATCTATTTCTGCTTTATTGTCTATGCCAAAGCCTTTGACTGTGTGGATCACAATAAACTGTGGAAAATTCTGAAAGAGATGGAAATACCAGACCACCTGAACCTGCCTCTTGAGAAATCTGTATGCAGGTCAGGAAGCAACAGTTAGAACTGGACATGGAACAACAGACTGATTCCAAATAGAAAAAGGAGTACGTCAAGGCTATATATTGTCACCCTGCTTATTTAACTTCTATGCAGAGTACATCATGAGAAACGCTGGGCTGGAAGAAGCACAAGCTGGAATCAAGACTGCTGGGAGAAATATCAATAACCTCAGATATGCAGATGACACCACCCTTATGGCAGAAAGTGAAAAGGAACTAAAAAGCCTCTTGATGAAAATGAAAGAAGAGAGTGAAAAAGTTGGCTTAAAGCTCAACATTCAGAAAACAAAGATCATGGCATCCGGTCCCATCACTTCATGGGAAATAGATGGGGAAACAGTGGAAACCGTGTCAGACTTTTTTGGGGGGCTCCAAAATCACTGCAGATGGTGACTGCAGCCATGAAATTAAAAGACGCTTACTCCTTGGAAGAAAAGTTATGACCAACCTAGATAGTATATTCAAAAGCAGAGACATTACTTTGCCGACTAAGGTTCGTCTAGTCAAGGCTATGGTTTTTCCAGTGGTCATGTATGGATGTGAGAGTTGGACTGTGAAGAAGGCTGAGTGCCGAAGAATTGATGCTTTTGAACTGTGGTGTTGGAGAAGACTCTTGAGAGTCCCTTGGACTGCAAGGAGATCCAACCAGTCCATTCTGAAGGAGATCAGCCCTGGGATTTCTTTGAAAGGACTGATGCTAAAGCTGAAACTCCAGTACTTTGGCCACCTCATGCGAAGAGTTGACTCATTGGAAAAGACTCTGATGCTAGGAGGGATTGGGGGCAGGAGGAGAAGGGGAAAACCGAGGATGAGATGGCTGGATGGCATCACCGACTCGATGAATGTGAGTCTGAGTGAACTCCGGGAGATGGTGATGGACAGGGAGGCCTGGCGTGCTGCGATTCATGGGGTCGCAAAGAGTCGGACACGACTGAGCGACTGAACTGAACTGAACTGAACTTAATATTATAAATGTGAATGCACAGCCTCATAACTGGGAAACTAAATGACATAGATTCACTCATTATTTATGTAACCATACAAAATTGTATATGCAATGGGAGCTCTTATACCATAGAATCTGACCTTACAAACTAGCTTACATATAAAACATAGTTACTCTTTGCTCATCTGTCCTAGCCTAGAAAGTGTTGTACCAGTGCTTAAGATGTGATTAAAACAGATGAGTTCTCAACACAAGGTTAACAAACCTGAAGCTCCACCCTAGAAATACAAACCTATAAATCAAAAATTGTTTCACCAGAAATAGGTTATGAGCAACTCTTACCAAAGTAGTACTATAGGCAGTTACAATGTTGACCAAAAGAAGACACAGGTTTCTCATTGAACTTTTTTTAATGGGTCTCAAATTTTGTTACAGATTTTTGGTCAAGTTGTTTTCATTAAAAAGTACTGATTTTAAAAACTAATAACTTAAACTGCCACACACAAAACATAGGGTTCACAAAAACATTCTCCTTTCCTTCTGAAGGTTTTACAATGCATTGTTGTCATTAACCGGTCTTTTACTATTAAACTTAAATGGCCAATTGAGAGAAACAGTCTGAGACTGGTCTTCCACCGCTGATTAAGACTGGGGTGGCAGGTATTGGGGATAGTATTCATTTAGCCTTCTGAGCTTTCTGGGCAGACTTGGTGACCTTGCCAGCTCCAGCTGCCTTCTTGTCCACTGCTTTGACACCCATAGAGACTGTCTCATATCACACACAGCAAAATGGCCTGAGAAGCTCTCGACACACATGGGCTTGCCTGGAACCATATCAATGATGGCAGCATCACCAGATTTCAAGAATTTAGGGCCATGTTCCAGCTTTCTCCCAGAACGATGATCAATCTCGTTCAACCCAGCAAACTTGCAAGCAACGTGAGCTGTGTGACAGTCCAGCACAGGTGCATATCCAGCACTGATTTGGCCTGGGTGGTTCAAAATAATCACCCGAGCTGTGAAGCCAGCTGTTTCCACTGGTGAGTCATTTTTGCTCTCACCAGCCACATTGCCACGACGAACATCTTCGACAGACATGTTCTTGACATTGAAGCCCACATTGTCCCCAGGAAGGGTTTCACTCAGTGCTTCATGGTGCATTTCTACAGACTTCACTTCAGTTGCCACGTTGACTGGAGCAATGGTTAAGACTCCATGCTTCCACTTTGGAGGACAGGGGTTCAGTCCCTGGTCAGGAAACTAAGATCCCACATGCTGTGCAATGCAGCCAACAATTAAAAAAAAAAATTTTTTTTTAAGTCACTTGACCATATGGGTTTATTTCTGGGCTCTCTGTTGCACGGTTCCCCAATCCCTGGGCCACAGACCAGTACTGATTCGAAGTCTATTCGGAACGGGACCACACAGCAGAAGGTGAGCGGCAGGCAAGTGAACAAAGCTTCATCTGCCACTCCCCATAGCTCACATTACCGCCTGAACTATATCTCCCCTCATTCCATGGAAAAAATGTTTTTTATGAAACTCATCCCTTGTGTCAGACCACTGCTCTATTCTATTCCATTGGTTGATACGTCTGTCTTTATGCCAGCACCATACCGTTGTGATTGCTAGAGATTCCATATGAATTTTAAGATGGATTTTTCTGTTTCTGCAAAAAGAAATTAATGTTGTTGGCATTGGATAGGGATTGCATTGGTTTTATAGATTATTTTGGGCTGTTACTGTATTCTTCAACTCCAGAATATCCTTGGGTTCTTATTATTTCTATCTCCTTATTGAGAATCTCTATTATTGATTCATTGTGACCATAATTTCTTTGAATTCTTTAAATATAATTTCCTTTAGTTCTTTGAACATCCTTATAACAGCCTCTTTGAAGTCTTTGTCTGCTAAATTCAGTATCAATAGTCACTCAGAGTCAATTTATATTAACTGTTTTTTTCCAAGTATGGGTCATGCATTTCCACTTCTTTGTGTGTCTTATAATTTGTTGTTGCTGTTCTTATTGTAAACTGGACATTTTAGATAACATCTTGCAGCAAGTCTGAATTCTAAATCCCCCCTGCAGGTTACTGTTATTTCTGTTTGTTTATCTGTTTATTGTTTCTCTGATTAGTAACTTGTCTGGGCTAAATCCATGAAATCTGTCTCTCCAGCAGAATACAGCTACAACTACTGTCTTTTTTTAGTTATTTTTATTTCTGTCTTCCTGAAGTACTTGCCTCATGTACTTCATAACTGAGTGACTAGCCACCGATCAAACAGAGCTTGTGTCCAACCACCTCAAGCCACTAAACAATCTTCTGTCCTCTACTGACAGATCCGTGTATGGGGCCAGGGGGGAGTGTATTCATAGTTTAGGCCACCATTTTCACTCTTATCCAGCTTTTACTTATTGTTATGCCCTTTTGTATTTCCTCTGCACATACACAACCTCAGGGTTGGCCAGGAGTGTGTAGCTGATCGGGCCCTCTCTTATCTCTGTGCACGCATGCAGCTTCATCCTGGAAGCTTGCCCCAACCAAGACTACAAACTTAAGATGGTAGAGCCACTGGCCCCTCCTCACTGCTACCTCTGAGACTGTCCCTTCATCAACAACACTGTCAGGTGTTTTTGATCACTATCCTCTGTCCCCACTAACCAGAGCAGAGAAGGTCCTGACTGTCTTAAAATTTAGAACCTCTGTACCAAATAACTGAGGGAGACAGTGATGGAGCAGCCTCGGGCCAGAAAATCACAGATTCCCACTATTCTCACCTGAAGTTCATCAGCAGTTTTTCAAGCATAAATGCTTCTCAGATTGTTCTATGATTTTGTTTGTACGTTTATATGACGTATGTTTCATTTCTGGGGAAATGAAATGGGTGTTTTGTCATTTTTTCTTTATGTCAACTATCGCTTTTGTCCCAGTTTCTTTTGGGGTGAACGAGATGCCGATCTCTTCTCTTGGCCATACCTGAATATCTTGCCTTCAGTTTTCTTAAATGCTCAGGGAAATTCCTTGGTGGTCCAGTGGTTAGTACTCTGAGCTTCCACTACAGGGGGCACTGGTTTGATCCATGGTCAGAGAACTAAGATCCCACAAGCCACACAGCTAGGCCAAACAAATAAACAAAAGACCTCTCAGTATTTTCTAAGGAAAATTAATATGCAAATACAGCCTGTACAAATACTATGTGTTCATTTATACATTTACTTCAAAACACAGACAATGTACAAAGAGAGTTTACAGTGCAAAACTAAAGCACCTGTGCTACTTGCAGAATGTGTAACATGGCCTATATTGTGTTAACACTACTAAATTATCTTAAATAATATCCAGCAACAGTTACTTCAACCATTAGACAGGTTTGAAAACAACACGCTTCTTGACTGCACACTTGCTCACATTACCAAAGGTCAAGCTGCCTTATGGAGTGTTAAGAATTCTCATTTGGACTGTCTGGTTTGCAAAACCTGAACCAACAATGGAAACAACTTACCTCCTCTGTTTGATCTTGTTTGATCAACAAATAATTTTTGATAGAAATTCCTCAAAAGCAACAAAGATATCAGAGTTATCAGTGTGAGAAACACACTGATCCCTAGATCCAGAGTTGCCCAGTAGCTGGCCTACTACATAACACAAAAATGCAAGACCGTAATCATGTATTGTTGTCGTTGTTCAGTCGCTAAGTTGTGTCCAACTCTTTCTGATGCCATAAACTGCAACATGCCAGACTCCCATGTCCTTCACCATCTCCTGGAGCTTGCTCAAACTCATGTCCATTGAGTAGGTGATGTCATCCAACCATCTCATCCTCTGTTGCCCCCTTTTCCTCCTGCCCTCGGTCTTTCCCAGCATTAGGGTATTTTTCCAATGAGTCAGCTGTTCCCATCAAGTGGCCACAATACTGGAGCTGAAGCTTCAGCATCAGTCCTTCCATAAATATTCAAGGTTGATTTCCTTTAGGACTGAATGAATCCTAAGGAAATTGTGTGTTATCTAATAGTAAATCTAATAATACTGTAATTCTAAAGGAAGGGTGAGTAGAAATAATATTTTAAAATATCTACAGCAACTTAACTATATTTAAATAGCTATGGTTTCTATTGGTGACAAAGATAATCTAATATTCTGCGGCTTGTTGTCTACCGTATTAGTTATTGATTGCTGCGTAACAAATTGCCCCAACGTTTAGTAGCTTAAAACAACAGAATCTCACACCATTTCTGAGGGTGAGGTGTCTAGGAGCAACTTAGCTCAGTAATACTGGTTTCTCATGAGGTCGAAGTCAAGCCATTGGCCATCTGAAGGCTTGACTGGGCTGGAAGATCTGCCTCCAAGCTCATTCGTATAGTTGTTGGCAGAATGACTTGAGGAACCCTATTTCATTCTGAGTGGCAATTTGTCCAGCTGAAAAACTTTAATTCTTGTTTTCCTTGCAGCTAGATGTGACTTTATACTACATGCTGGACAATGATGTGCAATTAGAAGTTGTTGGGTGGAAATTCCAGGAAGTCTTAAAACTTTTGCTGTCATGGGCTACTAGGCAACCCCCAAGGATGGTGAAGGACAGAGAGAAGAAGAATTTGAGTCCTTAGTAACAACTCAGTCTCCCTTCAGCTTTTATGGGGGTAGGGGTAATGGCTTGTTTAGAGCCCTCTATTAGCCTAACCTAATTCTGAAATGCATATACTATCTCATTTCACCCTCACAGAAACCCTGAGTGGAAGGATTTTTATTTATTTATTTTCATGGAAAGGAAATGAGGAGAGGTAACCTGACTTGCCTAAGCTCATATGAATAGTAAAGACAGAGCCAGCTGTGTCTGACTCCCTGGCAAGCGCTCACGACCACTGGACCAGACAGCTATGTACCCCGGGCAATAACGGTAGTAATAGCAATAGCTAACGCAGGAACTCTTGCTGTGTTCCAGGCACTACGCTCCAGGCTACATACCTACCATTTCATTTAGTCTTCACAAAAACCCCCATGACATAGGTATTACTATCCTCATTTTATAGATGAGAAAACTGAGGCTTGGAAAATGTAATTCATTTGCCCATGACTCAAGGAGATACACAGGGCCAAGACATGACCTCATGTATACTTTAGAAAGCCACCTTGGGATAAGGTATGGTGCATGGATTAGAACAGAAAAGAGCAAAGACTAGGCAGTTATTTAGAAAATTTATCGAAGGATTTTGAGAAGAGAAGAGGAAGGGCTGAGCACGGTACACTCTGTCCCAGGACCTGGCACTTAAGATGTGAAGTATGTTGGCTGAGGAAGCTCCTTGTAAGAAGCCATATGCAAGAGGATAACGTTAAGGACACATCTGTCTCTCCTCCCTGAGCTTTTAGGAAGTTCCTTCCATTCCCCTTAGTCTCTCATCTCTTTTAACTTCCAGAATGTCCACTGTCCCAGTCTCACCCAGTGTTTTTGAAGGGAAGACGACGAATGGAAGAGAAGACGTGATAAATCTAGTTGCTTTAGAATGTTATGAACTTAAAATAGAAGCTTCCAGGGACCTCCCTGGTGGTCCAGTGGTTAAGAATCCACCTTTCAATGTCGGGGACATGGGGGTCCATCCTTGGTCAGGGAATTAAGATCCCACATGCCAGGGGGAGGCAACGAGGCCCATGACCCACAGCTCCTGAGCCTGATCACACTAGAGACAGCGTCCTGCAACTAGAGAAAGCCTGTGCTCCACAACAGAGACCCAGCACAGCCAAGATAAAATCTAAAAGACAAGACAGAGAGAGAGAACCTTCCATGGGCAGCGGGAAGGGGTGGCATCAACAATGAGCAGTTCAATCTGTCCCTCATACTCAGCACAGACCTTTGAGAGAGAGATCACCCAAATCCTATAACCAGAGCAGGTCAGAAGGAAGTGTCCTCTTATCTTTTAGAGCTAGTAACTGAGACTTCCGCTTCATTGACTATGCTAAGCCTTTAACTGTGTGGATCACAACAAACTGTGGAAAATTCTTAAAGAGATGGGAATACCAGACCACCTTACCTGCCTCCTGAGAAACCTGTATGCAGGTCAGGAAGCAACAATTAGATTCGGACAGGGGACAACGGACTGGTCGCAAATTGGGAAAGGAGTACGTCAAGGCTGTATATTATCACCCTGCTTATTTAACTTCTATGCAGAGTACATCATGGGAAATGCTGGACTGGATGAAGCTCAAACTGGAATCAAGATTGCCGGGAGAAATATCAGTAACCCCAGATACGCAGATGACACAACACTTATGGCAGAAAGTGAAGAGGAACTAAAGAGCCTCCTGATGAAGGTGAAACAGGAGAGTGAAAAAGCTGGCTTAAAACTCAGCATTCAAAAAGCTAAGATCATGGCATCCAGTCCTATCACTTCATGGCAAATAGATAGGGAAACAGTGGAAACAGTGACAGACCTTATTTTCTTGGGCTCCAAAATCACTGCAGATGGTACCTGCAACTGTGAAATTAAAAGATGCTTGCTCCTTGTAAGAAAAGCTATGACAAACTTAGTGTATTAAAAAGCAGAGACATCACATAGCAGAGACATCATAGTCATTGCTATGGTTTTTCCTGTGGTCATGTATGGATGTGAGAGCTGGACCATAAAGAAGGCTGAATGCCAAAGAATTGATGCTTTAGAATTGTGGTGTTGGAGAAGACTCTTGGGAGTCCCTTGGCCAACAAGGAGATCAAACCAGTCAATCCTAAAGGAAATCAACCCTGAATATTCACTGGAAGGACAAATGCTGAAGCTGAAGCTCCAATACTTTGGCCACCTGATGCAAAGAGCTGACTCATTTGAAAAGACCCTGATGCTGGGAAAGATTGAAGGCAAGAGGAGAAGCGGGCAGCAGAGGATGAGATGGTTAGATAGCATCACCAACTCAATGGGCATCAGTCTGAGCAGGCTCCGGAAGTTGGTGGTGGACGGGGAGGCCTGGCATGCTGCAGTCCATGGGGTCGCAAAGAGTCAGACACAACTAAGCGACTGAACAACAACACCTGAGACCCACAGAAGTTGGGTAACTGGCTAACGGTCACAGAGCAGGTAAAAGGTAGCCTCGAAGCTCAGACTCTTCCCCATCACATCTGCCACCTACACAAGTAATAGAACCTGATGCAGCCAACTCAAACCAAAAGAACAGGTTTTGGAAGGATACAGGCCAGCTCACAGGACTAAGGCACGGCTGGACCAGGCTGTGTCAGTCTTCTGACTCAGGTGTATGCAACAGAAATGACTTCTGGTTATAGTAATTAGAAAAAGAATATATTGAAAGGATTAAAAGGATATATCAGAAAGAGGTTTAGCAGCTAGTGGTTAACACCTGAAATTGTACTACAGAACCAGTTGGTGGTTCTATAGTCAGCACTGCCCCCAGCATCTGGCACACACCCCAGAGCTTATATGGCAGATACCCTTGACCAGGGACCATCCTGCAAGCGCCACTGTCACAACTGCTTCTAGAAATTACTTAGCAGCCACCTCTCTCACAGAACATGATTCTGCTAGTCCCAGCATCTTTAAATCCCATTCCCAGTTCACAGGTTGAGAGTGCCAAATTAAGGCATCCTTGTTATGCATGTAGCTCTGGCCACAAGGAATTCTGGGAAAGCAAGTACTTTCAGCTTCTTTGTGGGGAAGTGGGCTTTGCTTCATAAGGAAGGGAATTAGTTATTAATATGAAAGTAGTCTGGGTGATGAATAGTCAAAAAAGACAAATGTAGGTGAGATAGATGCAAGAAAAGGACAGGAACCAAAGATTTTTGTAACAGCATCTTAATGCTTAATTTGTTTTGACTGTTGCAGCTGGAGATTAAGGTGGAAAACAAAGTGAGTGATAAAGAAGTAAAGTAAAAATATATCAAAAAATGAAGCTCTTACATATTATTTTAAAATATGCTATTTCAAATGAATATATAAGAATATATCCATAAGAACAATGTATCAACATATAACATAGAAATATATATAAATTATATTATTTAAATAAATTTATTGTATAAACAATAATATTAATAAAATACATATGATCTATATAATTAAAGGGGCTTCCCTGGTGGCTCAGATAGTAAAGAACCTGCCTGCAATGTGAGAGATCCAGGTACGATCCCTGGGTCGGGAAGATTCCCTGGAGAAGGGATGGCAACCCACTCCCGTATTCTTGCCTGGGAAATTCCATGGACAGGAGCCTGGTGGGCTACAGTCCATGGGGTCACAAAGAGTTGGACAGAACTGAGTGACTAACACACATATATAATTAAAACAAATGAGGTTACTTTCATGAAAGAGAGTGCTCATGAAGCAAAGCCCCATCATTTTATTTTGAGATAAGAACATGATTGTTTGGTTGTAGAACTATTCCAGTCTTTAAATACTAAATCCACACATCAGTTCTCCAACTCCCAGGTCTCTCTTTCAGATACTGTTCTTTGATCCTGTGGTACCTCCTGCAGGCCCTGGACTCATCTATAGTCTAATTATCACCTCCCTCCTGTCTTCATTTTCCACCCTAACCAGGCTTGAATCCAAGCTCCATCATTTCAACCCTTCTTCACCACCACAGGACCCACTTATCCAAAATCCCATCTCTGGAAATGTGTGGATGAAGGCACACCCACTATGCTGGCTTTTAGGTAGGCAGCACTGCTAAACCACTTCCAGAGGATCTGATCAAACCTTTGTGGGAAGCTTTTGATTTTTTGACTCTCTACTAGAATGTAGCTTACAATGGCTTTTTTTCTTTTGTTTGGGGCATAAATACCTAGAGCAGGACCTAGTGAAAAATGGGCATCCAACAACTATTGCTGAATTGGAGACATCCAGAATTCAATAAGCGACTAGATGACAGAAGTCACTCGAGACTCGAGTATTCACAGGTCCTGGGGAAGATGGGCAGCAGGGAGAGTGGGTCTGGAAACTGGACTTGACGTGGGGATCCAGATTAGACTCTGGTAAAGCAACAAGCTGAAAATCCTGCTTGGAGATCAAATTGATGAGCTTGGGTAACCCCTGGTGGGCACACTGTTTGGGGATGGTGCAGATAAAGGAGTTCCAGCATCTGTGTATTTACTGTGCAGGATTCATAGGTTCATGTAAAATGAAAGAATCAGATAAACAAGACAGTTCATTACTTTTCATCAACACAAGGTCCCATCTTCTCCTCAGGAGCTCCTACTGCTTCAACCCCCATTGATGGAAACAGTTTAAAAGAGTTGACCAGCTGGGAAGGTGTCTGGTGTTCAGAAGAACAAGCGCTTGGCCTCCAGTTACCAGCGGCAGCATTCTGCTCAGATCAGGCCCTGCACCTGTTAACAAGACTGCTTTTCTGGGTAAGAGACAGCGATACTAGCATTTTAACCATCTTAGATTCTTCTTAGGCTAGGACCACAGTGCAAGTTAGACATTCCTTCCTTTAATTTCTATGTCAAATAGATTAATTGTAGACTTTTTATTTTAGAAGCCTAGGGGAATGAGTTGTTGAGACAGACAAACCTAGGGGATGCCTGATTTATCTTCAGATAGGAAGTGAGCAGATTCTACACAGAGTCAGGCTATAAAAAGCCAAATAGGCAGTTGGAGAGAGGTGCCCATCCCAGGCACTCTTGGAGCTGCGGTGACTGCCTGGATGGTTCTTCACAGAGCAGAAAGTAGTGAGAGAAGGGCTGGAGATAACGAGGGGATTTAGGTTCTTCTATAAAAACAGCAGTTTCCAATCAGAAAATCAGATGACAGGTATCCAGCTATCCAACCCACAAATGGCAAAGTCCCCCGCCCTGGCAGAGTCTGATTGCTGGCGTGAAGACTGCCTAGAGCTAGAGTGAGCCCTTTCTAGGTTAACATAATCAGACGGATACAGGACACCTGCCACTCACTGCAAAGCGCTTCACAGAGCTTGCTGACTGCATTCATCTGCTTAATAAAGCCAGAATCTGAAACAAACCTTCTTTACTGTTTCTCAGAGCCCTGTTGCAGAGAACATGCCTTTAATTAGAGCCAGAATGCACAGTGGTGGGGTTCAGCTATACTGTGGTTTGGTGCTGCAAGGCAGAAAAGTTACCACATATCTTCCTAGGCAAGCAAAATGGAGATGGTGTTTCATATCAGATAACGCTTCAGGAAAAGAACATATTGTGGCTGAGAGAAACGATGCAAAAGTTTGGGTTAATTTTTGGTTTGTGTCCTTTAATAATGGAACATTTGTTTCTGAGCAGTGCAATAATTGGAATATTTAGACCTCACAGATCAGGGTATTTTAGATATGAAGAAACTGAGGCTTAGAGAGGTTGAGTAACTTGCCCAAGGTCACACAGTTACAAATAGCAGGACTGGGATTCAAACCCAAGTTTTCAAAGTCTTTTTTTAATTTAAGAACTCACTTTCTGAACTTGTGTGCACCCTTGAAACATGTTTTAGAAGGAGAGGTTGCAAGTCACTGTGTCCAACAGTCAAGGAAGAGAAGAGAAGGATCATTCTGTGAGATCAGTCTCTGCAGACAGCCTTTAGGCTCTTGAGTTGAGATGTGTCTCCTTTGAGGATCTTTCCTCCAGTGATGTATAAGGGTGTTCCCTGCAGCACTGTTTTAAAACAGAGTAAAAAGAGGGAAGCTACTTGCCCCCAACATGGTAAAAAACAAAAAGTGGAAGTGTTGTCACTCAGTCATGTCTGGACTGTACCTCTGTCCATGGAACTTTCCAGCATGGTAACCACCTGACTATGCAAGAACCAGTTAACTATAGTTTTAACTATACAGCTCATTTGTAGTCACCCAACACAATTATATACCATGCAACATAAATTATAAGGATTTTAGTGGCAATGACACAAATCTTACTACAAATGAAATTGATTGTCTCAAGCCTGGATCTTGTCAAAATGTAAATGGCTATTCATACCAAGTGATATCTTTTTCTTGGTTGGTTGGGAGCAGACTGATTTTACCTTGGATACTCTGCCTTGGTTTTACTGAAGTTTTGTACTGTAGGGTTTGGTGGAATTGGGAGCCTAATAGATTCTGTTCTTATTTCAATGTAGATTATTGGAACTGCAGATGGAAGTAGTCAGATCACTATGGAACCAGATTTACTAGACCATTACTAACATTTAGAAAAAGCTATATCCATAAATTTCTTTTTAAAGATTCCAACTCCTTGATTTTAATAAAGAACTCCCACTAGGTGAATTTCCAGATTTCTTTTTTTTCATTCTTCATATACCACTTTATGGGGTCTATGTCATTTTTATTGCCATTATTTTTTGTTTGTTTTAGTTGAAAGTATATATTCTGAGATATATTTAATAGGTCTTTGAGAGTTGTATGAAAAAGAGTAAAGGGTTTAAAGCACCTTAGATTTAAAACGAGAAAAACTGGAAAACAAGTTTATGGTGTAAACACATAACAGAGTAACAGGCAGCTGTAACACAGAAAGAGAAGATTCCATACGTTCTGACATGGACCAGTCTTCAAGATGTAACTGAAAACAGCAAGGTACAAAGCAGTGTACAGTTTGTTACCATTTGTGGAAAAGAAGGGAAGAAGGCCTACATGTATGTTTTTGCTTGTATAGACAGAGAACATCTCTTGAAGAATATACGAGGAACCAGCACCACTCATCACCTCTGTGCAGGGAAGTGTCACTGGGGGACAAAGGTGATAGGCTTTTCACCCTATGTCCTTTTGAACCTTCTGATTTCAAAACATGTAACCATATTGTCAGATGACTTCAAAACATGTGACCCTATTACCAGATGATTATATGCAGATGACATGATTTTTTTTACATTGATTTACTGATCTATTTTTGGCTGCAATGGGTTGTTGTTGCTGCGTGTGGGCTTTCTCCAGTTGTGGCAAAGAGAGGTTACTCTTCAGCTGTGGTGGCTTCTCTTGTTGCAGAGCATGGGCTCAAGAGCGCAGGCTCAATAGTTGTGGCGCACAGGCTTAGTTGCTCCAAGGCATCCAGGGATCTTCCCGGACCAGGGATCGAACCGGTGTCCTTGGCATTGTGACATGAATTCTTAACCACTGGACCACCAGGGAAGCCCGGCATAATTCTATACATAGAACACCCTAATGACTCCATAGAAAATTACCAGAACTTATAAATGAATTTAGCAAGGTAGCATACAAGATTAACACACAGAAATCGGCTGCATTTCTTTACACTACCAATGAAATATCACAAAGGTGATGTAAGAAAAAAAACAATACCTGTCACACTCCAAAAAATAAAATACTTAGGAACAAACCTGACCAAGGAGGTGAAAGACTTCTACACTGAGAACTATAAAAGATGAATAAAGGAAACTGAAGATGACTCAAAGAAATGGAAAGGTATCCCATAGTCTTGGATTGGAAGAATTAACATTGTTAAAATGGCCATACTACCCAAATCAATCTATAAATTTAATGCAATCTTTATCAAATTACCCATGACATTTTTCACAGAACTGAAACAAACAATCCTAAAATTTACATGAAGCTGTAAAAGACCCAGAATTGCCAAAGCGATCTTGAAGGAAAAGAAGCAAGCAGGAGGCATAACCTTCTCAACTTCAGACAATACTACAGTAAATTAAAACAGTGCGGTATCTGCACAAAAAAACAGACACGTGAGGCTTAATGGGACAGAACCGAGAGCCCAGAAATAAACACACACACCTATGGTCAATTAATCTTTGACAAAGGAGGTGAGAATATACAAGGGGAAAAAGTCTTTTCAGCAAGTGGTGTCAGGAAAGTTGGAGACCCACATGTAAATTGATGAAGTTAGAACACACTCTCTTACTATACACAAAAGTAAACTCAAAATGGCTTAAAGACTTAAACATAAGACATAACACCATTAAGGACTTCCCTGATGGCTCAGAGGGTAAAGGTCTATCTACAATGCAGGAGACCTGGGTTCGAGCCCTGAGTTGGGAACATCCCCTGTAGAAGGCAATGGCAACCCACTCCAGTACTCTTACCTGGAAAATCCCATGGATGGAGGAGCCTGGTAGGCTACAGTCCATGGGGTCACAAAGAGTCGGACACGACTGAGTGACTTCACTTTTATAACACCATTAAACACCCAAAAGAGATCACAGGCAAAACATTCTCTGACATAAATTGTACCAATGTTTTCTTAGGTCAGTCTCCCAAGGCAACAGAAATAAAAGTGATGCAACCAGTAAGGAGTTAACTTTCAAAATATACAAACAGCTTATACAATTCAACACAAAAACCTCCAAACAATTCAATCAAAAAATGGACAGAAGACCTAGACGTTTCTCCAAAGAAAAAATACAAATGGCCAACAGGTACATGACAAGATGCTCAACATTGCTAATTATTGGAGAAAGGCATATCAAAATTACAATGAGGTACCACCTCTCACCGAGGTCAGAATGGTCATCATTAAAAACTCTACAAATAACATGTAAGAGAAGATGTGCAGAAAAAGGAACCCTCCTACACTGTTGGCGGGAATGTAAGTTGGTACAGCCACTACAGAAAAATGTGTTGAGGGTCCTCAGAAAACTAAAAATAGAATTACTGTATGATCCAGCAATCCCACTCTTGGGCATATATCCAGACAAAACTCTAATTCAAAAAGATACCTGCATCCCTTATATTCATAGCAGCACTACTCACAACAGCCAAGATATGGAAACTAAATATCCACTGACAGATGGATTGATAAAGATGTGATACATATATACAATGGCATACTCCTCAGTCATAAAAAAAGAATGAAATAGTGCCATTTGCAGCAACATGAATGCAAACAGATGTATTTCAATCATACTAACTGAAGTAGGTCAGAAAAAGAAAGACAAATCCCATATGCTATCACTTAAAAGTGGAATCTAAATTATGACATGAACAAACCTATCTACAAAACAGACTCATGGACACAGAAAACAGACTTATGGTTGCCAAGGGGAAAGGGATTAGGGGAGGGGCTGGGCGAGAGGCTGGGGTTAGTAGATGGAAGCTATAATATAGAGAACGGATAAAAAACAAGGTCCTACTGTACAGCACAGAGAACTATATTCAATGATAAAATATAATGGAAAAGAATATTACAAACAGAAAGTATATGTAACTGAAGGAAATGGCAACCCACTCCAGTATTCTTGTCTGGAAAATCCCATGGGTAGAGGAACCTGGTAGGCTACAGTCCATGGGGTTGCAAAGAGTTGGACACAACTGAGCAACTTCACTTTGCCTCACTGCAAAGTAACAACACTTATCAACTGTACTTCAATTAAAAAAATAATAATAAAAAAACCAAAAACAATAAGCTCTCATAGCTAACCAGAATTTTTGGAGTTGGTCTCTGGATATGAGCCTACCACCTCCCCAGATTGTCAGCTTTTCTGATAAAAGCACCTTTCCTTTCTACAAAAAGTATTTATCTGTACAATTCTAGAAATATTTATATCCCATGCAACGTATAAACAACACACATGGACAGGAGATAAACAGACTGTTACATCAAGATGGAAGTAATCTTCCTTCTATTTCTCCAGAGTTTTTTGATTTGGTTATAATGGCTATTTTTTTTTTTAAGGTTTTAAAAAAATTTTATTTATTTTTATTTATTGGGAGGATAATTGCTTTACAATATGGTGGTTTTTAAAGTATCATTTTCTATGTTTAACTTATTCTTCCTTGACAGCACCAGTATTTCAATCAGTAATCCTGTTGAGAAAGATGAAAGTGAAGACTAGGGACACCAGAATCCCAATATACAGAAGATTCAATAATGGAAAAACCTACCATCGCTATGAAATACCTGTAATATAAATAAAGAACTACAAAGAAAGGTTCTATAGGCAGGCAGTAAAAATGGAGAGGAAAATTCTTTTCCATCTGGAAACAAATCACTGGATGACATAATGCACAACCAGTTTCCTACTGGAGCTCCTTGTTTTGAATGACTACTCTGCAGCTTCCTGTGTGTTCTTTCCTTCTCATCACTGGTAACCAAGGATACTACAGGTTTTCCTACGCTTCTGTTTCCCAAACATCAAACTAGTTTTGTTTAAAACAGGAAAGCAGCAAAAGAGAAATGGCTTTTAATTTTTTTTTTTTAAAGCATATCAGGTTCTCAATCATGCCTGTGTTTTCTGACATTAGGAACTCCAGCTGAAAGAAGGGAATCCACTCCATCCCAAAACCAGGAAGTGGTGACTCATCTCTGAAATGAAAAGGAGACACGCCAGTCAGGGGCTTAACAGAGCCATATGCTGCGGCCACGATCTTGGGTTGGCTTCTGAGGCAGACATTCACTTGAGTATATCATCTGATACAGTGACTTTCTTGGTTGCGATTTATGAGCTGCCAGTGTTTACTTGTGAGACTGTCTGGAGCTGGAAGGAAAGGAAGATAAATATACCAAAGCCCAGCTGAGCAACTGATCAGTTTTACATTTTATTTTCAGGAAATGACATCTTGTTTTCACAAAGAAGAGGTATGCCATCCTCTCAAATAGAGGCTGCCTTTGCCTTTGGGGGCAGCAAAAGGGGTAATACCCAATTTGTCCCAAACAAATGTCAACAGAGGTGCTTCTGAGGTACCCAAACAATAACAACAACAAGTTTAAAAAGTACAACAGAAATATATAACCCATACAACACGTAGTGAACAGAGTCTATCAAGTACCCTGAAGCAGTCGGGGCTTCAGACAATGGTGGCAGCAGGGACGGCCCAGGCGGAGGCTCATGATGGAGGGCTTCCTAACTCAGTCTGTCCCAGTGGCTCCATCCCACACTCTCAGAGCCACCCAAGACCATCCAGGAGAATCTTCCAGACCATCTGAAGCTCCCAGTACCTGGCAGTCTGTCAACGTCTCTGGAGCACTGTCTTCAGAGCAATCTCTTTCCTTTGGAGAGAAAAGAGAGAGAGAAATAGAGGAGGAGCCTGCATTTCCCTCCCTGGCCTCCCTGCTGCCCTCCTCAGGCCTTTCCCCACACAGCAGCCACAGTGAATCGACACAGATGTGAGATCACATAACTCTGCTTATAGCCCACCCATCTCTTCTTCCAGAGTAAAAGTTCAAGTCCTTCTAAAGGCCTATAAATCCCTACTCGGCCTGCCCTCTGCCCAACCGTCTGACCTCACTTCCTGTTCTCCTCCCCATCGCTCATTACACTCCTGCTACGTCGCCTCCATGCTGTTCCTCCAAAACCCTTTCCCCAGACAGCAGCATGGCCACAGCCTTTAGAACACCCAAATACCACCTTCCCCTCAGTGACTACCCTGACTACTCTATCAAGAACTGCCAACACGCTTCCCATCACTCCTGGCCCCTTTCTTGCTTTGTTAGCGAGATAGCACAAATCACATCTGACTAATTAGATTTTCACTTATCCTTCTATTCCTCATACCTAGAAGAGTGCCAGGCACAAAGCTGGTCTTCAGTTAATACCTTTTGGAGGAAGGAAGGAAATACATAAACAGCAACAAGCAGGGAGAGGTGCAACTTCAAAGTCTGTCCAGAGAGGGCGGGGGTGGGAGGGGCTATTCACTGGCCTCTAGTGTTTTCCATAAGTTTCTGCTTCCTTGATCCCAGAGAAGCAGGGATCTTGGCTTACACCAAAGGCAATCTCAAGACTTTCTTTGAGATTAAGGTGTGGAATGCTTTGGAAGGCAGATTGAAAGGGTTATTACATTTATATATCAGGGAATAATAAGGGCTGTGCAGGAGACATCCATCAAGGGACAGGGCAAGGAACGACAATAAGTGACAGAAGAGAAGGGAAGGAAAAAGGGGGGGGCAAAAATGAGAGGGTGGTGACGGAGAGTTTCTTTTTAAAAAACACTTCTATTAACAAATCTGCTAATTTTTGATCCCATGATAATTTTGCAAAGGATAAATTTTTAAGAGTCCAGCATTTTAAACTATGTGAGTGCATGTATGTGGACACCTGCTCCCACCCCATGCCAATCTTGCTGAGAGCCACTTTATCTTAGACAAACACTGTCCTTATACCAGGTGGGCATGCTGATTTCATGCACATGACCTTCTAGGTTCTTGGTGCAGGACTGGGTACTTGCTGGGAATCCCCTAGCGGTCCAGTGGTTAGGACTCCGAAATTCCACTGCCGCAGGCACCGGGTTCAATCCCTAGTCAGGGAAATAAGATCTCATCTGCAACCCACACAACAGAATCAAAAAAACATAAAATAAAACATCTTGCTAACAAGTATTCTCTCTGGATGAGGTCAACTTGGCAGACCTGTTACTGCGGACATTCCCTACATAGTCCTTTATAAGGCTCTGTCTTTCAACAGGTGATGATGGTTAATAGCCAGGGAAAGCCTGTCAGGTGCTCTCCTCAGAGACAGAGTTTCTCCTGTCCTGTGTCTGGATCACCCTCCTCCTAGCCTATAGGAAGCCGGCAAGAGCCACAGGCTATGTGATCTCACCTGGGCCAATCTTCCTAGAGACCACCAACCTCTGGAGGGACATCTCTCTCACAGATTCAGGAAAGCTGCGGTCCATAAACCTTTCTCCCCACCTCAACACCCCCAAAAGGCCGTGGACAACTCCCACTAGCAGCCTTACTTTCATACTACACTACCAAGGGAGCTGGGAACTGCAATCTGAAAAAGTCTCTGAACTGAAAATCCCTGTTCTAAAGGACCGGCAAGATTTTATTCTAGATAATTTGCTTTTTCCTTTTTTGAGCACAACCCAAAGAAACTCCAAGGGAAAGCTTAAAGTGAGAATGTTAACACTCATGTCAACCAACCAACACTTAATGAGAATAGAATAAACGGGGAAGGGGGGGGCGGGGCAACTGACAAAAGACTCAGCTCCAGCACCTCCCCAGCTCATGTCGCAAAATGTCTTTCAGAAAAACCTCATGTCAATATCCCAGAGGGCTGCAATTACTCATGCGACACGTACTTAACATTCATTATCTGCCCCAGCTCCAGGGCACCCTTTCTCCAACACAGGATCTGGCACCCTAACACTCTCCTCCTCCTCCCCTCTTCTGGATAATCTGGCCTCACAGACTTTGCTGAGGCTCTATGGCTAATCAATCATGAGGCATTACTCTCCCGTGGGGATATGGGCCTTGAAGACACCAACCAGCCAGGCAGGCCTGGAGTAGCACTGCTCTTGGTGAAATCAGACAGGCAGACTCGCTTCTCTGAACTTGTGATAAGCGCTCCCCTACCCAGGAGGAAAACGGCCCTGCCAGTGTCAGAATGGTGACAGTTACAGGCCTGCCAATTCTAGTTTCCGGATCCTACATTTGGTCCTTTAAAAATTCCCATGCACTGGGGATTAAACTGGCTTTCAATTGGCAAAGAAGGTTAGTATCTGAACTGAGAATTTCCTCTGAACGCCACACTGCAGCCCACTGAAGCTGCTGATGGCTCTGGCACCTGTTTCCCTAAATCAAGCCTCAGCACCTCTGTCTGTCTCTGGAGAAAACCTCAAATCTGCACTTGCTGCGATAACTGCAGAAGCCGAGACTGCTGCCAGAGCTGCTCGCAGCCAGTGCGTGCATCAGGGAGGCCGACTCGGTTTACTTCGTTGGCTCCCAGTGTCACCAAAAAGGTACCTGCTTTAGCCTTCGGAGAGAGAAGGGTCTGATATTATCCACCTTGCAGTATTAACTCTGCCTGAGGGGAGTCAGAGATGAATTTAGGACACAGGTCCTTCTTTCTCTTTCCAACGGCTGCATGCATGTACCATGCTTGGACTTTTGAGAAGAAACCTAGTCAGTGGGCTGGGTGAAGAAAGTCTATATGGGCGTGTGGAGAGAAAGGAACCCTCCTCCACTGTTGGTGAGAATGTAAACTGGTACAACCACTACGGAGAACTCAGAAAATTAAAAACAGGGCTACCATAAAACCCAACAATTCCACTTCTGGGTATTTATCCAAAGAGAATGAAAACATTAACTCAGAAAGACATATGCACCCCCAATGTTCACTGCAGCATTAGTGACAACAGCTACGATACAGAAAGAACTTAGGTGCCCATGAACAGATGAATAAAGAAAATATACATACATAAATACATACACACACACACACACACACACACACAGGGCTACTACTCAGCCATAAAAAAGAATGAGATCTTCCCATGTGCAACAACATGGATGAACCTAGAAGGTACTCTGTTAAGTGAAATAAATCAGAGAGAAAGGGAAATTCCATACGATTTTACTTAAATCTGGAATCTAAAAAACGAAATGAACAAACATAATAAAACAGAAACAGACTTATAAATACAATCTACGAAGAACAATCTGGTGGTTTGTGATAGCGGGAATGTGGAAAGTGATAGCGGAACGGGTGAAACAGGGGAAGGGAATTAACTTCCACTTACAAAATAAATTAAGACACGGGGATGTAATGTACAGCACAGGGAATATAATCAGTAATACTGTAATTGCTTTGTATAGTGACAGATGGTAACTAGACTTATTATGGTGATCATTCTGTAACGTATAAAAATATCAAGTCACTAGGTAGATCAACTTTACTTCAAAGAAAAAAGTAAAAACAATAACCTCCAAAAACCAAAAAGCAAAAAAAGAAAGTACATGGGTATCCCCACCCACACACAGACCCAGCAAACTTAAGCTCACAGGCTTGGTCAAATCTGAGTTTCCAGGTCAGCACTCCTCTCAGAAAGGGGAGAAGAAAACAGAAGGCACTCACAACACTCAGCAGATACCTCCTAAGCCTTGGCTGTCCTCATGCTCCTCTGGCACCAGGCAGACATCAAGTCCTGTTTGGGCCACCAAGCGGGGCCCTGCGAGGAACAAACAGCTCACTGCTTCTCACGCCTCTGCTTGTGCTGACGCCTCTGCTTGGAAAGCATCATCCCTAGAGCCTTTAGAACTCAGTTCAAATGTCACTTCTTCTGTGAAGCTTGTTCCCATACCTCCAACCTGTCCAGGTCAAATTGAATGTCCTCTCCTCTGCAGTTTTTCAGCACCCTATTATGGAACTTGCACACTACCTACTTGCTTTTCTGTCTCCTCCACAGACTGTGAGAGCTGAGATAATACCTTATCTCTTTATTCCAATGCCTAGTGTAATGTTCCTATAAATGGTTAAGGACTGATGAGAGGTGGAAAGAAATAGCAATGGATTCTGCCAGAATCAAGTGGCTCCTAGGTTAAAAAAAAAACACCTCTGGGGACTCAAAACTGGGCACAAAGTCCAACAGCACATAATTGTCAAAAAAAGCAGAACATACTTTGATTTCAAAGAACCACCTGAGAGCTGCCCTACCCTCCCAAAGGTCAGAATGTCTTCCTTGGGCAAAACAGGCTCAACACCTACCCTGTGATCGGTCTGCTGCCCCTGCAATGGCTCACCAACCAAGGGCCAATTCCATACTACAGCTGCTTACAAGTCAGCATCAGATTTCTGGCCTGATTCAAAGAGGCTGATATTTGCTGAAGGGCTAGGAGAAAGAAAGCAATAGACAGAAGATCCTGTTCTTAGCAGTGTGGCATTTAAGCCTTTGGCTTCTCTTAACTCAGAAAAGGGTACATCCAAATACATACATGAACATGGCTTCCCGATGGCCAGGTGGTGGGAAACACCTGGAAGGGCAGTGAGCTTTTGATTCGTCTTCTCTGACTGGCCCTTTATGTGCAACCAATTGACCTCTCAGTACTCTGGCTCTGAGCTTTCCCAGAGGGTAGAGCTGTACAGGATTTCTTAAGGGACCAAACATGATAATCAGATCTACCCTCCTCCTCTGAACTCTCATCCCTGCCTAATAACCAATTCTTCTGATCCACTAGTTTCCTTGTGCTCTGCCCAGGACACATTCTTTTGCCACAAGGACATTTAAGTCTCAAGCAGGGTGGCTCTGTAATCCTCAACAGAGCAGGCCCCAGGTGTGATGAGATCACTTGTGTTAGAGGAGGAGATACTCTCTATGGGAGTATGGTTCCTTGAGGAAACTCACCCACCCTCACTTCCCTAATCTCTTTATTCAAACTCTCTCTGGGAAACTTGTTTATTAGGACACCCAAAGTTAATGTGCTTCCCTGGTGGCTCAGAGGTTAAAGCATCTGCCTGCAATGCGGGAGACCCGGGTTCGGTCCCTGGGTCGGGAAGATCCCCTGGAGAAGGAAATGGCAACCCACTCCAGTATTCTTGCCTGGAGAATCCTATGGAGGGAGGAGCCTGGTGGGCTACAGTCCATGGGGTCACAAAGAGTCTGACACAACTGAGTCAAACTAGTCCTAGTAAAGTTAACGTAGTAGGATTAAATTAATCTCTTTTTGGCTTAATGTTATGCCCGATTTGTGTAGTTAAGCTGTGACTCTTACAGATAGAACCTATATATGTTTTCTTCATATGTTTTGGCATTTTCCAAGTTGTGAATCTTTGACTTGTACACATCCTATTTATAATTTATTGTGTACCCAACCCAAGATTTCTGCAACCTACCGAGAGCAACAGACAGCAACTAAACTGTCTTGAACGACAGCCCCATCTAGTGACTAACACTGTAAGTTGTCCACCCCTGTGTTTTTCTAATCCCATCTTTTCTTATCCCTTAACTAAGACACAAACACCTAAGCCTCCCCATTCCCTGCTGCTCAAATATTCCATTCTGCCTCAACTGTTCCTTACATGTCTATTACCTTTAGCTTCCTTTACTTTCCCCCATTACTTCCACCTCCTTCTTAAGCTCAAGAACCGTTTACCTGACTCTTCTGGATCCAAAAAAGTCTGTTGAGGGGACTCACCTCTTTCCATACTCACTCACCTTTTCGTTCCCTGATGAGGACAATTCGTCGTTCTTTCGCTTCTGAGTTCAGATTGTCTACCATCTTACTAATGCAATTGTCCAGAACCAGGGAGCGGGTTTTGGACTTGATGTCCTTCCGACAAATGGGGCATTCTACTTTCCTCTTCATCCACTCATTGATACAGTAGGAGCAGAAACTATGGGCACAGTTCAAGGTGACAGCCTATAACGGAAATGTGAACACACACATCAGAACTGTGATGCTCACTGCCCCAGGGCCGCTGTGATCTCAGAGTTAGGAAAGCAGTTAGTTCTCAAGACGAAATAGAAATTAAACCATAACTTCATCTAGAGGCCTTACAAAGGGTATCAGAATCATTCCTAGGAACTGTAAATTTTAAGTTTCATGTTAGATTATTTGTTTTCTCTCTCAAAGTTAAGCTAATAAACTCAGGCTCCAGGTAGGCTGATTTGTCTTATTTTGTTCCACCAACTCAATTCACACTGCCAACGTGGCTTAGCTATCCTGCAAATAAATGCCACTGGACTTAAGCAGGACTAGAAAACATGTGCATGTCTGATACACATGCATCACTAATTCTCTCAGGAAAAACAGATGTATGTCCTAATGGTACATTAAAACCTCGATTTTAATTCACAGTGAATACTCAGTACACAGAATGTTAGGAGGCCCTTATCTCTACTCAAAAGAAGCTTTAAAAAGTATATATAAAAGCACTTAGGCTAGGGAAAAAGAATCTAAAAACAAAATAGGAAAAAATGTAATGGGTTCAGCTGACAGTGCCTTAAGTACTATCAATAAGCCTATGAGAAGAGAGAAAGCAGAAAAGGGCCCGTATCTGAGGTGCTCCTGAGCAACCCCAATGGTCAGCTTTCTGCCAAGGTCCTTATCACTTTTCAAAACATAAACCATACTCTTCGTTTCTCTTGTTTCTCTTGTATCTCCTAAGATACAACTTTTTCTGGAGCTAAAAAGTTTTCTTTCTTGCTTTTGGGAAAGCAGGGGGAAATAACACAAACTTTGTATTATTTTCCAAATGCCAAGTGGAAGCCAGAAGGCCAACTAGGAAACATTCTCAGTAAAGAATGAGACATACTAAAAAAAGAAAAAGTAAAAATAAAGAATGAGACAAAATTCTCATAAACAGGACTAAAAACCTGCTGACTAAAACGAAATCTCTAACCCAACACTGATTTTAAAAGAGGACCAGCAGGGAAGGTCAGCACATGCTGTAAACCAAACAAAGATCAGGTTATTTGTCTCTTACATGTTGTGCAGACGCTTCATGTTGGCTAACTCATCACTTATTCCGACCCCTTTCCTTGTCGTCTTCTTAAATTACGGTGCATAAGTCATGTCGAAACAGTACTAACTGAGTTTCTCCAAAGTAGGGAATCAAATGACTACAAACTATGGGGGAAATTATGATCTGAAGTCAAAGCAGATCCAAAGCAAAAGAAACAGGTCTATCCAGGACAGATTTTTCAGGAGGCTAATAGACCCAATCTCCCTAAAGGCCACCAGAAAAAAAGGAAGCTGTGTGTGTATGCGTTTTCTTTTTAAATGAGTCTGAAAAGCACTATCATTTAACAACTTAAGTGTAACACTTGTTGTGTAAGATGAACTGGACACAAGCGGTAGAATTTGTGAAAATAAGAGAGTTTATGCAAAAAGAAGACAGGATAACAAATGAAATCCTAGGCGTGATGTTTCATTTTCATAAGGAGCCTCCGAGTCCCTGAAAAATGTTCCATTTGGCCACTGAATCCCGTGAGCATACCTCAATGACATTTACCCCCTTGTTCAAAGGCTGCACTGCACGCCCACTCTCAGCACTGTGTCCATTCAGAGCAAAGAAAGACTAGCTTTATTGAGTAGCTTTATTCTGATACTTCAAATTTCTAATGCCATCTAATTCTGGATTCTGCCAGAATCAAATGGATCCCAGGAGTTAAAAAAAAAAAAAGAAAAAACCTTCAGGAGCTCAACACTAGGCAAAAAAAAAAACCCCCGCAAAACCCACAAAACCCAACAGCTCATAGTTGTCGGCAATGTAGGAAACATATGACATTCTGACCTGTGGGAGGGTGGGGCAGCCCCTAGATGGTTCTTCAAAACCAAAGTGTTTTTCCCTCAACAACAAAAAGATAAAGGCTTTATTATAGCCCCAAACACTGATTCTGCCAAAAAAAGAACTCAAGAACAAATGAAGTAAGAAAAAAGCCAGTGGAGGCAAGTGAGAAGTGGCCACCTCCAGCAGCCACTTTGAAGTCAAATAGCTACAGTAAGTTCCTGGAGGAAAACTCTCTTCAGAATGTTACCCTAGAGCAAAAGCAGTCTGTGTAGCTGAGGCTCCATTCAGGGGTAGGCGAGTGAGAAGGCGTGAGCCACTACTCATCATTACCTCAACGAAGTATTCTGAGCAAATAATACACTGGAGCTCATTCTCTAGCACGTCATTCATGTGGCTAAGAACTTCCTCCTTCTGTGCTTGCACCTTCTCCTTCTCTTCCTGCAAAGACATACAACCCCACCTGTCATTCGGGAGAACTAACAAGAATGCAAAACAGGACAGAGCAGGATTAATAGTATGCAGGAGGATTCAGAAAGAATCTAAATTAAAAATCCACCCTGGCGTAGTAACACTAGAATAAAATTCTTGCCCCAAGGATTATTGCTTCTCAGAACTGCTTTCTAATATAGGGCACTGTTGTCCATTCTTTTCCTTTCTCGACTTTATGAGTATGTATTGGTATTGTAGTTTCGGTCTCCCTCCCAAAAATAACCAAATGAGAAAAACTGAAGTCAGCATACCAACCCCGCCGACCATCCGAGGCCAGAACGAGACATTAGGTATTCTATAGCACACTGCAGTTCAGAGGGGATACAAAATCATCCTAAGCAGCCAAGAGCTCACTAGATAAGAAAGAAATGAGGAACAGTCCATAAAGGCAGGAAGCTTGAATTAGTGTATAAGGTCCTCTGTGTTCTCTGCAGATGTCTCTCCTACAAAATAAGGATAATATCCAAGGTGCCTGGAGGCAGGAGGCTGGAGAGATGGCCTGTTGAAGTATCTTCAGGCCTCACGCTCTGTGATGCTTGTTACTTCCCACTCCTGCTGTGCAATTTCCCTGTGCTTTCCCCAAGAGACAGACTGCTTGTAGACACCCTTTTCAAGAAGGATCTAGTGTCCTCTCTTGAAGTCAACATATATTAAGTGCCCCTAATGGGGAGAGGAAAAGCCAAAAGAGGGTATATTTGAGAGGTTATTTTTCATGTTTTATTTTCTCTTCTTATCAAAGCAAAGATTGTGAGACTAATCAGGACAGTGAAGAGGGAATGGACCCATTTATAACTAGAGTCAAGTTCCTTGAAAACTTCTGAATTGCTGGGTTTAAAAAATGTGGTGGCGTTTTAGAGGCTGGGGAATAAAGTACTACGTGATTTAAATAGAGGATAGGATAGCAAACCAAGTGGAAAAAGAGTCCTCTCCTTTCTGTAATCTGCTCCAGATGTGTACCTGAGGAAGGGTGGGCTGAGCAGGCATTAATTCCCAGGCATTAATTTCCCATCAGAGGAAGCAAACTGGTGGCCTGTGGACTACATCCAGCCTATAGACTTATTTACTTAGTTTGGCATTCATGGTATCAAAAAACTGAACCTGTTACTACTACTTAAAAATCGGGATACTTCACATAAACATCTGGATTTCCATTTTCTGTGAAAAACTCAGATCTGACAACACTGGGCCTGCACTTCTGGTTGGCAACTGGCTGCTGCTGAGAAGAGCTGCCTCTTGGGGTATGGGTGAGGGTGGAATTCCGCCTCACAGCTCCCCACTGTGTTCTTACACCCAGGCCACTTTATTCACTTCTATTATCAGTCTGACTCCAGGGGGCATTTGAGTCTACAACCCCTAATTTAAGAGTGTCATTGATTTGATGTGAGAAATAATTACACAAACGCATCAAGATGAACCGCTTTTCCTTTTGACCACACCACCCCTTAGCCTCTGTGAGTGAGACACTCTGAAGGAACATCTGCCACAGACAATGGACTAGACTGCAGAATGTATCGTTCCCAGCAGTTCGCATCTGAATGAGGGAAGGGAACAGATGTTGTCTTACAGGCAGAACCTTCTACAGGCCTAAATAATTTTACAGATTATTTCCCTTGAGACAGGGAATAGCCATACCTCTCCCTCCATTCACCAAAGCAACCCTTGCACTGCTGAAAATGCTGAGCTGCATGTACCAACCAAATTCTAAACCTTCTTCTTCTTTCCAGTACCTTGGTCTGCTCCAATTCTTTGTCCTTGGCTTGAATGATTGCTTCAAAGTTCTTCTTGCTGCGATTTAGCTCTTCCATCAGCGACCGATACTGCAGAAACACAGCAGATACACACTCAAGATGCAGGGCACTATATTGTTCCTTTTAGCCACCAGGCCCTGTCCCTCCCTCTGTCAGCAGCTTTGGTTCAAGAGATTAATGGATTGGGCAATTTCAAAATAATGTTTTTGTTTCTCCAAGACATACCAGTTAAATGCTGCCTTTTTTTTTTTTTTTTTTTTTTCAGGGAAAGGAGCAGACAGGGAGGGAAGCCATCAAATCTATTAATCCCTCTGGAAATAACCCAATCTTCATGGTCATCCAAAGCAACTGAAGAACTTCCAGAGAGTCTGACTTTATGGGTTTGGCTTGGGGCCCAGGGATGTTCATTTAAAAAAAAAAATTTTATTGGTATAGTTGATTTACAAAGTTGTGTTACCTTCTGCTATACAGCAAGGTGAATCAGTTATACATATATATGGGATATGCATTTTTTAAAAAGCTACCCAAGCGACTCTGGGAACCAATGCTGAAGAACTAGTAACTAACTCTAAGGCTACCCAGCACTAGAAGCAGCTTTTAAGAAATAATTAGGGATATACAGGATTCAGGAAAACTAGATTACTGTTTTCATTGAAATGAAAAAAAAAAAACCTTTAACCTATTTACTCTATAAATCACATACTATGTGCTGATAAGGCAACACTGCCTGAACTCTGCCTTGGTATTCTGGAAACTGGCATGCCCAAGAGCTAATGGCTCATTTACCATGACTCACTGCCTACATCAAATATCAAGAAGTTCCATTTCTATGAAACATAATGGTTAAGTATAGATTATATTTTAAATTTCATTTCAGATCCTTTTTTTAAAGAAGGTGGTTAAGTATTCTGAAAAGATATCACTCAAAGAAATACATTTCAAAATGCATGGGCTCAAAAAAAAAAAAAAGTCAGTGATATCAGAAGTCCTTAGTATTCACCTTGACTACTAATTAGATGACTGTGCCTTAACTTTCTCATCTATAAAATGGGAAAACAGGTGCCCCTTCTACATTGGGGTTAGTAAGAAAAAACAAAGACATACATGAGAACACTCAGGAAAGTTTTAAAATCTCTATGCAAAGGCAAGTTGTTATAATTATAAGTCTGGAAAATGAAAAAGAACAGCTTCAGAAGGACCATCAAGTGAAACAAAGAACCAGTGTGTTTCATTTGAGGGTGGTGAGCCCCCAAGCATGTCAGAGAACCATGGCCTGACAGTGTCCCGCGCTGGGTTAATGAAGGGGGACAGCCAAGCGCCTCATGCTGAACGACAGCATAAGTCGTTCTGTCTCAGGACAGTGTAAGGCGTTGGGGGTGCAGGGTTCTTAATGATCCCTCAAGGATTTTCAAGAGCAGAACCTTCCTCTTTTCCAGTCAATTTCAAAATGATATCTGTATATTAATTTAACAATTCTCTAAATGGGAAACATGCACATCCTCCCAACCTAGAAAATACACAAGCTTAGAAAATAAAATTCCAGAAAGATTGAGTTTTTCACCTAATTCTTTCCAAGGCTGTTTGTGAACCCAAGGAAATCAAAGTGGGCAAACTCCCAAGCATGCAGGAATATGTGGCTGTTAGCGCTGTAAGAAGGTTGACAGACAGGTAAGCAATAAAAGAACCAAATTTGAAACAAATTCTAACCCAACAGCTCATTTTTCTCAAGAAGATATGAACGCTAACCTCCTGACTTAAACTACTAATCATCACATATAATTGATAGAAGACAAAGCAGGTTTTTAAGATGCAAACAATAATAACAGAGCGAGGTACTAAAGTTAAATTAAACAAGTAACAGGTAATCTTTTAGGATAATTTTATTCCTGTGAGTCTTGCCTGTTTACTAGTAAATTGATGTTTCAGTGGCTGGTAAACTGCAAATTCTCAACCTAATCTAAGATGCGTAATTGGAACATTCTTGAATGGTTTCAGAATGGCTTCAGCTCAGGAATAGTGAGGTAATGGAGGCACTGCAGGCCCTGGTGGCCAAGTCACGGCTCGCAATTTCCCTCTGCTGCCCTCACCTTTCTGAATGTGTGCGGCCATTCTCCCAGAGAGCCTCCTAATTGCTACAGGCTCTGTTTCATCTTCACTAGAGCATCTCGTGCTCAGATGAAGATGTAAGCTTTCACGCTGAGGTCTGGCGTGTCTGTGAGGTTCCAAATCTCAGACCTGATGCTGTGAGCTGCTGCCACCTGCTCTGTCTACAGCCTGGAGGTGCTGCAGAGGGGTGTGCAGAGGCAGCCAGTGGGCACATGAAGCCTGGCTGCCCCCACTCTCGCCCACTATAATCTCAGGACAATAGCAAACATAAGTTACCTCCTGCAGAGCCTGGGCCAGCTGCTGCTTCAGGTCCTCTTCGCCTTCCTCTTTCTCCAAACCCTGAAAAGCCAAAAACAAAATGGAAGGCTTCCCTGTAGAAACGGGGGAAAGGGGCAAAATACAGTAACAAGCAGAGCTGACCTGCTAGCAGAGGCATCTGGAAACAATAGGGGACAGGGAGGGAGTGGAAAATCTCCCATTTTACTTTAAGCTGTTGGCAGTAAGGGACTTAAGCAGAGTTAAACTGCTCAAACACTGTACATCTCAGGGCTGCCACCTTCAAGTCACCACTCAGGGGGCTCTGGAGCAGCTCTGGATTAATACTCCAAGTCCCCTTCACTGGCTAATGCTATGACTCTCAAAAGGAAGGAAACTGAGAGTTTCTGCATCACCAAGTATCTAAATTGAAATACAATCTCCTGGGCTGGCACTCACAGCTCCGCCGTGTTTTTCCTCAGTTCTGGCCGCTCTGTCTCTCACTCCGCGTCTTTCCCACCTCTGGCCCATAAGCTGTTCCTCCTCCACCGGCCTTGGCTGCATTTCCTCCAGGGCCCCTCGAGTGTGGATGTCTTCCACATCATCACTCCCCTACATCCAGCACCCTCCACCAGAACCTCTGGGTCCTTCCCTCCTTAAGAATTACCTGCCCACTTAATACATCAACTGGAAATTGTTCTCTTAATCTACAGACTTTTGAATCTACTGTGATTATTTTCTGTGTATCTTGTCTCAACAAGATCTATTCCTTTATGACAAAAACCATTAAGCATCTTTATAACCACCCAGACCCAAGTATAGTGCCAGGCAACCTGGGCGCTCAAAAAAAAATTCTGTGTAGGAATTCCCTGACCATCCAATTGTTAGGACTCTGCACTCCCACTGCTGAAGACCTGGGTTCAATCCCTGGTCAGGGAACTAAGATCCCACAAGCTGCGCAGTGCACCCACTCCACCCCGCCCCTCCAAAAATCTGTGTGAAATAACAAGGGTTTAATGAGCTTCTGAGCAAGCAGCAAGGGTAGGATAAATTCCTAGGGCTTGGTACAGAGGAAAATGCAGCTAGTAATAAAGGACTAGATACACCTCTAGTGTATGAGCAATTTATATATGACCCTCTCATTCCTAGAGAAATTCCCTAAATGAGTCCTTTTTGCCTTTCTTTACCCTTTTAGTATGGAAAAAGATTTGACAGCTAGCTACATCTTGAAGCATGCCCAGAGCAGCCACAAATATTAATTAACAGTAACTCTTGTTATTGAACATATTAGCCTTTAAAAAGAGTTCTGCTCTGGTGAAGGTGTCATACACTAAACATGTAGAGATAAACCTTCCTCTATTAATTTCAAGAACCAGTCCAGGCTGGAAAAGGGCAGCAAAAAAGTACACATAAACAAGCAATGTATACCCTGAGAAAGACCCACTTAATCCATGGCCTTTGCTAAGAGCATCAGTTCAAGGGGATAGCAGGGCTTAGATGAAATCTATAAATTGTTCAGAAATAAGCCAACACAAGTGGTTGTTTCTTACCCTGAGTAAAGTAAAGGAAAGATAAAAGCTTATTCACATCAATCCTGATTGGCCCTTCTTAGTTCTAAGTCAACAATGGGGAATTCTTGACATTCAGTCTTACCTGAGGAAGTGGGTGGGAGTAAATCATGTGGTTCTAGCCAGATGGGAACTGACATTTTCAGCAGAACCAGGATCAGCCCTAGCCAAGAAGCTCTGTGCAAGAGCTGATCATCTAAACAAATGACTCAGGGATGCAGACACATTTACTCTCACGTTGACACAGCCAAGACAGTCATTTTATCTACTGAAGAGGTAGACATCCTGTGGAAGGTAGCACTCAACCCAACAACTGAGTGATGGTATATCTGCCCCCTCCCATGTTGGCTACTCAGGACAGAAATAAACATTTTTGCCTTTCTAGCCTCCCACTTCCTAGGTTAGCTACAAAGCTAACAAGTAACAGGTAAATCAAGGGCAGAGTAACCAGCTGACCTCTACCTGCCTTGGGTACAGGAATTTGGCTTTGACCTCAGGGCAGAGGAAGATTACTCATGAAAACAACCAATACTTTAATTGGAGTGTACTACTGGGGGTATCTTGACCTTCATCCAGCCTCTCTCTAAATTCACCTCAGCTCTGAGATGCCTCAGCTTTTACAACCTCATGCATCTTGGCTGGTTCTGGCAGTCCCCTTACCCCATGTTGACAACCCAACTCTGGCTCCTGATCTGACCATCATGCACACCTCAAAGTTTTCTGATCACATTACACCTCTTGTCCCTGGCACTAAACATATGGGCCCTGATCTAGAAACAGAGAGCTCTGGTCACAGGCTCACAAGGGGCATCTTGTCCTTCCCTCCTGCGTGGTACCTGGAGATGCTGCTGCTCTTCCTGGATGGTCTTCTCCAGCTGCTCCACTCTGGCCTGCTGTTGGGCCTGCTCCGCACACAGCTGGGACTGTAAATCCTGCAGTTCCTGCTCCATTTTCACAATCTTCTTTGAGCTCCCTTTTTTGGTCTGCTTTTTCACATTCAGAACAGCTACCTGTTTTTCCTGCATCTGTGTTCTCAGCATTAGGATCCTGGACATGGTTACCTTAAACAGCTCTAAGTTGCTCTGAGATGCTGAAGGATTTGAGGCTTTCTTCTTCTTATGATGAAGCTCTATAACTTTTGCAGGGCCTGGGTTAACATGAGCCCCTGTGGTCTTCCCACTTGGCTCAAAAGAAGTCAACTTAGGATCCAAATATTCAGAAGGTTGACTGGCCACTTTACCCTTCCCATGTGACTTCACTGGCTGACCAGGTTCACAAGACAATTTAGTTATTTTGGATTTCAAATTTGAGGGGCCTTCAGCTCCAGAACCCTCTAATTCATCCAAACTAAATTTCCTTTTAGTTCTCAAGCCCTTATTTTTTTCCATCATCTGGTCACTTTTAGGGAAAAGACAAGGATAAATCCTCTCCCAGTCTTCTTCGGTAACTTCATATTCATACTCTGCATTCTCCTTATTATCCAGAGGTACCCCAAGCTGGATGTGATCTCCTTTATGGATAGAATAGACCTTTAAAGGTTCTAGACGTTTTCTGTTCAGCCAGACACCATTTAGACTCTAGGGAAAGGGAAAAAAAGACAAAATAAGCTTCATGATTTTCCTCCTCTTAATTTTTCTGCTGCTGCTGCAAAACCTTCTATCTTTTTAGGAAGAAACCCCTTGAGAACAAATAGAATAGAAATTCATAACCCACCATTCTTAGAAACAGGATTCTTCAAATAGTGCTTTGGCTTATTACCTATATGACGTTCATGTCTTCAGAGAACTGCCTGTATAATAGGCAGGAATCACCTTATTACTGGAGGATGAATTTACTCAATTAAATGCAGTAGCATTAAAACAAACTGAAATCAAATAGCTCTACTGACATAAACTAGGGGCAAAGGGCCAAGACTAGAAAACTGCTGTTAGTAAAGGCAGTAGCATTCTAATGATGAGGTTCCAAGAAAGTCATGCAGGCACTATCTCTGGATGTGTGTGACCCCAGAGCACATTGGTGAATTGAAAAACACTTCCTAGAACTCATAAACCAAGAAAGAAAGTACCAACACCTAGCACTGTGGTCAAATTGAAGGTGGGATCTGACCCAAACAACAACCCCCGGGAGGAGACCCAGGTTCAATCTCTGGGTCAGGAAGATCCCCTGGAGAAGGGAATAGTTATCTACTCCAGTATTCTTGCCTGGAGAATTCCGTGGACAGAGGAGCCTGGCATGAACTGTAGTTCATGGGGTCGCAAAGAGTCGGACATGACTGAGCAACTGACACTTTCACTTTCAATGGGTAACAGAACATAGAGGTTAAGAGTCAGAGTCTGGATTTATACAAACTTAGGTTCATAGCTCAAATGAACCACCTTGGGCTTCTTACTTGCATGGCCTTCAGCAATTTACTCTTTGTATATCAGTTTTGACTGTAAAATAGTACAGTTCCTACCTCATACTGCTCCTGTGAGGAATGACTGAGATAATTCATGCAAAACACTTAGCACAGTGACTCGCATATAACAAATGATCAATATTTACTTTTGTGGTTTAAATCACAGTATGGAGATTAAGAGCAGGGACCCTGAAGTCAGACTGCCTGGGTTTGTAATCTGGCTCCATTACTTAATGGTTGCATGACTCAGGCAAGTTTCTTAACTTCTCTAGGCCCCAGCTGCCACATCTATCAAGTGGAAGATAATAACAGTCTCCCTCATGGTGTTTGTGTGGCTTTAATGAGATAACATATGTAACATACTTAGAAAAAGTACCTGACACATGGTAAGCATTATATAAGGGTATATGCAAGGGCTCACTACTTTTTCTGGCTCAGCTGATTTATCAACAAGCACTTCAACCCTATGTTCAGCATCTTGCAAGGTAAACATACTGAGTGCAAAAGCAGAAGATATGAAAACAACTTTTAGCAGCTGCCTCTGGAAAGAAAAACACAAGGGCATATTTAAGCAAATGTGGGATCACATAGAACAGCCTATAAATGCAAAGGAATATCATGTAGAGCTGAGCTAGCTAAGAGATGCTAAGTGGGGATGACAAGTCCTAAAATAGACTTGAAGCAAATGCAGGATTTAAAGTTTAAAGAGACAAGTGGGCATTTTAACCCATATCAAGGACTTAACTTTGGGGGACAGGCCGGAGATGAAATTCACATCTGGACTGGGACTAAAGGTTATACTCATTCAACAAAGGAGAGGAATGGAGACCAGAAGAAGAGTCAATTTAAAATTATACACAGGAAACAGCCTCAGGGAAAGCAGTATGACACAGGGGGCCACCTAATGCCAACGTTTAAGAAAAACTCAAAGGCAAAGTCAAGGTTAATAAATCAAGAGGTTACAGGAGTAGCCTAAGATGAGAGAAAGCAAGGATTCCCTAAAAAGAGGGGGCAAACTCTTTAAGACATTTGGCAGCCCTCCACTAGATCCTCTGCATTAACCTGCCTCCTTCAAAGCCCTTTAGGTCTTGAAAAATAAGCTTTCAAAATTTTCCGATCACATTTTATCCTTGGATCCCTCTGTTTACCCATTAATCACTCCTTGGTGACACCTAGTGGTATAATTTGGACCAAAGGCCCAAATTGGGTTTGCTCACAAAGCGACTATAGAAAAGATGAAAACACCACGGCTATATAGGAACAATCAAGTACTGCCCAGGATATGATCTCAAATACAATGGTTTAAATAAATCAAACTCCTGTCAACACTTTCTTGATGCTGGTTTTCGTCATCACCAGTATGAACAATGTCAGCAGCAGCAAAGTAATAACCAAAGAAAAGCCTGCCCAATGTCTGAGTCATCAATGGAATAAGGGTGGAATAATCCTCTGCCCCTTAAATGCTGATTACTTCACTTGATGCTCAATCTCTGTCTAGCATTTTAATCAGTTGTTCAGAACAGTGGAAACCCAAAGCCAAAAGCCAATGTTTCTGTGCAGTTCCCTAGATGATTTATGTAGCTCATAAATGGTTCTCAGCCCTAACCCTATAGCGTGAAATCACCTGGAAATGTTTAGAACAAATAGCAGTGCCTGAGTCTCATCCTCAGACTGAATTAATTGGTCTGAGATGGGTACTAGGCATCAGGATTTTTAAAGCCAGGTTTAGATGCAAACACCGTGTAGAATCACATCAAGACACAAGGCACTTCTGCAGTCAACCCTTCACCCATTCCCAGGCATCTATCTACTCATCTGGTCTCTACATAGGTCTGCCTTTTCCAACTGTTGTATAAATGGAATAATACACAGTATGTACCCTTTGGAGTCTGGCTTCTTTTGCTTAGCATGATGATTCTGAGATGTGTCCACTTGGTTGCATTACAGTAGTCTGGTATTTTTATTGCTGAGTAGTACTCCAGAGTACGGGAGTACCAGCTTGTTTCTCCATTCCCTAGTTGTTTCCTCCAGTTTTTGGTGATTATGAATAAAGCCACTAGAAACATTTAGGTACAAGTTTTTATGAGAACATAAGTCCCTATTAATTTGGGGTAAATACCTAGAAATAGAATCACCGGTTAAGTGATTAACTGTTTAACTGTAAGAAACCGCCAAACTGTTTTTCAAAGTGGTGATACTATTTAGTTTCCTCACTTGCAATGTTTAAGAGTTCCAGTTACTCAGCATGCTCATCAGCACTTGGTAATGTATTATTTTAGCATTTCTAATAGGTGTACCAGTCAATATTTTAAAAAAATTCTTTACTAGAACATAGCTACAAACATAAAAGGGTATAAATCATAAATGTACAACTATACGAATATCACAAAGTGAACATTTCAGTGTAACTACCACAAGATTTAAAAAAAAAAAATCCACATTATCAGCACCCCAGAAACATCCCTGTGCCTCCTCCTAGCCACTAACCACGTCCCTTGCTCCCTGCCATAAGGTGACTACTAGCCTGGCTTAACGTCACACATTAGCTTTGCCTGGTTTTGAATATTATATAAATGGCATTCAGTTCAGTTCAGTCGCTCAGTCATGTCTGACTCTTCGCAACCCCATGAACCGCAGCACACCAGGCCTCCCTATCCATTACCAACTCCCGGAGTCCACCCAAACACATGCCCATTGAGTTAGTGATGCCATCCAACCATCACATGTGCTCTGCATATAAGTTAAATAACCAGGGTGACAATATACAGCCTTGACGTACTCTTTTCCAAATTTGGAACCAGTCTATTGTTCCACGTCTGGTTCAAACTGTTGCTTCCTGACCGGCATATAGATTTCTCAGGAGGCAGGTCAGGTGGTCTGATATTCCCATCTCTTTCAGAATTTTCCAGTTTGTTGTGATCGACACAGTCAAAGGCTTTAAGCTTAGTCAATAAAGCAGATGTTTTCTGGAACTCTCTTTTTTTTTTTTTTTGGAACTCTCCTGCATCAAAAAATTGCTTTTTCGATGATCCAATGGATGTTGGCAATTTGATCTCTGGTTTTGCTGCCTTTTCTAAATCCAGCTTGAACATCTGGAAGTTCATGGTTCACATACTGTTGAAGCCTGGCTTAGAGAATTTTGAGTATTATTTCGCTGGTGTATGAGATGAGTACAATCGTGCAGTAGTTTGAACACTCTTTGGCACTGCCCTTCTTTGGGATTAGAATGAAAACTGACCTTTTCCAGTCCACTGCTGAGTTTTCCAGATTTCCTGGCATAATTGAGTGCAGCACTTTAATAGCATCATCTTTTAGTATGTGAAATAAGCTCAACTGGGATTCCATTACCTCCACTAGCTTTGTTCATAGTAAATGCTTCCTAAAGCCCACTTGACTTCGCATTCCAGGATGTCTGGCTCTAGATGAGTGATCACACCATCGTGGTTGTTTATCTAGGTCATGAAGATCTTTTTTGTATAGAAAGAGCAAGACTTAGCTGAGCAAGATCCAGTTTTTCCCACTGCCAGTCCCTCCCATGAGGAAGCTTACACAAGCCTTCAGCCTCATCTACCAGAGGGGCAGACAGAAGAAAGATGAACCACAATCCCACAGAGACTAGAATGAAAATCACATCACAGAAAGTTAACCAGAATGAAAAAAAGCAGAGGGCTATGCTCCAGATGAAGGGACAAAACCTCAGAAAAACAACTAGATGAAATGGAGATTAGGCAACCTTCCAGAAAAAGAATTCAGAAGTGTGATAATGAAGATCATCCAGGATGCTGGAAAAAGAAGAGAGAAGATGCAAGTAATGTTTACCAAAGACCTAGAAAAACTAAAAAAACAAGCAAACAGAGATGAACAATATATTAGAAGAAATCAACAGCAGAATAACTGAGACAGAAGAATGGGTAAGTGACCCGGTGGTCACTTACAGATGTCTCACATCCATAAGACAGAATGGTGGAAATCACTGCTGCAGAACAGAATATAGAAAGAAGAATGAAGAAGAATGAAGGTAGCCTAAGAGACCTCTGAAAATGAAAAGTGAAACTGTTAGTTGCTCAGAGACCCCTGGGACAACATTAAATGCAACAACATTTGCATTATAGAGATCCCAGAAAAAAAGAGAGAGAAAAGACCCCAAAAAAATCTTTTAAAAGATAATAGCTGAAAATTTCCCTAACATGGGAAAGGAAACAGTCAACCAAGTCCAGGAAGCATAAAGAGTCTCAAGCAGGATAAATCCAAGCAGTAACACACCAAGACACATAGTAATAAAAACTGACAAAAAATAAAGATAAAGATAAAATGTTAAAAGCAACAAGAGAAAAATGACAACTAACAGACAAGGGAACTCCCCATCAGGTTATCAGCTGATTTTCTCCAAGAAACCCTACGAGCCAGAAGGGAATGGAATGATGTATTTAAAGCGGTGAAAAGGAAGAACCTACAACCAAGAATACTCTACTCAGCCAGACTCTTGTTCAGGGAAAACCTAAAACCAAGAATAATACTTAACCCAGCAAGACTCTCGTTCAGATTTGACAGAGAAAGCAAAAGCTTTCCAGAGATGCAAAAGTTAAAGAGAATTCAGCATGACCAAACCAGCTTTATTTGCAACAAATGGTAAATGAACTTCTCCAGGCAAGAAACACAAGACAGGGAAAAGACCTATACAAAATTAACCTGAAACAATTAAGAAAATGGTAATAGGATCATACCTATTGAAAATTACCTTAAATGTGAATGAATTAAATGCACCAACCAAAAGATATAGACTAGCTGAGCAGATGAAAACACGTGCATGTACGCACTTCCACTTACCACACCACTCTGCTTGACTCCCCTAAATTGTATGTAATTATTTTATATTGTTAGGTTAATCATGTTATCATTGTGACTTGCGACTGTAATTATCTTTTATTTTTTTGTCTGGCTATTGTGAAAACTGATAAATATCTTCTACCATGGTGAAAAAGAAAAGGACAGTGAAGCAAACAGAAGTGAAAATGACAGGGCCCCTCAAAATATTCATGTTCATCATTTTGTAATATCCATCACAGCTTTACTCCACAATCTGCAGAGGAGAAAATATAAAACAAACATCTTTTCCCAAGGGGAAAAAAAAAGAATATTCCATAGTTTATTTATCCATTCTATTGTTGAAAGATATTTGGGTTGCTTCCCTGGGAGTGAAAATATTGTGTGTGTGTGTGTGTCTGTATGTCAGAGCTTCCCAGATGGCTCAGTGGTAAAGAATCCACCTGCCAATGCAGGAGACATGGGTTCAATCTCAGACAGGAGATGCCCTGGAGAAGGAAATGGCAAACCCCTCCAGTCTTGCATGGGAAATCCCACGGACAGAGGAGCCTGGGAGCTGCAATCCATGGGGTCACAAGAGTGGAACATGACTTAGCACTACACAACAACAACAATGTATGTATGTATATACACATATATACATACACAACTTTAATAAATAATGACAATTTTCCAAAGTAGTTGTACCTATTTACATTTCTATCAAAAGATTACTTGGCTCCATACCCATGTATATATGGCATCATTAAAATGTAATTATAGTTACTCTGACTACAGGGTGTGTCGTGGTATTCCAGCAGGTATTTCACAGATCATTAATGAAGCTGAACAATGTTTCATGGACACTGAACAATTGGACAGAATCTTCTATGAAGTGCCTGGTTCTTGCCCATTTTCAAAACTGGGTTATCTTTCTTTTTGATTTGGAGTTCTGTATACATCCAGTGGCTCAGATGGTAAAGAATCCGCCTGCAATGCAGGAGACCTGGGTTTGATCCCTGGGTTGGGAAGATCCCCTGGAGGAGGGCATGGCAACCCACTCCAATATTCTTGCCTGGAGAACCCCCATGGACAGAAGGGCCTAGTGGGCTGCAGTCCATGGGGTTGCAGAGAGTTGGACACGACTGAGCAACTAAGCACACGTGCACGCACACACACCCCCATCCAAGTATAAGCCCTTCACTTGGATTTTCCACTTTGAACATGCACAACTAACATGATACATTTTGGTGAACGGAAATTCTTAATTTTAATGTTATATTATCAGTATTTTTAAAAAGTATCCCATGTATGGACAAAATTGGAAACAGTTGAGAACCACTGCTCTAGCTGCTGGGAGGTGGAAAGCTGCATTGCCCCAAGGAGCAAGGGTTGTTCAGACTCAAGTGTCCCCAGAAGGGGTTAAACCAGATCACTGCTAAGGTCCCCTTTTCAGTGACAATTTCTATTCTGCTCACAGTGCCTTGCCAAGAGTGCCGAACCAATTTACTTAGCATTTATGCTCTCCTTCAACACCATGCCAACTCAACTTAATCCTAGTGCAGGAAGATACTTTCTCCAACAGCTTAAATCTAGCAGTTTTATGCATGCAAAATGAGGCCGCTGGGCAGGCCAGCAGGATACCTGTGATACTATGAATTATAATAAGAAATATATATTTGGTATTCATCCCCATTTCTAGCACAGAGTTTCTAAAACCCTTGAAATTTCCTAAGTGGTAAGAGAGATCAAGGTATCCTTTGTTATGTTAATGAGGTGACTTTTGGAATGCCCCAGGGTCACCTATGAGGTATGGCTGCCAGGGGAACCAATCCAGTGACTGGAGGGCTGGAACTCAGTCTATCTTAGTTAACATCCGATTTCAGTCCCACCCCTCAAGCCCTGGGAGGGGAGAGAGGCGAAAGGTTGTTCATCACTGGCCAGTAATTCAATCAATTATACATATGTAATAAAGTTTCCATAAAAGCCCAAAAGGATGGAGTTTGATGGAAGCTCTGTGTCTTTTCCCATATACAATCCTAAAGGAAATCAGTCCTGAATATTCATGGAAAGACTGATGCTGAAGCTCCAATACTTTGGCCACCTGATGCAAAGAATTGACTCACTGGAAAAGACCCTGATGCTGGGAAAGACTGAAGGCAGGAGGAGAAGGGGATGACAGAGGAAGAGATGGTTGGATGGCATCACTGACTCAATGGACATGAGTTTGAGCAAGCTCCAGGAGCTGGTGATGGACAGGGAAGCCTGGCATGCTGCAGTCCATGGGGTCACAGAGTTGGACATGACTGAGTGATTGACTTGAACTGATGCATCTTTTTCACGAGAATGTTCACCTGTATCCCCGACCATATCCTTCCACAATAAACTGGTAAACGTAAGAAAATGTATTCCTGAGTTGTGAATCACTCTGAAGCTGATTAATTAAATCCAAAATGGGAGGTGGCCACAGGAACCTCTGATTTAGCCAGTCAGCCAGAAGTACGGGTTAAAACCTGGACTTGCAACTGGCACCCAAAATTCAAGGACAGGGTCCTTGGAACCTCCAACGTATAGCCAGTCAGAAGCACAGATGCTAACCTGGGGTTGCGACTGATATCTGAAGTAGAAAGCAGTCTTGTGGGACTAAGCCCTCTATCTGTAGAATCCGATGCTATCTCAGGTAGACAGATGGGGGTGGGGAGGGAACTCCCCCAACACCTGTTGGAATTGGTCTCAGAATCATCTTAATACCCTTCCTTCTAACAGGTATCTTTAAAATCCTTCCAGAGCAGTGCCAAGTGGTGTCAAAAGACATTTCACACTTCCTAATCCTTAACTGGTTATAGTAGAATTTCTCTCACTTCACAATCTATATTTTCACTGTACTTGCACTTTAGGTACAAATTTCACATATGCACTTTAGGTACTTCCTAATTGCTGGGTCTATACATTATTTCAACTTCCTTAGTATTTGTGGTTTTCAAATTTGTTTCAAGCGAAAAAAAAAAAATTAAGGAAATCTTCCTTAGGGCACTAATACACGAAACATGTTAAAAGTGAGGGAAGGGGTTTGCCTGATGGAAAGGAGGGGGAAAGAGAAGGAGCAAGTGTAGTCAGCTCAGCTCCTCCTGTTCCCCATGCCCTGAATCACAGGTGAACCCTCGAATCTTCATCAGATTCCCAAGGTCTCTGGACCTTTGCCTCACAAGAGAAAAAATTCCCTGGTAACTTAGTCTAGTTTCTGGAACAGGAGGACCTATTGCCCCAACCCAGGTGTTCCTTTGCTGTTCAGTTGCTACGTCATGCTGCATTCTTTTGTGACCACATGGATTGCAGCCCCCAGGCTCCTTAGTCCGTGGGATGTCCCAGGCAAGAATACTGGAATGGGTTGCCATTTCCTTCGCCAGGGGATTTTCCTGACCCAGGGATTGAACCCTCATCTCCTGCACTGGCAGGTGGATTCTTTACCATTGAGCCACCAGGGAAGCCCAGATGCTCCTTACAAAGTAACTTATTTTGACATAATCTAACCTCTGGCAGCACAGAGAAGTAGTCATCTCTGGGCAAGACAAGTAAGTAGCTATGGTATAAGATATATTTTTTAATCTTTTAATTTTGTACCTTTGGAGAGGAAAAAAACGCTAACCTAAAAATAAACAGGCAGGAGGGAGATTCAAGAGGGAGGGGATATACATATACCTATGATTGATTCACATTGATATATGGCAGAAACCAACACAATACTGTAAAGCAATTATCCTCCAGTTAAAAATAAATAAAAATTTTTAAAAATCCAATAAAAGTAACTAGGCTTCTGTGGATTACTGTACCTTGTTGTCCATAATTGTCCACTGGCCCTCAGCATTCTGCTTCAAAATACAGTGGTTTCGGGAAATCATCAGAGGGCAGATTTTTGATACCAACTGGTATGTAACACCAAATCCTCGCCCTACAGTCACCTAGGAAGATAATAACAAGTAAGAGACACAATCAGCCACTGCACTGGAAAAGGAGGTCCTTTACCATCTCGTCAACCAGCAGTATTCACAAGTCTTGACTTATGAAACCAGACTCCCACGAAACACAAATAGGTCATTGGCCATCTCCTCCTTCATTTGCCACTGGAGCCACTGAGTAGAAAAAGGCAAAAAGCTGTGATGAGATAGTTGAACAGAGTTAGCCATGGAGTCGGAGAAGGCAATGCACCCCACTCCAGGACTCTTGCCTGGAGAATCCCATGGACAGACGAGCCTGGTGGGCTGCAGTCCATGGGGTTGCTAAGAGCCGGACATGACTGAGCGACTTCACTTTCACTTTTCACTTTCATGCATTGGAGAAGGACATGGCAAGCCACTCCAGTATTCTTGCCTGGAGAATCCCAGGGACAGGGGAGCCTGGTGGGCTGCCGTCTGGGGTCGCACAGAGTCGGACACGACTGAAGCGACTTAGCAGCAGCAGCAGCAGCAGCAGCAGCAGCAGCAGCAGCAGCAGCAGCAGCAGCAGCAGCAGCAGCAGCAGCAGCAGCAGCAGCAGCCAGAGTATTAAGGTTGGTGAAAGTGAAAGTAAAGTCGCTTAGTCGTGTTCGACTCTTTGCGACCCCACAGACTGTAGCCTGTCAGGCTCCTCTGTCCATGGGATTTTCCAGGCAAGAGTGCTGGAGTGGATTGCCATTTCCTTCTCCAGGGGACATTCCCAACCCAGGAATTGAACCCGAGTCTCCCCCATTGCAGGCAGACGCTTTACCATGGGAGCCAAATGAGAGTCAATTCCTAGGCAGGCTGATCAGAAGTCGGGGTCCCCAAGGAGGAGAAAGGGATCTGGGGCTCTTGAAGCAGAGACAGGGGTCTAGGGTTCTCAAGGAGGAGGAAAGGACAAACTATTTTTTTCCCTTTACATTCCTTAGTCTTAGTCACATAAAACATTTTTTCCTTTAAGCCCAGAACTGATGATTACACAACAACTCAGTTTAAACTCTGTACTAAGGATTATATAACAACAACGTATCCTGCTTGAGGACAGTTTCTCCTTCCTGAAAACCTTCTGGCTAATCCTGTTATCTTAAAATGTAAATTATGGGAGTAGGTCTAGTAAGATCTTTACAACCTTGAGACATTCTTTTGATTTATTGTAATAACTAGTTAAAAAGTATATAACTCGCTTGTTAACACTCAGGAAAGGGGGTTCTCCATCCCCCTCTGATGTCTACATCAGAAGCTTTCCTGTCCCTTTTCACTTTAATAAAACTCTGCTGTACAAAAGCTCTTGAGTGATCAAACCTGGTCCCTGGTCCTGAAGTTAAATCTTCGGATTCTGAAAGGCCACTCATAGGATGGAGGATTCCTTTCTACACACCCCCATCAACTAGTCTTAAACACTGCCAAGAACTATAGCTTCTATATAAGACAGTCTCTCCAGTTTTTTAATGGCTCTAACTTGGCCTCTTTCTTCCTATAAATTCCATTCTTTGGCCCAGGCTCTGCTCTGGGCACCACCAGAAAAATCTCCAATCCCCCCTTTTCACATGGCAGCTATGAAGTATCTATCGAATCTTCCCTTTTCTTGCCCCTGTGTTTCCAATTACTTCAATGTACCTCCACGGCATAGGTTTGAGTCTTTCTGCCATCCTATGGGTCTGTGAAGAAACCCCTGGTTTATTTTTATTCCTAGATGCCACATCAAGAAAAATAAACCTAATTTTTACTACACAGCTGATGCAAGTATCACTTTCCCAGTCCTAGATATTATCACTGGAGCACAGAATGCATTGGCTTTCATGGCAGATATATCGCACTGTCAATGTATCCTCAGGCTTAGGAATAATTCGATTTCTTGGTCTAATCTTCCCCTGAAAGAAATAAGGAAAGTAAGCTGAGCACCAAAGAAGTGATGCTTTTGAACTGTGGTACTGGAGAAGACTCAAGAGTCCCTTGAACTGCAAGACCAAACCAGTCAATCCTCAAGGAAATCAGTCCTTTAGGAAATATTCATGGAAGCACCGATGCTGAAGCTGAAACTCCAATACTTTGGCCACCTGATTTGAAGAACAGACTCATTGGAAAAGACCTTGATGCTGGAAAAGACTGAAGGCAGGAGGAGAAGGGGACAACAGAGGATGAGATGGTTGGATGGCATCACTGACTTCATGGACCACAGTTTGAGCAAGGAGTTGGACAGGGAAGCCTGGCGTGCTACAGTCCATGGGGTCAAAAAGAGTTGGACATGACTGAGTGTCTGAACTGAACCCTCCCCTAAGAATTTTTATGCTAAATCATGTCTCTTCTATCCTATATTTGACTAGTTGGATTCCAGTGCAGGACCAATTGATTCCTATTAAATTTCATCTTGTTAGTTCAGCCTATCATGAGCTTGTCAAGACATTTCTAAATTTTTCATCTGCCATCAGACATACTCAGTATCTCTTCCAGCTTTGAGTCACCCACCAAATTGATATGATGCCCTCTGTACCTTCATTCAAGACACAGATAAAAAGATTAAAATAAGCTGCAACCAAAGGCAAAGCTCTCAGGACAGCCTAGTAAACATTCTACCACACAACTCAGCGATCACCTTCAACGGTTATGAAATAAAAGTTGCTCAGTCGTGTCCGACTCTTTGTGACCCCATGGACTATACAGTCCATGGAATTCTCCAGGCCAGAATACTGGCGTGGGTAGCCATTCCCTTCTCCAGGGAATCTTCCCGACCAAGGAATCGAACCCAGGTCTCCGGCATTGCAGGTGGATTCTTTACCAGCTGAGCCTTCCCTGGTGGCTCAAGAGGATAAAGCGTCTGCCTGCAGGGCAGGAGACCTGGGTTCGATCCCTGAGTGGGGAAGATCCTCTGGAGAAGGAAATGGCAACCCACTCCAGTACTCTTACCTGGAAAACCCCATGGATGGAGAAGCCTGGTAGGCTACAGTCCATGGAGTCGCAAAGAGTCAGACAAGATAGAGCAACTTCACTTTCAACAGTTATAGTTCAACCAAAAGATGAAAAAGTCCTTATTTCCCATTTTATCCATAAGGACAGGTTGCAATGAAGTCCCAGTTCACATCTAACATATTTTTATGACAAACCAGTCGAGTTCATAATAACCCTGTGAAGGAAGGAAATTAGATTCTTCTGGAATCCAGATCGCAGAATTTGCTTTTTCTTCTTGGTACACAAGTCACCTCTTTAATGATCTATAACCCCAACCTTACCTGTGAATATTAAGCCAAATAGTCTATGGTTTTCTAAAAGCTGCCCCTTTTATTCCTTTTGAAATTCTTTCAAAATCATGCCTGTCCTCAGTCCCTCAAAAACCACCACAGCTCTTTGCCCCAATCTTTTCCTCCCCATAAACTCTCATCTCAGTAACTCACACTACCACCCAACCCACTGCTTAGCCTCAAACCCAGGAGCCGTCCATGTCCCTCATCCGGATCCACATTCAAATCATCAGCAAAATCTACTGGCTGGAATTCAAATATGCCCTAAATCTATTCACTTCTATCAGCGGCCACTATCTTAATCCAAACCACACTGCTTCCTCTAGTTACGCCGTTTTTGCTCCTGTGCTAGCCCCCATTCTTTACACAGTGGCTAGAGTAGTAATATAAAAACCTTAAACCAGGTCTTCCCCTTTCTTAAAATTCTCTAATAATCCAAACTTCCTTCCATAGTCTCTAAGGCTCTCAATGTCCTAACTCCCTCTATCTCTTCAGTTTATCTCACATCATGGTTAGAAACACTGACTTCTACCTGAGGGTATTTTCACCTGTCTCCTCAGATTAGAACAGTCTTCTTTCAAACATCTGCATGGGCTCCTTCCCATCTTTCAAGTTTCAGCTCCTCAGAGGCCTAACCCTGATTACCTGATCTAAAGTTGCTGCCTGCTCCTTCCCTCGCCATTGCATCCCTTCACATTAGTAGCATGTGCTTACCGCAATCCAAAATTACCTTGCTTGTTTCACTTATTTTTGTCTACTTTTATTTATTTTTCTAAATTTATATTTAGAATTTAAATTTCATGATCAGGGACCTTATCCATCTTGTGTACCACAGTATTTCTGTACCCCTTAGAGCCTCTTTCTGCTCAGTAAATATTTGTGAATAAATGGAAGAATAAAGAGATCTTGCTTATGAGTCCTCCTGGATTCCAGGAGGTGGGTGTTTTTTAGGTCAGAAGTTGGAAAATGGGTTATTACCACTGGAAACCACGGAGCAGCAGCCAGGAACCTTACAAATCTGACTTGTTTGCCTTTAAAATGTAGTGATTACCTCAACCAAAATCCTGAGTCTGAAGCTTCTCAATGCTTTGATAGTTTGCTGGAAATTAATTATAGAAGTTCCTCTGAACACACATATCCTTTAAAAATGGAATGTTAAGGATTTATCTGTCATCCATAGTCAATAAGAATTTCCATTTAGGTAGCTTTATTTCTAGCAAGAAAGTATTCAATAGTCCACTTTAATATTTGAGGGGAGACAGACTGCCATTATGGGTAGCCTGGAGAAAATAATACAAAAAAGGGAATAATGAGTGCTTTTTCTGAAATTGCCTATGAACTCTGAATCCAGGAAAGGAAGGAAACACTTTTTTGTCTTTCCCTTCACTATCTGGTCCTAGAATATACCCTGATATACTGATAATTCATCTACACCATGGTTAGAGTCTGCATGACCTTATCTGAATATCCATCATCATTCATAACATAAAACTAAATTTCCCAGGGGAACTGAATGCCAACAAACTATCAACTAATGGCTATGGGTTGTTTCCATTTACAAAGTTGTGCCAGCCTCTTCACTTACTGACAGTATTAGTCTACAAGTTAATCCTGTCCTTACCCTGTCCTTTTACTAATGCTTTCCTCCTAGGCATGACCCCTGCGTGCGTGTATGCTAAGTTGCTTCAGTCATGTCCGACTCTGCAACCCTATGGGCTGTAGCCTACCAGGCTCCTCTGTCCTTGGGATTCTCCAGTAAGAATACTGGCATGGGTTGCCATGCCCTTCTCCAGGGGATCTCCCTGACCCAGGGATCAAACCAGCATTTCCTGCGACTCCTGCGTTGCAGGCAGATACCACTGAGCCACCGGAGAAGCCCAGGCATGACTCCTACTGTATCCCAAATGACCATCAACTCCTCTTGGATGATCCTTTCCCTTTTAACAACCCTCTTAGGGCTTCCCTGGTGGCTCAGCTGATAAAGAATTTGCCTGTAATATGGGAAACCTGGGTTCAATCTCTGGGTTGGGAAGATCCCCTGAAGAAGGGAATGGCTATCACTCCAGTATTCTGGCCTGGAGAATTTCATGGGGTCACAAAGAGTTGGACACGACTAAGTGATTTCCACTAGGGCAAAGAGCTTCGTGAAAACCAAATACAAGAGAAGAAAAACAGAAAAATGAAGATACTATGGTTTTCCCCAAAGGCACAGATATTTATAGGGCCTGGGAACTAGCTAATTTGCAATAAATCTATCTGTTTTTCTACCAAGCTCTCTGGATTGGTTTAAGAAATTTAAAGACACCCATTCAAGCAGACAATTTGCTACAGTATTTCCTTCAGTGAAATGAGAGGAATTTTCATTATTACAGCTGAGACTTTGGGGGAACTGGGAAGGCAAGAAACTGACCTTACTCTGCTGTTGTAACTAAATGGTATCAGTATACCTCCTAAAATCTTGTGTGCACCATCCTGTGCTATGGTCTGGGAACTGTTACAATTAGCGAGACACCATGTCTTGGCTTTGACTCAAGCTCTGCTCATACAATGCATGCTGTGTATGAACCATTTCCTAAGATCCAACACTACAGAGAGCCAGGCCTATGAGGAGAGCCCCATTAGAGGTAACCTCACAAAAAATTATCCAGTAGTTTAAAATATGTATAGGAGCACTTTATAGTCCCCTTGCCCTTGCTGAAGAGGCTTTAACTCTTTCCCCCTGCACCCTCCCCAAGACTCTCAGTGCTACCAAGCTATTCAGAAGTAATGAATTAATACATCACAACTGAAATTTTTTCTTTTTTCTTTTTTTTTTTTTATGGGGGTGGGGAGAGTTGGGTGGGCTGTGCAGCATGTGGAATCTTAGTTTCCCAACCAGGGATGGAACCCGTGCCCCATGCACTTGAAGGGCAGAGTGTTAACCACTGGACGGTCAGATAAGTTCCCATGGCAACTGAATCTTAAAGAATAAATTAACATGACTATTAAATTCCTTATAGGGTTGTGTGTGGGTGTGGTACATGTGCAGGGCTTGCATTAAGTGATGTATGTGAAAGTTTGGCCCTATAGAAAATAAGGTATAGTTATTATTATGCAGGTATTAGTATCGTTAATACTAATTTCTTAAACTTCCCCAAAGTGGAGAGACTTCCCTGGTGGTCCAGTGATTAAGAATCTGCCTTGCAATGCAGGGGATGTGGGTTCGATCCCTGGTAGGGGAACTAAGATCCCACATGCTGTGGAGCAACAAAGCCTGCACACCATAACTACTGAGCCCACATGCCACAATGAAAGATCCTGCATGATGCAGTGAAGATCCTGCATGCCATAACTAAGATCAAATAAATAAATGAATTATTTTTTAAAAAAAACCTTCCCCAAAGTATATGCTTTTGGAAAGGGCCATGCAGGGAAGGTCAATGCTCTCAAACTGAAAGGCGGCCTAATGTGGACTTTCAGGCACTGATAACACGGAAAGAGATAGAGATCTGGGGGCACAGGTATCTTCCAAGTGTTCTTCAATTCACAGCATACAAGTAATCCTTTATAATCACCAAATCTAGCAACATTTAAGGCTGAACTTTAATCCCTCCTCTGACTGTTCTTAGGATGTTGTTGTTCAGTCGCTAAATCATGTCTGACTCTTTGAGGCCCCATGAACTACAGTGTGCCAGGCTTCCCTGTCCTTCAGTATCTTCTGGAATTTGCTCAAACTCATATCGATTGAGTCAGTAATGCTATCCAACCATCTCACCTCTGTTGCTCCTCCTCCTGCTCTCAATCTTTCCCAGCATCAAGGTCTTTTCTAAGGAGTCAGTTCTTTTGCATCAGGTGGTCAAAGTATTGGAGCTTCAGCATCAGTCCTTCTAATGAATACTCAGGGTTGATTTCCTTTAGGATTTACTGGTTTGATCTTGTAGTCTAAGGGACTCTCAAGAGTCTTCTCGGAGAAGGCAATGGCAACCCACTCCAGTACTCTTGCCTGGAAAATCCCATGGACAGAGGAGCCTGGTAGGCTGCAGTCCATGGGATCGCTAAGAGTCAGACATGACTCGAGACTTCACTTTCACTTTTCACTTTCACGCATTGGAGAAGGAAATGGCAACCCACTCCAGTGTTCTTGCCTGGAGAATCCCAGGGACAGCGGAGCCTGGTGGGCTGCCGTCTATGAGGTCGCACAGAGTCGGACACGACTGAAGCAACTTAGCAGCAGCAGCAGCAAGAGTCTTCTCCAGCACCACAATTTGAAAGCATCAATACTATGGCACTCAGACTACTTTATGATCCAACTCTCACATCTGTACATGACTACTGGGAAAACCATAGCTTTAACTATATGGACTTTTCTGGCAAAGTGATGTCCCTGCTTTTAAATACGTTGTCTCGGTTTGTCACAGCTTTCTTTCCAAGGAGCAAGCGTCTTTCAATTTCACGATTGCAGTCACAATCCACAGTGATTTTGGAGCCCAAGAAACTAAAATGTGTTACTGTTTCCACTTTATCTCCATCTACTTGCCATGAAGTGATGGGACTGGGCGCCACGATCTTAGTTTTTTGAATGCCGAGTTTTAAGCCAGTTTTTTCACTCTCCTCTTCACTTTCATCAAGAGGCTCTTTAGTTCTTCACTTTGTGCCATTAGAGTGGTATCATCTGCATATCTGAGGTTAATTCTCCTAGCAAACTTGATTCTAGCTTGTGATTCATCCAGCCCAGCATTTTGCATGATGCCCTCTGCATATAAGTTAAATAAGCAAGGTGATGATATACAGCCTTGATGTACTACTTTCCCAATTTTGAATCAGTCTGTTGTTTCACATCAGGTTCTGTTGCTTTTTGACCTGTACACAGGATTCTCAAGAGACAGGTAAGGTGGTCTGGTATTTCCATCTCTTTAAGAATTTCCCACAGATCCACACAGTCAAAGGCTTTAGTATAGTCAGTGAATCAGAAGTAGATGTTTTTCTGGAATTCCCTTGTTTTCTCTGTGATCCAACAGATGCTGGAAATTTGATCTCTTGTTCCTCTGCCTTTTCTAAATTTACCTGGTACATCTGGAAGTTCTCAGTTCATGTAAGGCTGAAGGATTTTAAGCATTACCTTGCTAGCATGTGAAATGAGTGCAACTGTACAGTAGTTTAAACATTCTCTGGCACTGTCCTTTGGGACTGGAATGAAGACTAACTTTTTCCAGTCCTGTGGTGGCTGCTGACTTTTCCAAATTTGCTAATATATTGAGGGCAGCACTTTTACAACATCATCTCTTAGGATTTGAAATAGCTCAGCTGGAACTCTGTCACCTCTACTGGCTTTGTTTGTAGTAATGCTCCTAATGGCCACTTGACTTCACACTCCAGGATGTCTGGCTTTAGGTTAGTGACCACACCGTTGCGGTTATCTGGGTCATAAAGACCTTTTTTGTATAGTTCTTCTGTGTATTCTTGCCACCTCTTCTTAATCTCTTCTGTTAGGTCCTTACTGTTTCTGTCCTTTATCGTGCCCATCCATGCATGAAATGTTCCCCTTGACATTTCCAATTTTCTTGAGATCTCTAGTCTTTCCGATTCTATTGTTTTACTCTATTTCTTTGCACTGATCACTTAAGAAGGCTTTCTTATCTCTCCTTGCTATTCTCTGGAACTCTACCTTCAGTTGGGTGTTTGTTTCCCTTTCTCCCTTGCCTTTTGATTCTCTCCTTTTCTCATCTATTTGTAAAGCCTTCTCAGACAACCGTGCTGCCTTCTTTTCCTTAATACTAAATAAACCACAGCTTGGCACTTGATTAGCCTCTGCATGGATGTTCTCAAATTGCTTCATTGTATAAAATCCTCCTTTTCCCATTCAAGCAGTGAACTCTTTGAGAGTAGAACTCATTCTTTATCCCTCTCCTACTACACCAAACAATGTAAGTACTCAATAAATACCCAAGAGACTGAACCGAGATTACCTAACTTATAGGAAAAATTTAATTAAACATACAAAATTACCTAAAGACCTCTTTGCCCTTCACACAACTGTTTCCAAAACCAAAACGGTTCCCAGTCACCCCCAAAATGGTCCCTGATCTAGCCATCCTTTCCAAGTAGACTGCATTCTCTCTTCCCTCTCTTCCATCATCCTCTGTAAAACCACCACCCCAGTCCTGCTGCTGCTGCTAAGTCACTTCAGTCGTGTCCGACTCTGTGCGACCCCAGAGATGGCAGCCTACCAGGCTCTTCTGTCCCTGGGATTCTCCAGGCAAGAATACCGGAGTGGGTTGCCATTTCCTTCTCCAGTGCATGAGAGTGAAAAGTGAAAGTGAAGTTGCTCAGTCGCGTCCGACTTCGCGATCCCATGGACTGCAGCCCACCAGGCTCCTCCATCCATGGGATTTTCCAAGCAAGAATACTGGAGTGGGGTGCCATTGCCTTCTCCGACCCCAGTCCTAGCCGCCCCCAACTGAAACCGTGCCTCACCTCTCAAGTGTTTTTGTTTTGCATTTATGACAGCATCAGAGAACGTCATAAACGGCCTAGGGAGAGAATTCTCATATTTCTGAAGCCCTACCCCAACCCAGAAGGTGCCAATGGGCAGTACCGAGACTCACAGAATTGTGGCCCACATCAAAGCGCCAATTCTCACGAACTGATAAAGAAAAAGGCACTTTTAAGTTAAAGCCTGGGTATTTTAAGGGACACTACCCCAAACTCGCAATCGTTTTCAAAATAAACTTGAGAAACTTTCCTCTCTCAGCAGTCCTCCGAGCTTCCCCCTCAGACCCCGGGCAGCTCCGTGACTCTCGGAAGTCCGGGCAGCTCCGCCTCCCAGTTCTGCCACCCGAGCGGGCGCCGTCGCGCTCCGTGAGACTCAGTCGCCTCCTTTCCCCTAGAAACCCCAGCAGTCCTCACAGCCTCTACGCTCACCTCTCGCTCTGCCCCTCGACCAGGCTCCTTCCCGCAACCCAGACACCTGGCCCAGCTCGGCCCTCGGGCCTAGGGCGCCGTCCAAGGGGCCATCTTTTCTCCCGCACGGCCCTACTTCCCCCGGACACCTCTCACCTGAGACACCTCCCACCTGAGACCGCCCCCCCGCCGCCGCCCCCAAACCGCTCGCACCAGGCGCCTTTCTCCGTTCCCTGCTCCAGGACCCACCCCTCACCGCTCTCCTCTACTTCTCCCACCTACTCCTTCCGGTTCATCCCTCCCGCCCGGACACAAGGCGGCCCTGGGACCCCGGCCTCCTCCAACCCCCTTCCCTCGCCTCAAGAAGACCCCTCCCCCTCACCTCGTTGCCATCCTCCAGCAGCAGCCACTCGGCGTTCATCCCTATTCGCCGCAAGCACCAGCTCCGTTCACCCGCGCGGCCTTCCGTGACCAGGGAGCCGGGATCCCCCATAGTCCACTCGGACCAAGGTCGCAGTCAGCACAAGGCCGGACCCTGACGTGGGTTCCCGCCGCCTCTCGGCTTCCTCGCGGGCGCCATACCTACACCACAGACAGAAGCAGTCGCTACGGACTCACGATCGATGTGAATGTTCGCTTGGGCTCCGCCCCCAGCCCGCCCCGGCCAGCAAGCGGGAGTCACTGCGCCTGCGCGAGAGGAGGGCGCTTGGCGGCCGATGGCCCAGGTGAGGTGGTCTAGGCCAGGTGAGGTGGTCTAGGCCAGGTGAGGTGGTCTAGGCCAGGTGAGGTGGTCTAGGCCAGGTGAGGGTGGTCTAGCCCAAGGTGCGGCATTTGCCCCCCGCCCCCGCCCCAGGCACTCTAATGCTCCTGTCACACCTTGCCCACCCTTTGTAGAACTCTTACCCCAGTCTTAGCCTCCCCAAACTGGAGTCTCTTCTCACTTTTCCTCCTTTTTTAAAGATTTTGCTTTATAACGCTTTCTAAGTTGTTTAAAATTATGACCTACTATTAAACAACTTTTAACTTGTGATGTTTTAAATCTATTAAAGTTGCTTTAAATAGCACCTCTTTTGCACCATCTCCTTTAACTATTTTTTTAAAACTTAGACTGGAAAAAAAATATTAAAAAAGAAAGGAATACCTTGGCAGCCTATTGGTTAGGACTCCTCGCTTTCACTGACAGGGTACCTCAATTTAGTCCCTTGTTGGGGAATTCAGTTCAGTTCAGTTCAGTCGCTCAGTCGTGTCCGACTCTTTGCAACCCCATGAATCGCAGCTCGCCAGGCCTCCCTGTCTATCACCAATTCCGGAGTTCCCGCAAACTTACGTCCATCGAGTCTGTGATGCCATCCAGCCATCTCATCGTCTGTCGTCCCCTTTTCCTCCTGCCCCCAATCCCTCCCAGCATCAGAGTCTTTTCCAATGAGTCAACTCTTCGCATGAGGTGGCCAAAGTACTGGAGTTTCAGCTTTAGCATCATTCCTTCTAATGAACACCCAGGACTGATCTCCTTTAGAATGGACTGGTTGGATCTCCTTGCAGTCCAAGGGACTTTCAGGAGTCTTCCCCAGCACCACAGTTCAAAAGCATCAATTCTTCGGCGCTCAGCTTTCTTCACAGTCCAAATCTCGCATGCATATATGACCACTGGAAAAACCATAGCCTTGACAAGACGTTGGGGAATTAAGATCTGCACACAAAAAAAAAAAATCCTGCAAGTGTAGCCGGGTGACTCACCCTTCCCCCGCCACTCTCCCCCTCCCCGCCCCCCCCACAAAAAAAGTATTTAAAAAACTTATACACCTTATTAGGCAAATCTATCCAGGCAGAAAGCAGTTACCTGCTGCTAAGTGTGGAAGCCAGGGGGCTGAATGCAAATGGACTTGAGAGAATTTTCAGAGGTGATAGAATTGTTCTAAAACTGGATTGTGGTATACACTGGAACATAATATCGTACATCAATTATATTTCAATTAAAAATAAGTACATAAGTGAAAATGAAACTGGATTGTAGTGATGAGTAAAAATTTACTGCAAAATCCTTGAAGCATGCATTTCTGATGGATTTTTAAAAATTTTATTGACATATATTTGATTTACAGTATTGTGTTAATTTCTGCTACACAGCAAAGTGACTCCGTTATACATATATATTCTTTCCCATTATGATTTATTACAGGATGCTGAATATAGATTCCTGTGCTATACAGTAGGACCATGTGATTTATTCTATATATATTAGTCTGCAGTTGCACATCTCAAACTTCTAATTTCTCTCTCTCCCTACCCTTCCCCTTTGGTAACCATAAATTTGTTTTCTAAATCTATGAGTCTGTTTCTGTTTTGTAAACATTTGTGTGTTTTTTTAGATTCCAATAAAAGTGATATCATATGGTATTTGTCTTTCTCTTTCTGACTTCTCTTAATATGATAATCTCTAGTTATGTTGCTGCAAATGCTATTATGTCATTCTTTTTATGCCTTAGTAATAGATTGCCAGGAGAAATATCAATAACCTCAGATATGCAGATGACACCACCCTTACGGCAGAAGGTGAAGAGGAACTAAAGAGTCTCTTGATGAAAGTGAAAGAGGAGAGTGAAAAAGTTGGCTTAAAGCTCAACATTTAGAAAATGAAGATCATGGCATCTGGTCCCATCACTTCATGGGAAATAGATGGGGAAACAGTGGAAACAGTGTCAGACTTTATTTTTGGGGGCTCCAAAATCACTGCAGATGGTGACTGCAGCCATGAAATTAAAAGATGCTTACTCCTTGGAAGAAAAGTTATGACCAACCTAGAGAGCATCTTCAAAAGTGGAGACATTACTTTGCCAACAAAGGTCCGTCTAGTCAAGGCTCTGGTTTTTCCAGTGGTCATGTATGGATGTGAGAGTTGGACTGTGAAGAAAGCTGAGCGCCGAAGAATTGATGCTTTTGAACTGTGGTGTTGGAGAAGACTCCTGAGAGTCCCTTGGACTGCAAGGAGATCCAACCAGTCCATTCTAAAGGAGATCAGTCCTGGGTGTTCATTGGAAGGAATGATGCTGTTTGGCCACCTCATGCAAAGAGTTGACTCATTGGAAAAGACTCTGATGCTGGGAGGGATTGGGGGCAAGAGGAAAAGGGGACGACAGAGGATGAGATGGCTGGATGGCATCACCGACTCGATGGACATGAGTTTGAGTGAACTCCGGGAGTTGGTGATGGACAGGGAGGCCTTGCGAGCTTCGATTCATGGGGTCACAGAATTGGACACAACTGAATGACTGAACTGAACTGAACTGAATATTCCATTGTATATATATACCACATCTTCTTTACCCACCAATGGATGAATTTTATGGTGTGTGAATTATCCTCAACAAAGCTATTAATTAAAAAACAAACAACTTTAGACTGTTTCCTTTGATTCTCCAGTATAGTCTGGTAACTGCTCCCTATAGTAACTACATCTGTTAATTACTCAATGTCCCCTTTTGTCTTTTAATTTTTCAGTATGTGGTTAACAATTTTCTTAAATTCTGTTGGCAGAAAATGTATACTAAATAATGAATCATACAAAATAAGATAGTAAATGGCTAACATTTATTGGCCTTTTATACAGTTCATGAGATTCTCATGGCAAGTATACTGGGGTGGTTTGCCTTTCTCTCCTCCAGTGAATCATTTTTTGTCAGAACTCTCCGCTGTGACCCGTCCATCTTGGGTAGCCCTGCACAGCATGGCTCATAGGTTCATTGAGTTATGGCAAGCCCCTTCACCATGACAAGGCAGTGAAGGGACTAGAGATCAAATTACCAACATATGCTGGATCATAGAGAAAGCTAGGGAATTCCAGAAAAACATCTACCTCTGTCTCATCAACTATGTTAAAGTCTTTGACTGTGTGGATCATAATAAACTGTGGAAAGCTCTTAAAGAGATGGGGATACCCGACCATGTTACATGTCTCCTGAGAAACCTGTATATGGGTCAAGAAGCAACAGTTAGAACCCTATATGGAACAACTGACTGGTTCAAGATTGAGAAAGGAGTACAACAGGGCTGTCTGCTGTCACCCTGTTTGTTTAATCTGTACACTGAGCACATCATGAGAAATGCTGGGCTGGATGAGTTAGAAGCTGGAATCAAGACAGGCAGGAGAAACATCAACAACCTCAGATATGTGGATGATACCACTCTAATGAGAGAAAGTGAAGAGGAACTAAGGAGCCTCTTGATGGTGGAGGAGAGTGAAAGAGCTGGCTTACAACTAAATATTAAAAAAATGAAGATCATGGCATCCGGCCCCATTACTTCATGGCAAATAGAGGGGGAAAAGTTGGAAGTAATGACAGATTTCCTCTTCTTGCATTCTAAAATCACTGCATGTAGCCATGAAATCAGAAGACAACTGCTTCTTGGCAGGAAGGCTATGACAAACCTAGACAGTGTGTTGAAAAGCAGACACATTACTCTGCTGACAGAAGTCTGTATAGTCAAGGCTATGGTCTTCCCAGTGGTCACATACAGTTGTGAGAACTGGACCATAAAGAAAGCAGAATGCCAAAGATTTGATGCTTTCAAACTGTGGTGCTGGAGAAGGCTTTTGAGAGTCTCTTGGACAGCAAGGAGATCAAACCAGTCAATCCTGAGGGAAATCAGGCCTGAATACTTGTTGAAAGGACTGACTGATGCTGAAGCTGAAGCTCCAGTATTTTGGTCATCTGATGCAAACAGCCGACTCATTGGGAAAGCCCCGGATGCTGGGAAAGATTGAGAAGAAGACTGAAGACGGCATCACAGGATGAGATGCCTAAATGGTATCATTGATGCAATGGACATGAACTTGGGCAAACTTCAGGAGATGGTGAGGGACAAGGAGGCCTGGTGTGCTGCAGTCCATGGGGTCACAAAGTGTCAGACAGGGCTGGGGGACTGAACAACAATAATATTTATTGAGAGCTAAGTGTCAAGTACTAGGCCAAGCACCCTATGCACTTTATCCTGTTATAATTTCTACTTTAGGAATGATGAGAAAAGAGGCACAGAGAGGCTTAATAATCTTTCCAGAGTAACAAATTACACAGTGGTGGAGGCTGCCAGTTCAGGTCTATTTCCAGAAACTAGTTTCCTAACTAGGTTGCAGTCCCAGCCTGGAACATTTTGTCTGTGTGCCTGTGAGTCAGGAAAATTGGTGGGAGCTGCACCTGCACTCATGGAGGTGCCTCCCTAAGCTTTGGATGAGTGTCTGTTCCCCCCCCTCACCTTAGTGTTCTGTCCCAGGAGCAGCAAGTGCACCTGAAGGCCAGCCTGACATTTAGTTAAAGGCTCTTCTTGGCTGTGACAGTTTCTTGGACTTTCCCTGTTTTTGATGAATTTGACAGTTTCGAGGAATATTAGCTAGGTATTTTGTAGGCTATTTCTCACCTGGGACTTGGCTGATATTTTTCTCATGATTAGACTGGGGTAATAGGTTTTGGGGGGGACGACCACAGGGATAAATTGCCGTTCTCATAGCACATTAAGGGTACATGCTATCAACGTGAATTATTACTATAGATGTTAATCTTGATCATCTGGCTGAGGTGGTGTTTGTCACGTTTCTCTACTGTGAAGTTACTCTTGCCCTTCTTTTCTATACCCATGTTCTTTGGAAGGAAATCATTGCAAAACCCACACATGCGTTGAGAGTTACGCTCCACTTCCTTAAGGGCATGGTGTCCACATACATTACTTGGAATTCTTCTGCAAGAGAAATTTGTCTCTTCTCCCCCACTTATTTATCAAGTAATTTTTGACATCAGTATGAACTCATGAATACTTATCTTATACTTTGTGCTATAATCCAATACCACTTTGTTATTCAAACTGTTCCCACTTTGGCTGTTGAGAGCTCTTTCTATTGGCTACATTGTTCCTTTGGCATATTTCCATTATTGTGTTTTACTGAGCACTTGACTTCCTAGTGTAAGATGCTCTCAACCTAGTATGAGCCATTTCCCCAAGGAGCGCTGGTTCCTTTTATTGGAAAATGGTGTTAGAAACCAGGACCTAGGCTCCAGGTATGCTCATTGCTACTAGGATGTTCTTGCTTCTAGGTTCTCTCAACTGGCAGAGCAATGAGTATATGTCCTGGGAAGCCATACCTGTGAATACTAACCCTTTTATATCCATATGGGCTTCCCTGATAGCTCAGTTGGTAAAGAATCTGCCTGCAATGCAGGAGACCCTGGTTTGATTCCTGGGTCGGGAATATCCCCTGGAGAAGGGATGGGCTACCTACTCCAGTATTCTTGGGCTTTCCTTGTAGCTCAGCTGGTAAAGAATCTGCCTGCAATGTGAGAGACCTGGGTACAATCCATGGGTTGGGAAGATCCCCTGGAGAAGGGAAAAGCTACCCACTCCAGTATTCTGGCCTGGAGAAGTCCATGGACTGTATAGTCCATGGGGTTGCAAAGAGTCAGACACGATTGAGCCACTTTCACTTATATCCATATATCAATGAATATGTATGAATGCAAGCATGTATGCTGTGTGTCTATGTAATAACATATGTATATACATAACATGCATATAAACATACATGTATATCTCCATCTGTGAGTTAAACACGTGCATATTGATGTCTTACAATGCTAATGCATTACTGCTGGATCATTCTTGCTTACCTGTGACCTTCCACTACTCCAAAAGTGAGAAGCCTGGCTCCCACCATGTGCCATCCATTTCCTTAATCATCAGTTCCAGTATACATGTACAGTGGTTTCAAAATTGTTAACCCATACACCCATGGAAAACAACTTTATCAGTTACACTATACAACTCGCATGCAGGTCTTTTGCCTTTAGTCTTAAAGACTTAACTCATTTCCAAAGTTACTTAGGTCAGCACCCTTTTCCCCCACCCACTTCAGAGAGGCTGTTTCATACAGTTAGATTCTTTTGCCACCATCTGCATTCTATCTGACGGAGAAGGCAATAGCACCCCACTCCAGGACTCTTGCCTGAAAAATCCCATGGACGGAGGAGCCCGGTGGGCTGCCGTCTATGGGGTCGCACAGAGTCGGACACGACTGAGCAACTTCACTTTCACTTTTCACTTTCATGCATTGGAGAAGGAAATGGCAACCCACTCCACTCTTCTTGCCTGGAGAATCCCAGGGACAGGGGAGCCTGGTGGGCTGCCGTCTATGGGGTTGCACAGAGTCGGACACAACTGAAGTGATTTAGCAGCAGCAGCAGCATTCTATCTGAAATCTCTGAGTGCCTAAATGATTTTTTTAATTTATATATATTCAAAGGTTCACTCTTTTCAATGCAAAGTTCTACAGGTTTTGGCAATGTCTAGTGTCATGCATAGCATCACAGAGAATAGTTTCATCGCCCTAAAAAGATCCCCCTTGCTTTACACATTCAACCTTCTCCCACTCCTGCACCTTACTTGTCTTATTTAACAATATATCACGGCCATCACTCCATAGCAGTGTATGCATATAGTCCTCCTTCCCCTTTGCAAATGTGTGTTCCTCCACTGTGCTGATATACCACTGTTTACTGAACCAGTCCCTTACTGATAGATAGTTGGGTTCTTTTCAGTTCTTTTGCCATCACAGATAGCCTTGCAATGAATCAGTAGGTACACTTTTGAGTACCTATTACATGATTTTTGTATATTATCTTCCTTGATTCTCATTTATCCTGCATCCATTTACCTGTGAGGAACCTGGGGCTCCTGGGTTGCCCACGATCTCATTACCATGGGCTTCTTGAGGGGTTATGTCTTGTTTTCCATTGCATTCCTGGCATTTTTATTGAATCAATGAGTGAAACTCTACTAATAAATGGTAGCACAGGGGACTGAAGCCAGGACTGTGAGATTGGATCTATCTAGCCCCAAAGCTGTATTCATTACAGTCCAGCAGCAATCTCTAAGGTGGGATGTCCATATCTCAGCGGGCGCACAAGACGGGCCCATTTGCTTGTGAAAAGAATATATCAGGATATCTAATTAGGATTTTATCATGTTCTTTTAAAATTGTCCAGTTTGGGGATTTCCTGGTGGTCCAGTGGTTAAGAATCCGCCTACCAATGCAGGGGACATAGGTTGTATCCCTGGGCTGGGAAGATCCCATAGTCATGGGGCAAGTAAACCCCTGTGTCACAACCTCTGAGCCCACATTCTAGCCAGTGAGCCTCAACTACTGAAGCTGGTGCACCTAGGGCCTGTGCTCCGCAAAAAGAGAAGCCACAGCAATAAGAAGCTTACGCACCATAACCAAGAGTAGCTCCCTCTTGCCCCAACTAGAGAAAGCTTGCACATACGGCAACAAAGACTCAGCACAGCCAAAAATAAATAAATATTTTAAATGTCCACTTTTGTGAATACTTTTTACTTACATAAAAGAACATAGGGAATATGTGTAGACTTTACATGAATAAGTAAATATTCATATGTCAGACTTCTCAAAGTCTGTATGCTCAGACTTTGTTCTGATGCTAAGAGTGCATGATAAAAACACTTTGGAGTTACTGTCTTCTAAGATTTGAGGAATTTATTAAGTCCACTTCTCCTGTGAAGTGAAAGTGACTCTTTGTGTCTGACTCTTTGTGACCCCGTGGACTACAGTCCATGGAATTCTCCAGGCCAGAATACTGGAGTGGGTAGCCATTCCCTTCTCCAGGGGATCTTCCCAACCCAGGGATTGACCCAAGGTCTTTCATATTGCAGGTGGTTCTTTACCAGCTGAGCCCTGGGGGAAGCTCCAGAATACTGGAGTGGGTAGCCTATCTCTTCTCCAGCAGATCTTCCTGACCCAGGAATCAAAACACCCTACAAATCACAAGATAGTCCCCACAATAAGAATTATCTAGTCCAAAATGTCAATAGTGGTAAGGGTAAGCAATTTTGCCTTATACTCATCCCAAGAGGGAGAAATGGAGAGAGAAAGGGAGCAGGATGCAGATAAGGAAGTAGGGTCTTATCTATATCTGTGGACCTAACACCTGTCTCATTACATACACCCAGTTAATGCTAATTGAGTGTTAGAGTCGGCAAAGGAGAGGTTTGGGGAGTGGGAAAGGAAAATGACAAGAGGAAGCACAGAGCAAGAAGAAGAACAGGAAAAGGAGGGGAGAAATATGGAGAAAAATGCAGCAGATTGTTTTCCAAGATGATTGGGACAAGCTCACCCATGCCCTGCACTTTCACAATGTGACCTTGACATTCCTCACATTGCAAGATGGCATCTCTATTTCCTTCCCTTGAATCTGGTTGGTATGTGACTCCAGCAGAAGTAATGCTACGCCATCAAAGGTGATACAGCTTCCACCTGGCTTTTTGGGATGCTCTTAGAATCCAGTCAACCGTGAGGAAGTGGAGAGGTCACCTGATAAGGCCACATGTACGTGTTCTGGCCAATAGGCTAAGGTCCCAACTAATATGCCAGCCACAGGATTGAAGGTACCGCCTAGAGGATGCCAGTCTTTGAGTCATTCTGCTGAGGCCCCAGACGTCATGGTCAGTCAATCAGTTCAGTTAGTTCACTGGACTGCAGCACAACAGGCTTCCCTGTCCCTCACCAACCCCCGGAGCTTGCTCAAACTCATTTTCATTGAGTCAGTGATGCCATCCGACCATCTCATCCTCTGTCAACCCCTTCTTCTCCTGCCTTCAATCTTGTCCAGCATCAAGGTATTTGGCCAAAGTATTGGAGTTTCAGCTTCAACATCAGTCCTTCCAATGAACACTCCAGTACTCTTGCCTGGAAAATCCCATGGACAAGAATACAGTCCATAGGGTCACAAAGAGTCTGGACACCTCCCTGGAATAGAGGTGGTATAAAAGAATGGACAGAATGAAAAGGCAAAATGATAAGATACTGAAAGAGGAACTCCCCAGGTCAGTAGGTGCCCAGTATACTGCTGGAGGTCAGTGGAGAAATAACTCCAGAAAGAATGAAGGGATGGAGGGAAAGCAAAAATAATACCCAACTGTGGGTGTGACTGGTAATAGAAGCAAGGTCCGATGCTGTAAAGAGCAATATTGCATAGGAACCTGGAATGTCAGGTCCATGAATCAAGGCAAATTGGAAGTGGTCAAACAGGAGATGGCAAGAGTGAACGTCGACATTCTAGGAATCAGTGAACTAAAATGGACTGGAATGGGTGAATTTAACTCAGATGACCATTATATCTACTACTGCGGGCAGGAATCCCTTAGAATAAATGGAGTAGCCATCATGGTCAACAGAAGAGTCCGAAATGCATTACTTGGATGCAATCTCAAAAATGACAGAATGATCTCTGTTCATCTCCAAGGCAAACCATTCAATATCACAGTTATCCAAGTCTACGCTCCAACCAGTAATGCTGAAGAAGCTGAAGTTGAACAGTTCTATGAAGACCTACAAGACCTTTTATAACTAACACCCCAAAAAGATGTCCTTTTCATTATAGGGGACTGGAATGCAAAAGTAGGAAGTCAAGAAACACCTGGAGTAACAGGCAAATTTGGCCTTGGAATGCAGAATGAGGCAGGGCAAAGACTAATAGAGTTTTGCCAAGAAAATGCACTGGTCATAGCAAACACCCTCTTCCAACAACACAAGAGACGACTCTACACATGGACATCACCAGATGGTCAACACCGAAATCAGATTGATTATATTCTCTGCAGCAAAAGTTGGAGAAGCTCTATACAGTCAGCAAAAAACAAGACCGGGAGCTGACTGTGGCTCAGATCATGAACTCCTTATTACCAAATTCAGACTCAAATTGAAGAAAACAGGGAAAACGGCTAGATCAGTCAGGTATGACCTAAATCAAATCCCTTATGATTATACAGTAGAAGTGAGAAATAGATTTAAGGGCCTAGATCTGATAGATAGAGTGCCTGATGAACTACGGAATGAGGTTCATGACATTGTACAGGAGACAGGGATCAAGACGATCCCCATGGAAAAGAAATGCAAAAAAGCAAAATGGCTGTCTGGGGAGGCCTTACAAAGAACTGTGAAAAGAAGATAGGTGAAAAGCAAAGGAGAAAATGAAAGATATAAGCATCTGAATGCAGAGTTCCAAAGAATAGCAAGAAGAGATAAGAAAGCCTTCTTCAGCGATCAATGCAAAGAAATCGAGGAAAACAACAGAATGGGAAAGACTAGAGATCTCTTCAAGAAAATTCGAGATACCAAGGGAACATTTCATGCAAAGATGGGCTCGATAAAGGACAGAAATGGTGTGGACCTAACAGAAGCAGAAGGTATTAAGAAGAGATAGCAAGAATACACAGAAGAACTGTACAAAAAGGATCTTCACGACCCAGATAATCACGATGGTGTGATCACTCATCTAGAGCCAGACATCCTGGAATGTGAAGTCAAGTGGGCCTTAGAAAGCATCACTACGAACAAAGCAGTGGAGGTGATGGAATTCCAGTAGAGCTATTTCAAATCCTGAAAGATAATGCTGTGAAAGTGCTGCACTCAATATGCCAGCAAATTTGGAAAACTCAGCAGTGGCCACAGGACTGGAAAAGGTGTTTTCATTCCAATTCCAAAGAAAGGCAATGCCAAAGAATGCTCAAACTACCACACAATTGCACTCATCTCACATGCTAGTAAAGTAATGCTCAAAATTCTCCAAGCCAGGCTTCAGCAATACATGAACTGTGAACTTCCTGATGTTTAAGCTGGCTTTAGAAAGGCAGAGGAACCAGAGATCAAATTGACAACATCCGCTGGATCATGGAAAAAGCAAGAGAGTTCCAGAAAAAACATCTATTTCTGCTTTATTGTCTATGCCAAAGCCTTTGACTGTGTGGATCACAATAAACTGTGGAAAATTCTGAAAGAGATGGGAATACCAGACCACCTCACCTGCCTCTTAAGAAAAATGTATGCAGGTCAGGAAGCAACAGTTAGAACTGGACATGGAACAACAGACTGGTTCCCAATTTTCGGAAAAGGAGTACATCAAGGCTGTATATTGTCACCCTGCTTATTTAACTTCTATGCAGAGTACATCATGAGAAACGCTGGACTGGAAGAAGCACAAGCTGGAATCAAGATTGCCGGGAGAAATATCAATAACCTCAGATATGCAGATGACACCACCCGTATGGCGGAAAGTGAAGAAGAACTATTAAGCCTCTTGATGAAATAAAAGAGGAGAGTGAGAAAGTTGGCTTAAAGCTCAACATTCAGAAAATGAAAATCATGGCATCCGGTCCCATCACTCCATGGGAAATAGATGGAGAAACAGTGGAAACAGTGTCAGATTTTATTTTTCTGGGCTCCAAAATCACTGCAGATGGTGACTGCAGCCATGAAATTAAAAGACGCTTACTCTTTGGAAGAAAAGTTATGACCAACCTTGACAGCATATTCAAAAGCAGAGACATTACTTTGCAGACTAAGGTCCGTCTAGTCAAGGCTATGGTTTTTCCAGTGGTCATGTATGGATGTGAGAGTTGGACTGTGAAGAAGGCTGAGCACCGAAGAATTGATGCTTTTGAAGTGTGGTGTTGGAGAAGACTCTTGAGAGTCCCTTGGACTGCAAGGAGATCCAACCAGTCCATTCTGAAGGAGATCAACCCTGGGATTTCTTTGGAAGGAATGATGCTAAAGCTGAAACTCCAGTACTTTGGCCACCTCATGCGAAGTGTTGGCTCATTGGAAAAGACTCTGATGCTTGGAGGGATTGGAGGCAGGAGAAGGGGATGACAGAGGATGAGATGGCTGGGTGGCATCACAGACTCAATGGACGTGAATCTGAGTGAACTCCAGGAGTTGGTGATGGACAGGGAGGCCTGGCGTGCTGCGATTCATGGGGTCACAAAGAGTCGGACATGACTGAGCGACTGAACTGAACGGAACCTTGAGATCACAGGTCAGTTTTTCAATAGACTGCTACATTTAGTCACCTTGGGGATGGGGTGAACAGTGAATGCACAGCTGGGTCTCCTAGACTTGGAGGAGTTCAGGGTGAGTGACTGTTGGAGAGATAAGGCCCCAGATGGGGTGATCCAGCCTTTGTCTCTGGGGGTAGGGGGGCAGGGGTGGAGAGGTGGGGCTGACAGCTCTACATTCTCTTTCATTCTACTTTTTTCTTATTCATTTATCCTCCCATTATCTCTTCTCTGCCCATCTCCAAAATGGAAGATTCAGTGCTGAAAGAATCAAGGAAAGATGTCTTTTATTTTTGAAAGGAAACTTTTTAGAAAACCTGAAGTAGGCGAGGGGAAAGGGACCATCTGCTTTGGATGGCTTGTTTATTAAGTGCTATTTTATGTAAACATGGGGTTTCAAGTATAGAGTTATATTTCTGAAACCTTTAATCAAGTTTATTATATTTTGGAAGTACTCAGGAGTCACTGAATTTATTATATTCTGCAGTTATCTGTAATCAGTAATTAGGGTGGATGATTTGGAGGTACTTGAAATTAGTACTGTAGGAAATGAACTTCTTCCTTTTTTGTTGGGGCCCTGGCTGTTTCTTAAACATCTACAACCTGGTTCAAATATTTATTACCCATCTGATTCTATTAAAGGGGAGTGAGGAGGTAGGCAAGAGAGAAGGAAAGAAGGCAGTGAGAATCAGGTATCAATAATTACTGCCTTGTTTTCCTCTCATTGCAGAGTTGGCTTCAGACTGTTTATTTTTGGAAGTAATACATGGTATCAAGCATCTAATATAAAATCAGGCCTGGGGTGACTTACAGTTGAATCAGATCACTGTAAGTTGGCTACGCTGGGACTACAAAAATCACAAAGACTCGTAACTTAGTGCACCTTTGTCCAGGGTTGGGGAAAACGGGCAAGAGTGGGGCTGTTCATCATTTGCAGAAGCTTGAGTTCTACAAACCAAGGTAATAATGCAATTTTCATCACATGTTTTTGGACTCATAAATTTATTGCACTACTAGCTCTAGTATTTATTATTCAGGACTTATTGAAATGTGGTTACATTTATTACAGCTAGTAGCAGACTTCTCTATTTCCATAATATTTGGAGTTGTGTTTTTCAAACAGGTTAACACTCAGTGATGAATCTTTTAAAACTAAGTATTAACTAAAGATCATGGCATCCAGCCCCATTACTTCATGGCAAGTAGAGGGGGAAAAGATGGATGTAGTGACAGATTTCCTCTTCTTGGGTTCTAAAATCACTGTGGATGGTGACTGCAGCCATGAAATCAGAAGACGATTGCTTCTTGGCAGGAAAGCTATGACAAACCTAGGCAGAGTGTTGAAAAGTAAAGACATTACTCTGCCAACAAAGATCCACACAGTCAAGGCTATGGTCTTCCCAGTGGTCATGTGTGGTTGTGAGAGCTGGACCTCAAAGAAGGCAGAGCGCCAAAGAATTCATGCCTTTGAACTGTGGTGCTGGAGAAGACTCCTGTCCCTTGGACAGCAAGATCAAACCAGTCAATCTTCAGGGAAATCAACCCTGGATACTCACTGGAAGGACTGATGCTGAAGCTCCAGTATTTTGGTCATCTGATGCGAACAGCTGACTCACTGGAAAAGTCCCTGAGGCTGGGAAGGATTGAGGGCAGAAGGAGAAAAGGGCATCAGAGGATGAGATGGCTGGATGGCATCACATGAACGGACATGAACTTGGGCAAACTTCGGAAGATGGTGAGAGACAGGGAGGCCTGGTGTGCTGCAGTCCATGGGGTTTCAAAGAGTTGGACCGGACCAGGTGACAGAACAACAAAGACTCTTGACCACTATTTTGGAAAAATGGAATACAATAGAACAGGTCAGAGGCTGTCACAAACAGTGAGGGCAGGTGCTGTTTGTGAAATGTTGCTCATATTTGTGTATTATCTATATGGGTCTTAACGTAAAATGTGTTGTCAGGTTTTTTTTTTTTTTCACTACAGGTTGGAAGGTTTTTTGGTTCTGGACAAGATGGAATAAGCCCACTGTAGTCTCTCTGCCAACAGTTACAACTAAATATTCTGGACAAAATACAACTACCTGAGAACTCTGCAAAGTAAACAAGCAGGCAAATTAGGGAGCTTGGAGAAGCTATCTGTATTGGATGTCTCAAAATTTTTTTCCTTTTTTCTTTCACAGCTTTGACCAGAGACTAGGCCCCCTGTAGGGGAGTTCACAGTAGCAGATGTCAGCAAAAACTTCAAGAGAAACCTACCAGAAAACAACTCTTGCTTCTTCTGCTCTTCTCACAGCTTTACTTCTGACACCAGAGGTGTGTGGGTTTTTTCCCACACCAACCATTTCTCTTAACTCTCCAAACACCAACTGGGTGTCCTGCAGTTCAGTTCTGACACTACCTGGAATTAGTGCAGACCTCAAGGATTCAGGGCTCATTTCCACATGTCCATTTCAGATGCCAGTCACACGTCTCAGGATACCATCTTTACTTCTGAATAACTAGCTACCAATCGGGGGTTCCCATAACCCACCTCTTCCTCAGGTTTGAAAATTTGCTATATCAGAAACTCAAGAAAACAGAACTCAAGGAAATACTTACTTACCTTTACTGGTTTATTATAAAGTAACAGCCAGATGAAGAGGTAGATAAATGGAAGTCTGGAAGGAAGGGAGCTGAATGGAGCAATTTCTGTTCCTGCGAAGTTGGGGAGCACCACTCTACCAGCACATGGATGTGTTCAACTAGAATTTCTCTGATCCTCTTTGGTAAGGATTTTTTATGAAGGCTTTATCACATAGGCATAGTGAAAGTCAAAGTGAAGTCGCTCAGTTGTGTCCCACTTTTTGCGACCCCATGGACTGCAGCCTACCAGGCTCCTCTGTCCATGGGATTGTCCCGGCAAGAATACTGGAGTGGGTCGCCATTTCCTTCTCCAGGGGATCTTCCCAACCCAGGTATCGAACCCAGGTCTCCCACATTGCAGGCAGATGCTTTAACCTCTGAGCCATCATCAGTTCAGTTCAGTTCAGTCACTCAATCGTGTCCAACTCTTTGCGACCTCATGAATCGCAGCACGCCAGGCCTCCCTGTCCATCACCAACTCCCGGAGTTCACTCAGTCGCGTCCATCAAGTCAGTGATGCCATCCAGCCATCTCATTCTCGGTTGTCCCCTTCTCCTCCTGCCCCCAATCCCTCCCAGCATCAAAGTGTTCTCCAATGAGTCAACTCTTCTCATGAGGTGGCCAAAGTACTGGAGTTTCAGCTTTAGCATCATTCCTTCCAAAGAAATCCCAGGGTTGACCTCCTTGCAGTCCAAGGGACTATCAAGAGTCTTCTCCAACACCACAGTTTAAAAGCATCAATTCTTCGGCGCTCAGCCTTCTTCACAGTCCAACTCTCACATCCATACATGACTACTGGAAAAACCATAGCCTTGATTAGATGGACCTTAGTCGGCAAAGTAATGTCTCTGCTTTTGAATATGCTATCTAGGTTGGTCATAACTTTGCTTCCAAGGAGTAAGCGTCTTTTAATTTCATGAGTCATCATAATTGATCATTAATTAAATCCCCAATCTTCCTCTCTTCCCCAGAGGATGGATGGTGAGGCTGAAAGTTTCCAAGCTTCTAATCATGATATAACCTTTCTTATGACCAGGTCCCCATCCTGAATCTATTCAGAAGCCCACCAAGAGTCACCTCATTAGAACAAAAGATGCTCTTACCACTCAGGAAATCCCAAGGGATTTTTAGGAGATCTGTATCAGAAACTAGGAGGTCAAGATCAAATGTCAGGAAAAAAGATAATCCTAGCACCCCTTATTTTGGGGTTGCTAAGTCATGTCTGATTCATTGAGACCCAATGGACTATAGCCTTACAGACTCCTCAGTCCTCTACTATCTCACAGAGTTTGCTCAAATTCATGTCCATTGAGTCAGTGACGCTATCCAATAACCATCTCATCCTCTGTCATCCCCTTCTCCTTTTGCCTTCAATCTTTCCCAGCATTAGGGTATTTTCCAATGAGTCAGCTCATCAGGTGGCCAAAGTATTGGAGCTTCAGCTTCAGCATCAGTCCTTCCAATGAATATTCAGGGTTGATTTCCTTTAGGATTGACTGGTTTGATCTTCTTGCTGTCTAAGGGACTCTCAAGAGTCTTCTCCAGCAACACAGTTCGAAAGCATCAATTCTTTGGGTTCAGTCTTCTTTATGGTCCAACTCTCACATGCATAAACGACTAGTAGAAAAACCATAGCCTTGACTATAAGCACCCCTATCTCTCAAAAAATTAAATGACTTTAGGAGCTCTGTGGCAGGAACCGGAGGCAGAGACTAAATACGTATTTCTTTCACAAACCCCATCTCTCTGACCAGACTTGGGAAAAGGGTTGTTCCAAGTCAGAGTTCTCATTAAAACTTTTCTCACTCTTTCCTGGACCGGCCCCAAGGGTAGCCCTCGATTCTGGAGCAGTGGTGGCAGCAGTATGGGCAGCTGAAATTTCAACAGCAACACTGTCCTTCTGGTTAACTGACTGGGAAATGAAGCCTTGGTGAACCGAAGAGGGAGAGTCCCAGAGAGGGGCCAGCTAGAGAAGGGGGCTCCCCTAATTCTGTGTGTGAACCGGCACAACTTTTGCAAACAGCCGAGCAAAGCTTCTGAAAAACTGAAATGACACTGGAACAACAGCCCACAGGAAAAGAGACAGAACTTGCAGTGTGAACCTACCTGGATTGAGTGCCTGCTAAAACAGAACAAAATCAACGTTTTCTAGGGCAGGGGTCAGCACGCTTTTTCCATAAAGGGACAGATATTACATAGTTTAGGCTTTGTGAATCACACAGTCTATCACAACTACTCAACTCTGCTGTTGCTATGCCAAAGCAGCCATAGGTAATATGTAAATAAATAGGCAGCGTTGTGTTCCAACAAAACTTTACTTATAAAAACAGGAGGAGGGAACTCCCCTGTGGTCCAGTGATTAGGACCCTGCATTTTTCACCAGGTTTAATCCCTGGTCTGGGAACTAAGATTTCAAAAGCCTCCCAGTGCAGCCAAAAACAATAAAGAACAAAACAGGAGGAGAGCTGGGTTTTTAATAAGTCCCAGAGTCTCATTCAGTAGCTCAGCAGTAAAGAATCTGCCTGCAGTGCAGGAGACGTGGGTTCAGTCCCTGAGTTGGGAAGATCCCCTGGAGAAGGAAATGGCAACCACTCCAGTATTCTTGCCTGGGAAATCCCATGGACAAAGAGTCTGGCGGGCAAGGAACTGGACACGACTTAGTGACTAACGACAATAACAGAGTCTCATACACAGTACTCAAAACATCCAGGATACAATCCAAAATTGCTCAACATAAAAAAAAAAAAATTAAGAAGTGTTAGAACCCCAAACCACAATATCTGAAATTAATAGTCACTGTATGGGTTTAATAGCAGAATGGAGGTGAGAGAAGAGGAGTCATGAACTTGAAGATAGATGAAGAGAAACTATCCAGTCTAAAGAACAGAAAGGAGGAAAAAAAGATTAAAAGAACCTAATGAATAAGAGTGTTAGGGACTGGGTCCAACATTCTTTAGAATCCCAGGGGATGGGTAAGAGACTGGTGCAGAAAAAAAAAAAAAATTGAAGATGTAGCTGAAAGATTCTCAATTTTGGTGAAAGACAAGATTACAGATTCTTGGGACTTCCTTGGAGGTCCAGTGGTTAAGACTCTGTGCTTCCACTACAAGGGGCACAGGTTCAATCCCTGGTCAGGGAACGAAGATCTTGCATGCAACATGGTGTGGCAAAAATTAGGGAAAAAAAAAAAGTACAGATTCAAGAAATTCAGGGAATCCCAAACAGGACAAATGCCAACCAAACAAACCAACCCTCCAAAAACCAAAGAAACAAAATGACCCAGTCAGACACATACTTAAACCCAAAGAAAAGAAAAAATATCTTAAAAGCACTCTCAGAAACAAAACAATATGCTGGTTCTTCAGATAATTAAAAATGGAATTACCATATGATCTGTCAATTCTACTTCTGGGTATATACCCCAAATAATTGAAAGCAGGGTCTCAAAGAGATATTTATATACTCATATTCATAGCAGAATATTCACAATAGCCACACACAAAAAAGGAAGCAAGCCAACTGGTGATGAGTGGAAAAACAAAATATATGCATACAATGGACTACTCAGCCCTCAAAACGGAAGCCTAACATGCGGTCGGAGAAGGCAGTGGCACCCCACTCCAGTGCTCTTGCCTGGAAAACCCCATGGACGGAGGAGCCTGGCGGGCTGCAGTCTATGGGGTCTCGAAGAGTCGGACACGACTGAAGCGACTTAGCAGCAGCAGCAGCAGCAGCAACATCATATGCTACAACATGAATGAACCTTGAGGACCTTATGTTAAGGGAAATAAGCCAGTCACAAAGAGACAAGTGCCGTATGATTCCACTTACATGATGCACTTAAAGTGGTCAGATTCACAGAGACAGAAAGTAGAATGGTGGTTGCTAGGGGCTGGGTGGAGGGGGAAATATGGAGCTATTAGTCAGTCTCAGTTCTACAAGATGAAGAGTTCTGGAGGCGGATGGTGGTGATGATCGTGCAACAGTGTGAATGTGTTTAACACTACAATACACACACATACATACACACACACCCCTGGAGAAGGACATGGCAACCCACTCCAGTACTCTTGCCTGCCTGGGAAATCCCAGGACAGAGGAGCCTGGTGGGTTACAGTCCATGGAGTTGCAAAGACTTAGACAAGACTTAGTGACTAAACAACAATACTATATATATATAGCCATGCTGTGTGGTTTGTAGGATCTTAGTTCCCTGACCAGGGACTGAACCCGGGTCCTGGCAGTTTTAACTGCTAGACTGCCAGCTCATTCCCCAGAAATGATTAAGATGGCAAATTCTATAATATGTGTATGTACCTTTTGCTATAATTTTAAAAAAAAAGTCGATAAAAACGGTTATTTAGATATAGAACAGTGATTTCAATTGCTATGGATTTCTCATCAGAAACTGTGCAAGTGAGAAGACAGTGGGACATCGCTAAAGTGCTGAAAGAAAATAACTGTATCTAGAGAGAACAAATTCAGGCATGAAAGCAAAATAAAGTCAACTTTCAGATGAAGGAAAACTAAGAGGACTACATACTTCTTCTAAGAGAAGTGCTCAAGGGAGTTTTTCAGGCTGAAGGGAAATAATAGCAGAGGGAAACTTGGAACAGAAGGAATCAAGGAAGAACAGAAATGGTAAATGTCTCCTCTTAAGTTCTTTAAAATATGTGTGACTATTAAAAGCAAAAATTGTAATAGTGTCTGGTAAGGTCTTCAATGTATCCTGACATAATTTACATAACAACTCTAACATAAAAGGGGGAGAATATATGGTTGAGAGGCAGTTACATTTTACTCGAAGTGATAAAATATTAACTGTAGGGAGTTAGATTTGTGTATTATAATCCTGAGAGCAATGGCTTAAAATACAGAGATATAACCAACAGTGAATAGACATATTACAATGAAATACTAAAAAATATTCAAATAACCCAAAAGTGGCAGGAAAGGGGAGAGAAACAAAAAACAAAGAGAACAAACAGAAAACAATACAATGGTAGACCCAAAGCCAAGCACATCAGTATGGTTTGTAAATGGCCCAAATGCATCAAATTAAGACTGTCAGAGTGCACTGCAGATCCAGGCCCAACTATATCCTGCCTCTAAGAATCCCACATTAAGTACAGGTTTAAAGGGATGGAGAAGGATGGAGACCAGCGGCTTGAAGAGAAGGTCTGGGTTCTCTCTCGGACAGCTGGGTGGGGTAGGACAGGTGAGTTAGGGTCACTACAGAGACAGGCTTGGTATCCTCAGAGCAAGTAGCGGGGCCTTGGGGTCTGGCTTCCAGATTCCCCACCTCCAGCTATTCAGTTCAAGAAGGGACTTTCACATTCATCACTCAGAAGCCATAGCTCACAGAGCACCTGCTGAATCAAAATCAACATGGATTCTCCTTGCTTCTAAGAATTCTAATTCAGCCTTTGCCAAAATGAGGAGATGCTCTGATCGGCTCCAGCTGCGGCTATCCTGGCAAGTTGGCACAGGCTCGGAAGAGTGTGGTCACGTACAACGTGCTGGATGTTCTCTGATCCTGGGTGAATCTCACCTTTTTCATCGTGAGACTAATAAATTGACTTCTTGGTGTCTGCAGCAGCTTTCAAAATGGTCTCCAACCAGGAAGGGAGAACTGGAAGTGCTGAGAAGAGGTATGAAGGGCTCAGTTACTGGGCCTTAGGTTCTGACGCTAATCCTTGAAGCTTTACAAAGCTGTATCTGACGTTCAAAGTCCAATCCAAGACAAGCCAAACTCTCAACACGAGATTCATGCCTCTAGGAGCAACAAGGTCACTAGCTGAGGAATCTGTGCCCCTCTCCCCTCATGGATGAATAAAAACAAAAATAGGGCCTAGTTAAGTAGAACAGTAGAGGTTCTGCATGCAGAGAGAACAGATGAACTGCAGGTCAGAGTATGCCAAGATTCGTCTGAAAAGTTTTCACCAATTTCCTGCTGCTGCTGCTGCTAAGTCACTTCAGTCGTGTCCGACTCTGTGCGACCCCATAGACGGCAGCCCATGAGGCTCCCTGTCCCTGGGATCCTCCAGGCAAGAACACTGGAGTGGGTTGCCATTTCCTTCTCCAACGGATGAAAGTGAAAAGTGAAAGGGAAGTCGCTCAGTCGTGTCCGACTCTTAGCGACCCCATGGACTGCAGCCTACCAGGCTCCTCCATCCATGGGATTTTCCAGGCAAGAGTACTGGAGTGGGGTGCCATTGCCTTCTCCCTAGTCATGATTAAACATATTTCAGAAAATGCTTAACTTTCTACATAAATGAAAAACAGAATTTTTGAGTGAAGCCAAGTCTAGGTTAGTTTTTTCTCTACCAGCCTCAGGAACAATGAATGACCTCAGTCCAAATAATATCATATAGAAATACTGTCCATGTTTTATGAAAAAAGTTAAATTCTAAGTCTGAGCATGAACAATCACTTGAATTTCAGTCAGATCCATCCCCTACTCCCATATGCTTATCAGAAAGTCTGGTCTCCATTTTCAAAAGTTCTTATTGTAAATAATGCCACTCAAATCCTATTATCTGTTCTTCCCTTCCTCCATGGTTTCAAATCCTGATTCTGAGCCAGGCATATGGTGTCCTGGAATAGACTAATCCCCCAACCTCAGGACTAAGTCCTAGCCTGTGAGCTGTAAGAGGAGATATTATGGAGCGGCCTTCAGGAACCTTATATAAAATACTGCTTACACATTCCCTGCACTTTTTCTTGTCTCCTTTCTTTAATCCATCTTGTTGCTTGGAAAATGGATGTAGTAGCTGGAGTGCTAGCTACCACCTTGGCCAAGAAGACCTGGAGGAGTCCAGGTTCCTAAAGACTTTGTGAAACAGACTCATCATACCAGCCCTGAGTTGCCTACTTTTGGACACTCATGGTAGTGAGAAGGAAATCCCCATGCTGTGTGAACCCAGCTGTTATTTTTGGTTTCTGTTATATGTAGCTGAATTTGATCCTAATATAGCTCCTAATGACTGAAACCAAGAAACACTCTCCAACAGATCCTAGGGAGATGTTCTCGGTGGAGAAACTATCATTCCAGTCCATTCTTTGTAGAAGAAAAATGCAGTTAACTGCCTTTCTTAAGACATTTCACAGTAAGGTTACTAAGAGAAAAACTAACTACCACCACCGAAACCTCAAAAAAACCCAAACCCAAACAAAATAATCCCAAACCAAAACCTAAGTGAAGGGCCAGTCTGTGGAAGGCCTGTCCTCTAGTTCTTGCTCTTGATGACCCCTCCTTGGCCTTGGCCTGGCTTGGGTTTTCCTCTGTGAACAAGGAGGGTGTTGAACTAGATGTCTCCAGGCTTTCATCTAGTGCTGAACTTCCAGTCCATTTTCTAACCTCCATTAGATTATATACACCTTTTGCATAAATGAAATAAACCTCAAGTACTTTTCACAGTGCTTTGCACATGACAAGGTGCCCTATACACATGAGCGATGAAGACTCATAAATCACGTTACTTGTGTCCACAGTATCCGCACAGAGGAGGTGCTCGTGTTTATCGATATCCTCTGAGGTTGCCTCCTGCCCTCCTGTCGATCCCATGCCTGCCCTACAGAAAGCTCGTCCCCCATGCTTACAGGCATCAGCATGAAGAGCCTGAGAAAAGGAGACTTTAGGTTCGGGGTTACGCAAATCCATGGCAGAAAAATCAGCAGTGGAGGAGGAAATACACTATTTATTTACAGTTCTTTCACTTTATCCACAATTTCCCATACAAACATAAAAACTAAAAAAATAAAACCACCACTTGGGAACACAAGTGTCTTTCTTTAATTAGTCCGGTCGAGGGAGGACCACAGCCCTTTCACTCTGTGAAGGAGGCTATTGAGGCACACGGACGGGGAGCAGGAGAGGGCCGGAAAGAATGCCTGAGAAACGGCTCCCGGTGAGAAATGTAAGATGCCGGCACCGTGGGCGCCACTGGGAGACTCAGGGCCTCCCCCACAGGGGACAGCGACTGGCTTCCCCAGAGGGTGCCAGCTGCCTGCCGCCTCCCCCTCCACCTCTTCACTGCTGAGCACCCGGCATCCAACACAGGCCAGCCGTCTGGTGAGCTGCGTGGGGTGTGATGGTGACAGTGGGGGGGGACGCCAAATGCCTCTCTCTGGGAAGAGCCCCAGGCCCCAGCAACACACGGGAAACCCCTCTCCCTTGGCACTGACAGTCAGTCACAGCTTATCTTGAATACCATGCTGCCTTGTAAAAAACGGGAAAACCAAAGCCCTCCCCCTGTTCCAGGGGAAAGGCAGGGGGCCAGAAACCTGCAGAGGGGCTTCTGCCTCTGCAGCCCTGTCCCTGGGGGCGGGGGGAGCAGCTGCGGTGAAGGGAGGGGAGCTCTGACTGCTGAAGACGGGGAAGGAACAGGGCAAATGCACCACGAGGCCTGGGCCTGGGGGGCGGGAGGGGGAGAGGAAAAACTCAGAGACACTGATGCTCATCAGAGTAGCTCCATCTGTCGGCTGTGCTCACTCTGGCCGACGCCTGTTCACTTCCCTCACAGGAGGGGCGCCTAGGAATCCACCTGGAGGCGCTGAAGCCACCTGCCTGGCAACTTCATCTGTGCTAGTGACCTAGATTGCTTTCACGTGTTGATGCACGTTATAAATATAAAAATCATATCTGCTACAAAGAAGACATATTTATACATCTTTACCCATATACATAATAACACAATTTACACATAATAATATCTTGGAGTGGGTCATCACGGAAAAAGCGGGGCGTTTGGAGAGGTAATAAGCCCCTTCTCCCTCCCCTGACCTGATCCTTCTCAAGGGATGCGCGTATACTTGGTCACTGGGGCCCTTCCCAGCTGGCTGTTTGACGGGGCTGGTCCGGACACATTTGGACATTCGGACATGTAACTAAATGCTGATGGGTGTGTACACTCACATACACACACAGATGCAGGCACACATACAGACACCTGTGTGAGAAAAGGAAAAATAAAATTCCTAGCCCTTGGGTGTAGGTCTCTCCCCAGAGTTATAAGCGTCAGTGCCTCCTCCGACTAAGAATAAAGCTCCTAGGAAGCTGCCCCTCACTGGCTCAGACTTGGGCAGAAGGGGAAGGGCTAGGAGTTGGGGGTAGAGGGGAGGGGACAGGAGTCTTTTGAAAACATAAGGCATTTTTGACCTATGATCAAATCAAACTATGTCACAAAAAAGCAACGGTGTCAGTTGGGGCTAGGAGGCAAGAGACAGCCAGTCCACGTAGGGCAACGTGAGTTGAGACCCTGAGCCTTCCCCTTCTTCCCTCCGGTTTCTCTTAAAGGGGCAGACAACCCTGTACCTCCCTTTCTGTCCTCTCCCAGAGCTGAGCCCATCCACGTGTCATGGAATACTGATAGTGGTCCAGGAGGCGTCCAGAGACATGGAGTGGTGGACAGGCACGCCAGAAAAGTTAAGACCTGGGCGGCGGATGTGAGCTTTTTACAGCAGGAGTGGTTCCTGGCCGGAGTCCACGGCTCGCACAGTGGCCACAGTGATCAGATTGCCATCAGAGATGGGGGGCAGTCTGGGTCCCCCTGGGGAGACAGCACCTATCGGCGGTAGTGATTGGGGGCGTCGGCGAACATGTACTTGAGTCTATAGGCCTCGGCGAGGAGCAGCCCAATCTCTTCGTTGCCCCAGTGGATCGTAGGTAGGTTCTGCAGCAGCATAAGGAGACCCTGGAATGCAAGAAGGAACTTTTATCGTCTGATCACTGCGGGACTACTGACCAAGGGACCTGCAGGCCGTGGCATGGAGCCCCTTCTTCCCGGGTCATCCATCCCAGGCTCTGGCCTCCCTCGTCCCCTGCGGCACACAGCCGTTGGCCCTAGTTCTCCTTCAGGAGGCCTTGAAAAGCCTCTGTTGAGTCTCTGATCCACTAACACCTGCCTCTGTAGAAATATTATAAATAGAGGATGACAACAATAAATAAGCATCTTTAAAGGAGAAAAATAATCACTCATCCAAATATACCTCTCTTAATTTCAAAGTATTCCTGTCTTTTTTTCACATGCACATTTCTGAAATAGCTGTAATCACAATTATGATTTTACATGCTTTTTAATCATCCTTTTTTACTGTAATTTTTGTGTTTTTCCGCACAGCCTTCAAAAAATGATTATTCTCAATGTTAGTACTCCATCATGTGGCTATACTCTAATTTACTAAAACATTTCCCTTTTATTAGATACTTCATTTATTTCCTTTAAGGAAAAAGAAACAAAACACCTTCATGGGGAAGACTGCTAGGAACCTTTCTGCACTGGACAATCTTTCTCCTGATCCTAATGTTTGCTTGTTAATCACTGTATTTATCCTCTGCTCTGTTCCCCAAAGACTGTCCTCAACCTACCTGTCAGCTTATTTCCCACTGTTCCCAAGGTATGAGCCTCATCCAGCCGGGTCCACGTCGGCCACATTTACCTGCGCCTCCAGGGTTTAATTTAGGTTGTTCCTCTTGCTTGGAACACCTCCTCTCTTTCTCCTCTACCTATCTAAATCCTATTCAGTTTTCAAAGCCCAGGTCCCTCAGTCAGCTCCCCGGAGGTGGCCTATTAAAGAGGATATTAGGATAAAGAATGAATGTGAAATTTTAGGTTATCTCTATAATTTAGTTGCCCTCGCCTTTGCTGCCACTTTGCGTTCTTTCTCCGCCTCTCTTTCTGAACTGGATCTTACTTTTCTGATTATAAGAGAAACAGTAGCAAGACAAAGCCCAGAAAGAGACTGACAGATTTGATACAGTTTTGAAACCTCATTATGTCAAGGCACAAAGACAAGGTTGAAATACAAGAAAATTGACTACAGGAAAATATTGATAACACTTATAAAAGACAAAAGGTTAATATCTGCAATAAAAAGGAAGTACCTACAAATCAGTAAGACGAAAAGGAAAACCACTAAATGGAAAAAAAAATGGATGCAAAATGCCAATGGCCCATCAACATGCTGTAATCCTGCCACTGGCCGATGTGTGCCCTCTAGCAATGTTTCGTAGTTCTTAGTGAAGAGGTCTTATGCATCTTTTACAACATTTCTTCCTTTAGTAACAGAAGTTTAGCTGGGCACAGAGATACATGGGAACATCACTGCTGTGTATGGCCAGTATGATAAGTTCTGGCCAATCTTGGGCGGGGGGCGTGCAGTGTAACTCCTGGGTTCTGCCCTAAACTACTCCGCCCCTTCCTAGAAAACGGTGATGAACGGAGGAGTTTGAAGCAGTCATCTTAGACCCTAAGAATAAAGCTATGTGTTGAAGATGGCAGAGCAACAAGAGAGAAGAAATCCGAGTCCTTGCCACCCTGGAGCCACGTAAGCCCTGGACTCTTACACTCAGCCTCTTAACGGAAGAGAAGCAAACAACTATTGCGTCTTAAGCCACTGTTATTCTCTGGTCTTGGTTTCAGGAGACAAGTATATCATCTTAACAAACTCGGGCCACATCTGTCAAAACTAGAGATGCAGGGACTTCCCTGGCAGCCCCGTGGTTAGACTCAGTGCTTACACTGCCAGGGCCTGGGTTCCAGCCCTGGTTGGGGAACTAAGATCCTGCAAGAGCACAGTGTGGCAAAAAAAACAAAAACAAAAAAACCCCAAAACCCCCAACCAAACAATACACCTCTCCCACAAAACAGAACAAAAAACAAAGGGGAAAAAGATAAGCCCAGAAACACACATGGTCACTGATCCAGCAACTTAACTTCTTAGTACTTCTTGGAAAACATCTGCACTCCTGTACAAGGGGCAGCACCGCACCATTGCTTCAAATACTGGGGAAAAGGACATGAAGGAGGTGTCTGTCAGTACCCGGAACTTAGAGACAACTGTCCAAATTATGAAATACAAGCAGCACCTATAAAAAGAAGCAGGACTACATGTGTCAAGGTAAAAAGATATCAAAGACATTTTTAGGGGCAAAAACAAGCAAGTTACAGAAAAACAGTTATGATCCCACTTAGGTAAAAGAGAAAATACAACTATAAGTTTGTATGTGCATGTATGTATGTAAAATGTTTAAAAGGCTAGGTGGTGAAACTGTTAACACTAGTTACCTTTGGGGATGCGAGAACCTTTGCTTTCTCTCATTCTATTTCTCCTCATTTTCAATTATTACAATCAAGTCTTTGTATATTACTTACGTTACAGAACATTTTCCCCCTAGTAATACACATTTTCCTGGAAGTTTGTTTACTTTGTTGAAAGTAATAGAGCACAAAATAAACCACCCTTAACTTCATAATCAAGAGGAAGCTACTTTTAAACATTTTGGCGTATTTCCTTTCAGTCCTTTTTCTGTACATTCTTACACAGATGAAACATTTTCTCTAAATACTTTTGAATCTATTTAGCACTTAACATAAGCATTTCCTCTAATATTAAAAACTCCTTTTAGACATTTTCAATGGTCAAAGAATTTTCCATGATGCAGAAGTACCCTAATTTACTCAGTATCTTCCTGTTGTGAGCTTTTAATAATTTCTGGTTTTTCACTATAATGAAATTATAATGAACAGGCTTGTGCATAAAGCCATATTTTAGATTATTTCCTTGGGCTAAATTTCTAGGAATGAAAATTACTGTGTCAAAGGGCATGAACACTTTAAAGGTACCTAAGGTCAGGAATCAACAGTTAGAACTGGACATGGAAAAACAGACTGGTTCCAAATGGGAAAAGGAATACGTCAAGGCTGTATATTGTCACCCTGCTTATTTAACTTCTATGCAGAGTACATCATGAGAAACGCTGGACTGGAAGAAGCACAAGCTGGAATCAAGATTGCCGGGAGAAATATCAATAACCTCAGATATGCAGATGACACCACCCTTATGGCAGAAAGTGAAGAGGAACTAAAAAGCCTCTTGATGAAAGTGAAAGAGGGGAGTGCAAAGTTGGCTTAAAGCTCAACATTCAGAAAACGAAGATCATGGCATCTGGTCCCATCACTTCATGGGAAATAGATGGGGAAACAGTGGAAACAGTGTCAGACTTTATTTTGGGGGGTTCCAAAATCACTGTAGATGGTGACTGCAGCTATGAAATTAAAAGACGCTTACCCCTTGGAAGAAAAGTTATGACCAACCTAGATAGCATATTCAAAAGCAGAGACATTACTTTGCAGACTAAGGTCCGTCTAGTCAAGGCTATGGTTTTTCCTGTGGTCATGTATAGATGCGAGAGTTGGAGTGTGAAGAAAGCTGAGTGGCGAAGAATTGATGCTTTAGAACTGTGGTGTTGGAGAAGACTCTTGAGAGTCCCTTGGACTGCAAGGAGATCCAACCAGTCCATCCTAAAGGAGATCAGTCCTGGGATTTCTTTGGAAAGAATGATGCTAAAGCTGAAATTCCAGTACTTTGGCCACCTCATGCGAAGAGTTGACTCACTGGAAAAGACTCTGATGCTGGGAGGGATTGGGGGCAGGAGGAGAAGGGGACAACCGAGGATGAGATGGCTGGATGGCATCACGGACTCGATGGACCTGAGTTTGCGGGAACTCCGGGAGTTGGCGATGGACAGGAAGGCCTGGCGTGCTGCAATTCATGGGGTCGCAAAGAGTCGGACGCGACTGAACTGAACTGAACTGAACTGAAGACTCATCCAGAAAAAAATGCTCATGTCCCTGGATCTCTACCAGGGCTTAAGACTCTCATTCAACAAACTTGGCTAATTGTAAACGCTGTCCCTGGATTTCCAAGCCTGAGAATCGAACTGAAACCCACAAGTCAAGGGAATTCCATGGCGATCCAGCGGTGAGGACTTTAAGCATCAGCTGTTGAGTGCACAGGTTTGATCCCTGATCAGAGAACTGATCAGACAGAGCAAGCTGCACAGTGTGACCAAAAAAACAAAAGCAAACAACAAAGATAAATCTGTAAAATGGAATACCCTGCACTCAAGTTACTAATGCTTTCACAGTTTTTGTATGAGCATGTACTCATGTAATGTGTGAAAAATAGAAAAACGGGAAAAAATATACAAATTTATGCATTCTGACATTATGGAACATCTACTATATTTTGTACCAATGATAAAAAGAGGTTACAAAAACAACATATTTCACAACATCATATAGAAAAACCTAAACAGGACTTCCCCGGTGGTGCAGTGGATGATGAGAATCCGCCTGCCAGTGCAGGGGACATGGGTTTGATCCCTGTTCCAGAAAGAGATTCCACATGCTGCGGAGCCAGCTAAACCTGAACGCCACAACTGCTGAAGCCTGTGCTCCAGGACCCGCGAGCCACCAGTGATGGGCCCTGAGCTGCACCTGCTGAAGCCCTGCGCCTAGGGCCTGTGCTCTGCAGCAAGAGAAGGCACCCCAGTCAGAAGCCTATGCACAGCGACCAGAGCTGCCCCCGCCCTCCAGAACTAGAGCCGCAAGTGCGGCAAGACCCAGCACAGCCAAAAATAAATCAATGAAATACAGCGGTGTGTACATGTCAAATAAGTAAATAAACAAAAACCTTAAAAAAAAAAAAAAAGGAAAATCCAAACAAACTTTCTGGCCAACCCAATATACAGAATATTTCCATTAAGGGTTATGTAGAGACAGTATGTATTTATTCACATAGATCTGCATGGCAAAATGTCTGGAAGGAGATATATCACCTTTGCATGGTAAGATTTCAAGTACCTTCTTTTTCCTTATTGGTATTTTCTAATTTTTCTATAATGGTTTCTGTTAGTTGCTCAGTGTGTCTCCTCTCCACCAGGAGGACCCCACCAGGCTCCTTAGTCCGTGGAATTCTCCAAGCGAGAATACTGGAGTGGGTATCCATGCCCTTCTCCAGGGGATCTTCCTGACCCAGGAATTAAACCTGGGTCTCCCACACTGCAGGCAGATTCTATAATGGTTTCATATACTTGAATAACTCATAAGCAAAAACAACCAACAGTTGATGTGCCTAGCGGAGAATATTTTTTTCTAGGCGGGAATCTACCTGTAATTTCCAGTTTTTCTAGTCTTGCTAGAAACCTCCCAGAAGCCCTGAAATAATTCTACCCTTGAACATGTCAGCTTCCTACTACCTCTCCCACCAACAGTTGAGGATTAGGTGGGAGGAACCATTCTGCCACCTGGTGGCCGTAGCCAGGAACTGCACCTCCCACACACAGCGCCGTAAAAATGGGAACCCAAATCCAGGAATAAAGGAGAAACTGAATTATCACGGGTGAGAAAAGACGCTGTCAATTACAAATCAGGTACGTTAATCAAGGGGGTAGAGAAGATACATTGGTGGAGTGGGGAACAACTGAATATGTGTTACAAAGCCAGCTCATGGGAGTACCAAGCATTAATACACAGTCAGGTGAAACACTACAGGTGTGAGAAGACAGCTTATGGGGCAAGCAGCTGAGAGTGATTCCAAGCGAACGAGAAGAGGCAATGGCTCTCAGAGAAGAAAAGCTCTAAATGGCTGGGAAATGCATCTGCTGAAAATCCAGATTCCAGAGAAAGAATGAGTCATGTGTGAGGGGGTCAGGGGAAGACAACAAGTGTGGGGGGGGGGGGTCGAAGGAGAAGGGGTATCGGGTAATAAGCAGGGTCCTCGGTAAGAAAACATGCAGGGGAAACTCATTAGAGAATGTTCAACAGATGGAAGAATTAAAGAACGAGAGGGGGACCATCAAGCATAATCACCATCAAAGTGGTAATTACTGCGTATTGAGCCCTTGCTACTCAGCAGACGGGGGTCTTCGCATGTACTCCAGCCCATTTAAGCCCCGTATCAACTCTATGAGGCCCATCTTATTATGCCCACTTCACATGAAAAAAGCGAGGGTGAGGGGTTAAGGAACTTGCATAGGATCACAGAGCAGTGCTGGGCTAGGATTCGAACCTGGGTAATCCGGTTCTGGGCCTCCCTGGTGGCTCAGACAGTAAAGCATCTGCCTGCGATGTGGAAGACCAGGCTTCGATCCCTGTGTCGGGAAGATCCCCTGGAGAAGGGAATAGCAACACACCCCAGTATTCTTGCCTGGAGAATCCCATGGACAGAGGAGCCTGGTGGGCTACAGTCCATGGGGTCGCAGAGTCGACACGGCTGAGTGACTGACACTAGACTCCTCTGGTTCTAGAGTTTGCGCTTATAACCACTATGCCGAATACTGTGTGCCTGAAACAAGAAGAGACGCGGGGCACGATGCAGAAGGAATGAAAAGAGAAGAAGCTGCAGAAGCAGCTGTTGGGAGGAAATCTGCAAGAGCTGATTAATTTTTCTTGGTAATAAGGACCAAGGACAACCAAGTAAGACGTGAAATAATAACAGAGAACTTAAAGGTCACAGAAAATACACACTGTTGAATACGACACTGGGCAGAACCTCCCAGGAACACTGGAACATTCCTTGCAACGTTAAGTGTATTCAGGCATGTACAAATACTTTCCTAGTCACATAAGTTTTCTGTGTGTGTGTGTGCACGCGCGCTCAGGGTTCTTTACTTCTCACTGTGAAAAATGACATCTGAGGAACTGAAACCCCAGAAGGTAACCATGACATAAACGCGTTCCGTGCTTTTTTTCCTTTTTCTGAAAATGGTGACTCAAAGGCAGACTTGTAGACCTGTAGCTCGTAAGGAGACAGAAGGAACATGCAGCCTCTGAAGGGAACTGTTACAATTATTGCCTTAAAAAGTAAAGTTATACAACTACATTCAAGGACATAAGACAAAGCACTACTTTAAAACCAGGATGACTGAACAGTTAGGTGAAAAACAGCTGAAATAGGAAAGGGAAACGGACTTAAGAAAAATCTGAGTTGGGACAAGGATCCATCAGTCCTGGATGCGTCTGTTACCTGAATCTCTTGAATCACAGGGTTTCCTGTTTTACCTTCCGCAATGCCTTTGCTGAAATCTCAAATCAGCATTCTTACAGAAGTAAATTTTGTTAGGATGCAAACTTTCATTCCAGAAGCCATCAGGACTGTGAATAAATGCCAGGCCTTTCATTTTACCGCCAGGTTTCTTTACACACTGGACTCCCAGCTTTTCAAACCTTTTACAAGCCCCGTGAACGTCAGGAACAGCAATTTCAATGTGACCAAATCCCCAAGGGCCTGAATCGCCACTGTGGTAACTGGTCCCAGTGTCTTCAGCGCTCCAACTGCATGTCAGTTCAAGGGCAGCTTTTCTGGAGATGGCCTATGACGCAGCTTTAATTTTTGGCCACACCACGTAGCGTGTGGAACTTCCCCGACCAGGGATCAAGCCCATGCCTCCAGCAGTGGAAGCGTGGAACCTTTGCCACTGGGCCACCAGGGAAGCCCTTTCATCTCATCTTCTGGGTGTTGTTTTTACCTTCCTAAGCCAAGGAACAGTGAAAATTTCCTAGTGGGAAAACCTAATTCTGGGGGTAGTCTCATTCCAAGAATTGTAGCAATGACTTCTTAGGATCCCCAATTTGCAGGAAATCCTCCCTGCGGGGATCCAGGTCACAGCAGCAGCTGAGGGTGGCCTTGTCAGGTGAGGCCGCCGGGGCCACACTGCTGTATCGAGGTCCCTAGGAGCCACCCACACTCATCCGGCTCCCTAAGTAAGTGTTCTGAAATGAATCCCTCGTTTTGAGAATCAGACCAACAATTCCCTTGGTCTCAATAAAAACTTCCAAAGACATGTCCTTGTTGTGTAAACTTTTTCAGCATCACACTCATTCATAGGTTTCCCGGCATCAAAAGTACCTAGGACTCCCCCCAGAGAAAGCTGAGTCCCCCTCCGATGTTTGTTTTGTTTCTATGTCGAGGGATTGTGTCCTTTCTCATACCCGCCTGCTCTGGGTGGAAGATCTTTAGTTCCCAGGGTACTAAAATCTGGGCACTTTCTGGGGATGATTCAAACTGGATGTCTCTGAAAGTGGGGCCTGTGTTTGGGCAATGTTCCACAATCCCACCCTTGAGTCCCCACAGAAGTGGTAGGTGGATGCCATCTGGTTCAAGGGCTTTATTTACTCTTAGTTGGGTATCCAGGCCTGAAACAGCCCACGGGCTTAGCACTATTTCATTTAATAACTCTGACCTGTCTCCTGCAAAAGTCACTTTCAGGGTGGGAATCTCTCCAAGGTTTTCTTCTATGAAAGCGAAGGATTGAGACCAGCTGTTCCTCTGGTTTGAGAATCATCAGCAGGTCCCACCAACTCCTCTGCCAGTTCCCTTTGTATGTATTTAAAGGAACTCTGGTTATTAGTCTTGGAGCTCCCTGCACGGGGCTTCTGAAGATCACTTCTGAGTGATCTGAGGGCTTGTCAGCACCTGTGGGGTCCCGTGCACTCCTTGACTCCCAGAGATGCTGCTTTTCCCCGAGGGGAATTTTTAGGTTACGTGTGACCAGGCATTTGCTCAAATGCCTGTACTCTCTGACTTACATTAAATAATGTATCTAGGAAATCATTACCTCCATAATAACGGAGGAGGGGGAGGAGGAGGTAAACAGCTCCAGTGGCCCAGGAGGTCCCCGGCCAGGCCCCAAGGGAGCTGCAGGACGCACAGTCCATGCCCAGAGCCCAGCCTCCGGGTCTCCACCATTTGAGTCAAACCAGTACTTGACTCCCCCGGGTGACCTTGGCTTAGTCACTTCATCTCAGGTGTGACTAGGCACACACCGAAGTCATACTCACCATGACTCAGTTTCCCCATTTGTGAAATAGGGGTAGTTATTACAACTTTTCTTGTGGGATGGTTGCAATGAGCTAACACAGAGGAGCACTCAGGATAGTGTCTGCTACATTAGAAGTGCTAGGAAGTCACTATTATTAGATTGAACCTTATTAAACCAATACTTGACTGTGTGACCTATAGACAATTTCATAAAATGCAACTGGACATTATCATCATTATTCTATTCAGCCAGCCCAGGCTGAGGGCCAGAATCGCTGAATCCTTCTACCAGGAAAGGGCCTTGGCCCAGCTCTGCCGGGAGGCCTGGTTTCAAGCAGCCCAGAGGACTGGGCCATTCTGCCCCTACAGCCCCTGTGCAGGGACATGCCTGAGGTCCCCTTGCTCAGAGGTCTCAGCAAGGAAACCTCTTGGAGTGATCCTCCTGTGTCCGTTTTCAGTCCTCCACCCCAGGCAGCGTGACCCCAGACAACTGCTCGGCCAGGGAGAAGCGGGTGTCCTTCCCTCTGGGGGCTCACCATGGCCGGGTGCTTTGCCCCTGCACCCTCTGAACACCTCCTCTCCAGCCCCATTTGGTCATCCAGCTTGGTCTTACCTAGGATTACCTTATTAGGGGTTACTCAGGTAAGTTAAAAGTCACTGAAAGACTTGGGTTCCTGAAGCTATCTTCATTTCACTGCTTCCCAGACTAAGAGTACACTACAGGAACTCGTAATATTAGGGTTAATCAGCTCACTGCTTTGAAGGCCACAGGCTAAGTATACCATTCTGACAGCTTCAAGGGCAGCAATTTGTATAATCCTCAATAACAGCTCTAGAAGGTAAGTACTCTCATCCCATTTTACAGATTAGAAAGCTTACAGGGCCGAGTTAGTCAGATGAAGGTTGCAGACCTAGAGAAATGGCAGCTAGGATTTGACCGCAGGCAGACAGGTTCCAGAGACTGCGGCTTAACCCCTGGACTCTTCTGCGTGCTCCCCAACTTTAGAAGGGGGCGGGGCTCGCTGGTTCCCCTGATACATGCTCCACTGGCTCCCTTTACAGCTGGCTCCCCTTCCCTGCTCTTTAAGGGTGATAAATGCCTGGTCTGCTGAAAATGCCACAAACTCATTTATTTCTGCAGCTACTTCACCTGGTTCTTCTTTGAGTCACTCAGCTTTTAGCCCTAAAACCTTCTCTCCCATGGGCTGGGCATGTGAGGCTCTCTGGGACACCTGTGTTCATGGACAGAGCCTCTTCTGCAGCGTTTGAGCTGCAGGCGGTCTGTTAGTAGTTGGGCAGGGTGCGCTGTCTTTCTCTGCAGAGGTCACGGGCCCGTGTCTCCCAACAGCACACGATGTTCTCCCGCCCTTGCTGAGTCTCCTAAGGGACACCGCTGGCCTACCCAATCACAGCCAGGCGCCCTTCTTCTTTCATTATTCATAGAATTATAGATCTGTGGAGTTGCGGGGAGCTCTGCAGATTATCGTTTAATCACCCATTCCATTTTGTCTCAAGGAAAAAGGGGAGATTCCTCTATTGAGGAGGACCAGCTGACGTGTTAATGAGTCAACAAAAAGCCCATTGTCATTCTGTGGGTTACTGCAGAAAGGCCTCAGATCCATCAGATAATCGCATGTGAGGCCCAGCACAGAACATCTCCACGTCTAACACAGTTTTAAAGTCGCAGACTATGGTCCTGTACTGTCGATGTTGTGAATTGCTACGCACCATTCCAGGAGTCATCTCTGCTCCCCCTGAGCTAATCTGGAAAGCGCTTCTATTGCGTGTGACAAGGCCCTCCGAGCCTGGCTCACAATAAACCAAATCAGACTGCGGGCTCCCGATAGCTGCGCCACCTCAACCACCGTATCGAAACTGACGGCTCACCCAGCGCGTGCCCAGCCCAGCCCCTGTTCATCCCGGGCACCGCACACGCTTCTGGCTGGCAGAAGCCTCAGTGCTTTGCCCGCCGCCCTGGCACCTACCTGCAGAGGCCCACTCCTCCCTTTCTCTCCCAAAGCCCTTCCTTGGGCAAGTTGGGTCCTGTCTTCCCACCTATTTGTGGGGCAGGTTTCTTGTGCTTTAACCACCTAACACCAGTTACAGAGTGGGCCTGCCTGGGGGTCACGTGGAGAGGCTGCTGTTCCTGAGAACGCCCATGGTATTAGTTAGAACTCAGAAAAAAAAACCAGCCTTCTCTTTCCCCCTCCTCGTGTTTTTAAGAGGAATATATGCTCATTAAAACAAAAACACCCCCAAACCTCTCAGTTCAGCAACATACAAAGCAGAAAAACAAAAGCCCACTGCCGCTGCCCTGAGAGATTATGACCATCGAGTGCCCGCCGGCCCTCCTCTCTGCACACAGCAGAGCCTGGCAGCCTCTCCCCTCAGTCCCCACGCCCCGTCCCCCGCTCCTGGGCCCCTACAGCAGCTGGCGGGCTTCCACCGCCTCTTCGGTCTTCCTCGCATCCCCACCCTGGGTTCCAGGACACTGGACTCCCACTGGCCACCCACTCTCTCTCCTTGCCCGACCACCTCTCCTCCTTGACCTCCCGTGAGGGGGGCACCGGGGCTCAGGCCTGGCTCTCGTGTCTCTTCTGTTCACTCCCACCTCCTCTGGATTTCATCCAGGAGCCTGGCTTCAAGGTTCATCTAGCCAGAGGCTCCTGAACACACAGGTCCAGTCCGGACTCCTCTCTTCACGCCCAGACTCACAGGGTTTATCTCCCTACTCCACCTCTCCAGTTGGATATGTAACGGTGTTGAAAATTCATCATGGCCCCAAATAAGCTCTTCCTCCACAAACCCGCTCCTCCTATAGCCTTCTCGCAAACTGTGGAGTCACTGACTCATCCCTTCGGTATACTCTAGACCTGATTTCTCAAGAATTCCTGTTGGCTCTGCTTACAAAGTGCATCCAAGACCTGGCCACTTGTCACATCTCCACTCCCCCATCCAGGGCCAGGCCACCCTCGTGTAGCCTCCGGGGTGGGCCCCAGCGTCCGCTGGCTCCACCTCAAGTCCACACTAGCAGGGTCCCCTGAAACTGTAAGTCAGATGATGCCCCTCTTCTGCACAAGACCCTCTCCTGGATCCTCTTCCACTCGGAGTAAACGCCAAACTCCTGACTCTGGCTACAAGCCGCTGTGATCTGAGTCCCCTGTGACTTCTCGGGCCTCTTTCTAACCCTTTCCATGGGCCACTCTGCTCCAGGCCACACTGACCACCATCACGGTTCCACAGACAGCTCAGGCACACTGCAACCTAACTGCCTCTGCATGGTGCTCCTGATGCCTGGACGCTCCCCCCACGGATCCCCAGATGTCCACGTGGCTCCCTCACCTTCTCCCAGCCTTTGCTCATATCGCCTTCTCAGTGAGCCTATCCCTGACTACTTTATTTGAAACTGCAACCTGTTCCTTCCCTACCGCCTAGTAATCCCTTTATCCTTTAAAAAAAAAACCAAAACCTATCTATTTAAAAAAAAATTCATCACGCTCTAATATTATTTTTAATTTACACTGCTTTTGTTTACTATGTCTCTCGCCAGCTAGAACGTAAGCTCTACAAGAACAGAGCTCTCTGTTCTATATTCTATATGTCTTACTCCCTCAGTGGCGCTGAGCACACTGCAGGCATTCAATAAACGCCCGTCAGCCAATGACAGGAAGGCCTCTTAGACCTGCCCAGGTGCTCTGCAGCCTTTCCAGTGCTAAGACCCTTTCACACTGAAGAACTCTGAGCCCCCAGAGCTTCCTGCTACCTGGGAGGGGCACCCTCTTCTGAATATCCCCTCACCTTTCCTCTTCCCAGCCAGGTACCTGCTGGGGCACCTTCTCCCTGCACAGTCCCACGAGCGGGATAACGCCCACTCTGATGCTCATCCCCAGTGTAGGCTGAGCTCAGGCCCCTCACCTGAAAGTCCTCCTCATCCAGGATCTCTTTTCTCCACTTGATCAAGAAAGCTGCACACACGTAGAGATGAAAGTGGGAGAACCCTTCTGGTTCAGACTGGGAAGGGGGAAAAAAACCAGAAAGAGTTAGGTTTCCAAGCCCTGATGAGAAGCTGGCTCTAGCCCTCTCAGACCCATCCTTCTGTAGGGGAGGCAAGCAGAGCAGCAACCCCTCCGTGGCTGGGTGCACAGAGGCCCCGCCCTCGAGGACAAGGCAGACAAAGAGGCAGAAAGGAGGTGGGGAGGACTTCCGAGCGGCTGCATGAGGCAGGGAGCCGGGTGCCTCAGGGACAGCCTGACGTGTGTGTTTGTTGGGGGGGAGGTCTCCCCATACCTGGTACGTGTCCCACAGGCGGATGGTGCAGCGAAGGGGAAGCTCCCGCATCAGCAGGTTGTTCATCCAACGGAAGGCAAACTGCAGGTATTCCACCTCGTACCTCCTGAAGTGATTATGTACCTGCTCTAAAACAGAAAGGGTCATTGGCCCCCTGAGTGCCACCTAGGGGATCGGACCCTGACTCACATAAACCAAAAGGTAGTTCCTGTTTCCCTCTTTTTTTAAATGTGTTTATAAAGCTGTGTTGGATTTTCACTGCGTCACGTGGGATCTTTCGTCGTGGCGCTTAGGCTTGGTTGCTCTGTAGCATGAGGGATCTTACTTCCCCGACCAGGGACTGAACCCATGTCCCTTGCATTCCAAGGCGGATTCTTAACCGCCGGACCACCAGGGAAGTTCCAGTTTCCATTTCTTTTCAGCTCCTCCCCCTGGGGAAGCCCAGCATGGAGGGGCCAAACCTGCACCCGACCGTCCGGGGCTGGATCCCACCACCTCACAGAAGCGCTGCTTGGTTAGCTCAGCCCCGCATGTACGAGAACTATTTGAACATCCCACAGTGACATTCTGGGGGCCTTTCTTCCTTTGCAGGGCTGCTAGAGCCATCAAGCAGGGGAGACATAAGGCTCACTTGGCTGCTTGACCTTGTTACGTGTCACAGAAGGAGACGCGATGGAAAAGAACTGTGCAGGTCACCTTGGCCATCCTATCACCAGTGAGGATTCCTCTTCAGCCTCTCTGACAGATGGCAGCCAGCAGGGACTTAAACAGCCGGGGAAAGAGGCTCACCGACTCCACTCAAGGGCAGCCTCTCCCACTGATTAAGTGATTTGCCGGAAAGTGCTTCACCACATTCAACAGACACCAGCTCCCCCGCCAACTCCCACCCCGTGGTGTGGGCGTGGTGTTCTGGAGCAACCCAAACACACCTGACCCCTGTTCTATATGGCAGCCCTTCAGATACTGCTTGGTAGGATTTTTTTTTTTTTAATCACTATCCTCCTCAGTTTCCTAATCTATAAATGGGGATACTTATTCAAACCTCAGTTAGTCTGGGGGCGAATAAAATGAGAAAATAAAAGTGTCTACAATAGCACTCTCATGTGGAAAATACTACAGCTTTTGAAAGAGTAACTATCAATAATGGTTATATCTAGGGAGCAGAATTTAAAGAAGGGGGAGGATTTTTACTTTTGGAGTTTTTTGGAATTGTCTAAATTTTTGTAGTGAGTATTACTTCTATAATTCAAACACTAAGACATATACATTTAAAAATATATTCTAACACGCTATGCCTTTTTTATCAGATATTTTTGATGTTAGAAGAGGAAAAAAAAAGGCCAGACCAGACAGTGGAAACAACTACAGCACAGGCCCTCTGGAAGCCGGCCCCTGTCAGACAGCTCAGCACTCGCCCTGTCCCAGGAGCCAAGCGAGGGAGGCAGGAGCACTGGGTGTGGGCTCGGCATGGCGCTGACCGCTGGGCCAGGCAATGAGGAAGAGAGCTAAGAGCATAATCAAATAAACTCTAGGGACTGAAACCCTAAGTTGTAAAAGGGAGCTGGAGTGAGTGGAACAAATCAGGGAAGGTTTTCAAGGGAAGAAAGTCTGGGAAAGGAGAAAGATATGCAATCTCCATATGGGGGGCAGGGGGAGGGAGGGATGAAGAATGCGCTGGTGAAGCAGAAAAATCCATGATGGAAAACCAGTTAATGGGACTTGTTAGTTGTGTAGCAACTGACAGAATTAACTGGTGCTGGACATTCCACTTAACAGAAGACCTTGCTGTTAGACTTGTACACGATCTTCATGAAACTTAATTTCAACTTCTCTCCCCGGGCCTCAGTTTCCTCACTAGTCAACAGCAGGGCTTCCTGACTTGCCTCCTGTTCTAACACTCCAGGACCCCACGGTGGGGCCAAAGACTTACTGCAGAGCCCCTGTTCCTCAAAGACACTCTGCTTCGGGAGGCCACGACTCCTGTCCCCCACCCAGACGGGTCACAGGGAACTACGGGATGTCCTGCTGGGGTATCAGGCACACCTGAGGACCCTGCATGCAGCCCAGAAATCCTGAGTCACATCACAGCGGGAAGGACGAGGTCAGACTACAGCCTTGATGCTAAAAGCAACAGAGAACACGGGCGGGTTCGGGGCAGAAGCGGGATGAGACCAGAGCAGAGCTCTGGAAAGACGGAGGTGTGTGGAAGACGTGTGCAAGAGGGACGAGGACGGAGGAGGCGAGTGCTTCTAGGAGGAAGCTGCAGAAGCTCAAGCATGGCTGGACCAGAGCTGTGGCTAGGGCCATGAAGAACAAAAGGGTGAATTTGAGGAGATGCTGACGGAGGACTGGCAGAACCTGGCCGGAAACAAAGGCGAGAAGAGAACGTGACCTAACAGCAGAGTTCTGGCCTCACCTTCCTGGTGAGATGCGGACGGATGTCAGCATTGCCAGCAGCACCGAGTGAACTGGAAGGGGTCACGGCCAGGACAGGGGCCAAGGAGACGCCCCCCACCCGCCCCGCACCAGCATAATCACACTATGTGATTCACACGTGTGTCAGAATCACACTGCTAGAGAGCTCTTCCTCTGAACCTACCATCGATCCGACTGACAAGCTCTTCCAGTGCCTTGACCTTCTTCTGGATCCCTGGTTGTGCAAAGGTGTAATTATCCTGCAAACGACACAGAACTCAGGCCGAGCAGCGAATGCCACACCATCGGGCCACCCCTGCCCCACGGTCAGTGAAACATGACCGTGTTCAAAGCGTAAGCTGTTTCTCCAAAGCTGCTGCCAGTGTTGTGGGGAACAAAGGAGTCTCACAGAACAGCAGAGTAGGGGAAAGGCATGTGCTTTGGAGGCCAACTGCGTGGCTGGGAGCACAGCAGAACGGGGGGACAGGGCCTCATGAGAAGGGCAGAGCAACCTGGAGACTCCCCTAGACCCCAGGAGACACTAGACCATTGCCTTTTTTTTTTTTTTGCTGCACAGCACAACTTGCAGGATTTAGTTCCCCAACTAGGGATCAAACCCATGTCCTCAGGAGTGAAAACACAGAGTCCTAACCACTGGGCTGCCAGGGAAGTCGTCTAAGATCACTGCCTTTTGAAAGCTGTAAAGCTAATGAACGAAGTAAAGATGGATGGCCAAAAGGGGAGGAGAAATGCTGGGGCCGGACTCAGGGGGCTGTCTGATGCGGAAGAGCAACAAGGAACCGAAAGGGAGCCCCAGGCAGGGCATCCCGAAAGGGGAGAGTCGCTCACCTGGATCCCGTCCAGCAGTTTGCTCATGCACCAAAAGCTATCGGCTTCTATGCTTCGCAGCATGTCCTGAGACAAATTGGTCACATCAAAGTTCTCCACGTCCTCTTCTGCAAAACAAAAGGTGAAGAAAGTCCAGAGGTTTTCTCTAAAAAAATGGATAGAGAAAGACAGAGTGTAGTATCTTCAGTGGGGTCCTTAAGGCCCAGAGGGAGCCAAGCTCACGTGAGGCCAAGGAACAGGGGCCTGCCCACCCCTGTCCCCTTGCCAGGTGGGCAGGCATGTCCAAGGAAGGCACTCGAGAATCTCGTGGCAACACTGCACAGGCCATTTCTCACACCGGGTTGCCTGGGTCCAACATATCTTTCTCTTCCACTGCATTTTTCATTTAGTTTGAGGGGAAAAAAAAAAAAAACAACTTCAGGCTTCATGTTCAGTGAGCTATATCCAGTCCCATGGAGACAGTCTGGAAAAATTCTTTGATTTCAGAAATTCAGTAAACTAACACACTCACTCTTACGGGCAGTGAGAACAGCTGGGATCAGGGAGCCCCTACAGGTCCTTTTAAAGACAGAATCCCCCTGTTCTGACCAGGCAGACCCAGAGCCTCATGCCTCAGAAGTCAGGATGAGTTGTGTGATGGAAGATGGCCCAAACCCATGAAAGCTTCCAGGATTGCATGTCAACCAAGCTGGCAGTTATCAAGCTGGGTTCTGCAAAAACCTCCATCCTATAGGACACTCAAGTAAAAAAGGTTCCTCGGACAAACACAGCAGAGAAACGCTGCATTATATATCCTCATCTTGGAGATTCATAAAAGGATTCGAGAAGTAATTAGGAATTCTGCGTTAAGAAAATCTCCTTCATCTGGCTTACTCAGCATTTCCCCAGTTTCTTTAGCCTTGGCACCTCTTTTAAAGAGTCCTGCCTGTGAGCGTGTCTTGGAAACCCCATACTAAGTGACAAGAATGAGAGGCTGTCCAACTGGTCTGAGACGCAAGAAGAGAGGACACAGGAGTCTTCTAAAAGAAGGAAGGTGTGATGTTTCCTTCCTGCGGGAGACAAGGTGGACAAGACAGGCCACCTCAACCCACAGGCCCCTGCGTGCCCGTCAGAGGCCACACATGGAGACGTTCGGGCCCTTGCGCTCTGTGTCAAAGGCAGCTTCTCTCCTTGGAGCCCTGTTTGAAAACGGCATGTTCACTGCAGTCCCTGATGCCGCAGAGACACAGGTATATGACAGAATGTATTCAGAATCCAGACCTTTCCTTTACGAGAATCATCACTCTATCAAGACTTACAACTGGACCTTCGCAGGATGCTGTGGAACGACTCTCCGATTCTCATCCTATGTAACAGTGTTTTCCTAATGGACCTCAAGGGCTGTAAAAACCCTTTTGGGGAGGGCGGGGTGCTTTGTCAGAAAAACTATGAGCCTTTTTACAACAGTGTAAAAAGTCCACGGTTAATACAAGCAAAGCGTCGACAACAGACCCTGGCACACGGTAGGCACGACATAGTTAATTTTAGGTGAGGTTTATTAGGAATTTGTAATGACGTGGGGAAGCATGTCACAGCATTGAGGAAAAGGAGTAAAGTACAAAGTTATTTATGGTCTACTCTCAACTACTGTACATACAATATTTATGTGTTTGTATAAGCACAGAGGAAAAACAAAATATATCACAAGGGTTTACAGTGCTTATTCCCAAGGTAGTAGGGATAAAGAATTTTTATTTTCCTTAAGCCTAACTATTCAAAATTTCTACAGTAAGTATAACTTTTAGTCAAGAAAAAATGCACGATTCTAGCAAAAAGGAGCTACCATGGATTGCATCTGCCTTTTACTACCAAAAAGGGAGCAAGATTTTTTAAAACAACACCAAGCCCGCAGAAATGAAGACTTCAGATAATATATAAAGGTCTATTTGAGAAACCACACCAAAAAATCCTTCCACGGAATACCATCTTTCTTTGTTTTCTAACTTAACCATTTATGTGTAGTGGGTGTTTTGCCAGAGTGGGGGGTTGCCATATGTATACTATTAATTTAATCAAGTGATACTGGGCTCCAAGACCCAGCTCAGAATCTGCCTTTTTCTTGTTGCTTCAGCTTACGTTTCTAAGATCCCTCTGTGTTGCTGTTCAGACCGCTAGTTCACTGTCCCACACAGGCCACCACCTCTTTACCTATCTGTTCCCTGCCAAGGATGGATACCCAGGGGCCTCCAATACCCACTAGCACAAATAATGGCTGGAGGAACCATACAGGAACTGCTGTGGGCCAAAGGACCTAATCACGGGTACCAGCAGACCACTCTCCGGGAGCAGACTCCCAGCAGCGCGCTAGGGAACCACGTGGGCTCTCCCCTTTAGTGAGTGTGGCGGATCACATTAACCAGCCTGGGCAGTACCTTCCCTTCCTCTGTAAGAAAAAAAAAAAAATGAAGCCCATAACGAAGGCTCAAGATAAAAGCTCTCCCACTATTTGTACGTGTTTCACAAATGAAGATCCCAAGCTCCACAATAATCTGAAGGATCTTGTCCTACCTGGGCATTCCAGAACACTGCAGCAGAAATGTCACTGGGAACGGAAACCACACACGGCGGAGTAACTGGCAGAGACAGCCAGGCTCCCTGAGTACGATGGGGAGCAGGCTGCCACGTGAGCCCTGGTGACCGGTGGCTTTTTTGTCAGACAGAACAGTCAGCGGTCAGGAGCACAGACTCTGAAGCCAGATTGTGCAGCTAAAATCCTGGCCCTGTCACTCACAAGCTCTGTGACTCTGGGCAAACGACTTTGCTTCCTGAGCCTCAGTGCTTCCTCTCTGAAGGTGGTAACATCCTACCACCAGTGGGGCACACTGTAAGGATTAAACACGTCAATACGTGAAAAGTACGAACAGTGCCTGGGATAAAATAAGCATTACGCAAATGTTAAGTATTACTGTTATTAAAGCCTCTGTCTTTTAGATCTCTGCTATTTGCAACCAAACCTAACCTAATTCCAAACGTACCTTAAAAATAAAAGACAAATTTCAAAGCTTTCCATTTCCACCTTTGACCCTTAAGGAAGAAAATCGAACAACATGAGGTTCAAGTGGATAAGAATCTGCTCTCAGTAACTGTGCCAGTTCCCAACCTTAGCTGTCCTGGGGAGAAGGGGGTCAGCAGAGGACGCTGAACCCTCTCTTGGGGCCTCGCGAACTGGGAGCTGTCCTTTCCTCATGTTCTGCCCTCACGCCCCGCCTGCCTGCTAGCTCTTGGCTTTCACACAGTAGGGGAGCTCACCAGCACTTCAGAGAGTGGGAGGAGGGTTTAGTTCTAGTGTTCTGCCTGCTGGGACGATAAAATTCACACATCCAGTCAAAAACTGTGAGCTAAGTGCACCAGCAAAAAGCAGCAGAGAAAGGGAGGCCCACATGCTCTCGGGAAGGGCTTCACTCAGCATCAACAGTCTGTTCAGAAGGATCATTAAACACCCCACTTGAGAAAATTCAACGTATAATTGAAGCTGGAATGGGAAGCCATGCCAGCAATGCCGTCTCAGATGAGGGCAGCGTCTCTGGTTGTCATTATGGAGCATTCAGCAGCCAGGACTTGGACTGGAGGGAATGAGATTTTTAAGGGATATTTTATGGCTGTTTTAAGAGGCAAAGCATCCAAAAAGAGGAAACCCAACAGCTCTTTATAAAAATCGAATTGCCCACTCTAGGCTCGACAAGAACATGCTGTCAAGCCCAGCATTATTACATGATAAACGTACCTGAGTGGTGGCCCCAGTCAAGTGTTCATTTTTCTTAGAACTCCAGATCTCGGGCCTAAAACTAGCCTCACCTGTGCCTCAAACACTCCCCAACAGCTTCAGGAAGAACTGGTTTTGCTAAAACTGGAAAGAGTAACTTGTCCACTCAGTGCTCGAGGCATTTCCCAGAAAGCATCTGTGATCGCAGGGCAATTGCTAGGTTTTGTGATCTGTTGGGTCAGAATCAACCAGCCTGACCCGCAGACACAAGAAGATTCAAGGCACCAGACTACAGACAGCCCTTCTATTTTCCAAAGCCTCTGGCTTACCTGATTCCTGTCTAACTGGACTCATGAGAAGAGCTTACATAATATTTTCTGACCACAAAAGTAAGCTGCTTGAGAAAAGGAAAAAAATAAATCTTTTCAGCCATACATCTAAAGAACCTCATAAAATAGGAATTAAATCTTTCATCCAGAAAAACACAGTTTTAAGAAGAGTTCCAAGGAATTCATCCGATCACCTGAATGCAATAATTTTAAAGGGGTTCAAGTGCTATAGAAACTTGTTGGGTATTACTCATTTGGCATTTTTCAGGCAAGTATCTGTGACAAGGCCACCAGAGCCGAGGATGGACAAGGTGGAGGGACCCCTCGGTTAACCCAGCAAAGTCAAACCACTTGACAAAGGACAGTGAGGAGAGGGAAGAGGTTTCTACAGAGCAGAAACTCACAGGAGCAGGGGGGTCTGTTTCATGAGAACCCTGTTCCAGACTGTGAGGAGACACGCTGTTTCAAAGACAGAGAGCAGCAGCTGACCACAGAGCCCTCCCCGAAACAGTGCCGGTCAATCAGGGCAGCGGCTAAAAGGTAAACACGAACGCAGAACCATCTCTGGCCATCCACTGCTCAGCATGGGGCACCCAGCTAAAACGAATTTTAAAAACCAACACACCACCAAACCGACTCTACTTTCCTGAGGTTCCTGTATTACTTCTACTTTTATTTAATGAACACTAATGGGTGCTGGTTAAATCAGCCTCTTGGTGCCCGGATTACAGGAACCCAAACTGTATGAGTATTCGTGTTAGAGGGGCAAGCGAGGGGGCAGGTCCAGCACACACTCTGCCTTCACCTTCTAGGACCTGCCCAAAGACCACCCACAGAGCCAGGCAGTGCATCCCCCAACAGGCCCTGGGAAGTCCAGGGTCCCCAGAGCTGGAGGTCAGCTGCCCACAGGTTCCTCATCTAGGCTCAAACATCTTGACTATGTTGGCCGCCTCAATTTCTCCTCTGTCACAGTGTCTCACTTATGCTTCGGTGAGATAAAAGAGACAGCAAGTGAGCATGCACAGGTCAGTTGGCTCACCGCCAGGGAGACGGCAAGCCACAGCTTGCCCCTGGAGAGCTTACCTCTACAGGGGAGGAAATCCAGCCCTGGACATCCCACCAAATGCACACACTGCTCTCAACTGCCCGCTGAAAGTAACCCTGCTCAGCACTCTGACTGGGCGTTTCCACATATGTCTGTTCCTGGAAAGAGCCTCAAATATTCCTCAAATTTCTTAGCATGTACGAGGCTGCTTCATCTATGAAGATGGGGCCAGGAGGCACCTTGAGGAAAGGGGTAAAGTGCCAGACAGGGTGAGGGCTAAAAATTCAGCATCAGCCCCACTCCCCAATTCCCTCCAAACCCAGAGCAGGAGAATGAAAGGTGGAATCTTCTTATTCTAATGACTCAATTTATGTAAAGTTTAGAGACAGGCAAAACTAACTGAGGTGTCAGAAGTCAGTAAAACATCCATAGTTACCCTTGTGTGGGTGAGATGGACTATATGCTTTTATTTTCTGTGAATAAACATCTAGAAGTGATAGGCAGGGATTTCTGTCCACTTTGTTTATGATCGTATCCCCCGTGACTACAGCAGTGCCTGGTACGGTGTAAGAATCAATAAGTAACTGCTGAATAAGTGATGGTGCTCCATCTCTATCCCTTACGAAAAAGAGACAAGAACTTTTGGCTAAATCAGCACAGTATCAAAATGCTGTGATTCACTGCCCTCCAGTGGCCAAGGCCAGCAAAGCTGTACTATTTCCTGACTATCGTAAACCACTATGAAATTTTCATTCTCTCATTCATTCAGTGCTAAAGAATCTGCCTGCCAATGCAGGAGACACTAGAGACGCGGGTTTGATCCCTGGGTCGGGAAGATCCCCTGGAGTAGGGAATGGCAACTCGCTCCAGTATACCTTCCTGGAAATTCCATGGACATGGAAGCCTGGTGGGCTTATAGTCCATCGGGCTGCAGTCAGTCAGCACTCACTCTTCATCTAGACACATATGGAATTTATGGACACCAAAATGAAAGCACTGGGAATGTTAAGATGTTTCAAACAGTCTCTGGCCTCAAAGAATCATAAAGACCAGTGGCAGATGGTAGGACGGAAACATACAGAAACATTGGTGTCGTCGAGTCCTTCAAAGGGGAAATGCAGAGAGTTATGGAGAGAGTGCCAGTGGGCGGTGGTGGGAGGAGGGAGGGGGGAGGCCTCAGGGCAGGCTTCCAGGAGGAAGGGGAGCCTTAAGGAATGCACATGGATTAGCCCAGGGACAAAGAAGTGGTACGGGACAAAGCTTTAGGTTCAAGACGTCAATTTTGGATTTCCGCCTTTAAGAGGTGAGGAAGAAGTAAGAGAACACAGGGTCTTGCACAGCAAGCTACAGAATGTGGGCTTTCTTCGTCTGTGCTGAGTGGCTTGTGGGGATCTTGGTTCCCTGACCAGGGACTGAACCCAGGCCATGGCAGTGAAAGCCTAGAATCCTAGCCACTAGGCCACCAGGACTCCCGAGAATCTGGACATTTTAAACTGAAGGTGATGAGATGCTAGTAAAGGGATTGAAGCAGAGGGGCTGAACAGGCAGATCTGTGTTTAAATGGTCTGAAAGATGGTTTTGAAGGGGATAAAAACCAGAGATGGGAAAACATACTTGGCCATTTCAGCAATCCAGGAGGCCTGAGCTAGAGGAGTCATAGGAGGAATGGAGAGAGAAAGCGATTCAAGAAATAGAACATGAAACCATCAGAGCTTTGTAACTGATCGGATATGAAAGAATGAGAAAAAAGAATGACTAATACAAACAAGTCTTAGGATTTCTGGGCTTCCCAGGCAGCGCTAGTGGTGAAGAACCTGCCTGCCAATGCAGGAGAGACGAGAAATGCACGTTTGGTCCCTGGGTGGGGAAGATCCCCTGGAGTGGGAAATGGCAACCCACTCCAGTATTCTTGCCTGGAAAATTCCAAGGATTGAGTCTGGCAGGCTACAGTCCACGGGGTTGCAAAGGGTTGGACACGACTGACTTTGCACGCACACACTTAGCATTTCTGACTTAAGAGACAGGAAATGTTGGTGACTGAGAGAAAAGAGTGGCTGGGCATAGGGAGAAGACAAATTAGTCAAACGCTGAGTTTGAGGAGCCAAAGGATAGCAAAGACCGTTGTTGTCCATAAATAGCTACTACCACTTCCTCCTCAATGAAAGGACCCTTAAGGGTACTGGTCACCTGGGATACAGACTGTGTTTTCCAGGCTCACTTGCAGATGGGAATCGCCATAAGTCCAAATTCAGATGAGAGATTTTCAAAACCAAGTGTTACGTACTTGGGAAGTGTCTTTCGATGGAAAGAGTATGTTTCTTCCTTTCCCCCTCCATACTGGCTGGGATATAGATGTGATGGCTAGAGAACAAGCAGCTATCTTGGATTGTGAGTGGGAAAACAAACGTTGAGAATGGCAGGACAGCAGAGAGAGGCTGAATCCCTGACATCATGGAGCCTTGGACTGCTCACCTCCTGACTTGTAATGTGCGAGAAATAAACTTTTCTCTCTTGCTTACAGTACTGGTACTTGGGGCTCCCTGTCAAAGTAGCCAAGCTAATCCTAATCCGTCATTTATGACATGTCATTGTTGTTCAGTCACTAAGTCGTGTCTGACTCTTTGTGATCCCATGAACTATATGGCACACTAGGCTTCCGTATTTCCCAGAGTTTGCTCAAACTCATGTCCATTGAGTGAGTGATGCCATCCAACTTTCTCATCTTCTGCCGTCCCCTTTCTCTGGCCCTCAACCTTTCCCAGCATCAGGGTCTTTTCCAATGAGATGGTTCTTCGCATCAGGTGGCCAAAGTACTGGAGCTTTAGCTTCAGCATCAGTCCTTCCAATAAATATTCAGGACTGATTTCCTTTAGGGTGGACTAGTTTGATCTCCTTGCAGTCCAAGGGACTCTCAAGAGTCTCCTCCAACACCACAGTTCAGCCTTCTTTATGGTCCAGTACTTAACATCTGTACATAACTCCTAGAAAAATCATAGCTTTGATTAATCATAGCTTTGAGCTCTGTGGGCAAAGCGATGTCTCTACTTTTTAATACACTGTTCAGGTTTGTCATAGCTTTTCTTCCAAGGAGCAAGGATCTTTCAATTTTGTGGCTGCAGTCACCATCCACAGTGATTTTGGAGCCCAAGAAAATAAAATCTGTTACTTTTTCCACTTTATCTCCATCTATTTCTCATGAAGTTATGGGACTGGATGCCATGATCTTAGTTTTTTAATGTTGAATTTCAAGCCAGTTATTTTCACTCTCCTATTCCGCCCTCATCAAGAGGCTCTTTAGTGCCTCTTTGCTTTCTGCCATTAGGGTGGTATCATCTGCACATCTGAGGTTACTGATATCTCTCCCAGTAATCTTGATTCTAGGTTGTGAGTCTTCCAGCCCAGCATTTTGCATGATATATTCTGCATAGAAGTTAAATAAGCAGGGTGATAATATGTAGCCTAGTTGTACTCCTTTCCCAATTTTGAACCAGTCTGCCGATCCATGTCTGGTTCTAACTGCTGCTTCTTGACCTGAATACAAGTTTCTCAGGAGACAGGTAAGGTGGTCTGGTATTTCCATCTCTTTAAGATTTCCACATTTTTTTGTGATCCACATAGTCAAAGGGTTTAGTATAGGCAATTAAGCAGATGTTTATTTGGAATCCCCTTGTTTTTTCTATGTTCCAATAGATGCTGGCAATGTGATCTCTGGTTCCTCTGCGTTTTCTAAATCCAGCTTGTACACCTGGAAGTCCTCAGTTCACGTACTGTTGAAGACTGGCTTGAAGGGTTTCGAGCGTTACTTGTGACATATCTGAGCATAAATGTCATGCAGGGAACATGAGTCAGAGATTTTAAGACTTCCCTTCTGGGACTTCAATTGCTACTGCGCTTCTTAGTAAAACCTAAAATGAAAATCCTGCTGTACTACTTCATGCAGAGGAGAAGGGGGAGAGTTATTTGTTAGTGTTCCATTTTGCAATGAAAGAAATCACCAGGCATCGCTCATCTTTTGAAAACAGGACATGTCATGGGTCCCTCTCTTCCAGACAACTCCTCATTCACATCACTTGCACAGTTGCTGTTATGCAGCTTATTTTGGTGATGACTATATTATCAATTACATTATGTTCTGAATTAGATCAACAGTGCCATCTAAGTCCGAAAGGGTTTTGGAGAGTCTGGAGGTATTTCACTGTCTCAGGGGTCACAGTCAGGAGACTGTATTTCCCCAAGTGTGACCCTCCAGCACTGTCACTGCTGGACCCAGACACAGCTGGCTTATCCACAGAGGACCCACTTCAATGTGAGCTGCGGGTTTCAGCAAAAAAAAAAAAAAAAAAGGCAGGAACAGAGTTAGGTACAGATTACCATGTTAGATACAGAAAAATTCTCTCAACAGTGGGGAGTCACAGGATCTCCCCATTTTCCGCGATTTTACAACAAACAGGACACGAGGCATGAAGCAAGCTCAGGTGCTACTTTATAAAAGTGATAGAGAATAGGGCCTTCCCCTGTGGCCCAGTGGTTAAAAATCTGCCTTTCAGCACAGGGGATGAGGGTGATCCCTGGTCAGGGAACTAAGATTTCACGTGTCACAGGCAACTAAGCCCGTGCCTCAATTATGGAGCCTGTGTGCTCTAGAGCCCGATGCAGCAAAAAATAAATAAATACATATTTTTAAAAAATGTTTTTTTTTAAGTAATAGAAAACAGATAGTGGAGGAGATGGGAGAGAGGCCAAACAAGGTCCTGTGGGTCCCACAGCTGTACTAGGGCGCATCCTCCACGCTATGGCTCAGGGAGATGAGGCGGTGGGCGAGGCTGCCTGGGGACACCTGCCTGGCCTGTTCCCTGGGTGAAGGATCCCGGAGGCCTCCCGTAGTAGGGACAGTCCTAACAAAACTCCTCTCACAGCAGCTGCCTTCCTAGGATACGGCACTATTAGAGAAAGGGAGAAAAGCAGCATTATTACTCAGACAAGAGGACTGTTCTTGGAGGCCACAAACAATGTTGAGTCTGTGTTCAGGAAAGGCCTTGAGGCTGGAGAGAAGTCTGTATGCCTTGTTTCTTTGAAGCTTAATTTATATCCAGCAACTGATGAACCGATAAATAAAACGTGGTATGTTCATACAATGGGATACTTATTTGACCATAAAAAAGGAGTGAAGCACTGACATGGCTACAACCTGGATGAATCTCAAGAGCAAGCTAAATGAGAGAAACTAGACATAAAAGATCACATATCATAGGATTCCGTTTTTATGAAATGTCCAGAAAAGGCAAATCCATAGAGACAGAAAGTTAAGAGCAGGTAGGAGAAGAGGGCGGAGAAGGCAATGGCAACCCACTCCAGTGCTCTTGCCTGGAAAATCCCATGGATGGAGGAGCCTGGTGGGCTGCAGTCCGTGGGGTTGCTAGGAGGCGGACACGACCGAGCGACTTCCCTTTCACTTTTCACTTTCATCCGTTGGAGAAGGAAATGGCAACCCACTCCAGTGTTCTTGCCTGGAGAATCCCAGGGACGGGGGAGCCTGATGGGCTGCCGTCTATGGGGTCACACAGAGTCAGACACGACTGAAGTGACTTAGCAGCAGCAGCAGGAGAAGAAGGGGTCAGGGGCCTTGGTACTGATGGATATAGGGTACAGAGTTTCTTTGGGGGTTGAGGAAAATATTCTAAAATTGACTGTGGTGATGGTTATACAACTCTATAAATATACTAAAAATTATACTATAAATATACTAAAAATTATTGAGTTGTACATGTTAAATGCGTGAATTATATGATATATGAATGACATCTCAGTAAGCTGCTATCAAAAAAAAACCCACAAAACTAATTTGTAAACTAATTTGTAAAATTACTGCACCTCCAATAAAAATTCTTACTTCCTGAAGTAGGTAGGTTCCCTATTTCCTGAACTTGGCAAGTTCATCAGGAAGAAGAGTCAAGACAATTTTTTAAAAACGATGATGAAAGAGACCAGCCCTGAAATAATAATAAAACACCCTCTAAAGCTCAAAGATCCAAGTTGTGTGGTACATGCATAGTATGTGTGTGTGTGTGTGTGTGTGCACGCACGCACACACGCTCAGTCGTGTCTCTCTTTGTGACCCCATAGACTGCAGCGCGTCAACTGTCCATGGAATTTTTCAGGCAAGAATATTGGAGTGGGTTGCAATTTCCTACTCCAGGGGATCTTCCCGACTTGGATTGAACCTGAATCTCTTGAGTCTCTGGAGAGGTAAAACTTCCTAAGCAACATACCAAATCTAGAAACCACAGAGGAGGAGGAGGAGGTGTTTCCTTTCTGTCATGCTTGGCAATGACTTACTCCTTTGTGAACCCCTCAACTCCCCACTAGACGGGATGCTCCACAAGGGGGCAGGGCCCACACCTGTTACCTTATTTACTCTATCCTCTGGCATAGAGTAGGAGCTCAATAAACACCTGTTGAATGGTCAGATTTGACTACATAAAAATTAGGAAGAGCTATATAAGGAGAGATAATAAAAGTTGAAAAGATAACTGATGATCTGGGAGAGAAAAAATACTAGGTTGAACCATAAAGAATTTCCACGGAGTGGGTGTGTCAAAAAAGGTTGAATGCTAGCAACACATAACAGATGAAAAATGAGTATTATCAAATCCACATAAAGCTCTTAAAAAACAAGACCAACAGTACAACAGAAGGAAAAAAAAAAGTGTAAATACCTGAACAAGCAGATGACAAAAGAAACAAATGCTAATACACAAAAGAAAAGATAAACCACCTCGCTGACGAGTAAGCGGCAATAAAACTGAAACACAAACCGCGGTTTGTCTGCCAGACTGGCGAAACACAATTAGACTTGCTAACAAGGATGTGAAGAAAAGTGCACCTAAGCATTAGTGGCTGGAGCACAAACTGCCATAAAGCTCTCTGCAGTGTAAGTGGTGTCTATTTGGCATGCTTTTAGGACTAGCAGTTTCACTTCTATGGACGCTCTTTCAGAAAATCATGTATTTCAAGACAAAGGTATAAGAAAATATGCATAAGGATAGTCATTAAAATGTTATCTATAATGGCTAAAAATTATAGACCATTTAAATGCCCTACTATAAAAGAACTGTTCACTACATTATAGTAAAGCTAAATGAAAACAGATGGAATTGCTGAAAATGACGACATGGACCTGTATGTCTGAACCTGGAAAGCTGGCCAGATGCTTGTGAGGGAAAGCAAGAAAGATTGAGAAAAGTATGGATAGTCTGATTCTATTTTTCTGGGCAAAACAAAAATAACATAGGCAGGTCTGTTCTCACACAGGAAAAGGGTTGGAAAAATATACAAAGGGTGTTATCTCTTGTGGTGGAGGGTAGGGGTGAGGTAATAACACTTCTTTTTTGTTTTGATCTTGTTTTATAAACAAGCAAGTACTTCTACTGTAATTTTTTGCTTATTTTGTTTTTTTTGTTTGAGGCAAGGAGTAACAAGAAATGTGCCACATGCTGTGCAGCAGAGAATGGAGAAGATGCATCTAAACTGCGATACCGCCAAGTCATATAAAGAACACAAGCGAAAAGTGAAAGTCGCTCGGTCGTGTCTGACTCTGCAACCCCACGGACTATAGAGTCCATGGAATTCTCCAGGCCAGAGTACTAGAGTGGCTAGCCTTTCCCTTCTCCAGGGGATCTTCCCAACCCAGGCATGGAACCCACGTCTCCAGCATTGCAGGCAGATTCTTTACCGCTGAGCCTCAAGGGAAGCCCAGAGAGCACAAGCATGCAGGTCAAAAGATGGAGGTTTGAGTTCGGGAAGCTCATTTAATCTCTGAGTCTTCGGTTTCTCACTTGTAAAATGGGTTCATATATCTACTTTAAAGAGATACTGGGGGCTATGAAAGGAAATCAGGTCAAAGTACTTGGCAAATGGTCAAGTGTTTTAAAAATTATGGTAATATTACTGGTTGGCATGGCAAAGTCCCAGTTTGAAAACTGGCAAAATAAGAAAGATGGATGGGAATTGACAGATTGAGACTTACGAGACATATCAACAAACCAATAGAGTGTATGGACCTGATCTGAACCTTGATTCAAACAAAATGTTAAATATATTTATGGGAATCAAGAAAATTTGAATACTGCTGTATATCAGACTATATTAAGGAACTATTATAACTTCTTAGATATAATAATTACATTATGGCTGTGAGTTTCTTTAATCATGATCTTCAAGTGACACATATGGAAATATTTATGGATGAAATTATACATTGCTAGACGCTGAGGTCTGCTTACTCACAAAGATGAGCGAGTGAAGAATTGACAGAGGTGTGAAGTTGGGTGGCAAGTGTATGAGGATTTATGGTATTATTTTTTTCTACTTTTACATATGTTTAGAAATGTAACATAATTAAAACTTTCATAAAACATGAATGGGCCTAGCTAGGAAATGCTTTCCTAGCTCTGGGAGGAGGTACCAAAGACCCATCTGAAGGCTGCTGCAGAGGTGAGGCTGACTGCAGCCTTACTCAGGAAGGCCTCCTTGCTGAGGAGGGGCAGAGAAGCCCACACTTTGCTGTGTAAATGCTGCGGGCGAGCAACGGTCAGCAGGTGGGGCTGACAAACCAAACACCCAGATCAGAATGCAGTCCTATCGATCAGAGAAAGGCACAGCGCACGGTGGGGCTGACGGCGTTAGGGTAGTAATGGGATGGGTGCCTATAGAAGGTGGAGGAAAATCGGGGACAAAAGGCAAATGACAGCTCACAAGATCGTTAACAGCCAACTAGAACCGCAGCTGCTGAGGATTTCCTAACCTGGCACAGCTGGCAGTGCTGCACGCCAGCATCTAGACCTCAAATGTAGATTAATGAATGGATTAACAATATCTTCCTGGGCTCATCCTTGGGCTCCCCTGGTGGTTCAGTGGTGAAAACTCCATCCGCCAATGCAGGAGACCTGGGTTCAATCTCTGGGTCGGGGAGATCCCCTGGAGAAAGAAATGGCAACCCACTCCAGTAGAAAATCCCATGGACAGAAGAGCCTGGTGAGCTACAATCCATGGGGTCACAAAGGAGTCCGGACACGACTTAGCAACTAAACAACAACAAGGCGCATCCTTTAATACCATTTCAGAGAAGAACTCCTGCAAGAATCAAATCCCAAAGCATCAGCTGCACTGCTCTTTATCACTAAGTTAAACACACAGAATGAAGGCACTTGCAAAAACTGGTCAATTGATAAGAGGGGGAAATAAACGTTCTCCAGCGAGAGCTTTATTTATATGCTTTTGCTTAGGGTCACTTGACAGCGCGGACAAGAGTGTGACTTTCCACCCTTACTCCCAGTTCTGCCCTGGTTGCTGTCACTTAAGGGGAACGAGGAATGACATTATTTGGTTGCCTTCCTTTTCGAGTCATTAAAAAAAAAAAAAGCTGCCTCATGAAAGACCAAAACACCATCCCTTTGGTCCCACCGGAAAACCTGCAAGGGAAGGATCAAGAGAGACATCTCTCGTGCCCCCAACTCCAAGGGGCTCCACGCCAGCCCCCTTCTCATGACTGACCTACCCCCTGCGATGGCATCATCTTATTACCTACCACCCCCAGGGCCTGAAGAGAAGGGTTCTAGTCCCAGCCCTGCCACTAATGAGGCAAGAAAAGGGGCAGAGGAGACGGATAGTTTCCTAAAATCCTTTCCCACGTTCTGATTCCCACATGAACTTCTCTTTGACCGACTAAGAGAACAAAAACACCAGGCCATATGACAGAGGGGTTTTCCTGTGAATCTCAAAGCACAAGTGTTAGGGAAATTAAACGGTCTTGTTTGGCTTCAGAGACAAAGCAGAGCAGGCCTCTGACCTTGCATATATCTTGCCCTGACTGCTTGCTGTGAGTGCAAGCCTGGCAGCACCACAGATAAGATAGGGGCTGAATTTTGAGACTGTTGAGCCCCTGGAAGGGGCCTGGCCAACCAAGCCCCAGGCTTAATGACATTCCAAGTTTTACATAACAAAACAAACAGCATTAAAATAAAATAAGAGCTGCAATTTGCTCACAGATAGATGATGACATCAGTTTCCATCCTGGGATTATAAGCGGAACCCCGAATTGCAATTCTTGAAGTCTCACCGTGGAGGGGATACGCTGCCTGGACCTTTGCCCAACTGGGACTCCAGATGTGCTGTGACACAGGACTTCCAGGGCTGTTTGAGTTTATGGATGTTGGTCAAAACCCAATTTGATGATGTATCCTCTGCTGTTTCTATTTCTCTTTTAATGTTAGAATATTAAAAGTAAGTGACATAATTCTCTAATAAATATTGAAAGTGAAAAGCACTCAGTCGTGTCTGACTCTTTGCGACCCCATGGACTATACAGTTCATGGAATTCTCCAGGCCAGAATACTAGAGTGGGTAACCGTTCCCTTCTCCAGGGTATCTTCCCAACCCAGGGATTGAACCCAGGCCTCCCTCATTGCAGGTGGATTCTTTACCAGCTGAACCACCAGGGAAGTCCAAGAATACTGGTGTAGGTAGCCTAACCCTTCTCCAGGGGATCTTCCCGACCCAGGAATCAAATTGGGGTCTCTTGCATTGCAGGGGGATGCTTTACCAGCTGAGCTACCAGGGAAACCTAATAAATACTGATATTGTTTATTTGAATATAACACGTGGCTTCTTTTGTTAACAAATCCTTTAAACCTGAGACAAAAGTGAAAACTCTCTGCAAAACAACAAGAGATTAAGGGAACCGATAGAAGTGGAGAATCCTCAATGCCTTTTGAGACTGCCTGATTCAGGCCTGGCTGGAGTAGTGTGGCTGGCACTGTAAGAAAACCTAACTGCTGGGGACTTCCTTGATGGTCCAGCAGTTAAGAATCTACCTGCCACTGCAGGGGACATACATTTGATTCCCGGTCCAGGAAGATTCCACCTGCCATGGGGCAACTCAGCCCATGTACCACAACTACTGAGCCTGCGCTCTAGAGCCCATGAGCCGCATGCTGACGCCACAACTACCGAAGCCCCTCGTGCTCAAGAGCCCGTGCTCTGCAACAATACAAGCTTCTGAAATGAGAAGCCTATGCATTGCAACTGGACAATAGCCCCCACTTGCTGCAACTAGAGAAAGCTCACAAGCAGCAACGCAGACCCAGTGCAGCCATAAATGAATGAGCTTTTAAAAAGAACTATTTTCCTTAAAAAAAAAAAAAGTGACAAGGACACAGTGAGGTAAGGGGCGAAGAAGGAAGTGGGAGAAACCGAGGTCCTGGAGCTCTCCTTGGCCCATTTCATCACCGCCCACATGAACCTGGAACCTGGCACCACCCTGCCTCCTCTGCAGGCCCATACCCTGCTCTAACATATGGCATGAGAACTAAAGCCTGGAGGCCTGATGTATAATCTGAAATTCCAGCATTCACAGATGAAGGCCTGTGTTACAGCCAAGTTCAAAATAATCCTAAAAGAACCTCAGATAAAGCATCAAACCATCTGTTTATGGTGGAACAGAAATATGTCAACTTGGCCATTCTTGTGGCAAAGCAGGTCTTTTAGATGAGATCTGTAACCATCTCAAGAGATAAATTCCAGGCTGCTGTTGCTGTTAAAACAGGTTCAACTGTGTATTCTAAAGCCACTACCTCTTTTTTTAGCAAGATGTGCCCACTGGCTGCACTCTTGGGAAAAACAAATAGACCACAGATAAAAAAAGAGCAATAGCTTGTTCAACTTGGTACTCATGCTTCTTACCCACATATTCTGAGAGGAAGACGACAAAGAACGGAGTGACCAGGTCATTAATTCCCTGGACATACCCACTGGCAGGGTGTCGGATGGCCCAAATAAATAGAATTCTTTCGAAGATCTAGGAAAATGAGAAAGAAAGATGTCATGACGTTAAATCATAGGGATACTCTCTCTCTCCCTCCCTCCGCTTACCTCCCTCACAGTTTAACTCAGCACTGCCGCAGAATTTGTAGGAAAAATTTAAAAATTACTGTGGGACAAAGGAAGTCTGTAAATACAGAAAGTTTCTAAGATACAAATTGCTTTTAAACAAGGATTGGTAAAGAATCCAAACGCCAATGCAGGATATGCAGGTTCGATCCCTGGAGAAGGGAATAGCAACCCACTGCAGTATTCTTGCCTGGGAAATCCCATGGACAGAGGAGCCTGCAAGGCTACAGTCCATGGGGTTGCTAAAGAGTCGGACATGACTTAGCAAATGAAAAACAACAACACAACAACAACAGGTACTTCTTGCCCTTTACTTCTCTTTCTAGTATCTAGTCATCGTGATATAAATCTGGGAAACAGAAAGGAGAGTGACATGGGTGGCTTAGGGAAAGGGTTGCTATGGATGTCATTAATTCAGGCCACTGTGCTCATTTATAAATGCTATTTCTCTATTTCCAGGAGCAAGATATTGGAATATCTAAGTTCTGAAACATTTTCCAAATCTCTTTTGCTCATTACAGTACACAGAGAGGAAATCTCTTCTCTACCACCCTCTTCTGTCTCCCTGCTGAGATGGAACGAGATCTAGATCTGGATTTACTCAGCCTGACGAGGAACCAGTGACAGACAATACATTCAGGAAGTCGTTTCACACATCAGGATGCAACTCGGACGTTTGCTGGGGATAGGAAGTCAAATGAACCAAATCCTACAGCTGGGAAAGCCTCTGGGGTTAAGTAGATTAGCCACAAGAGGCCAGAGGCTTAGTCTGGAGAGAAGGAAAAGACCCTTAGGGTCCCTTTACAGAGTCCCCACCGACAGTTCCTTTCTCTGACTCTCCTCTCCGCTTGCACTAGACCCTCAGGGCTTCCTGTCTCCTCTCCGCCTGCTGGTACTCGTCCTGGCTTCAGCCTGCTGACCACAGCTCCTGGGCCCAACATATCCCTCAGACTGGCTCTGACTGGACTGTCTCCTGTCTCTGGACCACACCAGAGGGATGACAGGTGACAGTGACCAGGTGCAGGGGGACAGGAGATGTGGGGGCCTTCACCGCACCTGTACTCTGCGGAGCCCCATCAGTCAGCTCTACGGGCGGACTGAAGAGGCCTCCGGAGGTCAGGCGTGAGGGAGCAGAAACTTCCCAACAAGAAAAGTGAAAAAGAGATGGTTGTATAGTTTTGGAGTTGGTTAGCTAGTGTAGGAGAAACGTGGAGAATCTAGAGACACAACAAAGGATGTTTCCCAGCCTAAATCCCGTGCTGGGTCTGCCTTCTAGCTGGCCGAGCCAGCCGACAATCACTCCCATCGTCAACACCCCTGTCCTAGCAGGTAGTGTGAGCAGCGCCCTGTCTGGGAGGAGCTGGCCTCTCTGCCTCCCCTAGAGGGCCTGCCTGCTCCCTGGGGCCGAGGGGAAGGGCGTGGCATCCTCATTTGAGTCAGGCCCGGCATTCCATGGGGCCCCTCTGACATTCTTTCCCCTGCTGCTAAACGTCCTCCTCCCTCCCTTGAAACTAGGGCTCAAGCTAGACCCACCATGTTCAGGAAGCTCTCAGGAGTTCCCTGCCCACTCTGTCTCCTCACACCTCCAGTGGCCTGTGTCTGACTGGACGCCTCCTCCAGGCCAGCCCTTCTGAAGGACTTATCAGCGCTTCTATTTCAAACTATCAGTTCCTCGTAAATACACACATCCCTGGTGAGTAAGGGCAGGGAAGCTAGCCATTCAGAAGCAGGAGACCTGCAGTAATTCCTCTCTAGTAAGGATGGGACAAGCAGACATACTCACGCCATGCAAGTGGAAATGCCAGAGATGGAAATGGGAGAGCACCACGCCTGGTGACCTGGGGAGACCACGGAATCTTCACTACAGAAAAAGGCTGGGACAGGGCTCTCTACCTCCGAGACACCTCTGCTACTAGTGTGGGTAATTCTCTCTCTTCTCAATTCTCAAGTATCTTTCAGGTTTGTAAACCAAGTCTCTCAATATTCAGTGTTACTTAATTCTCTGCTCCCTGGTTGGCAATTTATTCTGTTTATGATGACTCTGCTAGGTGGAAAGCTGATTCAAGGAAAACTGGGAAGATCGCAGTTTGAGTTTCTTTCTCTGTCTGCTGGTTTCACTGCCTGGAGAATCCTTTTAAACGAAGTACTTTGCCCTATCTCCAAATTTAAAGGAAGCATGCACAGGTGAAAGATCTGAACATCTTCAAGTTAAAATGAGGAATAAGAAGGGCTGAGCCAAGGGAAACTGAAAGGGAGACACAAAGATATCCTGAGTGGGTTTTTACCTTCCTTTGAGCTGATTCTTACAGGCAAAACAACGGCATGACCCTCAAAACCTTCTTTACGCTACTGGTAAGTTACGAGGGATCCCGTCATTAGACACATCTATATTTAAACAGAATTGTGAATATAATCTAAAGTCAAAAAGAAATTATTTTGAGCATTTTAAATCACATTCTTTACTATGAGGATGAGTGAAAACATAATTCAAGGAGCACTTCCACCCAGAGTCCTAGCTACTATTAAGTTGTAAAGGAAATCCCTAATCTCGAGGAGTTTATACTTCTTGCTTGGTCAAAAGATAACAGTCCCACTGAAACCTTTTATGTGCTTTGCTAACTACTAAACTGTTAGGTCTCAACATATCACTACTAATTTGACTTCTGGGTATGCGTCTGAAAAGAACTTAAAATAAGGACTCGGATACTTACACACCCACATTCACAGCAGCACTACTCACAACACCCAAAAGGTGAAAGCAACGCAAGTTTCCGCTGACAAACAGCAGATCAACAGTGTCTTACACACATAGAACGGAATACAAGTTCGTTTTTAAAAGCAAGGAAATTCTGACAACATGAACGAGCCCCGAAGGTATTACGCTAAGTGAAATAAGCCAGTCACAAAGGGACAATTACTGTATGATCCCATTTATTTGAGGTACCTAGAACAGTCAAACTCATAGACACAGGAAGTAGAATGGCAGCTGCTGGGGAATGGAAAATTATTGCGTCATGGGTACATAGCTTCAGTTTGGGAAGATGAAAAAATGTTGTAGAGATGAATGATGGTGATGACTGAACAATATGAATGTACTTAATGCCACCGAACTATACGCTTAAAAATGGTTACAACAGTAAATTTTATGTTATGTATCGTTACCACCCGCACACACACACACACACACACACACACACACACACACAAATCACTACTCCCAGCTTTATCAAGTACAGCAAACACAGGACCAGGAATTCTAGCAGCTTCCAGTCTTCACTCAGTCTCCAGGTGGACTCTGACTCTGGGCAAGTCCCTTAACCCCTAAAAGCGCTACTCAGCCCACAGGTTTGTTATGAGGATAGAATGAGAACCCACAAGAAAGTGCTCTGAAAAACCAAAGCTCCATCTGCGAACGCAAGGTACCATCATGATTAGCCATAAACCTGCCTGAGGTTGGAGGCGGGGCCAAGCACTCACCCACAAGGACAGTGCTGCAGAGGTGTGTGGGGGTGAGGGGGAGGGCCGACAGCGTTAAGCACTTCTCTCACCTCCTGTACAAGTGGCTGCTGGAACAATGGAATGAGAGGATTCGTCCTTGGAATGTCAATGTGAATCTGAAAAAGAGAAGCCATTATCCAAAAACACAAATGCCAGTTTGTTCTTTCGAGAAGTCATTTTCTTAGGATCTGGGAATCAAAGGGAGTAAGAATGAGAGTCAAATTTTATCTTTGGAAAGAACTTTAGAAGGCTTTAGAAACCTACCTGTCCATGTGGAATACATTCCCTTGACAGCAACAGCTAACTGAACGGTAATGAAACCTCCCCAAACAAACCACTTAACACCAAACAGCAACAGGCTTCACAACTTCGGAGAACCAGCTGCTTTTCCCTATTGTCTACCATCTGTTTTACTCTGGGCCTGTACTGAAATTTAACAGGTAGGATCAAAATGTGTACGCCTCTTTCAGATTCTTAATCCTCAACAGTCTGTAAGAACTAAAAGAGCTCGGAAAGCTGCAAAACTGTACCAGGAGAGGGAACCAGAAGGAGGTGGCGTTGAATGCCTGGCACTGAGAGTTCTGGTTTCTGTTACCAAAGATGTCACGATGACTGGTTTTGGCCTTGGGATTTACTGATGTCTAATAACCCACCAGGCTTCCCTGGTGGCTCAGCGGGTAAACAACTTGCCTGCCAATGCAGGAGACACGAGTTCAATTCCTGGGTTGGGAAGATCTCCTGGAGAAGGAGACGGCAACTCACTCCAGTATCTTCGCCTGGAAAATCCCATGGACAGAGGAGCCTGCTGGGCTACAGTCCATGAGGTCGCAAAGAGTCGGGGACACGACTGAGGGACTCAACGACAGCAACAACCCTAAGGACTGTCTCAGCAGCACCTGAAGCTACTTCTGCTCCTGGGGCCTGTTGCAGACAGCTGCGCGCTCCCAGTATCTTCCCCTCTGCAACCATCAGGCTCCTTTTCACACCCTCCACCTTTCCACCGTGGTGTGGACCACTGTGGGCGATGGCAGGGCTCTCCCGGCTAAGGCTGCTGATGGCTATCGCCCCAACAGACAGACACACAAGCCAAAGAGGCACTGCAGCTGTCAGAAGGACACACTGCTGTCACAGGCCAGAGGGGTGGGCTCACTGAGCGGACCCACTCTTCATCTTGTGTCCCACCACCCTATTCACAAGGGTCGTTGGTAGACCAGCAGCGCTGGCATCGCCTGGGAGCTCACTGGAAGCCAAGGGCTCACCCCAGATCTCCTGAATAAGAATCTGCATTTTACCATAATCCCGAGTTGGAATTTTATCAAAATCCTGGGAGATTTCTATACATGTTAAAGTCCAAATGCACTGCTCCTGACCAGGGACCCCCCAAAATCTATCTATTGAAAATGTCTAGGGACTTCCGTGGCAATCCAACGGTCAAGACCCCATGCTTCCGCTGCGTGGGTTTGATCCCTGGTTGGGGGACTAAGATCTCACACGCCGTGTAGCACAGTCAAAAAGAAAAGAAGGCTAAAATCAGAGCTACTGAATTAGAAAGAAAGGAGGTAGTTCTGGGAATAAATTTAATTCCTAACCACAACAGCCTGAAGACTTGGCAAACCTGTACCCCAAGAGCACTTCCAGGAGCCGCAGCTGAAGATTACGACTAGTGGGCAAAAGGGCAGCAGGTGATGGCGTACCTGCCTGTAGGTATCCTGGTGATGTTCCTCATTTCGAGAGTCGTAATACTGTTCAATGAAGCCAAAGTACTCCTCCCGCTTCCGCTGCAAGGTCAGCTTCCTCCTCTCAGTGTTTGCCGGGAGATAACCCTGTAGACAGGACCGCTTGTCAGATGGGGACAGGCACTGGCTGGATGAATTCTTAACTTTTATTTTAGCCTCAACAGTGGCTTTGAAACTTTCAAAGGAAGGGAAAGAAAGCTGCCAAGAAGACAAGGGTAAATCCCTTTTTGGTTTTGGCCACCCAGGGTTTGCCCTGTCCTCATTCAATGAGACGCACGTGTGGGCAGATGAAGCCCAGCCGGGTTTCTCGGGGTTATGTACTCCTGCAGCCCTGGGCGCAGATCCTGCTGGGGAGCAGTGCAGAGCTCCAGGCTTGGCACAGTAGAGCAGCAAATGTAGGTCAGCGGGAGGGAACTGGACCCAAGTCAGGACTCCTGGGGCTGCGTGTGTGCAAGGCAATCCTTCCCAGGGTCACGGAGAGGTGGCCGCCTCCACTGCGCATCTTAGTGGCATGCCGTGTGAGCCTGCGCTAGTTACATAATTCTTTCCCGCAGTAATGTTGAGAATTACCAGCTTAGGAGGCTGAATGGAATCTGTGACCCAGCAGCTGCAACGTCCAGACATAGACCTTCTGGCAGCAGCACCTCGCTCCTGGCCCCAGCTCCGGGCCACCCCTGGTCTAGAGCCCACTCTCAATTCTGACATCTCTTGTTCCCCTTCCATTCTCACTGCAGCTACTTCTAATAGCATCTGGACTTCTTAGAAGGAGCAGGGGCAGTGACTCCACGGCTATGAGAGTCGGGGGTGGGGGCCGATTAGAAGCAATTGTCATCCTCTCGCAGGAAGGGAAGGGACACGTCCACAGAGCGAGCAAGCGCCTGGCGAGCCGAAGTTGTGCTGGGCCCACCTCTGTGCATCCTTACAGCACCTGGCATCGTGCCTGGTAAACAGCTTGCCCTCAATAAATCCTTATGAATGAATGGATTTTACGGGCTCAGGAGATCAAAGTGTTCCTACCACAGTGGCTGGCACAGGGCTCTGTGACTTAGTGAGCGTGGGACGAGAGCAGGCTTCTGAGGGAGGCCCGTTTATCAACTCTTCACAGTTGGGAAGTGGGTTTCAACCCCCTTAGTCATTCCTACTGAGAAAGGAGGGAAGCACAAGGAAAGTGGGACCTGCCCACAGGAGAGCTGGCTCACCCAGCCTCACTGTACTCCTTCTGGGTGCTGAGAAGGCAAGATCGGGACTATCCACACAAACCTACGCTCTTCTACAAGAGTAGGGACAAACTCTCGAGGGTGTGATTCTTTATGCAGAGACAGGATTTCAGTCCCATATCGGGTCCGACCAGAGAAGTCTACAGGGCAAGACTGACGTCCCCAGACCAGCCACCGCAGGCAGGCAGGGCCGTGTGAGGCTTGCACTTCTCTACCCAGGGGGCAGAACTCACCGACAGGAGTCTCCAGGTTACAGGCCGAACCTCCCTGGGAACCCCCGGCCAGCTACACTTCCTCAGTTCATCTGCAAAAAGATGAAGGTGTGGTTGGACTTAGTCCTTCCCGTGGGTGCCCTGAAACGAGCCTCAGCCAGTGCTGCCTGGTGCCCCCCAGCGTTTCAGGAGGATGACCGCCATCGCCACTGCCACCACCACCGCCAGCTACCGACAAGCATGGGTGAAAAGCCCAAAACAACAGCCCTGAGCAGCCAAGGTCATAGCTCTGCAGCAGTGATCCAGTCAGCTCAGAGGTTAGAGTTAGAGGGAGGAGGAAGACCAGGAGGTGTGGATTTCAGGAGGAATCGCATGGAGGTAGAGGAGACCGAAGCCAATGGTGCACTAGGCTCTACAGGCCACGGAGTCCAGTCCCGCCTAAGTTGGCCCCTGATTTCTAGTTAACGTATGTCTGACTGTGATACCTGCGTGTCACTTCAGTGGGCACCAGATCAGGAGATGCTGGAAAAGTAAAAGAAGGAAGAATAAAGAGCAGTAGCTTCCGGGTCTCTGAGAATTCCAGTCACCGAGAGGTCTGCTTGCCCAGGGCTCACGGGGGCGGGGCGGGGCGGGGGGGTTGCGGTACTCACCCAGGTCAGTGTTGTGGCTGGAGAGAAGCTGACGGAACTTTTCCAGGCGGGTTTTCTCCCGGACGGTCATCGGGGGCGCCCCAGAAGCGTTCTGGTCTGAGATGCGGGCAACGAGCGGGATGACGGGTCGGAGAGGGAGTGACTGCTGTTTGTGGAGCGGGTTCCTCAGGCATGAGTCACCTGAGGGGTCGTTTGAAAGAGAAAGAGGACAGGCTGTGTGACGAGCACAGATCCAGAGACACTTAGACCTGACTGCTGGGCATGGGGCTCCTCCACAGCCGCGGCTGCCAGGTTGCCCAGGGCGAGGCCGCCAGCCAGTGGGTGGAAACCCAGCCGCCCTCTGTTCGCTCAGGGGAAGGGCTGCGTGTTTATCATACATACCAAGGCACCTTCTGCGCAGAGACTCCAGCTACTGCAGCAAATCTGACAAATTTTTGTGACTTCAGAGGGAAAATCTATTGCTTTCTTTTTATCCCAACCTGGAACTTTTCTTGGGTGTCTAATAGCGAGTTTGGGGGTGGGGGCAATGTAGTCAAAGGCAGTATTTGCCTTTCCTTTCCTCGTCTCAGAGCATATAGAAAATGACTGCAAAAGCACATCGCGAAAAGAAAGGTGATGGCTGCTCTCCCGCAGACCAAGGCCCCAGCTGGCTGCCCCGAGGGCTAAGAGGGTCAGTATCCCTCGCACAACTCTCACCTGTTTTTGGCTCACACATGAGAGGCTCTCTGACCTAAGGTGGGTCCTCTGTGCTTTGACATTTCTCACCAAAATGAACCGGCTTTTAGTTCTGTTGGGATATGACTGAAATAACAGGCATACAGACTCAAGCTGAACTCTATATCTGGTTCTAGACACTTCTGAACAAGATGGTAGCTAGCAGAAATGAGCAGGAGAGCGCTAACATTTACTGACTGCTTACTAAGGCACTGAGCTGGTCACAGTTACCTATGTCCTCTCACTTGACCCTTACAACATACTACAGCAGGAGTTTATCACGATTTTGAGGGAACTATAGCTCAGAGAGGTTAAGAAATTTGCAAGGGAGAGCTGAGTTATCTTGGGTCTGTCTGACGCCAAAACCCTTATTTATTTCACTCCCCCAAACAAAACTCAGTTTTAAATTCTGACCATCCTTTCATGACTGTTTTACATTCTTTACATATTTGGGCCTTAACAAGTAGTCAGCACAAGAACTAAACAGGGAATCCTTATCAACCGGCACTAGGAGGTTTACAGACTCAACGGCCACAGGGCACTTGGTCTGGATGCCTAGTGCGACATGGGGCTGAGAAAATGCAGACCACACGCTACAGAGCTGAGACTGAAGGCCGCTTCCGGTTATCAGTGACTGGCTGACCGATGCTCACAGGAGGGAACCCTGTAACGGGAGTGCTCTGGGTGGTCCTGGCTGCACAAGGGCAGCTCGTCAGGGACCATGGTGGGGCCTTCCCTCACAGCGGGACCCTCTGAAGACCCTCGGTCTCATGTGAAGATACTTTCCACAGCCAGGAGCTGTGGTCACCTGGCCAGTGGGCACTGAATGCCTGTCTGGGCACGTCACTGGGGCCCAAATCAGAGATGTGAAGTGACTGTGGAATGATTTTCCAGGCTTTACAGCCTCATTTCCGGAGCACATCCTTGTCTGAAACTGTAAAAGAAGTTCTCCGAGAACAGGAGCCAGGACACGCGCCACGGCCTGACATCCCACTTCCTTTTCACCCTTTACCACAGTCAGCTGTTTTAACTCTCACTAGCATGAGGGCACTTCCCCCTCCAGCTGAGAACGACTGACTCCCATAAAACGCGTTAGGGCAACATTCGACATAGCAGTGAGAAGGCAGTGGCAGCCCACTCCAGTACTCTTGCCTGGAAAATCCCATGGACGGGGGAGCCTGGTGGGCTGCCGTCTATGGGGTGGCAAAGAGTTGGACACGACTGTAGTGACTTAGCAGCAGCAGCAGACATAGCAATGGAACTGAGGTGTCCCCAAGCATCTCATAAAACCACCATCATCTCAACCGGTTAGTGCTGCCAGTTTCCTGAAGAGAAGGTGGGCTCTCCTCCCGCCCCACCCAGACCTGGCAGGCAGGGAGCTGTGACACAGGGACTCCGCTCCTGAGGAACAGCAGAGAAACGACTTGCTGCTAGGGGCTCTTCCCCAGAACAGAGGAACGGTACCAGACATGTTTGAAATTCTGCCACTAACAACTTCAACTACATTTTGTCAGCACACTTCAACCTGACCAGGCCCAAAGAAATGTGAAGCAGCCACACCATAAGCATTCTGGACCCCAGCACAGGGAAAGGAAGGAGAGAAGGGCAGGCAACACAGGGGTGTCCCAAGTGAAGCCCAGGATCCCAGGGCCAGGCAGCCATCCAGGCAGGAGGAGCAAGCACAGCTCCTGACCAGTGAGGCCCCCTGAGGGCCCTCAGGCTCCAGCTCACTTATTTATCATCCAGTGGACAATCTAAGGGATGCCCCCGACCAGAACCTGTTTTTATTTAAAATGCGCTCTGCTGAAAAGGCAGAGCCTATGGCGGGGAGCTGGACGGACTTACTGGAATTTCTGGACAGCTGGGCGTCACTGCTGGACTTTATGACCTTGTAGCTGGCAGGTACATCGGATGTTGTTGACTGGGACCGTTCTGGTTTCACCCTCAGCTTGCTGTGGTTTTCCAGCACTTGGGCAGCAGTCGCCAAGGCAACTTTTGAGTTCAGAGTTTGGAAAGCAGGGGACGAAAAGTCCTCTTCCTCATCATCACCAATGTCCCAAGCATCACTGGTGTTCCGGGCAAACTCGTGAAAACTGGAGGCCTTCTTATTTTTCAGAGGAACTGTGCTGACTTTTGACCGTTCTTTAATGAAGCTTTAAGAAAGGAGACGCTGTTACCAAGGAACAGTCTGACATATCCAGCCACTTTCTCTTAACAGATTATCAATAGTATTACAAATTATCTCATACACAATCATTACCCTCTTCAAATAGAAAATATCCACATCCACTCCTTATCTAGAAGCGTCTAGAGCAGCACTATGCTGCAGAACCAGATGAAACAAACAGAGCGTCGCTCTCCAAATATTCCACGTGCTCTTCTGTACGTCCCAGGCCCTGCACTTAGGTGAGGCTACTGGTTCTGGCCAACGGGCTGAGGAGAGAAGTGAGGCCGTCCCTTCTGAGCCAAAGTGTAAAGAACAGGGGTGCGTTCTCCCTTTTTTTTTTTTTTGCCAAACAATGTGGCATGCAGAACTCCCCCGCCAAGGATCGAACCTGAGCCTCCTGCACTGGAAGTGCAGTGGGCCATCAGGGAAGTCCTATGGGTGAGTTCTCCGCAAGCCTTGTTCTGCTGTGATAACTGGCGAGGCTCCAGGTGGTGGCACCTCCTTCAGCCTGGATGACAGAGTGACTAGGTGGAGCAGAGCCCGCCTTCCACAGCCACTTTACCCTCCCTTGGTCTGGAAGCATGAGTGAGAAATAAGCATCTGTTGTGTCAATCCACTGAGATTTCAGAGTTAATCTGTTACGGCAACATACCCTAAAATATTTTCTAGAGCAGGACATCGACTACTGGTAGAACAGGAAATAATTTTAGGTAGCCCACGTGTATTGTTATTAAACATTGAGGTTCAAAATGCAGAAGTTGTTCTCTTTTTGTTTTGTTGAAGTCCTGTGGCCCTTGAGGGATCCGAGTTTGGCCCCACTCTATCTTTAGGATTATTTTTTAACAAAGTGAGGGCAGCCTCAGGTTCAACATTTTATAAGCAACACAATCCGGCTTAGAATTTAATTAATAAGACTGTTTAATGTTTCACTGTATTTCTAAGGTTATTTCCTATTTGGGGCAAATGATACTGGTTTTCCACTTACAGAACTAGTAAGATTTATTTTAAAAGTAAATCTAATTGAGTACATAAGTTTATTTTTTTAAGTGCATTTCATAAATAATAGTATAAAGTATTGCAAAAAAGTCATGAAGACGGTACATGACTTGAGTTTGAGAAATACTGAATTAACTTGTTGAGGAAAAAGAGCCTAGTCCCAAGAGTCAGGTAGCCGAGTCCAATTTTCCTGAACGTTTCCTCTTTTTTTTTTTTGGCTGTGCCATGTGGCATGCAGGATCTTAGTTTCGCAACCAGGGACTGAACCCACACCCCCTGCAGTGGAAGCATGGAGTCTTAACCACTGAACTGCCAGGGAAGTCCCCCTGAAGTTTTCCTCTTTCTGTGAATCCCTTAAGGTCTGGTGGCCCTTATCTGGTTCCAGGGGACTATGTGGTTGGGATGTTTCTATAACTGAGTCTTATCTAACATCCTTCATACCCCAAGTAGGGAATCAAAGAATACAGCCTCATGTAAATTTACACCTGAGGACTGGAATGCAACATCATTAAAATGCCTCACCATTTCCCTCGGCAAGGCAGGGAAACTCTAGTTTAAAAACCAGGCTCCGGGAGAAGAGCTGAAGTCCCCCATTTCCAAGAGATATTCTTCCCTTTAGGTAGAGGAGTCTGGTCTAATACCTATGACACCTCCCAAGATATGTCCAACAGTCATTCTGAAAGATAACTGTTGTTAGCATTGATAAAGACAGACTGCTAACTCCCACAGCTCATCGGAATGACCCTATTACTAACACCAAAAAAGGAGTAAGATATGACAGGCATATTTTCAAACACTGGCCTCACACAGAGTAAAGGAAAACGTATCACACGAGATGCAAGAGATAACATGAGATTACACAATGTAACAGTTCAAACGTGACAGAAACGAGAAACCATTTTCCATCCACTAAATTAGCAAAGATTCAAAGACGTATCCTCTCGGTGCTGACCCAGATGTAGTGAGACCAGCTCTCTAATAGTACAGGTTGGGTGTATGTCGTACCACCTTTTGGAAAACAAATCTAGCAAAACACATACCATGAGCCTTAAAGTGACTCATAATCTCTGACCATAAGAAAATAATCAGACAAGGACCTATTGTGTAGCACATGGAACCCTGCTCAGTGTTATGTGTCAGCCTGGATGGGAGTGGGGTTTGCAGGAGAATGGATAGGTGTGTAAGTATGGCTGAGTCTCTCTGCTGTTCACTTGAAACTATCGCAACATTGTTAATCGGCTATACTCCAATACAAAATAAAAAGTTAAAAGTTTGAAAAAAAAAAAAAAGAGAATCAGAGGGTCAAACAAAGGTGATCTGAAACGGTTTATAATGGTATTATGCATTTTGGTTAAAAACTGCAAACATAAACATCTAGAAATTACAAATGATGAAATATACTACGGTTCAGCCACCAGATGCCACTGAAAATCACATCGTGAAGGCTATTTAATAACACTAGAAAGTGATCTCAATAAAGTGAAAATTGGACCAAAATTATGTATTTTTTATGATCTCTATATTTCTTAAAAAGTATGTGCACAGAAAAGACCAGGAAGAAAACGCATCAAAAATGTTAACACTGCTTATCTCTGGGCTCTGGAATGATAGTTGACACTTAATTTTTATACTTCTCTGAATTATTCATGTTTTCTACAATGAGCATATTATTTTTATTAATCACTGGAAACGGTTGTTTTGTTGGCTCTCGTCAATCCCCAAAGAAAGAGTACTTCTAAACCTACTGGAAAAAATAAAATAAAACTGAGGCAACGCAGCACAAAAACCTGCTCGTCAGAAATCCACCCAGAGGCAAATTACTCCTCTGGAGACCTGCTGAGGCTGTACATTCTGGTCACTATGACGGCTTCTCCTCTGTGAAAGGGAACCCAGTTCCATAGCCTGCAGTACTCAACTCAGAGGGTCCGCTGTCAAGAACAAACAGGCAGATGTGTCAGAAAGAGCTGGCATCAAAAAAGAATGGACAAAAACACAGGAGGCTGTGGTTTTCCTCCTTGGAGACCATGTGAACCTTAAGACTACGCATGACAAATTCAACAGTGATATGAAGTGCTTGGGAAGGCAAGGTTATTATTTGTTTTTCTCCTGGTTGATGTTTCCTAAATACCCTCTTGAAGTCTTAAGGATTCTTTAGGGATGTATGGCTGAGTCCCTTCATTGTTCACCTGAAACTATCACAACATTGTTAACTGGCTATATCCCAATATAAAATGCTTTTGGTGTTATTTTAAAAATAAATAAATGAATAAAATCTTTAAAAAGAAAAAGAATTGTTTAGGGAATTCCCTGGCAGTCCAGTGGTTAGGACTTGGCCTGTTCACCACTGTGGGCCCAGATCTAATCTCTGTTAGGGAACTAAGATCCTAAAAGTGGCTCTGCATGGGCCAAAAAGAATCCTTTAAATAAACCATGAATCAAGAGGCTCAAAATCAAGCTGAATTTTGATTCAAGTCAAAGAACTGACTGGATACGGTTAGCCTAACACTGAGTGAAGCAATAGGGACACCCTGGAATGGATTAAAACAGGGCACCAAGAGATGGGTTATGCTGAGCATTGGGTTCTGACAGATGCTGAGCTTTCTATACACGTGAAGAAGGTAAATTAGCTGAGTGGTGGGTACATGAGTGTTTGTTATCTTTTTCCTTTAACCCTTCTATGCATTTAAAGTATTTCACTATATTTTTGAAGCAGATGAAGGTTCAAAATAAGTAAACTAAAATAAGAATTGGAATTACTCAGATGAACACTTTGCAAATAGACACTGGAAGGAACTATTCCAACACAATGGAGAGGAGAGAAGGGAGGAAAGGTTGCCTCTCCCTGTGGTGAGAAGACATGAAAGAGTCCAAGCTGCCCATTTACAGTCTGCTAGAAATTAGAGATACCTACCTCACAAAAGCCCAAACTCAGTCATCAGCCAGTTAAAGAAGTCAGACCTGTCCTTAGGAAAGAGACCTTCATGGAGGAAGCGGTTGGCATCACCTATAGGGGAAGGAGTCTGAGGACAGAATAAGGTTGTAAGAACCGCTCTCAAGAATGAAAGAGGAGGGAATTCCTTGGTGGGCCGGGGGTTAGGACACTGTGCTTTCCACTACAGGGGCTCGGGTTCACTCCCAGTTGGGGAAGTAAGATCCTGCAAGTCAGGCAGCACAGCCAAAAACAAACAAAAAAAAGAAGAGCGTGACAGTGAAGAGATACCTCTCAGAGGAAGCAGAAAGAGCTACAGGCCTGCAGCATTGATGGGAAGGTTTAAAAGCTTTGACGCTTTCCTATGTTTATTAATACTGTTCTCCACAGGGAATACGATGAATTCACACACACGTGGTTCCGCTGTTGCTGTTTAGTCTCTAAGTCGTATCCAACTCCTTTTGCGACACCATGGACTGTAGCCTGCCAGGCTTCTCCGTCTGTGGGATTTCCCAGGCAAGCATACTGGAGTGGGCTGCCATTTCCTTCTCCAGGGGATCTTCCTGACCCAGGGATCAAACCCGAGCGGCAGGCAGATTCTTTACCACTGAGCCAGCAGGGAAGTCCTTATGTACATGGTAGGTAACATTTGTTGGCTGTTCACCAGGTGCCAGGCTCTACACCACTGTTTACATATACTCACTTTTCTTACTAATGCTCATTCCTAAGCCTATGGAGGTACTATTATTATTACACCTACAGACAGATGAGGAAACTGAGGCTTCCTGCGATCATGAGCAGGCAGTGAAGTCTGGGCCCAAATCCAGGTCTACCTGTACTCTCTAACCACCATGCCTGGAAGAACTGGTTAAAAAGATAAATTGAGATGAGGACGACTAGGATCTGCAGCCTGGGAAGAGGAGTTACGAAGCAAACTGAGCACACTGCACCACAGCTATAATCTCCACATGCCCACGGCTGGCAGCCCTAACTCTGCAGGGAGACTCTCCTCTCTGCATCAAACAGGCTGTGTGTGTTGGCAGCCAGAATGGGAAGAGGCCACATCTCGGGATGTGGCTCTTGGAGGAGAAATGTCTCTCTTCCCCTTTGACCCCAGCAGTCACAGTAAAAAGTGAATCCAGGTGATTCTAGCTGCGGATGCCTCTGGCATACAGGCTGCCTCATTTTAACATGGTCCCAACTTAACCTATAACTAACCCAAGGAACAATAATGCCACAGTGTGGCTTCAAGTTTAACCAAAATTATTTAAACAGAACTACACCAAAGTTACAACCAAACTGGCCTCATACAAACACCTCCTTACAGCTGTATGCCACGTTGTAGTTTAAAAAGCACTTTCACAGATACCATCCTCACAACAACTTTGTGAGGTGAGCCTTATTATTTCTACTTCATCAATGAGGAATCTAAGGGTCAGAAAGGTTGAGTAATTTGCCCAAGATCATGGCGTTAGTAAGTGATGCATAAAAAGAGATTTAAGAAGTCCAGGTGACACTCAAAACTCACAAATACATAATGACTGACCCACTAAGAGAAACTCAGTTGTTTGATGATTGCTAGCTTGTTAAATGGTAACACAAACCACAGGATATTTTGGAGAAGAGTGGCTACAGGTTATAGGGGTTAAGAAATAAAAGATCACTCACTCTGTGATTGCATTAACACTATACTGATTTTTTTTTTACTGATATGGCTGTTCACTTAGTAGAAATATGACAAAAATTTATTTGACACTGGTAAGGGATGTAAGCAAGAGGGGAATTTGGTAAACCCAGTCATGTCAATAACTAGAGGGGCTTCGTGTAAACTAGAATTAGAACTAGGATATCAATTCAGAAAACAATAAATTTAGAAGCCTGTCATACCACCAGGTGGCCAATGGGGCCACTCTGCGGTAAGACTAGTTTTATCTGAGCAATAAAAATTATTGCAGGCAGTATTATCACTAATGGCAATAATTTGGCAAATGGAAGTCAATATACACAGACAGGGAATAACTGGTTGTGCTTGTGCAGTTTAGATGATTGAAGATCCAACGTTAAGGCTTCTGCTGTGATGAGGATTAACCACTCAGTAATTAATGGCCTAAAGTGGAACGATAATCATGTATCATAGAAAGCAATAAAAATGTCCCAACAAAGGTACTAAAATCAGGGCAATAAATGTTTTATAGTAACAATCTGGAATTGTAAAATGGTCCAGTGCAGACCTACATGTTGTCCCTTACTGTCGAGTGCTAATACCAAACCACCGTGTGCGCACACACAAAAAAGGGGACGCAATTTACTCGGTGACAATTATATTCCTCCCAAATCACAGAGCTAAATAACTACTTCTACTGGTCACATGAATGCAATTCTGTTGAATGACCAGTGGAAACATTCATGGTTTTATATTGTTAACAGGTGTAAAACAAGAGTATATAAAGTTTGCCTTTGCAGTTTGGGAAATGGTGATATTTTAAGACCCTTTCTAAATACAGATTCAAGGAAAACTCAGCTGTTGACAGGTGCAGGCAAGGTATGGTGACTCTGAACCAAACATAAAACAGGACAGTGAACCCCACTGCCTTACAAACATGGACAAATCCTGGCTGTGAACAGAACTGGCTAAAAGAACAGAATACTCAACTCTGACACTTAAATCGTAAAGACCATGATGTCAGGGTACTGAGCTGGTGTGTCTGCAATTCTCTTGTCTTTCCCTCAGGTTACAAGTTAACTGTTAAGAGTTTCTGGCACCTTATTTTCACATTAACACATGCAAAAGCAGGAAATGTGAGTGGAGGCAGAGAGTGGCTTTCTTCACAAAATCATCTCTTTCTGATTGGAAAAGAAAATCCTGCCAAAAACCCTCCTTCAGACTTTCCTTTTACAGCTCACTGGCCAGAACCAATGAGATGAGCCCATCACAGATTAGTCACTGGTATTACCAAGGAATTATTACAAAAGGCTTAAACTAACCCAGATGCCTACTCTAAGGACTCTGTTGCCTGTTCAAGAGCTGAATGCATCGATGGTCTTGAGCAAGGACAAAGCAGGGGTCAGGAAGGCGGCCGGGTAGGTAATTAACAGTGCCTGCCCCACTGGCCAACAAACCAGACAGTCCACTGTGAGCAAAACTGGGAAATAGAACCCACCATACTTAATGGAAATATTACGCAAACAGCACAGAAAACATGTATCCGCTTGAGAAGATCTAATACAAGATACCTACTAAGAAACGTTAGAGAAAAATCTACTGTCTAAGTAAATGGAGGGATTTCATTCCTTCTTTCCATAAATATTTAATAGTACCTTAGGGCCTAAAACAAGGGCAATAAACGTTTCATAGTAACATTGACTGAATTTTCTTTTCTGCTTGTCTGGGTGTTAAGGCACGCTGGTGAACAAAACAAAGTCCCAGCCCTCAGAGAGCTTCGCTGGCAATTTCTGATTCAAAAGATAAAACAAAACTGCATTTTACAGAAATCGACAGCAGTCCTGCTTCACAGTATTTCAGAAGACTGTCCCTTCTACATATTGGCCAGATTGAAAAAAGAATGGGTTGGTGGAATTAGAGAAAAGTTCACCACACATTCAGTTAAGTTATTAAAAGAATATTAAAATACTGATAATGCATATTTGTAAGGTATTTTTCCAGGTATTCAAAATACTTTAATGTATATTCTCTTTACTTCCCCACTGACTATGAAGGAAGAAAGGGTGGCTACTATGACACGGGCCCCAGAAGGATGAAATCTAGGTCTCTGTACCTCTTAAATCATTCAGCTTTCGCTACAAATGACAGCTTTCCTAGAGGTAAGACTCTAAGTTTAAACCTGCAAAAAGAGAGAGGCCAAAGTTCTTAAAACATGTGAGAAGATGACCCATCATTTAAACTTACTGTGACTGAACGATGGCCTATGAGAGAAAGGTGTGATAAAGTGATAACTGGGGGTATGAAAACACACCCACACATCTGGGATTTAACTAGGGCTCTTTTGTGTTTGAAAATAATTTATTAGAATTTTACTGGAAGAAATAGCCTCCAGGGATCTTTTAACTCCACCATCTGGCTGGGTTTCCTTGAGTGTGTCAAAGAGAAAAAGGACCTGAAGAATGACAGCTTCATAGTTAAGTTCTATTTGCCCTGGTTCTCAGAGAGGAAGTAAGGAAGAGGGGAGGTGTATCTATCCATCTATCTATCTATAGATCTTCAGAAGCATGGTCTTCAGAAGCCAGAAGATCATCAATCAGCCAATTTTAGGACAATATTTACCAAATAAAGACCTTCTCACAGAACAGAGAGAAACCCTATATAAACCACCTTCCAACGTAAGAAAAAGATCTCTGATGTAACTTAATTTTACCCTTAGTAACAGACTGCTTAGAAGTAAGAAGACTGTTCATCTTCTGATCCAAAACAGAACAGAGGAGAAGCTAGAAAAGGTCAAAGCAGAAACTGTCACTTCTACAACGTAGGGAAGGGTTCCACAGCTTTAGAAGTACATGCATGAGAGGAAAAATATCTTGACTTACTTTTTGGTGAGCCGAGGGTCCAGAGGAGGGTGCTGTGCTCCATACACGGGCTGGATGCTAAAAGCAAGAAAAAAAAGGAAGACACAAGTTGTCAGGAAGGTAGATATGTTGGGTGAGTACCGCCTGCATCATAGTGTTGGAAGGGACTCTACGAAACAGGTGATCTCCAAGAACAACTATGCCCAAGCCAAAAGACAGCAACCTACTCTTTAAAAAAAAAAATTCATCTTCTTCCCTGGTGAGGTTTCAGCACCCTATGCAATTAGCAGCAAGTTCTATCCGTAAAGGCAGCATGGGAAGGCTTACAGTTGGACAGAATACAGTTCAAATGCAGGTTGTGGCATCCACTATAAACTTTCACTAAATTACCTGACCACTTTGAACATGCTTTCTTATCTGCAAAACTGGAATATCGCCTACCCCAAAGGACCACTTGGACTACACGACAGGGGAGCAGTACCACAGATCAAGAGAGGAGTGACCCAAGGGGTTCTCACAACTGTTGGCAGGGGTATAAACTGATATAACCACTATGAAAAAGTCTGGCTATATTGAGGAAGAACAAAACATGCATACCCTAAGACTAAAGATACACATATATATATGTCTTCAGAAAAACAAAGATATGTTTATCAGGAAACACATATAAAAGTGTTCATAATCTCAGATCTGCAAATGACACCACCCTATGGCAGAAAACAAAGAACTAAAGAGCCTCTTGATGAAAGTGAAAGAGGAGAGCGAAAAAACCAGCTTAAACCCCAACATTCAGAAAAGTAAGATCATGGCATCCAATTCCATCACTTCATGGCAAATAGATGGGGAAACCATGGTAACAGTGACAGACTTTATTTTTTGAGGCTCCAAAATCACTGCAGATGGTGGCTGCAGCCATGAAATTAAAAGATGCTTGCTCCTTGGAAGAAAAGCTATGACCCACCTAGACAGCATATTAAAAAGCAGAGACATCACCAACAAAGGTCAGTCTAGTCAAGGCTATGATTTTTCTAGTAGTCATGCATGTATATGAGAGTTGGACTATAAAGAAAGCTGAGGGCCAAAGAATTGATCCTTTTGAACTGTGGTGTTGGAGAAGACTCTTGAGAGCCCCTTGGACTACAAGGAGATCCAACCAGTCCATCCTAAAGGAAATCAGTCCTGAATATTCATTGGAAGGACTGATGCTGAAGCTGAGACTTTGATGTTGAAGCTGAATCCAATACTTTGGCCACCTGATGTGAAGAGCTCACTCATTTGAAAAGACCCTGATGCTGGGAAAGATTGAAGGTGGAAAGAGAAGGGGACGACAGAGGATGAGATGGTTGGATGGCATTACGGACTCAATGGGCATGAGTTTGAGTGAACTCCGAGAGCTGGTGATAGACAGTCCTGATGTGCTGCAGTTCATGGGGTCGCAGAGTTGGACACGACTGAGTGACTGAACTGAACTGATAGCATTATGGATCCTTTTAGCTCCAAATTAGAAATAACCCAACTGTCTATCAACAGAGAAATAAAACTTTCATGTGTCCATATAATAAAACACTTTACAGCAATGTAAATAAATGGAGTAAGGTTGCAAGTAATGTGAATGGATCTTACAAATGTCACATTGAACAAAAAAAAAAAACAAGCAAAGAATAAAAGAGTAAATACTATATGATTCTATTTATACATACTTCACAAACTGGCAAAAATGATTTCTATCACTTAGGGCTCATCCATACTAGTAACACAATAAAGGCAGCACAGAGTGATTAACATAAAAGGATGTGGTTGTCTCCTGGGGGAGAAGGAAGGAGGTGTGACTGAGAACAGACACGGGGGCTTCCGGGGCGTTCACTTTCTGATTATTTATCAAGTTTATCAAGTTACCATACCTCACGATTGTTTCATGTACTTTTCTACAGTAGTGCAGTTTTAAAAAATGAAAAAAAAGAGTGACCTGAAATAATTGCATACTAAGCCAAACTGTGGCTTAAGTACAAAGGCAAGAGAAAAGCATGCTTCAGCATGTAAGAACTCAGGGAATCGGGTTTCCTTGACTCCTTCCTGAAGAAACTACTAGAGGCAAAACTTCAGTTGATAACATGATCATTGGAGACACTATGGCAAAAGGCTAGTGGTGGACAAGAACCCACCTGCCAGTGTAGGCGACATGGGTTCGATCCCTGTTCTGCAAAGACTCCACATGCTTCCCCATGTCCTGGCGCAACGAAGCCAGTGCGCCACAACCACTGAGCCCAAGCTCTAGAGCCGGCGAATCCCAACTACTGAGCAGACACACTGCAACTACTGGAGCCCGCCCGCCCACCTAGAACCTGGACTCTGCAACCAAAGGCCCTGCACCACAGCTAAAGAGCAGTCCCCCCGCATAGAACCAAGACCCGGTGCAGACAAAAGTAAATAAGTACGTAAATTTTCAAAACTTTGTAAAGACTGAGCCTTAAATTTGAGGCTTTCTGGTTGCAGAAGAGAATGCAAAAATAACGTAACTGGCAAATGTTAAAGTGGGACGGAGGAGAAGTGGACTGAAATAAGTAGACTAATTTCCTCATCTTTTACTGACAAGGCTCAAAAGACACTTATAACTGGCAGTTCAAGTAACATATAGGTATGTCGTTGTTGTTGTTGAGTCTCCCAGTCATGTTTGACTCTTTGTGACCCCATGGACTGGAGCATACCAGGCCTCCCTGTCCCTCATCAGCTCCTGAAGTTTGCTCAAGTTCATGTCCACTTGCACTGGTGATGCCATTCAGCCATCTTGTTCTTTGATGCCCTAATATACAGATATGTTCAAAGATATTTATAAACATTTAAAGATAAATATAAAATATATTTAAATAAATATTTAAAGATATTTATTTTAAAATGAAACTAAGAAAAACAACTATAATCAACTAAAAGCAGGTGGGAAGGAGGCAGGAAATAATACTAATTTCATCATTACTCATGGTAGGGTGTCAACAGACACTGTCTGAGGACACGTGGTATAAAATTACACACAATCACTAGAATAAAAAGATAACTCTTTCAAATCATCAGAACCTACACCAGAATATACCCACCTCCCAAAGCAAGTACAGTCCTGATAGTGAAAGTTTTTTAAAAGAAAATATTAAAAATAGAACTAAAACCAAATATATCTGTCACTCCAATAAATATATATGGGTTGAACTTATCTATTAAAAGAAAAGGGATTATTATCAATGGGACTGGTAAAATCAACTACAGCACATCTGTTAAAAAGAATGAGGTAATTCTATATCCACTGACATGAAACACTCATTGAAAAAAAGATGCAGAATTATATGCAAAGTAATAACTCCATTTTGTGTAAAAATCTTTAAAATAAAATATATCCACATACTTACATATGATTATGTTTATGTATTTACAGTGCGTTTCTGAAAGAACACGTAAGACTCAGAAGCAGTGGTATGGAAGTGGAACCGATGATTGGAGGGCCCTGGGGCAGAGACTAAGTTTTCAGTGCAAACCTCTTTATACCTTTCGTTAGTATTGTATACATGATCACCTGTCTAAGAAATAAATTAAGCAATCTTAAGAGCACTGGGAGGAGAAGGCAATGGCACCCCACTCCAGCACTCTTGCCTGGAAAATCCCATGGACGGAGGAGCCTGGTGGGCCACAGTCCAGGGGGTCGCTAAGAGTCAGACACGACTGAGCGACTTCCCTTTCACTTTTCACTTTCATGCACTGAAGAAGGACATGGCAACCCACTCCTGTGTTCTTGCCTGGAGAATCCCAGGGACGGGGGAGCCTCATGGGCTGCTGTCTATGTGGTCGCACAGAGTCGGACATGACTGAAGCGACTTAGCAGCAGCAGCAGCAGCAGCAAAAGCACTGGGAAGTTTAAATGGGATAAAGTGTAAAAAGTCCTTCAGCACAATTCCTACAGGTAGTTAAGCAATAATAGCAGGTGATGAGGTAAATGCTGCCTGGCACACACTCAGTGCTTAAGAAATGGTTTTCTTCCTCCCCTTGATCTTTGTAATTTATTTCTTACTAACATTTAGAAAACAGAACAAGTAGGTTTACCAGGTACCTCTGACATAAAGTACTTTGACATAAAGTACTTTGACATAAAGATGGGATCCTAAAGTTGCTTTCAAATAAAAATGTAGTCAATCTGATCATTTTCACATTGATTTCTAAGATTCCAAAGGGAATATTTGTGTATAAATCTTTAGCTATGAGTAGGGCCCTGACCTGTTTAGTAGTAAGATTTCCGAACATCTATGGAAGGTTGTTAAGTAATTTGTAAACAAACCATCACATGTACTACCACAGAAATACAAACAATGCTACGTGAATGTGTTTACAGTTTCCCAGGCAGAGGAAAAGAAGAGAGAAAAGAAGGATTAAAGAATACAGGAAAGTTTGGCTTAGAGAGAGAAAGCTTAGACAAAACAAAAAGCACAAACTAGAAAACCCAAAGGGCCTCTGATTCGTATTTCAGCATTTGCAAATACTCTTAAGATGAGTACACTTGAACTAAGTCCATAAGCTTCTATGTTAGCAAAATATAAAGATCAGAGAATAAACTCTGCAGGAAGATATTAATGGGAAGGCTGGGTTGGGTGACAGTAGCAGAATAAGAAAGAATCCTTAGATTCTTTCCATAAGAGCGTATTACCACCTGCCAGGAATACAGCAGGAAAAAAGGCAGTCCTAATGGCGCAGGTTTAGGAGCTAAAGGCCATCAATAATCACCCAGGAAAACAACCTTAACATCACTGTAGACTATTTTTTAAAGACGTCAGCCCAGAGTGCTGGCATAGCCAGAAAGGCCAAGATAAACAATGGACTTTATCAACAAAGGTATCAGAGCCTAAACTGAACTTGTTTCTGAACTAAAATCATAATGTATCTGTTAACATTTTTAATTAACATATTCCTGAACTAAACCATAATGTGTCTGTACCTGGAACACTCTGGATAATTTATCCGTTTACTGAATTTCAAAAAGGAGAGGCAAGAAGTCAGAAAAGGGAGAGAAGGCCAGATGACTGAACGAAGACAAACGGAAAGAGCCTGGTGATTAAGGTGCTCAACTTCCGGGCATGTGCAATTCACCTACCAACCTGTGCGATACGCTTCTACTAGACCCAAACTCCACTCTAGAGCAGGCCGGCCTCCACACACCTTAACCTCAAATGCTAAGCCGGGCTCTTCTCCCCATTTCATTTTAAAAATCTTACCATCCTGAAACATTCCTTCAAACTCTACACCCTCTGCCCCATGAGACTTTCTCTGCGCCTATCTATCCCCAGCATCCACTAACCCATGCCTTTGCTGACTCCCTAAAACACAGAAACTGAGGCTTACACTGCTTTTAAAGAATAAACTATTTTTTTAAGTAAACTAGATTTAGAGCATAACATAAAGTATACCCAGGTAGGTGCTCAACACCTACGTAAGAAATAAGACATTATGGAGTCGAAACCCCAGCACAATCCTTCTCAGGAAACCACTGAGTCTGGCATTTTTCATCCTCATTTTTGTTTTTATATGTCCGATGCATGTATCCTGAAACAATACAGAGTATTGTTCTGCATGTTTGAAAAACTTCATATAAATGGCATCACACCGTATTTACAACTTACTTTGATGCTAAATCATAAATGCTACTTTAAATCTTACTGAAGTTCATGGCTGGCTGGCTGATTTCTCCAACACACATTGAAAAAAACATTTGCTTTACCACAAGAGTAAAAGGCATTTAACTCACATTTTCAAAAACAAAGAAAAGTATAGAGAAAGATATCACAAACACCCACGAACCCATCACTCTGACTTAACAAATAATTAACGCCGGTCACATTTCTTTTTCTTTTTTTAAGAAAATAAAGTGTTAAAGAGACTTCTGAAGTTCCAGTTGCAGTCCCCAGGCCCATTCCCCCGCCTCCCCAAGAGATAACCACTATTCTGAAGTGGATACAAAATCCTTCCCATCTGTTTTCATACTTTTACATATATTCATGTATCCATAAACATGCAATATCTTAAAAAAAAATTTTTTTGCAGTATCTTTTTTTATGTTTTAAAACTTTTACATGAAAGACTGCACATGATACATACCAGTCTACATCTTGCTTTTCTCACTCAACAGTGTGTTTCCACCCAGCTCCGCTTTCCAGTTTTTCTGATTACAAAAGTAACATATGCTTCAGTGGAAAAACCAGAAAGACAGTAACACTGAGCATCCTCTCCATGGGGAAGCTGAGCTGCCGAGTCCTTTCAGATTCTACAGCGCAGTGGTGGGGCCATGTCCTTTTCAGTAGTCCCCTCACCACCTGGCAGAGCATGACACATACCAGCAGGCACTCAACAATACTCCGTGAGTCAAGCCTGGAACGATGAAGAATCCAGGCCTCTGTTTAAGTTGACTCCTGTCTAGCTATACCTAAAAATGAAGAGGGATTCACACTGTATCTCAGAGAAACCAAACTGCATATACGGAGAAAAGAAGGCCACGGACTGTGCCACAACAAAGGAAAAAATGAAGCAGAAGTCTGGGTCAACCTCCACTGTTCTCTTCAATAAACCAACACCGCAGAACGTGTTGGCATAGCTGGTGTACGTAGCTGGAACAGTGCAAAAAGCTTGATAGGAAAAAAGATCAACAGGTGTTTGTTCAGCACTGGCAGAGGAGCTAAAGCAAACACGGGAACAGAGCTATCCACTTTGGAGCCAAACACGCTGGCACTCAACGCAGGGTCATACGCTCACTCGATGGAAGTCTTCCAGAACTGGGGATCCACGCTGCTGCGGTGATAACTCAGTATCTCCTAGTCACTGACTTAATCAGTAAAGCATTTCCAAGCTAAGAATAGGTTGTAATGTACCTGCCCAGACAGGCTGGGACCATTACACTGAGTCTACTATCAGGTTCTTTAAAGTTACGAAAAACGACCAAATGACAGAGAAGGTTTCAGTTAAAAATCTACAGGCTCCTAAGTAATTCAATGAATCAGACACTTCTCAGAGTCACTGAATATTAAAAGAGCTCCTTGACTTTAATAACACACGTGCGTGTGTGCTAAGTCACTTCAGTTGTGTCTGACTCTTTGCGACCTTATGGACCATGGCCCACCAGGCTCCTCTGTCCATGGGATTCTCCAGTAAGAATACTGGAGTTGGTTGCCATGCCCTCCTCCAGGGGATCTTCTGACTCAGGGATTGAGCACCCATCTGTTATGTCTCCTGCACTGGCAGGCAGGTTCTTTACCACTAGCACCGCCTGGGAAGCCCACTTTTCCTTAAAAAGAGGGAGAAGCCCTTCCCAGACAGACTGGGGATGAGATTGTGGGGAATTAGCCCAGGTTTGGCTCACATTTGTCTCTCCTATTCCAAGTCTCATCCATACTTTCACTGGAAGCATCTACATCCTTGAACCAGATGAGGTGCTTGGACAGGGTTATTTTAATCTTAGCAGAGACTGAGGGAAGGGGGAGGCAGCAGCAGAGTGCGGACCAGGAGTCAAGAAATTTGCAGCGAGTGCTCTGGGGCTACTTTCCCTCTCTGGCCTCAGTTTCCTCAATCAGCAGCGCTCTCAGGGTCGAATTATAACATTCTATAATTTCGTGACACTCAGACGTGTGGTGGGGCCAGAAATTCACCACTTTCCAAAGCACAAGATAGAAAAACTTACCTTCAGAGCTCCCCGCCCACCCCCAAGCTATTCTTACCTATCAATCATACCTCTGTGACTGACAGGGCAGAAAAGAAACATCCAGTGACATGAGTTGGAGTTGCCAAGTTTAACACTCAACTTCAGAACCAGTAAGAACCTCAGAGCTCACTTAATCTAGATTTCACTTCATAGATAAGGAAATTGAGCATGGAGTAGTTAGCAAGTTGTGCTAAACTGTGGCTCTTTCTGAGGATGAGACACCACAATCTTACCTGACCACCAAAGCCAGAAACCTGAGGGTGATATCCCTTTAGCCCCCCTTTCTCCCTTACTCCCCAAGTCCAGTGATTTACCAAGTCCTCTAGGTATTCCCAAACTTGTCCTTTATTGTCATTACCCTAGTCGAAGACCTCATGGCCTGTCCCTGTACTAACTGCAGCAGACTCTTTAACTATAGCTGATTTGAACAATGGGGGTAAGGGGCACCGACTCCACTCACAGCCCAACCCAGGGATCGAACCCAGGTCTCCCGCATTGCAGGTGGATTCTTTACCAGCTGAGCCACAAGGGAAGCCCCCACTCACAGCAGGGAGACCAGTGAGGACGGAGGTACAGCAGTGGCCTGGGCAAGAGAGGACTCAGTTTGAATCTGAAAGTAGGGAGTAGAAGTGATGAGAACTGCTCATATTCAGGATATAATCTGACAAGCCAACACAGAACCTGCCAATGAACCAGATGTAGCAGGAAGAGAAAGAGAATGAAAGACATTAGGATTTTTGGTCTGAGGGACTTGGTGAATGGCTGGACTATTTACGTGAGACTGGACAGAGTAGATTTGCAGGAGTGGGCAAATGTGGAAATCAAGAGTTCTGCGTGGATGTGTTATGTAAGAGATGCTATTAGACAGCAAAACAGAGATGCATTAATTGTTCAGTATCCAGGGATTTCCCTGGCAGTGCAGTGGTTAAGACTCCATGCTCAAGTTTGATCCCTGATCCGGGAACTAAGATCCTACAGGCCACATGATATGGCCAAAAAAAACTGCTCAGTATCCACTGGGGAAAAGCATCCAGCATCAGAAATCGGGTTTCTTTCAATCTAATTCAAGGCTCTCTACTCAGTGGTTCTCAAAGTGCAGCTCCCAGATTAGCAGGAGTGGTATCCTTTAGGAACTTCTCAGAAATTCCATGTCTGGTGCTCCACCTCAGATGGACGGAATTAGAAACTCGGAAGTGGGGCTTGGCAATCTATGTTTTAACAAGCCCCTCCAGGTGATTCATTAAAGTTTGAGACGCACTGCTCAAAACCATACTCCTCATTGCTAATGAACCCCTGACAGTCGCAGTGACCCTGCATTAGGCTCTTACGTGCTCCCATAAACCCTCCACCTAATCAACAACAGGCAGCATTTTTTCCACCCAGGACTCACTGCGGGGCTCCAGACACACCACTAATCAAAGTTCTTCAATTCGAGTTTCTGAAACTAGAGCAAGGAGGAGAAACAAATAAAAATAGAAGCTACTGTAATCACAACTAGCATTTTCATAATGGCTAATGTTATTGAGTACCTTCTATGTACTTTCCATGAATTACCTCATTTAATTCTCATTAACAGCCTTATAAGGTAGACACACTGTCCTCATTTTATAGGAGGAAACTAAGGCACCAAGAGGTTAAGTAACTTGCCCAAGGTCACACAGAAAGTGGCAGAGCTGAGATTTGAAACCAGGTTCCAGAGCTTGCATTCTTTTCCATTTTTTCTCCCTTTGTGGAGATATCATTGACACATAAGCTTGTGTAAGTTTAAGATGTACATTCTGTTGGTTCAGTACACTTATAGTCTCTCTCTGAAGTTTGGTCCACAGTTGGTTGAATTTGTGGATGGATACAAACTCCATAGATATCGAGGGTCAACTGTACCACCACCTCATATAAAGGACTTGAACATCTGCAGATCTTGGTACCCAAGGGGGTCCTGGAACCAATTCTCCCCAGACGCTGAGGGACAGCTCTACTGCAGTATGATTACTACTGTCACACTGGCTAACACTTCTATCATGTCACATAATTAACATTTCTTCTTTGTGGTAAGAACAATTAAGTTCTAGTCTCCTAGCAACTTTGAAGATTATAATACAGTGTTGTTGACTATAATCACTATGCTGTCCATTATCTCTCCAGAACTTATTTATCTACTAGTTTCAAGTTTCCAGAGCCTGTATTTTTAACCACATGGTACATACTGCCTCCTGTCTTCCTAGGCATCCACACAAGGACCATTTGATATATTAAGCACATGGGGCTCTTATGAATAACAGAGAGCACTTATAAAGATGTTTAATTCCATCAAATTACTATATGAAGCCATTCTACATATAATCAAAGGAATGGAAAACACATACTTTCACACAAAAAACCTGCACACGGATTTCAGTTTTATTCATAAGAGCCCAAAAGTGGAAACAACTCTAACGTCCATCACCTAATGAATGGATAAACAAAGTGAGGTACCTGCATACAAGAAATATTATTCAGCTGTAAAAGGAATGAAATACTGACATGCCACAACAAGAATAAGCCTTGAAAACACTATACGTAAAAGAAACCAGTCACTAAAGGCCTCTTACTACATTACTCCATTTATACAAAATGTTCAGAATGGGTAAATCCATATAAACAAAAAGATCAGTGGTTGCCAAGGGCCAGACAGAGGTGGGGAGGAGGAGTGACTACTAATGGCTATGAGGTTTCTTTTGGGGTGATGAAAATACTCTGAAATTAGTGTTGATGGTTGCACAAAACCATTTATACTCTAAATGAATGTACTAAATACCACCAAATTATACACTTCAAAAGGGTGAATTTTTATGATATGTGAATTATCTCAATAAAGCTGTTATTTTACAGAAGGATGTTTAATTCGTTTTGAACTTGAGGCTATTTTACTACATAAAATTCCTATTTGCTGTAATTAAGGTTGCTGGATCATGATCAAAGAAACTGAAAGTCATCTGCTATCGTTTTGAATTTTTACCTTTCAATTTGCAAAGGGGAAGCTAGTCTCACTTCTAAGTTGCCATGGACCTAGACAGTTATCTGTGTCATTTCTCCACCCAGACAGTTTTTCTTCACTATACCCGAAAGAATACAAATGCAAAAGTTCTATTCTTGAGAAAATGTACTAATATTCTCCTTACATCAAAGCACTTTCTCTCTAAAAGAATTTTGATTTTCTCCCATAACCAAGGGCTCCTAGGGCTTCTTGCTAAAAGTGCATAGTTGAACAATATTTCTCTTCAACAAGCAAGGTACTAAACACCATTATGAATCATGGCAACACTTTAATGTCTTAAGATAAATAATGAACATAAATACCTCTTATTGGAATAAGGATCAGAGAAGTATTCTTTTAAATGTATACTTTCTCTAATAATAACAGAAATACTTAGTATTTATTGAGCAACTATAAATAAACATTGTTTTATTTTATTTTTTTTTAATTTTAAAATCTTTAATTCTTACATGCGTTCCCAAACATGAACCCCCCTCCCACCTCCCTCCCCATAACATCTCTCTGGGTCATCCCCATGCACCAGCCCCAAGAGGTGCTTTACAAATAGGATGTTTAATTCAATCCACAATGGAATCTTGAAGAAAGTATTTTTATCCTCTTTTCACAGATAAGGAAACTGAGGCTTAAAGAGATTAATTCTCCTTGATCACACAGATAACACTCCAATAATAATCCAAAGCTTTCAGAACTCAAATGTTCTCTCCTCTATCCTTTCATATTCCTCTTCAAAATGAAAAAGGAAGCCACAAACTTAAAGAAACTGAAAAGATCCCTCTTCCTATCTCACAAAAAATAGTGCTCTGCAAAAAAGATGACTGCTTCTACAATCCAAAAGAGGAAACACAGAAAATAAAAACTGTTAGTAACAATCAGCAGTTGGTAGGCACAAAAAAGATTATGCCATATCCCACATATCAAATACTGCTTCCTGATTTAACAGTTTTCCTATAGATCTAACTTTTGATGTCAAAATTTAATGATCTCACCATGGAAAACCCCGGAGAACAGCAGTTAGCAAGACTGGAGAGCTCCCTAGACCAGGAAGGAAAAGGAATCAGTAGGCAGGAAGTAGTGCCTATCTAAAAACATAAAAGTCTTTAGCATTAACACTGTTATTCCACAACATTTCAATCTGAAGTTATTTCTGAATTCCCTTACCCTATTTTTTTTTACTATATTAAGAAAAACTGATCCCTGACTGTCTAACAGGATCCTATCAATAAATAAGTCCACCATATAGCCACCACTGACCCTGATTTCTCTCTTGCTATTGATAAAACAAACCAAAAAAGCTACAGGTTTAAAGGGTTATCCCTTTATCAGTCAGCCAGGAAGGGTAGCACATGGGGTACAATCAATCATGAATTTCATCGTCAAACAGACTGTGGCTGGCTGAAATCTTAAATTTAAGATTGAAACATACACTCCTCCTTTTACGTCTCAGCACTACCCCCAAACAAATTGAAACTATAAACCAATAGTAGACTGACGAATGGACAATTGTTAAAGAGTCTCAACGTATACCAAAAAGGGGTGGGACGGGAGTGGAGATTATCTTAGAAATAATCTGTTCTCCACCTAAACAACTCTAGAATGAAAGAATTTAATGCATTTGCACAAGAAGCATTACCAGGCAGAGGAGAAGAGGCCACTGGGGTATGACAAATCCTTAGAAAATGCTAAAGAAATCATCTCGATCCTAAGTTATCCTGTAATAGTTCCTAATGGGAAAGGACCAACTCAAGATATCTTAAAGTGAGGTCGAGTTGAAGAATTTCCCTCACTTTTCTTATCCCCCCGCCCCCTCCACCCCGCCCCCCGGCAGACGGTCTCAAGCTCCCACCAGAACCTCTCTAGGAGTCCAGGAGAAATATTCGTACGTGCAGGGGCGAGGGGCAAGTGAAGGGGCCATCCTCGTGCAAACAACCACCTGTGCGTGGTGAAGACCCCTGCCCTCTCAAGAAGGAGTTCTTCTTAAAGTGAGAAGCAGCTCTGAGGACAGCCTTCCAAACCCAGAACCGACACTGATTACTCACTCAACTCCACTGTCCCCTATGCGCGGACTCCGGCCACCTCCCGGCTGAGGGAAGCCCCTCAAGAGCCCGACGCCCCCGGACCCGGATCTGGTCCCACACCCAACCATCTCCAAAGCTCGCCGCCCACTCCTTTGCCTGACAGCCGTCCTGCCGCCACCAAGCAGTCCCAGCTCCCCCCCGCCCCACGCCCAGGTTCTCCAAACCAGCATTCTCGGATCGCTGGCGCCCCAGGCCCGCGGGAATTAGGGCTTAGGATTTAGAAGGGTTTGATCCAATCTCCTCTTCCTCTCAGCGTCCTGGGCTCACCTCCCCGGCAGCTTGGCGCTCCTCTTCCAAAACTGCTTGCTATTCTCGGCGGCCATTGCTCCGGCCCGGGGAAGGCTTTGTAGGCGGGCCAGGGGCTACCCAGCGAAATGCCCCCAGGACCCCGCAATCGCAGGGCCAGCTCAGGCCGCTTCCCCGCTGCCGGTCACCCGCTCCCAGCTCCCGGGGGCGCCATCTTGGATGTGGGCACCCCCCAACCCAGCGCCGCTGCCATTGGTGGGCTGCGCAGGCTGTGGGAGACGGACCAATCGGGAGCCAGAATCCTGCAGGCCGCTGAAGCCGAACAGTGACGTCAGGGGCTGGGCACACAGGTGAACCGAGAAGGCGGAGCTTGGACGAGGTGGGAGGCGGGGCTGAAAGTTCTTTCTCCTGGGCCGGGGAAGAAGCAGGTAAAGAAAGGGACCTCTGGGAAGAAGGAGAAGGTGCTGTTTTCTTTGGGGGTAATGAGGTTATTGAGTCAAATATTTTTTGAAAAGAGCATATATACTTAGGTATATAAATCTTTGACCTAAATATAAGGGCCCATGTATTGGTTGCTGCCCATTTTTAACATCTCCCAATTCAATGACACTCTAGTTATTATCCTTCCCACTCCCCTCTTTCCGTTCGGAATCTGATTTTTTCAATCGGTGGAGGAAAATCAATAACTGACCGGACGGTCCAGAGTTGCTAACTGTTCAACACAACACGTGACTAACGGTTGGTTCATAAGAGCCTCTCTCTCCTCAGATAATTGATCCCCGTGAAAGGACTTGTGCCATGCTTGAAATTCAGATGATCAAATCTCTGTTTCAACCAATAACCGTCACTTTCTGACCAAGAGAACCTAGATGCGGACAAACTGTTCAGGAAATAACCTTCTTTTATCTGTCCAATTCAGACCGCCAATGGACATCTTTAATCCCTTATTAATCTACTATAAATCTTCACCCTTGATTTTATTTTCGATCTAGTTTTGACTCAGAATGAGATCTAATATTAGCATTTTGAATCCTTTGAAAGTCTTGTCGGTGTTTTTTGCCCTTTTTGAGTTTCTGTGCTTGTGTACCACAGTGATGGGGCCGGGAGAGGGCAGGAAGCAGACCCTAGTCCACATAATTTCTATCCCATCAAAGGACTCTTGAAGTGGGCTGATTGTTCCTTACCCGTCACTCCTGGTTATTGCTATCACAGTCCTTCCACATATTGGAAGGTCTAAAGGATCTTTTTTTTTTAATATAAATTTATGTATTTTAATTGGAGGCTAATTACAATATTGTAGTGGTTTTGCCATACATTGACATGGATCCGCAATGGTTGTACGTGTGTTCCCCATCCTGAACCCCTCTCCCACTTCCCTCTAAAGGACCTTTTTAAATAGGCCTGCTAATGGCGTCTTCCTACATAGACATTACCCCCATTTTTAAGTTGTTTTTGTCCCCTAATTTCACAATCATGAGATTGCATGAAAAGGACTATTTTAATTTTCTCTGAATGTCTCATGTTTTTGTAGACTTTCGTCTTATTTTGTCTCAGATATTCATATTTATAGATGTATCCTCCATCAAACAAAAGTCCCTCTACCCTTTTAATCATTTTAGTGGCTTTTCCTTGGCTGTTATTTTTCACAGGATGCAGTGACTAACACTGCATACTGAGATCCATAAGGGAGTTCCTGAGGTCTTTGTTGAAGCTGATGTTTTTGTCATTATTCTGAAACCACCAGAACTTTTACTGGCATTTTGGATTTTACAAGAACTGATGTCTTGAAGGAATAACCTACAGCAGCTTCTGATCCCTTTCCTTGAGGGCAGCTGACAGTTCAGAGTTCATTGTGTTAAAGATGTCACCTGAATTGTCTCCTCCTGTGTGAACTGCCTTAGACTTGTCCACATGGCAAGTCATCTACCACTTTCCAGCCTACTCATATAGCTTTAGAAATGTTCCAAGAGGCACTCCCAATTGACTTGACATTTCACTATGTGGAAAGCAGAGAATAATTTGTGTACCTAGAAAAGTCTCAAAATATTCCTTTTTCTTAATAATTTATGAAATGTTAAATAACACTGATTCCCAGAGGATGCTACTAACATTGTTCAACCCTGAGAAGCCATTAATATTCCTACTTTTTGTTTTCTAAGTCAGTTTCCCATCCACAATTAAAAAAAAAAAATTGTCTAGTGATAACTTTTAAAATTGTCTTTGTTAGAGAAGTTGAAATCCTTGAGCCTTTTTTCACCACCACCACCACCACTGTGACCAACCAAATCTAAACCAACCACATCCTTACAGCAGCCTGCTAGTAGGCCTCTTCCAGTCTTGTCCCATTAGAGTCTGTTCCCCACACAGAGGGGGAGAGAGAGAGCCTGTTAGAAGGTCAGTCAGGTTACGTCACTCCTCTGCTCAGTACCCTGCAATGGCTCTGTCTCACTTGGCATAACATTCCAGCTCCTTAACGACTCTCTGTGGTTTGGTTCCACTCTCTTCCTTGCTTAATCTGCTCCAACCACACTTACTGGCTTTTTGCTGTTCCTTGAACACTCCACGCATGTTCCTACCTCAAGGCTTTCGCATTAGCCACTGCCTCTGCTTGGGATTCTTTCCCCTCAAATATCTATTTTTCTTTAAAGTGTTACCCCTACCTGCCATATTTTATGCCTGTTTCTTGTCCATCTCCATCCCCTAGAATGTAAATTCCACATTTCCAGAATGTAAATGTAAGGCAAGGATTTTGTCAGTTCTGTCTCTGCTCTTCTCACCTAGAACAGTGCTTGGCACACAGTAGGTTCTTAATATATGCTGAATGAGAGAATGAAGAATATAAACTATTCTTGTCTTTTGGTTCTAAGTTGTTCACGCGTGTTTTTTGTTGGAAAAGATGATAGAAACCATTTTTCCAATCCCTGGCGGGTGTGTCCACCTTACCAAAGAGCCTATAAGCTTATTTATGCTCTTTGTTGAAAAATAGCCTTCCTTTCCTGGGAAGGAATGTCCTCTTCAAACCCTTTTGCAGCTTCAGAGGGATTAACTTGTACCTAAAATGATGAGGGACGGAGGTCATCCACCTAGCCACCTGTCTATCAAAAGGTGATAGCTGTGGCAGCAAGACCACCCTCACACCAAACTTAAGGTGAAAATCATTGGTTCTAAGGGGTGCATGGAGCACTTTTGGTAGAGACCCTTAGTGATAGGTACTGACTGGTCCATTATACTGGTGCTTCTTATACTTTTTTAAAATTTATTCATTTTTGGTTGTGCTGAGTCTTCGTTACTGCCCAGCAGGGGCTACTCTTTGTTGCGGTGTGCATGCTTCTCATTGCAGTAGTTTCTCTTGCTACGGAGCACAGGCTCCAGAGTGCCCGGTCTCAGTAGATGTGGCCCAAGGGCTTGGCTGTCCCATGGCATGTAAGATCCTCCCAGACCTGTGTCCCCTGCATGAGCGGGTGGGTTCTTAACCACCGGGCCACCAGGGAAGTCCCTCTCATACTTTAATGTACATGTGAGTCACCTGGAGATCATGTTATAAGTCTAGATTCTGATTTAGTAGGTCTGGGGTAGAACTTACGTGATAGAGGATGAGATGGTTGAATGGCATCATTGACTCAATGGACATGAGTTTGAGCAAACTCTGGGAAATGGTGACGGACAGGGAAGGCTGGCGTGCTGCAGTACATGGGGTTGCAAAGAGTCGAATATGACTGAGCGGCTGAACAACAGCAACAGCTGCCTCCCAGGTGACCCTGATGCTTGTAGACTGCACTTTGGAGACCTTTTGCTCGTGGAACAGAGTGACCTATGATCCTTAAATTTATTTCAAAATTTATTTATTATTTTGAAACTGTAAGTAGAAAATTTCAATGTTGTTTGGCTGCAAGTTTTTAACTGTTCCCTCTTTAACTTCATCTTCATTCAGAAGAGAGTAAAAAAACTTAGATTAGAGCAAAGAAGAGTTTGGAGCAAAGGGAATGAGCTATGTCTGGGTTGCGTGTGGACTCAAAAGAGGTGATTCTATCTCAATCCTTAGTGAAAGTTCCATGGAAGAGTTAAACCAAGAATGGAGACATACAGGGAAAGAAAAAAACCTAAAGGACATTTCAGAGTAACAGCTACAGAGGGAGATAAAAATCAAGAAAAAAAAAAGCCTTTGGACTAAGTTCCAAAGAGATCACTGAAAGTGAAAGTGAAGGGCCTGACTCTTGTGCCCCCCATGAAACAGCCCGCCACGCTCCTCCGTCCATGGGATTTTCCAGGCAAGAATGCTGGAGTGGGTTGCCATTTCCTTCTCCAGGGGATCTTCCCAACCCAGGGATTGAACTCAGGTCTCACGCATTGCAGGCAGACTCTTTACCATCTGAGCCACCAGGGAATCCCAGAGATCACTAGCAGACTTTAATCTCAGCGTAGGAGTGGAGTGGACTCTGCTAAGAGAAGAATTAAGAAATGAGAGCAAGAAGCAGACTTCACAAGGCACCGCAGAAAGTTGGACTGCCAAAGGAATGGTGAGGTCAAACTGGGATCCAACAGCAAAAGGGCTTTTTCAGCACCTAAACAACCACTGAGAGAGTCAACTGATCAGTCAACTGAGAGAGATCATAACTGATCTAAGCAAAAAGACTGAAGAAGCAAGAGGTTATAGGAATAAAGAAAGAGAGAGTAGAGTCTGAAGGGGTGGAAGGAAGATAAAGCATTTCTTTCCTAGGAATTTATTCTAAGAAAGTCAGTTAAAAAGAGGGAGGGGGAAAGCTCTGTATACAAAGGTATTATTTGCCTTGTAACCAATAACAAACGGGGTAAATCAAAAGATTACAAAGGTTTAAACATGAGAAGATGGTTATACAAATTATGGCATGTGGTTTGTAAACTTGAACCAGGCTATGTCATTAAATCGTGCAAATTTGCATGCTACATAGCACGTCAAAAAGGTTTATGAAGTGATGTCCAGCAGGGAAAAGGCAGAATGCAAAAAGTCTTTGCCTGATTTCAATAAAAATACACTTGAGTCTTATCAAAGAGTAGAAGAAAACATGGAAAATTTTAGCAACTTTTGTTAGTATAATTATACATCTTTTTCTTTCTAGAATTCTTCTCTAATGCTACCATATTTTTATCCTTATGAAATATATGTCATAGAATAAATTAGGGGGTATCGAGACTTCCTTGGCAGTGGTTAAGTCCAGTGGTTAAGGCTCTGTGCTTCCACTGCCGTGGGTACGGGTTTGATCCCTGGTCAAGGAACTAAGATCCCACATCCCCCATAGTGGGCCAAAAAATATAAGTAAGCAAGTAAATAAATAAGTTAGAGGGTGGCAGACTTTTTCTATAAAGGGCCAGGCTGTAAACAGTTTTCAGCTTTGCAAAATTATCAAGGCTGTGTTCCAATAAAGCTTCATTTGTAACTACAAAAATTGGAATTCTATGTGATTTTCCCAAGTTAAAAAATATTCTTCTTTCAATTTTTTCCAACTATTAAAATATGTAAAAAACCATTCTTAGTTCACAGACCATGCAAAAATACTGTACCAGATTTGGCTATGGATGCAGTTTGCCAGCCCTTCAGTAAAGAATAAAGAATAAATAGCATTTGAGAATAAGACCAAGAAACAAAAAGACCTTCCAAGTCCCCATTTTGCCCCTCCTTGGTCCCACGGCTCCCTCCCTCTCTCCAGGGGAAACCGCAATTCGCTCTCTTCCATGTTACACACTTCTACTATATACGCTCAGTCGTGTCCGACTCTTTGCGACCCCATGGACTGCAGCCCACCAGGCTCCTCCGTCCATGGGATTTTCCAGGCAAGAGTACTGGAGTGGGGTGCCATCGCCTTCTCCTTACTATATATGCGCCTCTCTATAAACAACATGCTTTTCATGTTTTGAAACTTTATAAATAGCAACACACTGTACATATGCTTCAGCAACTGGCTTTTTTCACTCTGCATTCTGTTGATACAAAGAGCTCTAGTTTGCTCATCTTAACTGCCCTATTGTGTTCCATAATGTAAATATTCTTCAATTGCCATCGCCAGTTATTTCTATTTTGAGCTGTGCTCAGTCAACATTCTTCTACACATTACCAGGCGCACAATTTTCTCTCGTGTGGTGTTTTTCAAAGGACAGCTTGTCAACTGTTATAGTGAGTTGAAATACATTTAAAAGTTGGCACTTTTCATGAAATAGAATAAATGGGGACATTTATACCTGATACACAAAATTGACAATGTTGTGTCAATTATATCTCAATGAAAAAAGGAAAAGAATAGACAGGATTAGAAAAGATCAGAGTGTTGCATGTAATAGGAAAAGGCATTATTGTGCAAAAATTTTATTTCCACTTTTTACACACTTATACATATATGTGTATGTGTGTACTTGGTTGTAACGTAAAACATATATCTCAGTAAGAGATTGTTGTCACAAAGTTTGAAAAACCACTGCTTTAAGGTGCTGAGAGATACCCAGGAAAAACATGCTGGATCATAGAATGTGCACAATTTCTACTTAACTAGACACTGAAAAACACTCTCCAAAATGGTTTTTCCAATTTACACTGGTCCTCACGGCAATGGGTAAGAGTTACCATTGCTTCACATCCTCACCAGTAGTAGGTTTTTCTCATGAGATATTAAATACACCACATGCACAAAAGATTGTATAACACTAATATGTATAGTTTGATGAATAACAGTAACATTTCCCTGAACGTCCCCCACTCCCCACGCTATGCAGCAGGACATCACCAGTACCTTAGGTGCCTCCTGGGAGTCGCTTCCCCTCTGGGCATTCCCCTGCCTTCAAGTGTAACCACTGTGCAGAATTTTGTATTAAACATCCTCTGTGGATGTATATTTTTGACCTGTTTTTGTAACCTTAAATAATGTATTGTTTATATTAATGATTTGATGATAGTGTGTGGTATTCATTCTCCTGTTGCTTGCTTCTTTTAGGCAACAGGATGGTTTTGAGATTTATCCATGTTGATAGATTATAGCTGTAATTCACTCGTTTTCACTGCTGTATAATATTCCATTTTATAAATAGCACCACTTACCTATGTTACTACCAATGAGTATTTAACTGTTCCAGGTCGACCTGCAGCCCGAAGCATAGTGAGAAAAATAGATGCTTGTGGTTGTAAACCACTGGATTTTCCTTCGTTAAGGTGGCCATAACTGATTAGTACAGAGTGAAATGGAAAAAAAGTAAGAGGGGAAAGAGAGCTAGGAGTACCCTTTCAAGAAGCTTAGCTGTGGGGAATTCCCTGGCAGTCCCATGGTTAGGGCTCAGCATTATCAGTGCTAGGGACTTTGTTCAGCCCCTAGTTGAGAAACTAAGATCCCATAAGCAATGCAGTATGGCAAAAACAAACAAATGAAAAACAGCTTAGCTGGGAGGAGATTGAGAATCTAGTTTCCTCCTCTTCCTCCCTGCCATCATTGCTGTTCTATTGTAGTTCTTTAGATGCCTATAATATAAACGCCTTTCCCATGTATGGAGAATTTTTCACTCTATGAAACCTTGTGGGAAGCAGAGCCCACCTACCAGTATTGCAGCTAAAAATGGCAGCTACTTGCTTTCCCATCCTTTCTTGTGAACTAAGTCAAGTGCACATGTCATAGGCTCTGCGGATGAAACTTTCCCAAAGTATACTTTGAATCAGGAGGAGCTTATGATGCAAAGAAAAAAGAGAACAAGAGAACTCATTCCTGGTGAGCAGTACCAGTTGTGACAGCAACACCCAACTTAAGGGAAAAGCTCTGGCAGCAGCAATACCTAGAGTCTTTTGCCAGAAGGCCTCTCAGTGTAACTTTGGCATCAGACGCTCATCACTGGCAGCAGCAGAGTCTTCAGCGGCCCAGCTCTGTGGCATGATATTGGCTGCCATCCTGTAAGCAAAACCTCCGAATGTGGTGTGATAGATGATGGTATCAATGCCCCAGTTCTTCACCTTTCCTTGCATCTGTGTTATCTTGTGGGACCTTCTCATTCTAACTCTTGACTCAGTCTTGTGACTTGCTGTGATCAAGGGATTTTAGCAAGCATTATACAAGCAGAGGGCTTCCCATGTGGCGCTAGTGGTAAGGAACCTGCAGGCCAGTGCAGGAGACGTAAGAGACTTGGGTTCAGTTCCGGGATCGGTAAGATCCCCTGCAGGAGGAAATGGCAATCCACTCCAGTGTTGTTGCTTGGAGATTCCCATGGACAGTGGAGCCTGGCGGGCTACAGTCCATAGGGTTGCAAAGAGTTGAACTCGACTGAAGTGACTTAGCATGCAGGCAGGCATACAAGCAGAAGCTTGGAAACCATTCACGTGGCTGCACTTGCTCTCTGGCTTAGTTTGTGTGCGATTATATAACAAAATTCTCCAGACTGAGTGGCTTGTAAACAAGAGATATTTATTTCTCACATTTCTGGAGGCTGGAAGTCTAAGATCAGAGTGCCAACATGGCCTGGTTTTGGCAAAGGCTGTCTTCTGGGTTGCAAACTGCCGACTTCTTGCCATGTCCTCACACAGAGGAAGGAGCAAGGGATCTCTCTGGTACTTGTTCATTCAGAAAGGCTCCACCCTCCTGACCTAATCAATTCCCAAAGGCCCTACCGTCTAATACCATCTCACTGGGCATTAGGTTTTCAACATATGAATTTGGGGAGGACAAAAGCATTCAGTAGATAGCACCCTCACTGCGGGCCTCTGCCATTGCAACATGTCTAGGCTAGCCTGTTGGATGATGAGAATCACTTGGACCTAGGCCAGGTCTCTCTGAGTTATCCCAGCTGAGGCCATCCTAAGTCAGCCAACAGCCAGTTGACCCTCAGGCATATGAATGAACTCAGCCAAAATCAACAAAACTGTTTAGTCAACCAACAGTTGACCCCAGACATCAAGTAAGTCCAGCTGAAATCAGCCCAGCTCAGCCCAGCCCCAGAGAAGCTGAACCCCGCAGACTGGTGAACTAAGTACTGTTCATTGTTACATGCTGCTGTGGTTTTGTGGTTATTTATGTAGCATTGTTGTGGCAATAAATAACTGACCCTTTGCACACATCTATGAGCTATGACTTTTCTGCTTAAATCAGCCAAGAGCCAGTATTTGTTGCTTGCCCTGACGCCAAGACTGAATGTAAATAAGAGAGAAACACAGGGTCAAAGGAGAGATTGTTTGAGCTGGAAGAGACTTTGGCATGCTTACAGGCAAAGGATTGGAGGCAGTAGTGTTTGTTAGGACATGAGTTTGGGTGCAAATTAACAGTGCTTTAACCCTGACAGAGGGCTTCCCAGGTGGCTCAGCTGGTAAAGAACCCACCTGCCAATGAAGGAGATGCAAGAGACAAGGGTTCGTCCCCTTTAATTGGGAAGATCCCCTAGAGGAGGGCGTGGTTACCCACTCCAATGTTCTTGCCTGCAGAATTCCATGGACAGAGGAGCCTGACAGGCTACAGTCCGTGGGGTTGCAAAGAGATGGACACAACTGAGCGTGCACATGTGCACACGCACACATCACCGTGATAGAAGTTTAGTTTCCCTCGGTCACCTAAGAGCCTGGGTAAGAGTGGCAGCCCTGCCCTGTGAATCTTCAGAGGCCTAGATCCTCTGTGTTTATCATGTCCTTGTCCAGTTGGCCCGAGGTCACCCTCTACTCCCCCTACTCCATCCACAGTTCAGCTGTTGGGAAAGGAAAGATGACTTTCTCCTTAATACGTGGTGTGTGCATGCTTAGTTATGTTTGACTCTTTGCCACTCGATGGACCGTAGCCCTCCAGGTTCCTCTGTCTGTGGGATTCTCCAGGCAAGAATACTGGGTTGCCATGCCCTCCTCCAGGGGATCTTGCCGACCCAGGGATCAAACCCGTGTCTTCTGCATTGCAGGCGGATTCTTTACCCCTGAGCCATCAGGGAAGCTGGTCCCATTCATTTCTCCCCCTTTCAACCTATTCTCAGGAACTGGACATATGGCCACACTCAGCTGGCAGGGAGGCCAGGAAAGGCAAACCTTATTCTGGCCAACCGTGTATATATCCCTGCTTCTGTGGAAGAAGGGGAAAACAAATACTAATAGTTCTTCCCGTGTCAGTGAGGAAAAGGGGATAATTAATGGAACAGGATCTCTGTGATTGACTTTATTAGCCATTTCCTCCCTCCTTCCTTGGGAAGGGGATTCATTGTTTTTGGAGAGGTGGGACAACTGTGTTCCCAGTTGGCATGAATCATGATATGTCTTAACCAGTTATGGCAATCCTACTGAGCTTATCAGAAACTGACTTCCACAGCCTCCCCTGCAGTGTTGGGTGACCATGTGACCCAGCTCTGGCCAGTGAGCCAGGAAAAGAAGGCTGCTGAGGGTTCTGGGAAGTGGTTTCCTTCCTATGAAAGACAAATGCAGAGGAGAGTTTGGCGCTCTCCTGCTTGTGGTACTGATGTGAGACTTCTGACCACAAAAGAAAGGTCAAGAGAATCGCAAATACCAAACTAGAGCCCTGGCACCCTCTTGAGGATTCACATGACCTTGAGGGATGAGTATGAGCGAGCCAGGTGGAGAAGGGGAGGAAAGACATTGGAGGAAATGAGAGTATTATATACACAAGGAGGAATGCACAGAGATGTTCCTGGAAAGTTGGATCAGAGTCAGATGGTGAGGACTTTGTAAGCAGCAGTGTGATTTATTGTCCAAATTGCCTCATTCATAGCTGGGACTGGTTTCCTGTTTGTTGACTGATTTACCACAAAGCATGACGGGCATCTTCCTTTTGTAGGTTTAAGAGGACTGCCTATCTCTTCCCCTATTAGAGAGTTAAAATACTTTTGTTTTGGAAAATCTAGGCTCTCAAAGGCAGAGATCTTGATTATGTGGGTGGGTCGGGGTATAGATCTGAAAAGATGAGCGAGCAGGGAATCACTTCCGACTCCTACAGTGAATGGGGTTTCCCTACCCTCGGGGAATGGAGAAGTGCCTAGTTCTGCCCACCTTGGGACCCGTGTTTGACCCCGGAGCGACAGGATGATTGATGGGTTGGCTGCGTGGACCCCAGGCTGGGGACTGAGCTGTGAGCCACAGCCTTTGGGGCTATGAGCAGTGGGACCACTGAGGCTAGGACATCAAGCCTCTCACACTCTCACATGACTGACCACACAGCCTGAAGTCCAGAGCCCTTCCATGAGATTCTAGAATTGGGTGAACCTGGGAATTCAATGTGACTCCCTCAAGGGGAGAGAGAAAAACACTTTGAGATAGAATTTTCCCCTAACTCCTTGAGGAAGATGACTGAGTCCGACTTTATATTACTTTTTTAAAAATAAAAGATAGAAGAGGGGACTTCCCTGGTAGTTCAGTGGTAAAGAATCTGCCTGCCAATGCAAGAGACACGAGTTCAATCCCTGGTCCAGGAGGATCCCACGTGCTGCAGAGCAGCTAAGCCTGCGTGCCGCAAATATTGAGCCTGTGCTGTAGGGCCTGGGAACCACAGCTGCTGAGCCTGTGAGCCCTAGAGCCCGTCCACAGCCAAAGAAGCCACCACGATGAGAAGTCTGTGCTCTGCCGCTGGAGAGTAGCCCCTGCTTGGTGCAACTAGAGAAGAACCCACACAGCAATGAAGATGCAGCATAGCCAAAAGTAAACTAGTAAATAATTTAAAAATAATAGTAATAAAACTGCTTTCTTGCACTAGAGTGTCCGATTATGGTACAAATTCCTTCTGTGGTATATATACAAAGCCGAAGGAGAGGGAGTGAGAAGGGTTCATAAATTATCTCAGCAGTTTGTTTTTTTTTTAAGTTGATAGATTTATTTTAAAGAGAGTGTAGAAGATGTATCTCAAAGAACTCAAGCTCCTATATATGCGAATTATCCATTTTCATTTTAAAAAATCCAATTAAATTGGCCTGATACTGCCAGGCTAGGAGGAAATCCAACCTCCATTATGACCAGAGCTCCCCTGGCCCTCAGGGATGCCTCGGAATCCAGAGGCAGAACCTGGTGCCAGAAACAGGGGCCAAGCTCTTACCCACAGCCATCATGGGGCTGTGGGCAGCTGCCTTGTACAACCCACAGAACAGAGACTTGAAGCCCACCAGCCCCTGTTTTAAACCCCACATAAGGTGTTAAAAAAAATAAATTCTTGAGGGAATTCCTTGGCTGCTCAGTGGTTAGGACTCTGCACTTTCACTGCTAAGGGTAAAGGTTCCCCAATCCCTGATTGGGGAACTAAGATCCCACAAGCCGCATGGCACAGCCAAAAAAAACAAATAGGACAAATATGTTCTAAACCAGGGATGTACATTTACTTTTGGTGGGAGAGTGAATTTGTAGCAAGCATTTGGTGTTTTGCTTACATCTAGTATTTTTACAATTGTTTTTATATATATAGCTCTGGGACTTCCCTTCCTATACAGAGTGTGCAGGTTTGGGCCCTGATCACAGAGCTAAGATCCCAGTGACTCATGCCAGAAAACCAAAACCTAAAACAGAAGCATTATTGTAACAAGTTCAATAAAGACTTAAAAAAAAAAGGTCCACAGGGACTTCCTGGTGATCCTCGCAGTGCTGGGGACTCAGGTTCAGTCCCTGGTCAGGGAGCTAGGATCCCACATGCTTTGGAGCAGCTGAGCCTGAACCCCACAACTCCTGGGCCCGTGTGTCTCAGTGAAGGACCCTGAAAGATGCAACGAAGATTCCAGATGCCACAGCTAAGATCTGATGCAGCTAAATAAATGAACAAATATATTTTTAATGGTTCACATCAAAAAACAAAACCTTTTAACTGACATAGGTGACTTAGGCTCTTCTTTTTCTTTTTTATTTATTTGGCTACACTGGGTCTTAGTTGCAGCATGTGGGATCTAGTTCCCCGACCAAGGATGAAATCTGGGCCCCCTGCGTTGGGAGCACAGAGTCTTAGCCACTGGACTGCCAGAGAAGTCTACTTTATAATGTGTTCATTGCTATTAGTTATTTCCCTGCCTCAACCCAATAATGCCAGAGATCCAGCTGAAGGGAGCTGGGAGCAACATCCTCTGTTGGAATCACAAGTTGAATTGTGAAAAGAACTAAAAATATTGAGGGCATTCCTTGGCTTCCCAGTGGTTAGGGCTCTGCGATTTCACTGCTAAGGGTAAACGTTCAATCCCTAACTGGGGAACTAAGAACTAAGATTCCCCAACTAAGAACTAAAGTTCTTACCATAATTGTGTGAGTCTAAGATATTATCAAATGCAAGATGCATTAAGATTTCAGATATCACTGAGAGAAAAATACTATTAATTATGCCTTCATGCTTTCTTGCCACTTTGTATTTTTTTTATTCTCTACTTATCAAAATGATTCTAGGCTTATTTATCTTTTATTTATTTTGGCTGCACCAAAAGCCTGCATGAAAGGTCTTAGTTCCCTGACCAGGGATCAAACCCATGCGCCCTATATGGGGAACACAGAGTCTTAACTAATGGACTGCCAGGGAAGATAGTTTCAGACTTATTTAGATGTAGGTTTTTTGTATTTTTTGTTTATTTATTCATTTTTGGCTGCACTGGGGTTTTGTTGCTTTGCAAGGGCTTTCTCCATTTTTGGCAAGTGGGGGTACTCTTCATTGTCATGCACAGGCTTCTCAATGCAAACGTTTCTCCTGATGCAGAGCCCAGGCTCCAGGTGCGTGGGCTTCAGTATCTGTGGCTCATAGGCTCTAGAATTTGGGCTCAGTAATTGTGGAGCACAGCCTTAATTGCTCCATGGCATATGGAATCTTCCTGGGCCAGGGATTGAACCCATGTCCCCTAGGCTGGCAGGTAGATTCTCATCCACTGGGCCGCCAGGGAAGTCCCTAGACAGAGATTTTAAAATCACATATTGATATTTATAAAAATATTCAACTTTAGAAGTAATCAATAAAATACAAAAAGATGCTCTCTCAGTGTTGACATCCGTAGCATATTTGCTTTTGTCCCTATGCCTGTTGCCTCATGGTAACAAAATAACTGCTGAGGTTCTAGGCATCATACCACATTCAAGCTAAGAAGAAAGAAAATGGAGATAGTGTTACCTAAAAACTGAGTTTGCTTCTTGGTAGGTGCCAATAGACACAACCAAGCCAAAGATAGGGAGAAGGAAGGATTTATTATTACTGGCAGCAAATAAGAACACTGGGGATCTTTTCCAAAGCAATGTCTCCCTGAACAGCGAATTGGGGAAGTTTCAAGCTCAGGGTACATGCATATTTATGAGAGGGCTTGAGCAGAGGAGAATTCAGCATAGAACTGGGGCCAAGGTTGACAGAGTCCAAGCTTTAGTTGACCTAAAGTAGACTTCTGTTAGCAAAGAAGAGGAAATGGATATTGGGAGGGAAGCTGATATCTTCTGCAACACAACTTAATAAATAGTAGTTTTACATACATAATAAATAGTAGTTACCCCTTGGCATAAAGCAAAAATGACAATAGCAAAAACTCTTATATAGTACAATGCTTACCATGTTCCAAGCACTGTTCTGAATGTTTTAAATATATTAACTTGTTTAAGCCTCGCAGCAACCTTATGAGGTAAATACTGTTACTATCCTTGTTTTGTTTTAGTGTTTTTTTTTTATCATACTTCTTATGCTCATGGTTAGACTTATCATAATCTTTGGTGCATGACATAGCCCTAACTGATCCATGCATAACTCCTTTATTTACTTTACAATTATTAGTTATTTTTAATAAAGTAACATTTACCCTCAAATCCTCTACCCAAAGTAAAATTAGGATCTTGTCAGTAAATCAGATATGACTATATAATCTCCCCAACCCATTTCACTTCCTCCCCTGGCCCGAGGTGATGGTCATTTAGAATCCTAAGTTCATCATTCCTTCATTTTCCTTATATAGTTTTGTAGTTTTATCGCATCTAGATATAGAGTCCAAAAATTGTGTATGTGTGTGTGTAACATACCTATAGTCGCTTTTAACTGTATATCTTCTTTTGGTACTTTTTCATTTGCTATTGCATTAGTAAGATTCATTCCAACTGTTCTGTGTTGCTACAGTAATTCATTTTGATGACTGCTTAACCTCCCATTGTGTGAATATGTAGCAGTTTATTCATCTTCAAACAATTCTTTACTGAAGTACCTACTATGTTCTTAGTGACTTTTTCCTTTTCTAGTTATCCACTGGACTAACTCTATCATATCCGGGATTGCTAAAGGCTTCATGTAATTTGAGCAGTTTTCTTCATCATTTTTAATCGCTGCATGAGATCTTGCAAGACTCGCAATGATGCTTTGCAAATTATTTGCTTTGTGTCATCAGTTATTTACATTGGGCTCTCAGAGAGAGGCTGAACAATAAAGACTTGATTTGATGGGCTTGGTGCACACATAGAACCCTTAGTTTCAGCCTAGAGGAATGTTGTGGTGATAGGGGAAAATGGGGAACATCAGTTCATTGGTGAATATTTCCTTGTTATGGTCACTTTTCCTTCCCTGGTCAGCCTGGCAAATGTGGAAGTTTGGATTTTGACCACTGAGATAACAAGAATCCCCTGCACCTCAGAAAATTCCCTAAAACTCCTGACGCAAAAGGTAGAATCCATTTCTCCTCCCTTTGAAAATGGCCCAGCCTTGGTGACTCACAAGAATAAAGTGCAGCATTATTTACAATAGCCAAGACATGGAAACAACCTAAATGCCCATCAACAGTTGACTAAGGAAAATGTGATATATATATATATATATGATATATGCACGTATATCATATATATAATGGAATGGTATTCAGCCATAAAAAAGAATGAAATGATGCCATCTGCAGCTACATGAATAGACCTAGAGATTATCATACGAAGCAAAGTAAGTCAGACAGAGAAAGACAATACCATATGATATCACTTACGTGTGGAATCTAAAATATGACACAGATGACCCTAGCTGCAAAACAGGGACAGACTCACGAACACAGAGAACAGACTGTGGTTGCCAAGGAGGAGAGCTGCATTGAGAGTCTGGGATGAGCAGATATAAACTATTCTGTATAGGATGGACAAACAAGGTCCTACTGTATAGCACAGGGAACTCTATTCAATATCCTGTAATAAACCACAATGGAAAAGAATATGAAAGAGAATATACACACACACACACATACACACATAACTGAATCACTTTGCTGTACACCAGAAACTAACATTGTCAATTAACTACACTTCAAAAAAAGAGAAGAGAATGGAGTACAGTAGAAGCAAGCCTGTGCAGCTTCCAAGGCCAAGTTGAAACAAGGTGATACAGCTGCCCCTAGTTCACTCTTCTGGGGACATGTGCTCTGGAGAAGCCAGCCAGCAAGAGGTGGAGAAACCCAGATGAGTCCACACAGAGAGACCACATGAAAAGTCCTATATGGAGAGGGACCGAGACCCCCAACAGACAGCTGGCAGCAATCGCCAGACCTGTACGTGAATGAGTCTTCAAGGAGAGGTCCCCCAAATTCGTGAGTGGTGACGATCTCCTGGATGTGTCCCGTCCAAATTCCTCATCATGTACAGGGTTAAGCTAACCTCCAGAGTCCTCCGCTCACAGAATCCACATGCATAATAAATAGGTGACTTATTTGTCTTATGCTACTGAGTTTTGAGGTAATTTGTTATGTTGTTGTTGTTGGTTGCTGAGTCGTGTCTGACAGTTTGACGATCCCATGGACTGCAGCCCACCAGGCTCCTCTGTCCATGGTATTTCCCAGGCAATGATACTAGAGTGGGTTGCCATTTCCTTCTCCAGGGGACCTTTCCAATCTAGGGGTCCAACCCTCGTCTCCTGCATTGGCAGGCAGGTTCTCTACTGCTGGGCCACCAGGGCAGCCCATACTTTATTATAATAACTAGTAAAGTTACAGAAAGAGAAAAAAGTAACCAGTACACCCAATTTTAAAGATGTGGGGACTTCCCTTGGTGATCCAGTAGGTGAGACTCTGAGGCCCCACTGCAGGGGGCATGGGTTCAATCCCTGGTTAGGGAACTAGGCTCCTACAGGCTGTGTGCCACAGCCGAAGAAAAATGAAGTGCGGAGGGAGTTCCCTGGTGGTCCAGTGGTTAGGCCTCCATGCTTCTATTGCAGGGGGTACAGGTTCCATCCCTGAAGTTGGGGAACTAAGATCCCACAAGTTGCGCAGCAAGTCCAAAAGAAAAAAAAGATGTGGAAGCCAAGGCCTGGGAAGGATAAGTACACAGTAAATGGAGAAGCTAAGCAGAAATAACAATATTCTTGCCTGGGAAATCCCATAGACAGAGAAGCCTGGCAGGCTACAGTCCATGGAGTCAAAAGAGTCAGACAGGACTTGGCGACTAAACAACAGTTTATACTTTAAAATGGTTAAGGTGGTGAGTTTTAAGTTATGTGTATTTTACTGCAGATAAAAATAGAATTTAAACATTTGAATAATTAAATGATTGCAGAAACTGTCATAACCATGCTTGTTTCATAATGTGGTATTTTTGTCGTTCTGTTGGTCCTGCTGGTTCTCCCAGTGCCTCGTTCCCTATATGCTCAGGTATTTTCCACTTTGTACTAGTCATTGTCCCTGGAGAATTACTAAGGTAATTCTTTAAGGACCCGCTCAAAGATGTATCCCTCCAGAGAGGATGTGAGCTCGTTTCTCCCAGGCATTTGGAGACACTCCCAGTTTAGGACTGCTTTATTTTTTGTTTTATTTTTGGCCACGCTGGGTCTTCATTGCTGTGAACAGGCTTTCTCCAGTTGTGGCGAGAGGGGCCTTCTCATTGCAGTGGCTTCTCTTGTTGCACAGCACGGTCTCTGGGACACACAGGCTTCAGTACTTGTTCATAGAGCCCTGGCTCAGTAGTTGTGGTGCAGGGCTTAGTTGCCCTGCTGCATGTGGAATCTTACCAGACCAGGGATTGAAACTGTGTGCCCTGCATTGGCAGGCAAATCCTTAACCACTGGACCACCAGTGAAGTCCTAGGACTACTTTAAACTAGATTTATTACTTAGAAGTTTTTTTAAATACTTCACTTAATTTGGGCTACAAATCTGTGAAAAGTTAGTTACAGTAACAATGTCTCAAGGAGCATTTTCTCCTGAAATGTTCAGTTAAGTTTCCTTGGAGTCTCCTGGGAGAGGATGGGGGCAAGTTTACTTCTGATTCCCCTTTACTGTAATCATAACCCTTTGGGGTCATGACTAATATAGGGAAGGCCTTCTAATAGACTCCCCACCTTGGTGGACCCTGAGCTTTAATTTCGTCCCACGTTACGTTGCAGAGTTCTCATAATGAAATTCAAGTTTGCCCAGATTGTCAAAGGGGCTTCCCAAGTGGCGCTGGCGGTAAAGAACCTGCCTGCCAATGCATGAGACTTAAGAGATGTGGGTTTGATGCCTGGGTAGGGAAGATCCCTGGAGGAGGGCATGACAACCCACTCCAGGGTTCTTGTCTGGAGAATTCCATGGACAGAGAAGCCTGGGATCACAAAGAGTCGGACAGGACTGAAGCGACTAAGCACGCACACACAGATTGGCAAATACCCTCAGAGCAGATCATGCTTGCTTACCTGTCCCAGCTCCTGAAGTCCTATAGTCTTTTTTTTCTCCTCCTTCCTATCTTGTCAGTACTTCTGTACTTTCAAGACTATTTAAAAACTATTTTATCCAGCAATTTTTAGGTTTTTTTTTTTAATCAGCAAGTTGGCTCCACTAATTAGCAATCGAAGGTCCTTCTGCTCTATCTTCTCTTTCTTTTTATTGATTTCTGTTCTTTTATTTCTTTCCTTCCTCCTGTCTTTTTTTATTCATATCATTGGTTGGATTTTTCCCCCAACTCCCTGAGTTGAATGTTAGCTCATTATTGTCTTTTCTTTTTCCATGATAAGGCTATTCTATTTTAAGGTTTTAAATTTCCCTTAAAGTACACCTTTCATCGTATTCCTCAAGTTTTGATGCATAGTGGAGGAGTGATTCCTCAGAACCCAATGTTTTCATCCACTCACCCAGCAAGGCTATCGTGCCACTACCGTGCCTCTTCTCCTGAGATACCTGCACTGAAGGTCTGGATAATGCGGCCAATTTTCCCCTTCAGGAGGCAGCAATGACAACCCAGGGCAAAACTGGAAGAGATAAAGAGCACAACTTAACTTGCTTTATTCAGTATTTTAGGCTTCCCTGGCGGCTCAGATGGCAAAGAGTCTGCCTGCAGTGCGGGAGACCCGGGTTTGATCCCGGGATCAGGAAGATTCCCTGGAGAAGGAAACGGCAACCCACTCCAGTATTCTTATCTGGAAAATCCCATGGATGGAGAAGCCTGGTCAGCTACAGTCCATGGGGTTGGAAAGAGTTGGACATGACTGACTCTTTCTTTCTTTCTTATTCAGTATTTTCCAATCCTGGCTACAGATGAAAATCACTAGGAAGTTTTTAAAAATACTGATATCTGGGTCATACCCAGAGAATGTTCTAGCTGGTGTGGAGTAGGGACTGTCAGTGATTATAATGGGAAGCCGGGGTTGAGGACCACTCCTCCAATTTATCTGCTCACTGCCACCAGCCTGGGACTGCCTCTTCCTTCCTCCCCACTCAAACTCCCAAACAATTTTAAGCAGCCTTCTGTCTTCTCCAAGCTGTTACTGCCTGGTGCCCATATTTCTCTCCATTGTTTCTCCAGGTGAATTGGGGGAAGGAGGCAGAAGCCCTGGGTAATTTACCACATTGGCAGGAATGAGAATTATCCCCGGCCCCGCTATTGTTTGTCTTCACAGGAAGTCTCAGCATGAAACAGCAGCACTGGTGTGGCATGACTGCCAGAATGGGCTCCCTGTTGTCAGGGGTCTTTACCATCACCTCCGTGGACTTGTACCTCATCTTCGAACAGAAGTACCTAAGGAGAAACAATTGCACTGAGCAGATGTCACAGATCAAGAGCACAAGTATCCTGATAAAACTGTTCATCATCTGCTGGAGCCTGACTATTGTTGCCTTCCTATCTTTCATCACCATCCTCATCAGCTGCTTGCTGCTATACTCAGTGTACACCCACATGCACAGGGGCCTGGTAATCTACGTCGTTTGGATCCTTTTCTACGAAACTGTAAACATCGTGGTACAATGCCTTACCAATGACGGTTCTTCCATGGCGGAGGTCAGAATCATGCGCTGGTTTGGTCTGGTGTCCCGTATATGCATGCACTGTTTCTGGATGTTCTTTGTCATCACTTACGCCTACATGATCTACAAAAATAAAAGCCAGGGCAATATCATCTCCTACAACAGACGTGTTTCTACCAGCAGTGGAGACTTCCTGCCGCGGAAATCCAAGATAATCAACTTTTCCCGCCGCTACAGTGAGTAACATGGCCCTGTTCCACAATAGGTTCTCATGGTAGTTCATTTTCCATCTCATTCACTTTTCAGCAAGCAGAGACTCTACTGCCACCCTTTTCGGGGAGATACAGTGAGAAAAGGGATTACCATCACAGCTGGAACGCCTTGCTTGTAGAGGATGTTTGATTAGAGGACATTGTTATTTATCAAGCTCTCCTTGACTTCCTCTTTCCTTTTCTTGTCAGTACCGCCTTATTGGTCAAAATGAAGAGCAGCAGGGATGAAATGAAGCTGAATTGCAGTCTGGCAATCCTTTCACCTTAGTGTGTCTTCATCAGCCTTCAACTCACAGGTCTCTAGAATAGGTAAACCTGTATTTATATCCCAGATTGTTGTAGCAAAAAATATATCACTGGGGTCTTGAGGTGGTTTTCTGCTGCTTTTTCTCCCTGTGTCGTCTATACTGTATTCCAGATAAGTAAAAGAATAAAAATAGAGACAAATCATACTTCATTTTCTGTCTTGACCCTTCCTTCCTCTCCCCCAACAAAAACTGTCAAGGAGCATAAATGCACTTGTGATTAATCAAAAGCTATTTGTTAAACTCTTCTGTCAGTCACGGTGCAGGACACACTGTGTATATCTCCGCTGCAGGAGGATACAAAAAAGTATAAGATGTAATTCCTGACCTTGAGGATTTTGCAGTTTCGTGAGAGAGATTAAATCATGTTTATGTTTATGAATTGATTCGCCAACCACATAAGATGGTACAAGATTATACATTATCACATATCAACAAACTTCACTTTGAGTTCAGGGGTCAGGAAATGTCAGAAGCAGTTTAAGCCAGAATGGAAGACACACTGAGGAAACCTCTACTTCAGACAGCATACACCTTATGTTAGAGGTTTACTAATAGCTTTCTTGGAAGGACTGATGTTGAAGCTGAAACTCCAACACTTTGGCCACCTGATGCGAAGAGCTGACTCATTGGAAAAGACCCTGACCCTGGGAAAGATTGAGAGCAAGAGGAGAAGGGGACGACAGAGGATGAGATGGTTGGATGGCATCACCGACTCAATGGACATGGGTTTGGGTGGATTCCAAGAGTTGGTGATGGACAGGGAGGCCTGGCAAGCTGCAGTTCATGGAGTCCCAAAGAGTTGGACATGACTGAGCAACTGAACTGAACTGAATAGCTTTCTTGAGGTATAATTGATATACAATATATAGCACAGGCTTCCCTGGTGGCTTAGATGGTAAAGAATCTGCCTGCAGGGCAGGAGACCTGGGTTCAATCCCTGTTTGGGGAAGACCCCCTGGGGAAGGAAGTAGCAACCCACTCCAGTATTCTTGCCTGGAGAATCCCCATGGACAGAGGAGCCTGGAGGGCTGCAATCCATGGGGTCACAAAGAGTCGGACGCGACTGAGCGACTAAACCACAACCACAACAAATACATGTTTAAATAATACAATTTAGTAAGTTTTGGCATGAGTATATTCCAGTGAAGCCATCACCATAATTGAATGCATGAACACGTGTGTCACCCCCAAGAGTTTCCTCTTTATCCCTGTCTCCTGCCCCTTCCTGCACTACCGCCCCTGACCCTGCCACCACAAAGCACTGATTTGCTGATTTTCTCTATATGTTAGTTTGTATTTTCTAGAACTTAACATAAATGGAATCATAGAGTATATAATCTTTTTTGCCTGACTTCTTTTACTCAGGCTAAGCCCTTAAAGATTCGTTCATGTCATTATGTGTATTGCTAGTTCATTATTTTTTTTAATACTGATTTATTTGGCTGCCCTGAGTCTTGGTTGTGGCTTATGGGGTCTTTAATGACATGTGAACTCTTAGATGCTGCATATGGGATCTAATTCCCTGACCAGGGATGGAACCCAGGCCCCCTGCATTGGGAGCTTGGAGTCTTAGCCCCTGAACCACTGGAGAAATCCCTATAGCTCTTTCTTTATTGCTGAGTAGTATGCCATGGCAAGAATGTACCACAGTTAATCCATTTGCTCACTGGAGGACATAGAATGGTTTGTAGTTTGGGGCAATTAAGAATAAGAACAGTATAAACACTTGTGTATAAAACGTTGTGTGGACTTAAAAATTTCATTCTTCTTGAGTGAAGGTGGTGCTAGTGGTAAAGAACCCTCTGGCAGTGCAGGAGGTATTAGAGACAAGGGTTCAATCCCTGGGTCCAAAAGATCCCCTGGAGGAGGGCATGGCAACCCACTCCAGTATTCTTGCCTGGAGAATCCCATGGACAGAGGAGCCTGGCAGGTTACAGTCCATAGGGTAGCAAAGAGTCAGATATGACTGAAGCAACTTCAGTTCAGTCGCTCAGTTGAGTCCGACTCTTTGTGACTCCATGGACTGCAGCACGCCAGGCCTCCCTGTCCATCACCAACTCCTGGATCATACTCAGACTCATGTCCATTGAGTTGCTGATGCCATCCAACCATCTCATCCTCTGTCGTCCCCTTCTCCTGCCTTCAATCTTTCTCAGCATCAGGGTCTTTTCAAATGAGTCAGTTCTTTACATCAGGTGGCCAAAGTATTAGAGTTTCAGCTTCAACATCAGTCCTTCCAATGAACACTCATGACTGATCTACTTTAGGATGGACTGGTTGGATCTTCTTGCAGACCAAGGGACTCTCAAGAGTCTTCTCCAACACCACAGTTCAACAGCATCAATTCTTCGGTGCTCAGCTTTCTTTACAGGCCAACTTTCACACCCATACATGACCACTGGAAAAAACCATAGCCTTGACTAGACAGATCTTTGTTGGCAAAGTAATGTCTCTGCTTTTTAATATGCTGTCTAGGTTGGTCATAACTTTTCTTCCAAGGAGCAAGTGTCTATTAATTTCATGGCTGCAGTCACCATCTGCAGTGATTTTGGAGCTCATAAAAATAAAGTCTGTCACTGTTTCCACTGTTTCCCCATTTATTTGTCATGAAGTGATCGGACCAGCTGCTATGATCTTAGTTTTCTGAATGTTGAGCTTTAAACCAACTTTTTCACTCTCCTCTTTCACTTTCATCAAGAGACTCTTTAGTCCCTCTTCACTTTCTGCCATAAGGGTGGTGTCATCTGCATATCTGAGGTTATTGATATTTCTCCCAGAAATCTTGATTCCAGCTGTGCTTCATCCAGTCCAGCATTTCTCATGATGTACTCTGCATATAAGTTAAATAAGCAGGGTAACAATATACAGCCTTGATGTACTCCTTTCCTGATTTGGAACCAGTCTGTTATTCCATGTCCAGTTCTAGCTGTTGGTTCTTGACCTGCATACAGATTTCTCAGGAGGCAGGTCAGGTGGTCTGATAGTCCCATCTTTTTCAGAATTTTCCACAGTCAAAGTTGTGATCCACACAGTCAAAGGCTTTGGCATAGTCAATAACGCAGAGTCGATGTTTTTCTGGAACTTGCTTGCTTTTTTGATGATCCAGCGGATGTTGGTAATATGATCTCTGGTTCCTCTGCCTTTTCTAAGTCCAGCTTGAACATCTGGAAGTTCATGGTTCACATACTGTTGAAGGCTGGCTTGGAGAATTTTGAGCATTACTTTGCTAGCGGGTGAGATGAGTGCAATTGTGCGGTAGTTTGAGCATCCTTTGGCATTGCCTTTCTTTGGGATTGGAATGAAAACTGACCTTTTCCTGTCCTGTGGCCACTACTGAGTTTTCCAAATTTGCTGGCATATTGAGTGCAGTACTTTCACAGTATTATCTTTCAGGATGTGAAATAGCTCAACTGGAACTCCATCACCTCCACTAGCTTTGTTCATAGTGATGCTTCCTAAGGCCCACTTAACTTCGCATTCCAGGATGTCTGGCTCTAGGTGAGTGATCACACCATCATGATAATCTGGGTCATGAAAATCTTTTTTGTACAGTTCTGTGTATTCTTGCCACCTCTTCTTAATGTCTTCTGCTTCTATTAGGTCCATACCATTTCTGTCCTTTATTGTGCCCATTTTTGAATGAAAAGTTTCCTTGGTATCTCTAATTATCTTGATGAGATCTCTAGTCCATCCCATTCTGTTGTTTTCCTCTATTTCTTTGCATTAATCACTGAGGAAGTCTTTCTTATCTCTCCTTGCTATTCTTTGGAACTCTGGATTCAAATGGGTATATCTTTCCTTTTCTCCTTTGGCTTTCGCTTCTCTTCTTTTCATAGCTATTTGTAAGGCCTCCACCGATACCATTTTGCCTCTTTACATTTCTTTTTCTTGGGGATGGTCTTGATTATTGCCTCCTGTATAATGTCATGAACCTCCATCCATAGTTCTTCAGGCACTCTATCAGATCTAATCCCTTGAATCTATTTCTCACCTCCACTGTATAATCGGAAGGGATTTGATTTAGGTCATACCTGAATGGTCTAGTGGTTTTCCCTACTTCCTTCAATTTAAGTCTGGATTTGGCCATAAGGAGTTCATGATCTGAGCTACAGAGGAGCTTCCTAATTCCCACAAGCCTGACACCAAAAGGAGTACCCTTTGTGCCATCTTAAAGCACAGCTGCCACTGGAACAGCAGAGCTACCTGAGAAGTATCCCAGGTCAATGACGCCCCCACTTCCCAAGGATGTGCTCCCCTTTAGCTAATGAGGCCAGAGCCCACGTGCCTCGACTTCCAGCCTGTTGCTTGTTCCTCCATCACTATTACTGTTAGCTCTTCCATTTACATCCAGTGGCTTGAGGATTTGCCCCGGGCCAGCTCTGCCATCTCATCGGGTATCTCCGCATTTTTTTTTTCCCCCTGCAGCCAATGTCTCTGGTAAAACAAGTATAAGATGAATGACAGGAAGTACTCCATTGTGATAGGCACCTTCTGTTTCCTCAACACTGTCCAGTTCCTCATCTTTGACATGAATGAGTTTGCCTTCTTTGGCTATGAAGAGAGGTTCAGCGTCTACCAGAACACCAGGTCCGAGCTGGTCTCTTGGGTCGTGACCTACAAGAAGAACATCAGCATCAGCCTGTCCACCGCCACCCTTCTGGTCTGCTCGCTGCTCCTCTACTGCATCCACACCAGCAACTACGTGGGCATGCTCTGCTACGGCGTGTGGATTATCCTCTATGAGCTGCTCAGCCTCTCCGTCATCCTGCTCACCAACACGGCCATCAAAGAGCAGTTCAAGGAGCTGGGGTACCTGCACTTGATCTTCCAGATCTCCCGGATGCTCCTGCACTTGTTTTGCCTGCCCTTCGTCACCAAGTACGGATACTCCATCTTCAGGGACCCCAGGGCTGCAAGCAAGGCTGGCCAACGCAGACGCTCTAGCATCAGTACAGTCGAGTCGTGGCCACCTGTCGGGATGGGAAGCTTGTACTACAAGCTGAACTGAACCGTGCCAGGAAGAAGGAAGCGAGGGCAAGAGCACTCCCTAGCGATGGCCCCCACTTCCCTGCCTGCCTGGGGTTGATTCTGCTTGCCTTTTCAGGGTTCTTGAGTTTTAAGTGCTTAAGAATGGCTCCTGGGGGTGGGGGTAGGGGGAGGGAGGGTTGTGTGGATCAATGACCGTACATGTGTGTGTTTGTGACTTGTTTTATCCTTTAACTAAAGACCACCTTTGTGCTTGTTTGATCGTCTCTTTGGTGTATGCTGTGGTCTCTCTTGGTACCCTGCTCTCTGCATATCCTTAGTTTCTAACTTTTCTCTTATGGATTGCCCCACCGATGCCCAGTTCTGCTGAGTCTTTTATGAGCAGTGGTGCTCGATAGAAAAATCTGTGCTGATGGGACTGTTGGATATCAGTGCTGTCCACTGGTCACATGTGGCTATTGAGCACTTGGGATGTGGCTATTAAGATCCAGGAATCAAATTTAAAATTTTATTCCACTTCAGTTAGTTTCCATTGCAAGAGCCATACGTGTCTGGCTTGTGGCCACCATATCAGAGATTTGCACTAATCTCCAACCTTATTTTACTCCTGAGTATAACTGTAGACCCCCTTTCCAGCTTCATGCATCACTCTGCTTTCTTCGTGATGTTCAAAGAGCAGTTCCTCATGTTGGTTCATAACATGGCAAGAAGAATCCCCATTTAAGAAAGTTCCATGATTTCTTAACTTAAGCACTATTGACATCTTGGACTGGATAATCCTGTCTCATAGAGGGCTGTCCTGTGCACTGTAGGATGTCTAGCAGCCTCCCTAGCCTCCATCCACTAGATGCCAGAAGCATCCCCCAGCCTTGCGACAAACAGAAATATCACCAGGCAATCCCAAGCATTCTCTGGTGGGGGGCAAAACTGCCCCCCAGCTGACAACAACTGTTTTCAAGAAATGTACCCCAAGCCCGCTGAGAGCTTATGCCACTACCCTAATGGAGAGCATCTTTTACTGAGAGCTCTTTACGTTCACCACCATGTATAATTTTAACCCTTGTGTTCCCATTTTACGACTTGATGAGATTTGAGACTCAGCACTTAACTGATACGATCAAGATCATTCTGCTGCTGCTGCTGCTAAGTCGCTTCAGTCGTGTCCAACTCTGTGCGACCCCATAGACGGCAGCCCATGAGGCTCCCCTGTCCCTGGGATTCTCCAGGCACGAACACTGGAGTGGGTTGCCATTTCCTTCTCCAATGCATGAAAGTGAAAAGTGAAAGTGAAAAGTGAAAGTGAAGTCGCTCAGTCATGTCCAATTCTTAGCGACCCCATGGACTGCAGCCCACCAGGCTCGTCTGTCCATGGGATTCTCCAGGCAAGAGTACTGGAGTGGGTTGCCATTGCCTTCTCCAATGCATGAAAGTAAAAAGTGAAAGGGAAGTTGCTCAGTTGTGTCTGACTCTCCGCAACCCCCTGGACTGCAGCCCCCCAGGCTCCTCCATCCATGGGATTTTCCAGGCAACAAAAATCTAGATCTTATAATTTGTCTCGTGAATGTCCTACTTGGTTCCCCGATGTACTCTTCAGTTTCAGTTTCAGTTCAGTTGCTCAGTCGTGTCCGACTCTCTGTGACCCCATGGACTGCAGCACGCCAGGCCTCCCTGTCCGTCACCAACTCCTGGAGTTTGCTCAAACTCATGTCCATTCAGTTGGTGATGCCATTCAACCATCTCATCCTCTATCATCCCCTACCCTTCCTGCCTTCAATCTTTCCCCGCATCAGGGTCTTTTCAAATGAGTCAGTTCTTCACATCAGGTGGCTGAAGTATTGGAGTTTCAGCTTCAGCATCAGTCCTTTGAAGGAATATTCAGGAATGATTTCCTTTAGGATGGACTGATTGGATCTCCTTGTAGTCCAAGGGACTCTCAAGAGTCTTCTCCAACACCACAGTTCAAAAGCATCGATTCTTCGGCGCTCAGCTTTCTTTATAGTCCAACTCTCACATCCATACATGACCACTGGAAAAACCATAGCCTTGACTAGATGGACCTTTGTCGGCAAAGTAATGTCTCTGCTTTTGAATATGCTATCTAAGTTGGTCATAACTTTTCTTCCAAGGAGCAAGTGTCTTTTAATTTCATGGCTGCAGTCACCATCTGCAGTGATTTTGGAGCCCAGAAAAATAAAGTCTGTCACTGTTTCCCCATCTATTTGCCATGAAGTGATGGGACCAGATGCCATGATCTTAGTTTTCTGAATGTTGAGTTTTAAGCCAGCTTTTTTCACTCTCCTCTTTCTCTTTCATCAGGAGGCTTTTTAGTTCCTCTTCACTTTCTGCCATAAGGGTGGTGTCATCTGCATATCTGAGGTTATTGATATTTCTCCCGGCAATCTTGATTCCAGCTTGTGCTTCATCCAGCCCGGCATTTCTCAGGATGTACTCTGCATGTAAGTTAAATAAGCAGGGTGACAATATACAGCCTTGACGTACTCCTTTCGTTGTTTGGAACCAGTCTGTTGTTCCATGTCCAGTTCTAACTGTTTCTTCTTTCTTACCAAGCTAAGAAGGGGCCCTCCTTTTAGAATAATTCCTTTCCTTCCAAAAATGGTGGAAGTGAAGTTGAGGACACTGTTTTGACCACACTCCTCCAAACCGACGGCAGCCTACTTTTACTGAACACAATTTGTGCCTGGTAGTATTCAAACAATTTGCTTAGCTCTTCTCACCACCCTGTGCACAGATTTAGATCCAGGCCAGGCCCCAGAAGGGTTTCCCAGGTGGCACTAATGGTAAAGAACTCACCTGCCAATGTGGGAGATGCAAGAGATGTGGGTTCAATCCCTGGGTTGGGAAGATCCCCTGGAGGAGGGCACAGCAGCCCACTCTAGTATTCTAGCCTGGAGAATCCCATGGACAGAGAAGCTTGGTGGGCTACAGTCCCATGGGGTCACAAAGAATAGGACACGACTGAAGCGACTTTATTTTGGGGGGCTCCAAAATCACTGCAGATGGTGACTGCAGCCATGAAATTAAACGATGTTTCCTCCTTGGAAGGAAAGTTATGACCAACCTAGATAGCATATTGAAAAGCAGAGACATCACTTTGCCAACAAACGTCTGTCTAGTCAAGGCTATGCTTTTTCCAGTGGTCATGCATGGATGTGAGAGTTGGACTGTGAAGAAAGCTGAGTGCCAAAGAATTGATGCTTTTGAACTGTGGTATTGGAGAAGACTCTTGAGAGTCCCTTGGACTGCAAGGAGATCCAACCAGTCCATTCTGAAGGAGATCAGCCCTGGGATTTCTTTGGAAGGAATGATGCTAAAGCTGAAACTCCAGTACTTTGGCCACCTCATGCTAAGAGTTGACTCATTGGAAAAGACTCTGATGCTGGGAGGGATTGGGGGCAGGAGGAAAAGGGGACGATAGAGGATGAGATGGCTGGATGGCATCACCGACTCGATGGATATGAGTCTGAGTGAACTCCAGGAGTTGGTGATGGACAGGGAGGCCTGGCGTGCTGCGATTCATGGGGTCGCAAAGAGTCGGAGGCGACTGAGCGACTGAACTGAACTGAACTGAAGCGACTTAGCATGCAGGTCCCAAAATGACCACCAGATGGCAGTCAGCAACAAGCTTTTGCTTAGTGCTGTTTGCCTTCTATACCAGATCCTCTAGGGGTGGCTGATCTGGGACTTAGGGAACCTCAAGCTGATGACTGAGGATTCATAGTGTGTGTCTACGCTCTAGTCTACAAGGTGTGTGTGTGTGTGTGTGTGTGTGTGTGTGTGTGTGTGTGTGTGTGTGTTTAAGTGGTGGAGCAAGAAGCAGAGTTCTCAGAATCAGCTCAACTAAGAGTCACCTGCTGCCTCAGCTACAAGGCTGTGCTCCCGCTTGACACCAAGGGTCCTTGGAAAGTGGTGTGTCCACCTCCACTTCCCAGCCTCCCGTTCTCTCTGGAATCCCTTCCACTCCACCGTGACCACTCTCGCTCTTGTTTTTCAATCTTTATCTGTTGATTCGGCCGAGCCGGGTCTTAGTTGCAGCACGCGGATCTTCAGTCTTCACCGCGGGATGCGGGATCTCAGTTGAGGCATGTGGGTCTAGTTCCCCGACCAGGCCCCCTGCAGGGATTCTCAGCTAGTGGATCGCCAGGGAAGTCCCAAGACCACTCCTGTGAAGGTGACCTCCACACTACCCAGTCCTGAGCTCAGCCTTCTCTTGCCAGACCTCTCTATGGCTTTTGACCAGCTGATCCCTCTCTGACCTGCAAACAGGTCTCTCTCTTGCCCTGTGAGACACCAGGGTCACCCCTCTCTGTTCACCACCCACGTCACTGGCCCTTCTTCTCCATCTCCTTTGCTGGCTCCTCTGAACCTCCCCGACCTGCAAGTATTGGCAAGCTCCCAGGCTCAGCCCTTGGTCCCCTTCTCTCCTCCATCTCAGTCATTCCCGGCTCTCCTTGTCCAGGCCCCTCGTAAGTAGCCTCCATACAGACATCTCTGGTCTGACCTGTCCCTGAAACTTGTACTCGTCGGTCCCGCTGCCTCTGTGCTGTGGGCAGGTGCCTCTACGTGGTTCCCAAAGGTCCCTGCCAATTGATATTCACACCCATCACCTCCCCTTGAGTGCAAGCTGGACTAGCAACCCTCTTCTAACCAATCAAACACAGCAGAAGTGATAGGGTGTCATCTCTAAGATTCGGTTACAAAACCGCAATGACCTCAGGGTTGTTCACTCTCTCCGAGGGAAGCCAGCTGCCGCACTGGGAGCATCTGGAGAGGCCAGCATGGTCAGGAAGGACATCGCTAACCAACAGCCCCCAGGGGCCTGAATCCTAGCAACAACCTCCTAAGTGAGCTTGGCAGCAGACCCTCCCTTAGCTGAGTCTTGAGGGGGCCATAGCCCTGGCCAGATGCCTCCACTGCAGGTGAGAGCCCCGGAGTCAGAAGACCTGTGCCAGCTGCCCCTGGGTTTCTGATCCATAGAAACTGTAACATAAATGTGTGTTCTCTTAAGCTGCTACATTTGGGGGTAATTTGTTACCAAGCAATTGATTACTAATACATGTGCCCAGGTGGCGCTAGTGGTAAAGAACCTGCTGCGAATGCAGGGGACTTTAGAGACTTGGGTTCGATCTCTGGGTCAGGAAGATTTCCTGGAGGAGGGCATGGTGACCCACTCCAGTATTCTTGCTTGGAGAATCCCAAAGACAGAGGAGCCTGGTGGGCTACAGTCCATAGGGTCACACAGAGTTGGACAAGACTGAAGTGACTTAGCACACGCACACACATATCTCAAAACGTGTTGAGGGCTTCCCTGGTATCTCAGTGGTAAAGAATCTGCCTGCCAGTGCAGAAGACATGGGTTCCATCACTGATCTGGGGAGATCCTACATGCCTCAGAGCAGCTAACCATCGAGCCTGTGTCTAGAGCCTGGGAGCTGCAACCTCTGAGCCCATGGGCTGCAACTATGAAGCCTTCACACCCTAGAGTCCATGCTCTGCAAGAAGAGAAGTGAACTCAACAAGAAACCCACACACTGCACCGAGGGAGTAGCCCCCACTCACCACAACTAGAGAAAAGCCCAGCCGCAATGAAGACCCAGCATAACCAAAAATAAAGAGGAGTCACAATCCAGACTGTGGTTTTCCCCCCCAAAGCTGCCTTAACTCCCAGTCTTTGTCACCCCCACCCTTCTAGTTGCTCAGGTCAAGGACCCAGGAATCATCCTTGGGTTCTCTTTCTCTCTCAGCCTTTATCCAACCCCTCAGCAAACCCTCCCAGCCCCACCTTCAGTGTGCACTCAGATCCCACCGCTGCTCCCTACCTCCGCTGGCACCGTCCGGCCCAGGCTGGCACCATCTTTTGCCCAGGTTATTGCAGGAGCAGCATCCTAACTGCCTCCCTGACGCCGCTCTTGCTCCCTCTGCAGTCAGCTGTCCACTCAGCAGGCAGAGGGATCCTGTTGAAACCCAAGGCAGATCACGTTCCTCCCCTACTCTGCTGTTCATATCCCGCCAGGGCCCCCGCCACACTCGAGGAAAACTCCTAAGCCGTCGTCATAGAGTGTTGAGAGCTGAGTGAGCCATTCCCCTGTCATCTGTCCAACCTCCTTCCTCACCACCTTTCTCTCCCTCCCTCTGCTCCAGCTGCCCGGGCTGCCTTGCAGTCCCCCTTACACACCCAGCACATTCCAGCCCCAGGGCCTTTGCACCTGTCTCCTCCTTACTCCAGGTGTCCACTGGCTTGCTTTCTTGTTTCTGTCGGGAGTCTGCTCAAAAGCCATCACAAAGGCCTTCCCTACCAACCCATGTGAAGCGGCCCTTCCCCCACCCCCTCCAACCCACTTACCCTGCTTTACTTTAAAAAAAAAAAAAAAAAAAAGATCGCTTTATTGTTTTTGTTTGTTTGCCTCATGACTTGTGGATCTTCGTTCCCCGACCAGGGATTGAACCCTCGCACTCCGCAGTGAAAGCGCAGAGTTGTAATCATTGGACCACCAGGGAGTTCCCTACCCTGCTTTACTTTTTCCCTAACACAGGCTATCACCTGCCTTACTATATATATAGGGTTTGGTCAAAAGGTTCTTTTGGGTTTTTCCATATGATGTAACAGAAAAACCCAAATGAACTTTTTGACCAGGCCAATATTTATGTTCCCCCCAAAATGTAAGTGCCATATTTTCTTCATTGCTATTTTCCCAGCACCTAGAACAATGCCCAGCACACAGCAGGTGCTTGGTAAATATTTGTGGGGTCAATGGACCCACCCCCTCAGCAGAAGAGGGTGTTCCTTGATTGTCAAATGATGCTTATGGTAGCTGGGCTGGTGAGGGGCAGGGTACGGTCGCTCCCTTGACCTCTTCCTACTCCTTTTTCTCTCTTCTCACTCACATCTGGAGACGGTGGCGAAGACTGTGGACAGTCACAGAGTTACAGGTGGGGAAATACCCACAAAGGATACAAGAAGGTCAGCTTCCTGGTCCGTTTCTTCCTCCCCTAATCCTGTCCCTCTACCAGCTGCTGACACTAGAAATACCGCCTCATCTCCCAGCCTTTCAAACAACTCAGGAGGCCCTGGGAAGGGCGGTGCCCTGAGCTCTGCCCCTCACCCCAGTGACAACCTCTGACTTTCCATCTTCGCTGTCTTCACCACGTTTGCTGAGTATCTACTGCATAGAAAGCCCTGGAACAGCCCTGGAAAGCCCCATAGGAACAGGGGGTGCCCTGAAAAGTAAGTCACAGCCCAAAGGACTGTGGACACATTCCAAAGGACTCCCAACCCACTGAGCGGTGGGGGTCCTTGAGGGGCCATTTGGACCCCCAGTATGATCGGTACTGAGGGGGGAGCACTGGGGGCCACAGGAGGAGTCCAGACTCTTAGAGGTTGGAGAGTCAGGGAAGTCTTCCTGCAGGAGGAGACATTTAAGCTGGGTCCTGGGAGAAAGTCTGATTTAGCCCTGAGAAGAAGGGGAGGAAATGGAAAGGTGGGAGCCTGAGAAGGTGCAAATCCCCCTGGGACAGTAGAGCTGTGCTCTCTTACGCGGTTTCCACATCAGGGTGAAGGCTTTGCACAGGGGAACAATGCTGTCAAGAGGAAGCAAGAGGTCGGAACTTCCCCAGAGAAAAGAGGGTCTCCCCTTTTCCCACGGCCCCTGCTGGCCGCTCCCCGGGGCGCCTGCTCTTGAGCATAACAACCACGGAATATTTCTGAGCATCTTTCCCACCTCACCTCTGTCACCTGTAAGTCCAACGTCCAACGGAGGACAGACTTCATTCTGTGTTGACTTTTCCCCGCCGGTTTCAAGATGTGTAAATGTTTCCATAGTCTTACTTCTTTTTTCCTCCCAGCCCTGGGTCTCCGTTTCCCCTGCTTTCTTTCACCCCAGAAGCCCCCACTTGAGCATTGCTGCTCTTGGCCTTTGAAGCCCTCATCTTTCCCTTTCTTCAGCCTCTCCTGGCTCTCACAGGTCTTGACGCACAGGCTGATGCTATACTTTCCTTGTTCCAATTACCCTGCCCCCAGCAAGCGGTTAACGAGGGCCCCCAAGAGCCAGCCGCCAGGTGAGCCTGCCCTGGTGACGAAGGCTGAGCCCCCGACCCTTGGGACAGCCTTTCACTGAGCGAGGTGCCCCGTGAAACGCTCCTCAGCTTCCTTCCTCTTCTCTCTGCCCCTCATCACTTGTTAGTAAAACAGGTTTGTTTTTTTGTTTTGTTTTGTTTTTTAACCATTGAAGTGTTTAAATTAAAAATAAATTAGGATTTTCTTCCCTGGCAAACAGGTTTTACAAATAGCTTCTGACTGTATTTTGTTTCATAAACAAGGGCTTTGCTTTAGGTGTGCCTCTTTGTGCATATGAGTGTGTCTGTGTGTCCGTGTTTGTGAGAGTGTTTGTGTATGTTGTGTGTTTGCCTAATTATGTATGGAGAAGGAAATGGCAACCCACTCCAGTATTCCTTTTTTTTAAATTTAAATTTATTTAATTGGAGGCTAATTACTTTGCAATATTGTATTGGTTTTGCCATACAGCAACATGAATCCGCCACAGGTGTACACGTGTTCCCCATCCTGAACCCCCCTCCCACCTCCCTCCCCGTACCATCCCTCTGGGTCATCCCAGTGCACCAGCCCCAAGCATCCTGTATCCTGCATTGAACCTGGACTGGCGAGTATTCTTGCGTGGGAAATCCCATGGACAGAAGAGCCCGGCAGGCTACAGTCCACGGGGTGGCAAAGGCTGAGGTAAACAATTATCTGGTGATTGTCAGAAATAACTTACATATTCAAGATACAAAAAGATTTTAAAAATCATTAAGGCTTTGTATTTTTTGAAAATCTTCTGCCTCCTACCAATGCTTCCTTTCCCTTCCGAAATACATCCTCCAAGGGGAAACACTGCATGCATCTTATTTAAAAGGGGACATTTGGGGACTTCCCTGAAGGCCCAGTGGTTAGGACTCCAAGCTTTCACTGCCATGGCCTGGGTTCCGTCCCTAGTTGGGGAACTAAGATCCCACAAGTTGTGCAGTGTGGCCAAATAAAAAGTAAAAGGGGGACTTCCCCGGTGGCTCAGTGGTTAAGACTCCAGCTTCGAATGCAAGGGGCATGGGTTTGATCCCTGGTTGGGGAACTAAGATCTGACATGCTGTGTGGCAAAACCAAAATGAAAAAATGAAAATAAATAAAATATATGAAAGGGGATGTTTGTTTTTCCTCTTACCCCAACAGCATGACACTCGTGTATTTTATGAATGATATGGAGAATGGAACTTCCATCTGTCTTGCTTCTCAAACAATTGGGAACAAAAGGATCCCATTCAAAAGAATTGGGAGAAAGCAGTTGTAAAAAGTGTCCAAGCAACTAGAGGTCCTATGGAGTCCACTAGTAGACACTCAGCAGCTTCTTTTCAAGGATTCCCAGCTTCTGGCATTTTCCTCTACCCAGGCTGAGCCTCCTACTGGCTACCTTGACTCAACCTGACCCCACCTGCCCCTCACTCTGATCCAACAATCACTTGCATTTTCTGGCCTGATTGAGATGATTTTATTTAGCATTGGATCACTTTTGTGCAATAGCCACCCTCCTTCTCCACATTCTGACAACTTGGAACATACTTTTGCTTCCTCAACATGCGCATTCACGCCTTCTTTCTCATTTATCCATTCATCAAAATGCAGGGCTTGTCAACTATGTGCTGGGCTTTGTGCTAAGAAGTGAAACAAAAATAAAAAACAAGATACAGTCTTGGCTCTGAACCAAGAAGGGTGCCCATGAGGGAGTAATTACAATATTATATGATAAATAAGGTAACAGAGGTAAGTCCAAAGTGTTATGTTCTCTCTGTTTCTCAGTGGTTCGTTCAACAAATGTTTATTAGCACAGGTATGTTAGATGTTGGTACAGGAATGAAGAAAACGAAGTTCCTACTCTCATGAAACTTGCATTCTGAGGAGGAAGACGAGCGATAAGCTGGTGAACAGGTAAATGCATATATAATAAATTCATGGGACTTCACTGGTGGCCTAGTGGTTAAGACTCCAAGTTTCCAATGTGGGGGCTACATATTTGACCCCTGGTTGCGGAACCAGGATCCTACGTTATGTGTGGCCTGGCCAAAAATATATATATAAATAATAATGTCAGCTAGTAATAGGTACTAGGAATAAAACTAAGCAAGGTGATACAATAGAGTTTTATCCCAGATAGTGAGATTCAGCCATTCTTAGTAATTCTATCCTCTTGGATTGACTGTTTTAGAAACAGGCCCAAGACCCAGTAGAGAGGGGCATCTAGGAGTTCTTTGAATGACGAATGTCTCTCCAGGGAGGTGGTGCTTTACAGGACAGGGAAGATCTGTGAGAAGGGCTTTCCAAGCAGAGAGAACAGCAAATGCAAAGATCCAAGCACAGGGAACAAGATTTGTTGTCAAATTCATGTCCACTGAGTCAGTGATGCCATCTAACCGTCTCATCCTCTGTCTCCCCCTTCTCCTCCTGCGTTCAATCTTTCCCAGCATCAGGGTCTTTTCCAATGAAGAGTCGGCTCTTTACACCAGGTGGCCAAAGTATTGGAGCTTCAGCTTCATCATCAGTCCTTTCAGTGAATATTCAGGGCTGATCTCCTTTAGGATGGACTGGTTGGATCTCCTTGCTGTCCAAGGGACTCTCAGTCTTCTCCAACACCACAGTTCAAAAGCATCAATTCTTCCCCTTTCTACCTTCTGTATGGCCCAGCTCTCACGTGGGTACATGACTACTGGAAAAACCATAGCTTTGACTATACAGACCTTTGTTGGCAAAGTGATGTCTTTGCTTTTGAATATGCTGTCTAGGTTCATCATAGTTTTTCTTCCAAGGAGCAAGCATCTTTTAATTTCATGGCTGCTAGCATGTTTTAGGAACAGCCAGAAAGCCAGTTAAACGGAGCTCAGCGAGTGAGGGGATGGGGATATATGGGTCAACTGGCCCAGCTTCCCTCTCAAGTCCTCCATTGTACCTCCCTGAGTATCAGAGGGGAAAGGCATAATCAAGTGCCTCCCTTGTGGCTGTGGTCCTGAAGGCTGGAGGTGGATCGTGAACTTGGGAAGGCAGAAGTGAGGTAGAGGCCATCTTCTTGCCACCTGTGACCGCATCTGACAAACAAGATTGTGAGTCACTCTTTCTCTGCAGCCATGTTCCGGTAATCTGTCACTAGCTTGTGGGCAGCTGTAACCTCCAGATCCCTGGATTTCTATTGTGGTGGAGTTTTTTTGGAAATCAGTAGTTCCAACAGTGGCCTCCTGATTGCCACCTTCCAGAGCAGGGTGGTGAAGCAGCTCTCCTGGCAGGCAGGTTCAGCAATGCTATTCCAGAGGTCATCCCAGAGACCTAGCACAGAGCCTCTTGTCCTCTTCCAAAGATTTAGAAGAAACCCGTTCCTTATTCAGTCCCCTTTTGCCTCAAATACCTGGAAAGGTATCTGCTTTCCTGCATTTGGGTCCTGAGATACACAGAGGTTTGGGGAACCAGCTCTCTGCTTTGGGATGTGTGTGTATGTTAGTTACTTGGTCCTGTCCAGCTCTTTGTGACCCTGTGTACTGTAGCCCTCCAGGCTCCTCTGTCCATGGAATTCTCCAGGCAAGAATACTGGAGGGGGTTTTCCACGGGATCTTCTCGCCCAGGGAGCAAACCCAGTTCTCTTACATTGCAGGCAGATTCTTTACCATCTGAGCCACCAGGGAAGCCCACTTTGGGATCAGTTCAGTTCAGTCCAGTCACTCAGTCGTGTCCGACTCTTTGCAAGTCTCACCCCACATTTAAACAGAGAAGTACCCACCGAACTCTACTTTCTGTTTCCCAGGGCAGATTCAACTTCATATTCATAACAAAATATTTTTCCTCACTACCTCAGGGTAGTTTAAACTTGGTCAAACAATTGTTGGCAGTCTTAATAAACAACTCCACCAGTTTCCCTTTGTCTGCCGTGCTTGATGAATTGCTCAGAGAATTTAAACACACATGGCAGGGTTGGTTCCCTTTGGCTCTGTCTCCCTGAATAGGTTACACTTGACTAGGTGTTCACTGACCTGCCCTTTATTACAATTCCCATGGGTTAGCCAGATATGGAAATGACACTGGTATGGATTTCCAGGTGACTTGCCAATTAAACTCAACATTTACGGAGTGCTACTTTGAGCAAGTGTTATACAAAAAGCACTGAGGGAAATGTGAAGCTTCCCTTTTAGGACTTCCCTGGTGGACCAGGGGTTAAGAATTCACCTGCCAATGCATCTGCCTATATGCGTTCGATTCCTGATCCCGGAAGCTTCCACATGCCACAAAGCAACTAAGCCCATGTGCCCCAACTACTGAGCCCTGCACTCTAGAGCCGTTGAGCCACAACTACTGAACCCAGCAGGCCACAGCTGCTGAAGCCTGAGCCTAGAGTGTGTGCTCCACAACAAGCGAAGCCACTGCAATGAGAAGCCCAGGCACCTCGACACAGAGCACCCCCCACTCACCGCAAGTAGGGAAAGCCCACGCGTAGCAGCAAAGACCCAACACAACCGAAAAATAAAATAAATAAATGACATAAACATTTAGAAAAAGAGCTTCCCTTCAGGTGCTGACAGTCTAGCAGAGAGAAATAGATAGACCATAACAGCTCATGCTGGTTTAATTCTCACAACGATGCCGTGGGCTAAGCGTACTGTTTTCCCCATTTTACAGATGAGGAAACTGAAGCCCAGGAAGGTTATGTCGCTCTCCTAGAATCACACGCAAAGTGGCACTGCTGGGAGTTTAACCTGGCTCCAGATATCTGCAGTTAATTCCAACTGCTGTGTGAAGCTCAGGGAAAGCATTAGGGGAGAGAAGGAAAGCAGAGTTCGAAATAATTCAGTCTAAGGGAACCCAGGCAGGTCTCACCACCCCCCGAAAGAAATCTCCCATTTATGGTCAAGTTCAGCAAACATGCATTGGATCTAGACTTTGTGCTGGGTCTTGAGAAAGGTACTGGTGATATAAAGAGGAAGGAGACCTGCTTTCCTACCCTTGAGCGCTCGCAAGGCAGGAGAAGCCAACAGCTAAGAACATTCATTGTGAGAGAGCTGGCCACGATGACAGAGTAGGAAGACCCTGAGCTTACCTCCTCCCACACACGCAGCAAAATCACAACTATTTACAGAGCAATTATCTGTAGAGTGCGAGAACAACCTGAAGACTAACAGAAAAGATCGTTCACAAATAAAGACATAGAGCAGTAAACACCGCGAGATGGGTGGAAGAGGCAGAGACGCTGCGTGGTTAGGACCTGCACCCCTGGGTGGGCAAGCCCCAGGCAGGAGGACAATCACCACAGCGGTGGTTCTTCCCAGGAGGTGAGGGCCCAAGCCTCATATGAGGTGCCCACTCCAGGGCTCCTGCACTGGGAAGAGGAGCCACCAGAATGTCTGACTTTTTATCTATTTATTTTTGTTTTCAGAACATGTGGCTTTAAAGGATAGCCAGGCTGACTTTCAGGAGAGCCAGAGGGATGTAGGAAGCAGAGCCTTTGCTCTTACAGGTGGTGTGTGACATCTCACTGTGCATTCCAGGGCACAGGCAGTAATATGAAAGGAGCCTGGCTCAGACCCACCTGCTGACCTGAGAGACCCTGAGAGAGGCGGGAGGCAACTGGGACTCCCCCTGGGTATACAGACCCTGGTGGAAGTCATTCTGGGGAGACTGTTCTACCACAAGCACGCTGGTGCTTGGCAAACACCATCTTGCCCTCTCTCTGGTCTACTAGCCCCAGGCGGTGGGGTGGGGGGCGGGCAGCACCAGCTCTGAGACCCTCCAAGCCATGCACTCAGCTGCCCCGGGATCCAGCCCCCTCCCACACAACCAGCAGCCACCGCATGAGCCAGGGCCTGGCAGCCAACCAGGCCAGAGCCTGCCCCAACTACCAGCACGCCAGCAATGCTCAGCCCCACCGCAGCAGAGGGACACGTGCCACCCACATAAGTGGCACCCCCAGAGCATATAGACTTGATGACCGGAGGCGAGTGTGCAGCTGGGACCCACAGGACATTTCCCACATAAGGCCACTTCTCCAAGATCAGGAAATGTTAACGGCCCCAACACATAGAAACTAGGCACAGAGAATCAGGCAAAATGAGGAGACAGAGGAAATACGTCTCAAACAAGACAGAAATCTCAGAAAATAAAAGAACTGAAAAAAGTGGAGATAAGCAATCTACCTGATCCAGAGTTCAAAATAATGACCATAAAGATGCACAATGAACTTAGGAGAAGAATGGATAAGCACAGTGAGGATTTTAACAATGAGTTAGAAATACAAAGAAGAACCAAAGAGAGCTGAAGAATACAGTAACTGAAATTAAACAAACACTGGGAGGAATCAACAATAGATGATACAGAGAAATAGATCAGCAAAGTGGGAGACAGCAAAGTAGAAATCACCCAAACTGAATTAAAAAAAAAAAAATTAAAGAGCAAAGATTGCTTAAGAGACTTCTGAGACAACAGCAAACATACTAAAATTCAAATTACAGGGATCCCAGGAGGAAAAAGAGAGCGAGAAAGGGACTGAGAACTTTTTTTTAAATTACTTATTTTTGATTGGAGGATAATTGCTTTACAATATTGTGTTGGTTTCTGCCATATATCAACATGAATCAGCCATAAGTACACATATGTCCCCTCCCTCTTGAAACTCCCTCCCACCTCCCACTCCATCCCACCCCTCTAGGTTATCACAGAGCATGGGTTTGAGCTCCCTGTATCACACAGCAAATCCCACTGGCTACCTATTTTACATATGGTCATGTGTATGTTTCCATGCTGCTCTCTCAATTTGAGGGACTGAGAAATCTGAAGAGATAATAGCTAAAACGGTCCTAACCTGGGGAAGGAAACAGGCATCCTATTCCGGCAAATAGAGTCCTAAACAAGATGAACCCAAGGATGTGTGTGCCAAGACACACTGTAATTAAAATGGCAAAATAAAATAAAATGGCAAAAATTAAAGTTAAAGAGAGAACCTTAACAGCAGCAAGGAAAAAACAATTAGCTACATGGAACTCTCATAAAACTATCAGCTAAGTTTTCAGCAGAAACTTTGCAGGCCAGAAAGAAGTGGCACAATATATTCAAAGTAATGAGAGGGAAAAAATCTCCCACCAAGAATACTCTACCCAGCAAGGCTGTCATTTGGATTTGAACGAGAAAGTGTTTTACAGAAAGCTAAAGCTAAAAGAGTTCAGCACCACTAAACCAACTTTATAAAAAATGTTAAAAGGACTTCTCTAAGCAGAAAAGACCACAACCAGAAATATGAAAATTACAGCAGGAAAAGTTTTATTGGTAAAGGCAAACATACAGTAAAGGCAGTCGATCAACCACTTAGGAAGGCGCTAGAAAGGTTCAGTGACAAAAGCAGTAAAATTATCTTTATCCACAATAAGCAGTTAAGGAACACATGAAGCAAAACGATGTGAAATAGGAGGCCAAAAAATTTAAAAGTGAGTGAGGAGGGGTAAAAATGCAGCATTGTTAGAATGCATTTGAACTTATGAGATCAAAAACTTTAAATAATCATATGTATATATATATATATATGTTGTTGTATACAAACCTTATGGTAACCACAAACCAGAACAGATACACACATAGAAAAAGAGAAAGGGAACCAAACATAGCACTAAAGATAGTCATCAAATCACAAGGGAAGAGAACAAAACAAGCAGAAAGGAACCAAAAAGAGTTACAAAAACAACCAGAAAACACAAAGTGGCAGTAAGCACATCCATACCAACAATCACTTTAAATATAAATCAACTAAATGCGCCAATCAGAAGACATAGAGTGGCTGAATGGATTAAGAGAAAAAGACCCATACATGTGCTGCCTACAAGAGACTCACTCCAGATCTCATAACACACCGGCTAAAAGTGAGAGGATGGGCCCTCCCTGGTGGTACAGTGGATAAGAACCTGCCTGCCAAGGCAGGGGACACGTTTTGATCCTTGGTCCGGGAGGACTCCTCATGTTGAGGAACAGCTAAGCCCGTGGTCCACAACTGTTGAGCCCAAGCTCTAGGGCTCACGTGCTGCAACTCTGAAGCCTGTGTGCCTGGAGTCTGTGCCCTGGAACAAATGAGAAGCCACCACAATGTGCAGAAGCCCATGCTCTGCGATGAAGAGCAGGTCCTGCTCGCTGCAACTAGAGAAAGCCCACGTGCAGCTTTCTGCTGCATGAAGAGCCAGCACAAACAAAAACAAAACAAATAAATTATAAACAAGCAAACAAAAAAGTGAGAGTACGGAAAAAGGTATTTCTTTCAAAAGGAAATGAAGAGAAAGCTGGGGAACAATACTTATATCAGAAAAAGTTGACTGAAAAAAAAAAAAGACTGTAGCAAGAGACAGAGAAAGACATTACGTAATGACAGAGATCAATCCAAGAAAAAGATGTAACAATTATAAATATACATGAACCAAACATAGGAATACCTAAATATGTAAAGCAAATATTAATAAACGAAAGGAGAAGTTGACAGTTACACAGTACTTGACAGTACGGTAATTGTAGGGGACTTTAGCACCCCACTTACATCAATAGATATATCTTCTATACAGAATCAATACACAGTGGGCCGCAAAACAAGCCACAATAAATGTAAAAAGATTTAAATCATATCAAGCATCTTTCCCCATCACAATGATGTGAGACTAGAAATCAACTACAAGAAAAAAATTGAAAAACACAAACGTGGAGGCTAACAGTATGCTACTAAACAACCAATGGGTGACTGAAGAAATCAAAGAGGACATCAAAAAAGTACCTAGAGATAAGTGAAAATGGAATCACAATGATCCAAAGCCTATGAGATGCAGCAAAACCCGTTCTAAGAAGGAAGTTTATAGTAATACAAGTCCACCTCAGGAAACAAGATAAACCTCAAAAAAAAAAGCACACCCAAAACAAAAAACCAAACACAATCTAATCTCACACTTAAAGAAACTAGAAAAAGAAGAGCAAATAACATGCGAAGTTAGTAAAAGAAAAGAAATATTAATAATAATGATCACATCAGGCCAGAAACCTGCCATAAGGCACTGCTGGGGTATATTTCTATCTTCTAGAGGTCTTCGAAATATCAAGATTCCTGCACCTGCCTGAAGAGTCTTTCCCAGTTACTTGACAAGGCTGCTCGGAATCCAAAAGTCTCCAACTTCTGGGGGGACCAGGCAGAGAGAAGATAAAAATGTTTCAATTTTACCCATGGGTATAGTTTACAAAATTGCTGTTAAGTCATAACTAACTTGAGGGAAAGGTCTTCCCTATATCTGGGAAACATAGATCAAAACCAGTGAGATTCCATGAGACTTCCCTGGCGGTCCAGTGGCTAAGACTCTGAGATCCCAATGCAGGGGGGCCCAGGTTCAATCAAGGAGATCCAACCAGTCCATCCTAAAGGAAATCAACCCCGAATACTCATTGGAAGGACTGATGCTGAAGCTGAAGCTCCAATACTTTGGCCACCTGATGCGAAGAGCCGACTCATTGGAAAAGACCCTGATGCTGGGAAAGATTGAGGGCAGGAGGAGAAAGGGGACGACAGAGGATGAGATGATTGGATGGCATCACCAACTCAATGGACATGAGTTTGAGCAAGCTCCAGGAGATGGTGAAGGACAGGGAAGCCTGGCGTGCTGCAGTCCACGGGGTCACAAAGGGTCGGACATGACTGAGCGACTGAACAATGGCTGATGCAATATCTAGTCAGGGAAATAGATCCCACATGCCACAACTTAAAAAAAAAAAATCCCAAGAAAAATAATTTAAAAGAAAAGTAAATAAATAAATAAGATCCCATATGCAACAACTAAGATCTGGCACAGCCAAAAACTAAAACCCCCAAAACAAAACCCAATAACATTCCAGATAAAACCCATAAAAATTATAACCATATCCACCAGTTCACTCACTGACCAATCTTTTTGGTAATTTTTTATGAAGCATTCAGCTCTTCCATCAGGATTCTTTCATTTCTTACCCAGTTCAGCAGAATGATCTGAAATTTATCTGAGACCTGTACTTGTAAAAAGGTCTTTCCGATAAATCTTCTTAAAGGTGAAGCACTTTTCAAATCAAAAACTAGAATGAGGTACCAGCTCACACTGGTCAGAATGGCCATCATTAAAAACTCTCCCTCCCCTTCTCCAGGGGATCTTCCTGACCTAGGGACTGAACCGTGGTCTCCGGCACGGCAGGCAGATTCTTTACCATCTGAACCATCAGGGAAGCACATTAGAAACTCTACAAATAACAAATCTTGGAGAGGATGTGAAGGAAAGGGAACCCTCCTACACTGTTGGCGGGAATGTAAGTTGATACAGCCACTGTGGAAAACAGTGCAGAAGTTCCTCAGAGAATTGAAAACAAAATTACCATATGACCCAGCAGTCCCACTCCTGGGCATATATCCAGAGAAGATCATACTTTGAAAAGATACATACATTCCTATGTTTATAGCAGCACTATTAGCAATAGCCAAGACTCGGAAAAAAACCTAAATGTCCATTCACAGATTGTGGTACATATACACAATGAAATACTGCTGCTGCTAAGTCATGTCAGTCGTGTCTGAATCTGACTCTGTGCGACCCCATAGACGGCAGCCCACCAGGCTCCCTCGTCCCTGGGATTCTCCAGGCACAATGGAATACTACTCAGCCATAAAAAAAGATTGAAATAATAATATATAGCGACAGGAACGCAGCTAGAGATGATCATATTAAGTAAAGTAAGTCAGAAAGAGAAAGACAAATCCCATATGATACCACTTATATGTAGAATCTAAAATATGACACAAACGACCCTAACTACAAAGCAGACACAGACTCACAGACATAGGGAGCAGACTCACAGACATAGGGAGCAGACTTGTGGTGGCCAAGGGGGAAAGGGTTGGAGGAGGGATGGAGTGAAAAGTTGGGGTTAGCCGATGTAAGCTATTATATATGGAGTGGATAAACAACAAAATCCTACTGTATAGCACAGAGAACCATATTCAATATCCTATGATAAACCATAATGGAAAAGAATATTTAGAAAAGAATGTGTGTATAACTGAATCACTGCAGTACAGCAGAAATTGACGTAACATTGTAAAGCAAGAATACTTCAATAGTAATTAAATTGTAAAGAAGGTTAAGCACTTTGCAACATCATCAGAGTACAGTAAATGTCTATAAATGACAAAAGGCTTAAAAAGGCACAAACACCTGTTTACAGTGTAATCAACGAAGAACTTGGTTATAGTAACTAGAATAATGGCTGATAATAATCTTAACTATTAAAAACCTTAATCTCGCAAAAACCAACAAACACGTTTTTGTGAACTCTGTCATACTAGCATTTCCTTATTGGAAAAGTTATGCTTTTGTTTTCCTCCTGTAAAAAGGCAATGACCAAACCAGCAATTAATGTTCCATTATTAAATGTTCCATTTCCTATCTGAAATGACCCAGGCATCTCAGTTTTCCTGCTAGAGTGTAAAAAAGCCTTTTTTTTTCCCCTTCACTGTTAGAGAGTGAATATGATTAAAGTTTCTGAGAGCACAGTTCACATCTCAAAGGCACAGAAAGAGAAATGCCAATTCCTTCTAGAAAGCTAACTTTCTCTAATGGCATATTCAAAAACTAGTTTTAGAACAGCAAAAGATTCTCATTTCGGCTATTTTCAGAGATTTTTTTTTTTTTCAGTTTCTAAATAGCCAATTCAGTTTAAACAAATGACAGTAATAGACAATAATATATATTATCATTTGATCACATTTCACAAGCCTCATTTTCAGAGGAACAAGAATCAACACTGTCGTCAGCCTTTACCTCACTTGTTAGCTCAGCACCTGCACCTTTCTTAACATAAAAAGCAACAGCCAGCCCACAGCTGTGGCCACTGGCTAATTGTTTCACTTCTTTTTTCCCACTTTAATGGCGGTCAGTATCTCTGCAACAGCCTTAGGGGTGTCCGAGTTCTCTGTCCTCTCTTGGCAGCCCTCATTCATCAAGGGCAACACCACAGGGCCCCACATACTAGTGCACAGCCACCCCGGGATTCCACCTGTAACTCTGGGGTTCCACACACTACTGGATGGTCTCCAGAACTTTCCATTCCCTGTCCTTATTTCCTAACGTCTTGGGCTCACAGGCGTTTCCTTGGTCTCTTGGCTACTTGGGCAATTGTTGGGCTGCACCCCACAGGCCTGCAAAGCCTATACTTGCCCAGATTCAAGACCAAAGAAACAGCCTAGAGTCAGCGACAGAGCCATCAATGGTTTAATGGATGAGAGGGGCTTATACGTCCAAAGCGAGGTCCTGGAGCAACTCCCCACCACGTGCAGCAGACGGCAGGCAGCCAGGGCATGGCGGCCATCTTTGCTCCCAGGATAGGGAGGGAGGGGTTCCTGGCTGTAGGAGAAATTGATGTCAGGTTGGCTCATCAGTTACCAGGGAAACTAACAGAGGCGTATGTTCCTCGCCGCCCCTTTGACAGGCTCTCATGGTGGAGATGTTCTGATTTAAAGGTCAGAACTACCACTAGCTGGGGCAGGAGCAAGTATGTAGGAAGGTCAGTCATACGAGTAGGGTGTAGTATATATATAGTGGAATATTATTTAGCCATATAAAGAAGTATCGTCATTTGCAACAACATAAATGGATCTATAGGGTATTATACTAAGTGAAATGTGTGTGTGTGTGTGTGCGTGCACGCTCAGTTGCTAAGTCAGGTCTGACTCTTAGCAGCCCCATGGACTGTAGCCCACCAGGCTCCTCTATCCATGGAATTTCCCAGGCAAGAAGACTGGAGTGAGCTGCCATTTCCTTGGTGGCTCAGACGGTAAAGCGTCTGTCTAAAATGCGGGAGACCTGGGTTCAATCCCTGGGTTGGGAAGATCCCTTGGAGAAGGAAATGGCAATCCACTCCAGTACTCTTGCCTGGAAAATCCCATGGACAGAGGAGCCTGGTAGGCTACAGTCCATGGGGTCGCAAAGAGTCGGACACGACTGAGCGATTTCACTTTCACTTTCTCCAGGGAATCATCCTGACCTAGGGATCGAACCTGCTTCTCCTGCCTGTATCTCCTGCATTGGCAGGTAGATTCTTTACCACTTGAGCCACCTGGAAGCCCTGCTAAGTTACAAATCAGAGTAAAACAAATACTACTTAATCTCACTTATATGTGAAATCTAAAAAACAAAACAGGGACTACCCTGGCCATCCAGTGCCTAAGACTCCATGCTCCCAATGCAGGGAGCCCAGGACACAGTCCCTGGTCAGGGAAATAGATCCTGCATGCCGTAACTAAAAGAGTTCGCATGTCACAATGAAGATCCCATGTGCCACAACTAAGACCCAGCACAGCCAAACAAACGTTTTAAATAAATACATGAAAAACAAATTCATAGATACAGGGAACAAAGAGGTGGCTGTCAGAAAGGAGGGGAGCAGGGGTGTGAGTGAAACAGGAGAAGGAGATTAAGAGGTATAAATCGCCAGGGGAGTTCCCTGGTATTCCAGTGGCTAAGACTCCTTGCTTCCACTGTAAGGTTTGATCCCTGGTCAGGGAACTAAAATCTGCAGTCATGTGGAAAAAATGAATAAATAAATAAATCTCCCATTGCATAATAAATAAGTCACAGAGGTATAATAGACCACATAAGATATGTGATCAATAATATTGCAATAACTTTGTACGGAGACAGATGGTAAATAGACTAATGGTGGTGATCATTTCATAAAGTATGCTATTTTCAAATCAGGTAGTACACCTGAAGCCATCATAATATTGTACCTCAACTCTATTTCAACTTAAAAAAAAAAGAAAGAAAGCTGTTAGAGCTAGTTACTCCTGCCCCCTCTTACCAGTCCCAGTGGAGCTAAGTAAGAGGCCAGTGCAGCTGTCCATTAGCATACCTGAAGTCCACGCTCAGGACTTTCCATGGGCAGGGTGAGAAACTAAAAGCTCACAATTAAATTCTTAAAAGTGAATATCTTTTAAAAGTGCAATTTACCTAATATCATAATAAAAATCCTCCCTCCCCTCTCCCCCCAAAACCATTAATTACAATATGGGATAATAAGGAATTCAGAGATAGTACCAAAGTGGCAATCAGCTCTGCCGGTAACTCATGGATAAGAAAACACTTCTTCAGGGTTCCCTAGTGGTCCAGTGGTTAAGGCTCCACACTTCCTCTGCAAGGAGCAGGGGTTCAATCCCTGGTCAGGGAATTAAGATCCTGCACTCCTTGTGGTGTAGTCAAAAAAAAAAGAGAAAGAAAGAAAAGACTCCCTAGGGAAAGGGACTCACAAGTTAGGCTTTGAACAATGAAGATAGTTTGCCGAGCCGATAGTTTGGGGGATTGTGGAAGGTGAGGATGGAAGAAGGGCAGAAGGCATCCCAGAAAGAGGGACCAGCAAGTGCAAAGACAAGGAGGTGGGGGACACATACAGTGGCGCGTCTGAGAAGGTGGGAACTCAGTTGTGTTGTCACGGCACAGGTGGGCACCCACCAGAAGGGAGGCTGCAGAATGAGCGGCCACCATGTCTTAAAGAGGCCACCACACTGTGGCAAGGAGTTTGCACATCTGTGGATGTGTTTTTTGAAATAATTTATTTTTATTTTATTTGGCTGCACTGGGTCTTAGCTGTGGCACGTGAACCTCGAATTTCAGCTTGTGAAATCTAGTCCCCCGACCAGGGATTGAACCCGGGACCCCTGCATTGGGAGCAAGGAGTTTTAGCCCCTGGACCACCAGGGAAGTCCCCTGGGGATATGTTTTTCAAACAGAGTTATAACTCATTTAAGTATGGTGTCAATGGAAGTCAATTTAGTAGGTCAAGACAAGTGTTTTTAAAAATAAAAAAAGAAATAAAATGGAATAGACTAGAATAAAACATAATCCTTTTTGTAATAAGTGAAATAACGTTTCACTTTGTGAAAATGTTGCTCGAGTTTTGTATGTTGTGGCAGATACTACAAATTTTCCATCAATCCATTCTCCTCTTTTTCATGTAAATATTCAGACCCCCAAGTGTTGGCATGTGGCCACCAGCAGAAGACTCCTTTTTCCAGCCTCTTTTGCAGACAGGCGTGGCCATGTGCCTAAGTTCTGGCCAATTCAGTGTGAGCAGTAGGGGTGTGCCACTTCTGGGTCCTGCTCCTGAAGAAATGGTATACACTCTTTTGTGTCTTTTCCCATCGGCTGGGATACAGACTCGATGGTAGGAACTACAACAGTCACCTTGGGCCCAGAGTTTGAAGCTGTGGTTTGAGCGTTAAAGCCTTGAGAAGCATACCCCCAGACTATAAAAGAGAAGTCAAGTTATGCAAAAGCTTGATTTCTTAGTTAAGGCATACTCACATTTCTGTTACATTATCTCAAACCAATCCCTAATATACAGGCATGTGTATATGTATTTATCAATGTGTACATATGTGTGTGCTCATATATAAACATGTGTTTACACATACACACCCCTCAGGCCACATATAAATTATTTAAGGATCGTGATTTTAAAAAAAATAGAGAACGGAGGGGGGTTCAGGATGGGGAACACGTGTATACCTGTGGCAGATTCATGTTGATATATGGCAAAACCAATACAATATTGTAAAGTAATTAACCTCCAATTAAAATAAATAAATTTATATTAAAAAATAAAATAAATAAAGAAACTGGGGACTTCCCTGATGGTCCAGGGATTAAGAATCCACCTGCCAGTGCAGGGGACATGGGTTTAATCCCCCATGCCATAGAGGGTACCACATGCCGCTGAGCAACTAAGCCCCCCAACCAAGTGCCTCAACTGCCAAAGCCCACACGCCCTGGAGGCCGTGCTCTGCAACAGGAGAAGCCACCTCGACGAGGAGCCTGCGCACAGCAGCCAGACAGTAGCTCCCCCTCAATGAGAAAGCCAGTAAATAAACAACATAGAGAAACTGCCTGCCCTTAAAGTGTGCTTTAAGTAAGTGAGCAAGGTGGTCAGATTTGTGTTCCCAAGCTGAAAGGAATCTTATGTCACTAAGACCATTCAGTCTTTATTATAGATGGGAAACTGAGGTCCAGAGAGGTTAGGTAACTGAGTCAAAGTCCTAAGTAGCAAGAGCTGGCCCTTGACCCTTGACCTCTGATACAGCCTGGGCCTCTGCCACGTCACCAGTTGACAAAGATTTGTTTATGTTGCTCTCCTCTTCTAATCTTCCAATGTTCTTCATCACATTGTTCCCCTAATTTTCTAATTAATTCTATTCAATTCAGCAAACATCGATTGTAAGTAAACCTACTACATACTAAGTTGTAAAGACACAGGAAAGAGCTTCACAGAAAATTCTGGGAAAGAGGATCAAGAGGAAGTCTGATTCGTGTTGATGTGTGGCAGAAACCAACACAATATTGTAAAGCAATTGTCCTCCAATTAAAAATAAATTTCAAAAATTAAAATTAAAAAAAAATTCCTTAGCCCACATGCTTTAGAGCATGTGTGTTGCAACAAGAGAAGCCCAGGTGCCACACAGACGCCCAGTGCAGCCAAAATAAATAAAAATTAAAAATTAATTAACTTTTTATTTAAGTTTCTTAACTGGTATCATAAAGAGATACATAAATAGATCTGTATTTAGGCACGGATGGGTATCTATACATACATACTCTGATCTTACAGAGGGTGAGAAGCAGTAACACCCGAGGAGCAATTGTGTACATCTAGAACCCAGATTTGGTTTTTTAAGTATAATTCTTAGCGTTCCTTACAGAAGTGGTTGATTCCAGGCGGGGGGAGGCAAAACGCAACATGAGCCTGCAGCATCCTGCAGTGACAGGAAGTAAAGAAGTGCTCAGAGAAAGATGGGAGGGGCGTCCCTCTTGGTCTAGCGGTTGAGAATCCACCTGCCAGTGCAGGGGACACGGGTTTGATCCCTGGTCCGGGAAGCTTCCACATGCCACGGGGCAGTTAAGCCCTGGAGCCACAACTACTTCGCCCACGTGCCGGAGAGCCTGTGGTCCGCAAAATGAGAAGCCGTGCGCCGCGACTGGAGAGTAGCCCCCACCCACCGCAACTAGAGAAAGCCCTTGAGCAGCAACGGAGACCCAGCACAGCAAAAACTAACTCATTAAAGCAAAACCAAACAAAGGTGTCACCCATCTTGCATGATTTGCCTAACATTGCCAGCTGAGGTGGGGCAAGGTGACACTGCCTTCTCGTTTCAGCAGTCATACTGTAAACAAGTGTCCTTCCGTGGTAAATTTAGTGCCATGTTTTTTGCATTTTTGTGCTTATTGTTGGTGACTTTGCTTTCTAAAACTGCACACTGCCCCCACCGTGTGTTAGATAAGCTTCTCCCAAGCACCAGTTATAGGACTGTTGGTCATGAGTTTAATGTGAATGAGTCAATAATATATATTAAATAAGATGAAGCGCACATGAAATGTTTGTGCCCAGAGGCTCATAGGAACCTAACCTTGTATTTCCCCTCAAAGCAGTTGCTCACTATTCACTAATTCAATGTTTGCAGCAACTTAACAGAACACAGCAATTGTGAATGACAACATTTGACAGCATTCAGTAGCACCTTCTATGTACCTGGCCCACCCTATACTTTCTTTGACATAATCTCAAATATTCCTGACAACATCTAGAAAAAAGTTTTTGCCTTAGGCTTCTATCAGTCATCTAAATGCTGAAGCTGGCTGGCCCCTCTATCATTTTCTAACCCCTGACAGATGTCTGATTAACTGAGTACTTTGTAGTCACATTTTTTTTCCCGAGTAGATCAATAATATTTCTTTTTAGATTTATTTTTTAAATATTTATTTTTATTTATTAATTTGGCTGTACCAGGTCTTAGTTGTAGCATGCGGGATCTGGTTCCCCGACCAGGGATCAAACCCAGGCGCCCTGCATTGGGAACACGGAATCTTAGCCACTGGACTCCCAGAGAAATCCCCCAATAATTTTTCTTGATTACTATATTCAGTTCTTACCAATTTCAGAGAGAAAATATTTACTGAGGTGAGATACACGAGCCTTTTTCTCAAAAATTTCCTGTGACTTCTCATCGGAATAAACTTCAAAAGGGGAAAACATAGTAAAATGCGCATCCATAAACCCTTTGAAGACTTGTCCCATGGGAGGGTGATCAGTTTCCTATAGAGTTAGAGAGTGGAGCTTGGAGTAAGGAAGAAAGGGTAGCAGAAGACAAACTTAAAAGCTTGAAACAAGGAAGAATCTTCTCTCTTGGAGAGAGGATGGACTCAGCTAAGGCAGAATGCCTACAGACAGGGATGTGGGGGAGCTGATCCCTGCTCTGGGTAGGAAGGCGGTCTAGACAACAGGTCAAGTTGTCCACGAGTCCACAATCCACTGTTTTGTCTGAACTGTAGAACAGCCACAGAATGGTTTTCACGGCAGTTGTATATTGTTTCAGCCACTTCATGTGTTAACTCAGCATTTGCGGGCACACCTGAGAGCCCAACCTCCATTTGTAATGCGGCTTCTCAGGAAAGGTGTGTCGAATTTCAAACAAGTGATACACAAACAAGCCTTTGAATCATGACCCTGTAGAGAAGCTGGAGAACTGTCTGTTCTTTTGACTTGTCCTTGAACTCTTTGAAGCATCCCACCTGCCCTCCTGGTGCTACGCTTCTGGGATTGTGGGCCTCTGTGTTTGCCTTATGATGGTTTTCTAAACTTCAGATTCCAACAGGGATTTGACCAGACAGGAACAAAGAGGACCTGAGATCTGGCCCCTCTGAGTTATATTCTCCCAGCTCGGTTCCATGATTTTGTCTGAAGTAAATGCCTAGGGTGGCAGATAATCCTGCTCTACTAGGAACCTGCCAGTGATGTCTTCAGCCAACATTCTCTTCTTAGACCTCCCGTGCCTATTTGTATCTGCATAAGAAGACTCCTGAAAGTCCCTTGGACAGCAAGGAGATCAAAGCAGTCAGTTTTAAGGGCGATCGACCCTGTATATTCACTGGAGGAACTGATGCCGAAGCTGAAGCTCCAGTGTTTTGGTCATCTGACGAGAACAGACGACTCATTGGAAAAATGCCAGATGCTGGGAAAGACTGAGGGCAGAAGGAGAAGAGGGTGTCAGAGGATGAGATGGCTGGATGGCATCACCAATGGAATTAACACGAACTTGGGTAATATCTGGGAGATGGTGAGGGACAGGGAGGCCTGGCATGCTGTATTCCATAGGGTCACAAAGAGTTGGACATGACTGAGCGACTGAACAACAACAAGTACCCAACATATTTTTGGTGCTTGGTTACGAGATATTTTAACAGTTTATTATGTATTTTCTTGTCAGTTCTCCAGCTGTTCCATGTGACTCTCACCTTTTCATAAGATTGTAAACCTCAACCTTACATCTGCCCCTAATATATTCATCATTTAGGGCCTCTGTAAAGCCAAGGGCAGCGGCAGTGTGGTGTGTAAGAAGAACCATAAACTTGGAGACAGATAAACTTAGGGTTCTACTCATTTACAATTGACCCTCCGAATCCACACCTGCAGATTGAAACCAACAAACTGCAGATTGAAAATAGTCAGAAGGGACTTCCCTGGTGGTCCAGTGGCTAAGATTCAATGCTTCCAAAGCAGGGGGCCCGGGTTTGATCCCTGGTCAGGGAACTAAGATCCCACATGCCACAACTAAAACCCGGCACAGCCAAATAAATAAATATTTTTTTAAAAAAGAAGAAAAAAGAAATTACATAGATTTCCAAAAAGCAAATCTTGAATTTCCACACTGGCAACTATTCATATAGCATTCACACTGTATTTGGGCTTCCCAGGTACCATTAGTGGTAAAAAACCTGCCTGCCAATGCAGGAGACATAATGAGATTCAGGTTCAATCCCTGCAGGGTCAGGAAGATTCCCTAGAGAAGGGAATGGCAACCCATTCCAGCGTTCTTACCTGGAGAATTTCATGGACAGAGAAGCCTGGTGGGCTACAATCCATGAGGTTGCAAAGAGTCGGACACAACTGAGCGACTAACACACACACACACACTGTATTTACAACTATTTACACAGCATTTGCATCATATTAAATATTATAAGTACAACAGACTAGTTCCAAATTGGGAAAGGAGTATGTCAGGGCTGTATATTGTCACCCTGCTTATTTAACTTATATGAAGAGTACATCATGCAAAATGCCAGGCTGGATGAAGGACAAACTGGAATCAAGATTGCCGGGAGAAATATCAATAACCTCAGATACACAGATGACCACCACAGATGGAAGAAAGTGAAGAGGAACTAAAGAGCCATTTGATGAAAGTGAAAGAGGAGAATGAAAAAACTGGCTAAAACTCAAGATTCAAAAAACAAAGATCATGGCATCCGGTCCTGTCACCTCATGGCAAATAGATGGGAAAACAATGGAACAGTGACAGACATTATTTTCTTGGGCTCCAGGATCACTGCAGATGATGACTGCAGCCGTGAAATTAAAAGACGCTTGCTCCTTGGAAGAAAAGTTATGACCAACCTAGACAGCATATTGAAAAGCAGAGACATTACTTTGCTGACAAAGGTCTGTGGAGTCAAAGCTATGGTTTTTCCAGTGGTCATGTATGGATGTGAGAGTTGGACTGTAAAGCTGAGCGCCAAAGAATGGATGCTTTTGAGCTGTGGTGTTGGAGAAGACTCTTGAGAGTCCCTTGGACTGCAAGGAGATCAAACCAGTCCGTCCTAAAAGAAATCAGTCCTGAATATTCTTTGGAAGGACTGATGCTGAAGCTGAAACTCCAATATGTTGGCCACATGATGCGAGGAACTGACTCCTTGGAAGAGACCCTGATGCTAGGAAAGATTGAAGGCAGGAGGAGAAGGGGACGACAGAGGATGAGATAGCTGGATGGCATCACCGACTCAATGGACATGAGTTTGAGCAAGCTCCCGGAGTTGGTGACGGACAGGGAAGCCTGGCGTGCTGCAGTTCATGGGGTTGCAAAGAGTTGGACAGGACTGATCGACTAAACCAACTGACTGAAGTATTATAAGTAATCTAGAGATGATCAAAAGTATATGGGAAATGTGAGTAAGTTAAGTGCAAATACTGTGCTGTTTTATCTAAGGGACTTGAACATCTGTGAATTTTGGTATCTGAGGGGTGTCCTGGAACTAATCCCCTGCCCCCATTCCAAGGGCTAACTATACTAGCCATGAGAGGGACCTTGTTAAATTATTTAACTTCTAAGTTTAGATTTTCTTAACTCTGAAAGGGAAATGATTATATACTAATAAAACGTCTGTCACATGCTAGGCATCCAATAAACAGTCATTGTCACAAATGATATCTGTATGACACCACTGAAATGAAATTCTAGAACAGGCAAAACTAATCTAGAGTGACAGAAATTAGATCGTGGTTGCCTGGGGCCGATGAGGGTGGGATGGGTAATCAACTGCAAAAGGCCAAGGAAAGTTTTGGGGGGGTGGAAATATTCTATCTTGATTGTGGTAGTGGTTACACGGGCATGCACATTTGTTGAAACACATCAAACCATGCACTTAAAATAGGTGCTAGTTAGTGTATGTAAATGATCCCTCGATACAGTTGGTTTTAAAAATAACATTCATTCCCTTCCTCTCTCCATCAATGAAAATGTGTTAGATTAAGACACACATTTCAGAGCCAAATACGCACTTCATTTTTAATTTTAGATTATTCATATTACCGCATAATTTCCCCCATGGATTCATGTAAATAAATGTGACTAAATGTGACTTGGCTTGATATCAAATTTCGCTTTTCGACTGACTTATGAAAGTGGAGAGATGTGTCATAAGGAGCGTGAGAGGGCAGACTCTCATCGTGAAAGTACATTTAGAACTTCCCCGGTGGTCCAGCGATTAAGACTCTGCTCTTCCAATGCAGGGGGCAGAGGTGGGGGAACTAAGATTCCACACGCCGCATGGTGTGGCCAAAATACAAACAAACAATAACAAAACTAAACAAATAAAAGAAAGTATACTTAAAAACCATACAGTTTTTAAACAAATCACTGCCTTTGACTTGCCTTGTGGTCGAGCGGCTAAGAACCTGCCTACCAATGCAGGAGACATCTGCTCAATCCCTGGTCCAGGAAGGTTTGAGATGCCACAAGGCGACTAAGCCTGTGTGCCACAACTTCTGAGTGTGTGCTCTGCAACAAGAGAATCCACCGCAGTGAGAAACCCACACACCACAACTAGAGACTGGTCCCTGCTCACCGCAACTAGGGAAAGCCCGTGCACAGCAATGAAGACCCAGTGCAGCCAAAAATGAACAAATAAACAATTTTTAAAAAATCACTATCTTAAGGAAAATAGATTTTTCTGGTGAAATAGTATACGCTTGCCATAAAATAAATGACAGTGAGAGAGCTTGGATGAACGGAGTGACCTGGGGGAGCTTTTCACTTTTACTTACTCAGCATGACCCCACCCCACCACTACCACCTCTTCTCATAAGGGTACCTCCTTCCTTCCAGAGGGAGAGGGTGCATACCAGATACCTTTCAAAGAATTTCCTTGGAATCTGCTCCCAGACACTTAAACCTCCTTTTCACTGGGCATAATGTCATGTGTCCGCAGCTAGCTGCAAGAGAGCCTGAGAGATTTAGTCCTTATTCTTAAAGAAGGCCATGTTGTCGTTGCTATTTAGTCAGTTAAGTGGTGTCTGACTCTTTTGCGATTCCATGGACTGTAGCCCGCCAGGCTCCTCTGTCCATGGGATTTCCCAGGCAAGGATAGTAGAGTGGGTTGCCATTTCCTTCTCCAGGGTATCTTCCCAACCCTGGGATCAAACTCACACCTCCTGCATTGGCAGATGGGTTCTTTACTACTGAGTCACAAGGGAAGCCCCAAAAGAAGGCCAAATGACTAGCTAAAAATCAGAGGTCCTATTACTAAGGAAGAAAAAAGTAGATGTTGACGATTCATCTCTGCCCAAAATATCTAGTAACAGAATATTTCATATAATGGTGGAAAATTACAAATTACCAAAATTAATAAAGCACATCCATACAATGGCCATATCAAAATGAGTATGTTTGCCCAGTTCTTGAAATGGAAGCATTTCAGTAGTAATTGTTAAGTGGGGGAAAAACAAGTTACCAAAAATATGAGCTCTGTTCTATAAAATTATATATAGATCACATGTGTATATATATAAATATGGATGCACTAAAAATATTTCTCTGGGTGGTAGAATTACATCATAACATTTTAATTCATTTTATACCATTACTTTGACTAAAAAGAATGCATCATTTTTATAAGCAAAAAAACATCTTTTCACTTCGAAAATACGTGGGCATCTCTGTCTCTTGGGAACTTCATGAGCGAAGATGAGAAGTGAACAGTGGCATGGTGGGATTAAGGGCTGGGGAAGCTCTCCACCATTTTCCACGCAAGTGATATTCCGTTGCTGGTTTCCTGGGAGCGTCTGGACAGTGGTGTCCAGGCGGCTATTGATCCCAATGCCTGAACTCAGGAAAAAGGTCTATGCTGAAATGGTGGGAATCACCGTGGAGAAGATGGTGTGTAAAGCTGGGTGAGGAGGTACAATAGAGTAGAAACCACCCTGGGCGTCTTCCCTCAGCCTCCAGAGCCACTCCCTGCCCTTTTCAAGTTTGTTCCCTGCCTGGAAATTTGACCTATTGAACTGTATCACATCAGACTCCCTGCCTTCTGGCTTTCAACTGGGTTCAGTCCAGGGGAGGCCCTGGTAGGAGATCAGAGGATGGGAGGAGAGAAGCAGGGGTGTTTCTTCCCCTGGCTCCCTCCATGCAGGGCTAACACAGGCTGACTATTTCTCCCAAATGGAGGTTCAGCTCTTATCGGGCTGGCTTCTCCTCTAGCCCTCAGGCCCAAGTGAGGAAGTGTGCCCACTGCTGCCAGCCCCAGGGCACAGGACTGCCCCGTGTGGTTTCCCAGGACCTGCCCCACACCTTTGTAAATAGCTCTTTTTTCACACTTGCCCTGCATTACCCAATCTGAGTGTGCCATCTGTTTCCTGCCAGGATCCTGGCCAACACAGAGAGGGCTCCAGGGTGAGGACAGGAAAGAACACCCAAGTTTAAAGGGCAAGGAGAGGGAGAGGACACGGGACCCTAATCGACAGAGGAGTTCAAGGCAAACCAGGGGTTATGAAATCAGGGGAGCGGCCAACAGTTTTATGAAGATTGCAAGGAGGTTAAATAAGGATGAGATCTCAAAGGTATATTGGGATTGGCCATCTGGAGGAGGAGCTGGGAAGAAAATTGGGTGGGTGGTTCTGGGAGGAGGGATCTGAGTTGGAGATGGAGCAGAAGATAAGAGATGAAGAGAGGTGAGAGAAGGCGGTGGGAGCAGAGGAGAGAGAGAACCAGGGCAAAGGGAGGAAGAGGAGGAGTCAGCCTGGCCACGGGGTGAAGAAATCTGACTCTTTAGTCCAGATGAGGAAGCAGGTAATAACTCCAAGAATGAGTGTGTATATACCGAGGTACAACACACACCTACGAATACCCAATGCCCACACCTGCACACACTATACTGTACACTCACACCAACACACACACTTGAACATATCTACACCACCATGCTTCACCACATGCACCGAAGACACACACACTAGCACTCACACACACACCTCACCACCTCATTATCCCCCCACCACACCACTCCACGAACACAACAGCTACAACAGCAGCTGCCAGATCCATAGATCTCTGGCACGCACGCAACATCAGGTCTTTGCTTTGCTGCGACACTTGCCTATTAGCTGGCGTTCACGTTATACCCTGAGAAAAACCTGCTTCGGTCCACCCACGCATAAACAAGGAGGAGTTCTCAGTGTTTACAGCATGGTACCTGGGGGACAGTAGGTGCTCTGTGGATAAACCTGGAATGGACCCATGGTCCCTGGCTCTCCCTTGTGGGAGAACTGGGCAAAGGCTACACTTGGCTGTCTGTTCTGAGCTCCTAAATGATTTAACCCAGGGAGGCCCTAAAGACTGGCCTCCAATGACCACAACCCAAATGCCTGTCCATCTGATGGAATATTCCAGAGTGAAAATGAACCACGCACTACAATATCCATGAATCTTTATAACACAATATTGAGTAAAAAGAGGAAGTGGCAGATCACTACATACATGCCTGATAGTCAACATTCAAGAACAACAGAAATGAAACACTACATAATTTAGGAGCACATGCCTATAAAATAAAACCTTTTTTTAAAGACTTCCCTGGTGGCTCAGTGGTTAAGAATCCGCCTACAGATGCAGGGGACATGAGGTCATTTCCCTGGTCCAGGAGCATTCCACATTCCATGGGGAAACTAAGCCCATGCGCTCTAGAACCTGTGCTTTGCAACAAGAGAAGCCACCACCGAGGCCCACACACACAGCAGCTAGAGAGTAGCCCCCCGCTCACAGAAACTGGAGAAAGCCCACGGCCTGCAATGCAGACCCAGCGGAGCCAAAAATAAAACAGATAAATAAAATGCCTGTTCTTTAAAAAAACAAAAATTTAAGAAATGTAAAAGAATGGTAAACAAAATTCAGGACAACATGTTACATGTGGCAGAAGAAAGGACGGGACTAAGAAAGGATCGTGTTGATAGATGAGTGTCACTGTGAATGTCTGCTTCGTGAACTGCAAGCTGGATTCACCGCCCAGTATCAGTTCAGTCGCTCAGTCGTGTCCGACTCTTTGCGACCCCATGGACTGCAGCACCCAATATAATATAATATTAATAACAGGTCATGCTTGGGCCAATGATGAGAATATATCATGAACCAAGGATTAAGATTAATCTAATTCTGTACATCGGATGTCCTGTTACAGTAAATAAAAATAAAGACTGTCCTCTCAGCTTGACCCTAGTTCTGCTTATTTTTGTACTTCCTCCCACAGCAATGCTGAGGGGTCACTGCAACCTTGTTCTTGGCAATCGGGGTTACTAGCGCAAGGCTGGGCAGGAAATGAACTGGGGGATGAGGCCATATCTGCTTTAACACTGTTCTCGATGGGTCCTTTGTGGTAAGGGTTTCCAAGAACCAGCAGAGCAGTTGAGGGAGCTGAGTAACATTTACAAGAAATGCACCCCTGCCCCACCCCCTCACCACCCCGCCCCATCCCCTCTCTCTTCCCTTTACCGCCTCCAGCTCTTCCTCCCCACTCAGGCCCAAGTGAAGGGTAACTCACAAGAGCCAATAACGAATATTTCCATAGAACCAGAACTTTCTGGAGTCTGGGGAAGCACTGCCCTGACCTCCATTCAGATTCTGGGCCGTGAAGGAAACGAGAGGATTAATCCACACAAACACTTATTAAGTAGCAGCAGAGTGATAGTGAGCATCAACCACCTGGGTCCAAATTCTAACGTGACCACTTCTTAGGTATGTGACTTTTGATACTAAGAAGCCTGCACCTCAGTTTTCCCTATCTGCAAAATGGGGATGAATAATAACATCTCACTCATGGAAAGTTGTTGTAAGACTAAGATATACAAAACACACAAGACAGTGCTGGGCACTTAGTAAGTACTGAGTGAGTGTTCGCTATTGTCGCTAAGTGTTATGAAGGATGCAGATGAATCAATAAGCCCATTGTCTAGGGCAGAAGTTTGCAAACTTTCTTCTGTAAAGGGCCAGATAGTAATTATTTTTGGCTTTGCAGGCCATAAGGTCTTTGTCACAACGACTCAATTTTGCCATAAACGGAGTCATAGACAGTTCGTAAATGGATGAGCTTTATTCATTAATGCTGACAATTGAATTTCACATAATCTTTACCTGTTATGACATATTATTCCTCATTCAGTTTTTTTTTTTTTAGCCCTTCAGAAATGTAAAACCCAGTCTTAGCTTACAGGCCATATGAAACCAGGTAGTGTGGCAGACTTGCAAACTGCGGTTCACCGTCCCTGGTCTAATGGGGAAAAAACATTAACCCCTCTGGATTTTTTTTGTTTTACCTGTATGTTCTGTGACTCACTTAAACAAGTGAACAAACTGAGGCTCATTCTTCAAAGTTCAGCCAAGGGCAGTAATAACTCCATCTGCTGCCACCTTCGTGATAATCACACATTACTTTTAAAATTTTCTCATGAAATATTTAAGGCAAACCAAAAATTTTTAAATATAATGCTGGGACTTCTCTGGTTGCCCAGTGGTCAAGACTCCAAGATTCCTTCAGGGGGCACAGATTAGATTCCTGATCAGGGAACTAAGAGCCTGCGAGCCGTGAGGAATACAAATACTTCTTCATGAAATAAAGCACTGCCCAAACAGTTGGAGACCCCCTCGCCAAGTTACAATCACCCTATCTCTACGCCAGAGAAAAGAACCACCATTCTGACTGGGAATTTATTACCATGTACTTCTTAGTGGGCTTCCCTGTTGTCTCAAACAGTAAAGAATCTGCCTGCAATGTGGGAGACCCGGGTTTGATCCCTGGGTCGGGAAGATCCCCTGGAGAAGGAAATGGCTACCCACTCCAGCATTCTTGTCTGGAGAATTCCATGGACAGTGGAACCTGGTGGGCTCCAGTCCTTGGGGGGTCACAAAGAGTCAGACTAGTTGACTAATACTTTCACACTTCCTTAGTACTTTAAATATAGAAGCATTCTTAATCAGGAGGTAATATTTCTTTGCATGTACACACACCCTTTATTTAATTGGATTTTAATAATCCAATCAAAGAATATCTCTACTGTATTCAGAGATTAGTCTCAGAGGGTGTAAAAAGGCCCTGAGGCATCCAGTAAGAAACAGTGGTAGTATCAACATCCAGGGTTGACTTCCAAGTCAGCTTTAACCATTGCTCTCCTCTATATTCCTGGGGCTACACCGGATCCCCCTCCACACTAGATTTTAAACTTCTCTGAAAAGAGACTGATCTTTCATCCTTCCTATACAACCCCTAATATCTTGCACCTACTCTCTTGTACTTTTCTTCAAAGAGACACTATCTCCTATCATCATCCCTGGCAGTCTCCATAGAGGGTGGGGAAACTGCCAGAAACTTCAAGGGAAAAAAGGGTGGGGCTTTGATTTCCTTAGAAGTTTGGAGCAACTTTTAGGCCAAGCTTTACTGGAAAGGATGAGGTATACAACCCTCATACTCCAAGAGATTGGAGTTTCTGCATGTGTTTGGTGTGGGTGGGGGCAGGGGGGAACAGGGGGCATAGAGAAAAGGGGAACTGACAAAATTAGCCCCCTAGAATCAAGAAATCCTTCCTTCCTCTCTGATGGCCACATGGGAGCTGAGCCAGGATTTGGGATCTAGTCCAAGCTTAAGGGTAGACATAAGTAGCGGTATTTGTGGCCTGGACCCTCAACCTGACAAGACAGCATCTGGGCCAGTGGTCAGAGGGTGTGTGTCTGCACCGGCGGTAGGGAGCAGGATGACCCAAGGGGAAGTCTGCTACCGGTGGCTTCTAAAGAAACAAGAAACCGGTATTTTACAAATACTTGATACGCACATTGACAGTGAGTGGTACTGCAGTGTACTTTCAGTATATCAGGTGGTAGTCAGGCCACACGCCCTAAATGCATTCTTGGGTTCTACCATTTAAATTCTCACATAATGAACAAGGGGCTCAAACAGATCCCTGCAAACAAGCCTTGTACTGAAAATGCTAATTATCCCAGCATAAGCAGTAAGAAAATGGCAGAGCTAACATCTCAGCCACTCCCATTATAAGCTTTTTTTGGCTGTGCTGGGTCTTCATTGCAGCGCACGGGCTTTAAAGCATGCATGCTTACGTTCCAAGCCTAGGGATCAAACCCACATCGTATTACAAAACTTTTTGTCAAGCACATTGGAAAGGAATGGGCTTCCCTGATGGCTCCCACGGTAAAGCGTCTGCCTGCAATGCAGGAGACCCAGGTTCGATTCCTGGGTGGGGAAAGTCCCCTGGAGAAGGAAATAGCAATCCACTCCAGCACTCTTGCCTGGAAAATCTTGCAGAGTCAGATACGACTGAGCGACTTCACTTGTTCCAATATCCCTGCCTGGAGAATTCCATAGGCAGTGGAGCCTGGCAGGCTACAGTCCTTGGGGTCGCAGTTGGACATGACTGAGCAACTACTGGAGGAAAACTCTTGCTTACTGATTGTTGTCAATGACTAAACCCCACACCAAAGGCGAAGGGTACGAATCAGAATTTAGAAATAGCACAAGTATATAGCATTCCAGTAAACTCAACATGTATCAAGGGCACATGCTGAAAATGTTTTACTAGTGGGAGACAATCGCAAAAAGCCTCAACTGGTAGCTTAGCAAGATTTTGGCATCTAGGTCTGCCTTGTCCAGTGGAACTTTCCAGCAAATGCTCTACAGTTCCATGCCTACGGAACTTCCATAGCTACAGAGCTTCCATAGTGGCCTGTCATGAAATCTGACTAGTGCTATTTTAGTTCAGCCCTAAAATAATTCATATTGGAAACAGAGGTTGGGATTTCATTGGCCCCTCCAGCCAAATCTTGTCCACACAAGAACTGGCCCATCTACTCTTTGGCCATACATTCATTTCAGAAAAGTGTGTATCCCAGAAGCCCTGTGGTAAGCAACCAGATTCAGGCAGACCACTCCCCCTTTCCTTCCCAGGATAGATTCTGGCACTTACCAAGAGCACATTAGCATGCCTCTGCATGGATAACACGTAAGCCACAACTTAAGACAAAAAGTATTTTATTCAAAAAACGCCAAGTATAAAAAAAAAAAAATAAGATCTCTTTTATTCCCCTGTACAGTATTTCACTCAGATAAAACCAGCAGGCTACATGCTGCTCAGAACACAGCCCCAGAGAGGATCCGGAAGGCACACCATCCAGAACTGCTTTTCATATATCTATCCTATATACACAAGTCAGCAACACCCCTCCCCCATCACCCCCAGACCCCACGCCCACTTGAGTAAGCCCGCGAGGGGGGCCCCCCCGCAGCAGTCAGGGAGCGCGGCAGCTGTCCCGCCTGAGTCCCGTCACCCTACAAACCAACAGAGCAAGCATCGCAGCCCTCCCCAAAAGGTCCCCAAGTCAGAGGAGGAAAGGAGAGAAAAGAAAACTATGGCGGCAGCCGTGGAAGCTTGGAGCAGGAAGGGAACCAAATAAATAAATAAATAAATACATAACATTGACCTCCAGGTTAGAACGAGCATCATCTTTCCAAGGAAAAAAAAAAAAAACCCAAAACAAAATAGGTAAAATAACTTAAAAGGCAAAATTAAAAAAGAATTAGATCAACTACAATCCTTTGTACACTACCATGCCAACTGTACACACATTTACAGTTTTTCTGTTGATTTGCATTGTTTGTGCATTTGTGTGTGTGTGTGTGTGTATGTGTGCGTGTGTGTGTGAGGTCTTGGCTTAGAAACAGTTAAGTAAAAACCAAAAAGGAAGACCAGTTCACTTGGGAGTTTTACTAAAGGTGGAAAAGGGGCAGGTGGCTCAGCGTTTGGCCCTGTAGCCTCTTCCATGGCACCTTTCATATGAAGGATGGGGGGGGGGGGGGGGGGGAAAGAGAGGGAACCAAACCCAGGCAGATTTTTGGAGAAGCAGCAGGTAAAAGAGGCAAGTTCAAGTATTTCTCCCAGCACAGCCGGAGTCCCCACAGAAGGCACTCAGAAAGTCGGAAGAGGTGACAGGGACTTAAAATGGTGCTAGTCCTAACCCACCCCAACCCATGCCCCACCCCCCGCCCGCCCGACCCGTCACGGCTTTCAGCAGAACTCTTGATGAAGGGAACAGTTCCATGGCAGGATCCTGACCTACTCCCACCCCCCCACCACCGCCCACCCCTGGGATTTTGCAGAGTCCAGCAATGCTGGACACTGGTGAGAAGGAGAGCTTCTATGGGAGGAGTGGAGGCCTAGGACGCCCGGAGTGGAGTCTCTTCCTCCCTTTGGGGAGGCAACCTCCAGGAGCCTGGGGTCTGGAATGAGTTGTAAATGTTGTTCCTGTATCAAGCACTGTCCTGCTTGGAGAGTAAGTGTCACTGGTACTTGGGAAGCTGAAGACACTTCCCCTCCTTTGAGCATCTGACAGGGAGGGAAGAACCTGTGGGAGAAGCTATTTGCTGGGTCCTGGCGACAGGCTGTGGAGATGGATCTCAGCAGTTTCCTGGGGCAGGAGGACGTCTTGCATCCACGGATGGTTCTGGATTTCTTCGAAGGTTGGCCGATCTGATGGTCTCAAGGCCAAGCACCATCTAATGAGATGTTGACACTCTGGAGAAAGAAAGACAAGCGGTTATGAATGACTCGACTTGCTTTTGCAATGTAAAGGTCTTCTCACATTGCTTCCCAGGGGCCCACAGGTCAGGTATCCAACAGAGAGACCAGGCCCTTTCTAGAAGGCTGCTTCTTCAATGAGAAGGTATTAACTAACATCTAGAGCCTCCAGTTTGCTTTCAGCTTAAAAAAAAAACAAAAAACCAGCTCCCCTCTTAAACCTGTGGTTTTCAAACTTCAAGACCTTTCCCACGACGCCCACTCACCAGAAATAGGAAGGCTGATGACAAGGGATTTTGATGAGACATCACTAAGCATGATGAAGTGATTCAATTCACCTACCCGACTTATAAATATGAACACCACCCACAATGAGGTCACTGGAACCGCAGTATTTAGAGAGGGCCTGGCCTGGTTAAGGGAGAAGGCTCAAAGAGCCCTCAACTTCTTACTCCCGGGCAAAACAGCCAGGAGTTAAGGGATCAGGATTTTGGGGTATTTGAAAACAAACGAAAAAAATCTTCCAGTGATACTAAATGATCTTTTTCTTCCTAATATTCACAGGTGCTCTTCCTCTGACCTCCCTGCGAAAGCACCCACAAATGCACATCATTTGATTCCTGCAGACTGGCTCTCAAGCATGATCACTGGCCAAGAATCCTGCTAAAACCAAGGGTCACAGCATCTCCTGGGGAGTAAAGCTCTGCAAGCTCGTCAGGGACTATCAGCCTCGTGATTCCAGCCTCTCCTCAATAAGGGGCTTCCCAGAAGTTACCTGAGGAGACCCGCTGCCTGAAGAAAACTTGGCCCCTGACGATCTCCTCATCGTGCTCAAAGGGAATATCTCCGCACACCATGTCATACAGCAGGATCCCCAGAGACCAGACGGCTGCCGACCTGCCATGGTAGCGATGGTAGCGGATCCACTCTGGAGGACTATACACTCGGGTCCCTGTGAGTCAAGGGAATAGGAAGGAAAACATGCTTTTAGCAAAAATAAAACTCACAGCAACTGAGAGGTATGCTGAGTAACTTAAAAAAAAAAATAAAAAAGGCACCACCCTACTTCTGTCAGCAGCTGAGTGAACTCCAATCCCCCCTCCCTAGGGCTAACAAGAGTGGTTGAGCAGCTTATGGCAACTCTCCAACCCAAAGCATTACCGACTTCTCTATCAGCCCAGACCATAAACAAACAGCTCCAAGAAACAAACAGGGCCAGCCACAAACCCAAGCACCAGACTTGGATGTGGTAGGACCACCCACAACTGGAGGAGGAGATGAACACATGCATAATCAAGGGAGGTATCCCCACAGACTATCCTTAAATTGCATTAGAGGTCCTCGCCCAGGAGCAGGTCAGAGTGCCACCTCAGATATGATCCAGGCAAGGACACTTGCACAATATCCTAAGTCAGGGTGCCCTTTAAGAGGCCTTCCTCTCCATCCTCTGAATGCAAGGGCAGACACCCACACACCCCTTCCTCCATCCAAGGGAGAGGTAGCACTGCTGGGCTGGCTTCAGACCACGTGATTCCTGTTTACAAACTTTGAGTTGTAAAAAAAAAATGTGGGGCCATCCCGCTGGCGCTCACCAGGGGGCAGCAAAGACTGGAAGGAAAAAACATGGGAGGACCCGGCCAGCCATTAACTGTTAAATACAAAAAAAAATACAGCCCAACCCAGCGTCCTCCAAGGGCAAATAAACACAAACCACAAGCCCCAGTCACAAGTTTTGAAAGGCTGTCGTTTGTTAGGTTAAGCCGCTCAGATGATGACCCACCCTCCTCTGCTTTGATCTCCGAGCTCTCCATTCCATCTTTTCTGAAAGAACCCGCTCCAAGCCCCTCCCTAGGATAGGTTTTCATCCTCTCTGTGGAGACACCCAACTAATTTTCAAACCAGCAAGAGATCCTATTTCACAACATTCATTCCCGACTCCCTCACTCCACATCACCACCAAGATAAAATAATAATAACAAGAATCAACAAAATGAATTATTTAGTAAAACTACTCTTCTCTTCCTTATTCGTCCCTAGATCAAAGGGGAGGGGAAAACACACACACACACACACACACACACACACACTGCAGCTCTAAAAACTACCTCAACCGAAAACTCCCTTATAAATCAAAACAAAAATGACAAAACCGGCAATCAATTTTCATCTCTCCCGCTCTCTCCTCCCCCTGTCCCCTCCCTCTCATCCTTCTACCGGCGGGGAAACTGGGTCAGACTTCAGAAATCTGGGCTACGGCCGGTTGCCCACAACCTCTTATTCATGGGGAAAGCTTGGAACCCACTGAATTTCACTTAAAAAATAAAATCATGCCAGAGACATTACAGGTTCAGCTGGCTCGAAATTCCCAGCTTTCCTACCCTGGGAAGCCCTCCTTCGCCCCACCCCTGCTAGCATCGAGCCAGGCGGCCCGATGACCTTTACAAAGGGCCGGGGAGGGAAGCCTGCCGAGGCCTCCAGGCCAGGCCGAGTCACCTGGGCAGTTCCCCTCCCGGGGAGCTCCCCCTCAGGCGTGACTCACCATCGAAGTCCGTGTAGACGGTGTCCTTGAGCAGCGCCCCCGACCCGAAGTCGATGAGCTTGAGCTCGCCGCGATTGAGGTCGATAAGGATGTTCTCGTCCTTGATGTCGCGGTGAAGCACCCCGCAGTCGTGGCAGTGCCGCACCGCCTCCAGCACCTGCCAGAAGAAGCTGCGGGCCAGCTCCTCCTGCAGGGCCCCTCTTTCCGTGATAAAGTCGAAGAGGTCTTGCACTGGCTCCGGCCTCTCCAGGATCAGGACGAAACTGTCGGGCCTCTCGAACCAGTCCAGGAGCCTAATGACGCCGGAGAAGCCCGAGCTCACCTTCTTCAGCAGAACCACTTCCATGGGCACTCGGGTGCCATTAGGCTGCAGAGGGGCGAGGGGGGCTGCAGTTAGGGCGGGGGCGGGTCACAGGGTGCCCCACTCTACCCATCCCGGGGGGTCGCTCCCTCCAGGATACTCACCAGCTCTCCCCAGTCGGAAATCCGGTCCTTCTCCACGTGCTTGATGGCCACCTGGAAAGCCCCCCCATAGAGTCTCTGTTAGAGATTCCCTCGCCGGGGGGCAAACACACCGGCGTGCCCCCGGCCGGCGCGCCCTCCTCGCAAGCCGGGCGCCCACTCACCGGCAAGTTGTCGGCGACACGAATGCCTGAGTACACCGAGCCGAAGCCGCCGCTGCCCAGGAGCGGGCCCACCTGGTACTGCGACTCCAGGGGCTCCTTCTCCTTGCCTATAGGAAAGGGAGAGTCCCAGGAGACTCAGTGACGGCCCGCGAGCCCCCCAGCTTCAACCCTCGAGGTCCAGCCGCCCCCCACCTCCATCCAGGGTTGGTGGGAGAGAGGCACTTACCCGGCGCCAGCTTGGTGGCGTGCAGGTCGCTGCAGGGCGCGGCGCGCAGGTGGGCAAGCGAGTTGATTTTGGACAAGAGCATCCCCACCTCCAGGGTGTCGGCGCTGAGGCTGTGTCTGGAGGAGCTACTGCAGTAGGGGCTAGGGCTGCGCCGGCGGCTGTGCCTAAGGCCGGGGCTGAGGCTGCGGGTGGCGTTGCGGCTGCGGCTGCGGCTGGCGCGGAAGGCCGAGGGCGAGTCGGAGGACGACTGGGGGCGCTGGCGGCTGACGGACACGCCGGCAGGGTCAGGCAGCGCCGCGGGCGGCAGGGTGGGCGGCTCGAGGGGCTGGTGTGGCAGCGCTGCGGCACAGGGAGTGTGTAGCTGTAGCTGCTGCTGCTGTTGCCGGTCCCGCCACCGCCGCCGCCGCCAAGTCCTCTCCGGCCTCCTCCGCCACCGCGGCCGCTGCAGCAGACGCCCGGCTCGCCCTGCCGCCAGGAGTAAAAGGGGCGGAGCGCGCCGGCGGGGAGGGGGCGCGCGGGCGGGCGGGGATGGGGCGGGGCCTCTCCGGGAGGCCTAGGCGGGGGAAGCCGGGCGGCCGGGCCGGCGGAGGGAGGAGAGGGGGTGGGGGAGCGGCGGGACAGGGCGACTCCCCTCCGCACCCCCCCTCCCCGCTCGCCCTCCGTGGCCGCGCCCCGCCCCCGCCCCCGCCGGCGCGCCTCCAGCCAACCAGAGTCCGGCTCATCTGCATAACGCGGCGCGCGCCCCGCCCACGCCCCGCCCCGGCTCTCGCGGTCAGAATGGTCTCTACGCCGCCACGACGTGGCGGGAAGGAAAAGGCGCCAAAATGGAGGGGGAGGGGCGCTGGGGCGTGCGGGGAGGCGGGAGCCGGGTGTTGAGCCGCGAGGGAGGAAGGATGGGGAGGGGCGTATCGATTCAAACCCAAACAATAACAAAGCCTTCAAAGGCCGCCCGAGGCCGGCTCTGCGGCTCTCCATTTCTCGGGGTTTTTGGGTCAAGGGCTAAGAGCTGGAGCATAACAAGTTGCGCAGAGAAGACAGCCGTTGGTGTGTCAGGCCCCGAGGCCCGGCGGCCGGCGCGCCGGGGTGTGAGCGACTGTGTCGGGGGGGCAGGGGGAGGATGCCGACGAGGGTGGTCTTTATGTCTGACTCAGACGCGAGACCTCCAAGTCGGCTTGGGCGGGTTGACCACGCGCTGTGGGATCGGGCTGGATTCTCTGGGGTTTGGATGTTGGGGGCGCAGGATCTGCAAGATATGAGTCACAACGGCGGCTTCACGGAGGTGTCACAGGCCTGGAATAAAACCCGGAGAGCTCCGCTCGCTCGGGGGAGGGGTCCAGATCGCGATTGTCACAGCCGGTGAAAAGATCGGCCCCCAGATCCCCTGGCAGATTTTTATGTTTTAAAAAATGCAGAAAGGTTCCAGTGAATCCTGATGCCGAAGAAGTGATGTGTGTCAGAGTGCCCAGTAAAGAGGAAATCACGAAACAAATGTTAGTATTGTGATGCCAGATGCTGTCTCAGCCCCTTCTGTGAGGGCGGGAGAGAAGAAAATGCCTCATCTAAGAGCGAGGGTGGGAAGGCGCGCTAGATGTGCTCAGAGTTTTCACGTTGTATTCACCTTCTCGTCATCCTGTTATTACCAGACAGGCAATATTAGCAATTATTGGCTGCCCCCAGTCTTGACTCAAAGGAAATTCCCCCCTCACCCCCACTCCATGCCCCCTTGGAAATAACACGGAAACTGACCAATTCGACTTTCATCCTTTGTCCTTTTAAACTTGTAGAGTTGATAACGACGTGTGAAATGAGTAAATTAAAATTCTTTGTAATCCGTAAATTGAGTTGTCGGGTCCTCCTAAGTAATTGAAAGCTAACTACATCCTCTTTTAATTTTTTTTTCAAGTTTCTGCCACTTAAAAAATGAGGTCTGAGGATCTGTATAGCTGCACTCATTAATGAATTTAAATGTTTCATTAAAAGTTTTCTACAATGCTGTTATATAAAGATGCTCAGATATTTCACAACTTTTATTATCTTATGAAATATTACATATTTTCCTTTTGTATACTGTGGCCTAACTCATTCATTTTCGATGACTAGGAAAAAGCCCAAGGGAACAAGAATTATTCCTTTTTTACAGATAGGAAAATGAAACATAAATAAAATGACACAGGGTCATACAACAGCTAAGAGAAGAAGAGATAAAACAACACAAATTCAACCCCTGACTATCCAAAATTTTCCTCATGTTGGGCTCTAAAACTGTTCTTTGTACTGAGTAAGACGTCAAGTATCAATCAATGTATGTGACCCCCACCTCCGTCCCCTCTTCCTTTCCTCTCATAAGCCCTACTGGACTATTCTCACTTGTTCCCACTTGTCTAGCCTTTGTAGAGCTGGACTTTCTGCCTTTGTAGAGGTAGTCAAATTGTTCTGAGAATGCCCCCTCTACACTTTCATTTAAAGTCCTTCCAGACTTCAGGACACAATTAAAATAGTTCCACTCCAGATTGCTAGGCAAACTGTCTATGCCACTTAATCATGTATTTGTTTCTTGGTTTTTGTTTTTTTAAAAAAATCTGTTAACTTTTCAGTTATTTATACCTTGTCTTCCTATTCCTTGAATGAATATGTTATCCAATATTCATTGATGAAGGGAAAAATCAAAATGGGTCCCAACAAAAAGTTCATGATTAAAGTCATTTTATACCAAATTTAAGTGAATTAAGTGGGCTTAGGCAAAGTAAAAATAAAGGTTAGGAACAATCTTTAAACTGGGTTAGCCTGCTTTCAGATCTGGGATCTGGCACCTACTACTTAATATGACATTCATGAAGTTGCTTAACCTTTCATCAGCTTGATCTTTCCTCAAATTGCTTTAGACTCTGAATGGAGATAATGACACCTCCCTCATAGGACTGTTGTAAGGAGCAAATGAAATTCTACGTATAAAGCTCGTAGACTGGCATGAAGTAAACTTCCAATAAATATTAGCTATGATGGCAATGATGCTGATTATGATTATAACGATGATGAAAAGGAAGAATTTGGGGATGGTCTTGCACCTTGGAAGTTTCAAAGATAACGTACTAGCTAGTTAGATTTTAATCATCTTGGGAGAGAATATGATTCAAACTAGTTGTATACATTCAATCAAATTCACTTTCTCTAGATCTTTGTAGGGCTCACTCTTTAATTAGCTTTAGCTAAAGTGATTAACATCTAACATGTCTGCTTCATATGATGGGTACTTCACAGCTGGAAGTTATAAAACATGGACCTTGCTTGGAAAAGAGCTTTTATTTACTTAAAACCGCTTTTAAAGATGGTTATTAAACATTCAAGTATATTTTGCATTAAAAGTTACTCTTCAAAGGTAGAGAATTTGATGTTTTGATTCATCAACCTGTAGTTGTAATAATAAAAACAAGCATAACCTGTGATGTCTCAAAGATTCTAACAAAGAATCCGAAAAATCACACTAATAATTAAATGACAAGTGCTTTTGGAAAGATGAAGGCCATAATTATGCTAACAATTCTCAGGAAAGGGGAGAATTGGTTTATGTTTGTTTGAACAATAGCCAAATTAATCGTTAGGTGGTTTCCATATTCTACCTGATATGGATTTAATCAAGGTATTGTCAAAAGAATGACTTCAGCAATTTCTGTAATCAAAGTTTAGAAGAGGTTTGAAAGGGAGGCCTATTCACTATCTTTTAAAGTACCGCTGAGTCTACTTGATACACTTATATAACTAGGTCTCTATCAGTTTTTCTCTATACATTATTTGCAGTTAATTGAATAGAAATAATTTGGGTCTGCATCTCTTATTTCTCTCCTAAAAAGAAGGATTACTGAATTTTTAAATTTAAAGTTTAATTTTGAAAAAAAAAATCGTTTTTTATTTTACTCCTTGTTTGGTAAAATAAAAAGAAAGAAAGAAAATTTGGGAGAAAGTCAGCTGCAATACACTTCTTTCTATATCTTAAAATGTCTCCAATTATCTCAACTAGTTGTAAGATTATTTAGAAAAATTTAAATTTCATATGTGTAGAATATATGTGAAAACTCCCTACAAATCATAAGACAGGAAATAGTCTAAATTTAAAAAGACTGATGCCTCTGGGAATTCCTTGGCTGTCCAGTGGTTAGGACTGTGCTTCCACTGCCAGGAACCCAGCTTTGATACCTGGGTCAGGGAACTAAGAACCTGAAAGCTGTACATGGCATGCCCACCGCCGCTCCCCGCCTCCCCCCCAAAAAGAGACTGAAACCTTGATGGCCAATAGGCACATGCAGTATTGCCCATCATCTCTAATTATTAGAGAAATGCAAATCAAAACTACAATGAGGACTTCCCAGGTGGCCCAGCGGCTAAGATCTGCCTGCCAGTGCAGGGGACACTGGTTTGATCCCTGGTTTGGGAAGATCCCAGTGCCATGGAGCAACTAAGCCCATATGCCACAACTACTGAGCCGAGCTTTGGAGCCCTTGAGCTGCAACTATCGAAGCCTGGGAGCCTAGAGCCTGTGTGCTACAACAGAAGTCACTGCAAAGAGAAGCCCCCATATTGCAGCTAGAGAAAGCACTCACAACAACGAAGACCCAGCCCAGCCAAAATAAAACTACTGTGAGATATGACCTTACACCAGTCAGAATGGCCATCATTAAAAAGTCTAAAAGTAAAAACTGGAGAGGGTGTGGAGAAAAGGGAACCCTCCTACACTGTTGGTGGAAATGTAAGTTGGTGCAGCCACTATGGAGAACAGTATGCTGCTGCTGCTGCTGCTAAGTCGCTTCAGTCGTGTCCGACTCTGTGTGACCTCAAAGACGGCAGCCCACCAGGCTCCCCCGACCCTGGGATTCTCCAGGCAAGAACACTGGAGTGGGTTGCCATTTCCTTCTCCAATGCATGGAAGTGAAAAGTGATAGTGAAGTTGCTCAGTCGTGTCCAACTCTTTGAGACCATGGACTGCAGCCTACCAGGCTCCTCTGTCCATGGGGTTTTCCAGGCAAGAGTACTGGAGTGGGGTGCCATCACCTTCTCCGATGGAGAACAGTATAGAGGTTCCTCAAAAAACAAAAAATAGAGTTGCTATATGATCCAGCAATCCCACTTCAGGACATACATAGGGACAAAACTATAATACAAAAAGATACATGCATCCCTATGTTCATAGCAGCACTATATAAAATAGCCAAGACATGGAAATAACCTAAATGTCCATTGACAGATGAATAAAGAAGATATGCCATAAAAGAGAATATATTGTAATAGTCATAAAATAGAGTGAAAGGACGCCATTTGCAGCAACACGGATGGACCTAGAGATTATCATACCAAGTGAAATAAGTCAGAAAGAGAAAGACAAATACCATATGATATCACTCACATGTGGAATCTAAAATATGACACCAATGAATCTATCTATGAACAGAAACAGATTCGCAGACAGACTTGTGGTTGTGGGGGGGAGTGGATAGATTGCGAGTTTGGGATTAGCATATGCAAACTATTACATATAGAATGCATCAACAACAAGGTCCTACTGTATAACACAGGGCACTATATTCAATATCCTGTGGTAAACCATGATGGAAAAGAATACGAAAAAGAATGTATATATATGTATGTATAACTGAACTACTCTGCTGTACAACAGAAATTAATGCAACATTGTAAATCAACTACACTTCAATAAAATAAATTTTAAAATAAATAAAAAGACTGAAGTTTCCTTTTTAAGTTGTAGTGCTTGTGGTACTGATGGACAGCTAGGAAATCCAGAATGTCCCAACAGCAGAACAGTCAGGAAATCTATGAAGTCAAGTTAGAACTGGTTCTTGTCATTGATAAGATGTGACATTTGTTTCAAGTTTGTAAATCTCCCTTAGTCAGCTTCCAATTTTCTCAGCAATGTTGGAGAAAGAAAAGTTTTTGTTATTCAGTAAAGTATATGTAAATTCATTACCAATTCATTTGTTTTTTTTTAAAGAAATAAAAATAACCTAGATTCATTTTTTGATTTTTACACATTTAGTACTGAGAGTTTGAGTAAAATTAATTGAATGTGCTATACACAAAGATTTTATAGTTCCTGGGTAACACTGGATAGGTAAAAACAAAAAAAGAGCAGCTTGGAATGTACAAAGGCTATAGGAAGCCTGGAGACCGTTATAGAAATACCTTATTAGAAGATGAGGAAAATGTATGCTTCAGATCAAAAACAGGCAAATGCTCCAAAACTCTGCATGTTTAACTGATAAAGTAGAGGGGCTGTGTGTGTGTGAGAGAGAGAGAGAGAGACAAAATTCACATGTATGAAAGCTGATGAGGGGACTGTTTGTCATTTTCTAAAAAATAGAATAAAATTATTGATGCAAGACTTGGAAAAGCCACAAAGTGCACCTAAGTAAAAGAAAAAAAAATTCACTCAGAAAGATTTCATGGAACACCAAAACACTAAAAAGATAGTAATGAAACATTTGTTTATTGTATATCTCATTTATCATTTAATAATATACAGCTTTATTTTTTTGCATTTGTTTAGTCTCTATAACTAGATTATAAATGTACTGAGGGCAGAAATCATTCTTCCATTGAGCATAAAAGCTAAGGGCTGACAGTGGGTCAAGTGAGAGGGGCAAAAGAGAGACAGTGATAGCAACCAAAATTGAGCATCAGAGATGTGCTGGGGGACTTCCCTTGTGGTCCAGTGGTTAAAACTCCATGCTTCCAATGCAGCAGGCATGGGTTTGACCCCCAGTCAGGAAACTAGGATTCCCGGGTGCCCTGTGGTATGGCCAAAAAAAAAAAAAAGGCAATTATAATAAATGACCAAGCCTATTAATACAGCAAATATTTAACAAACAAAACAAAAACAAAGATGTGCTGGGTGTTCTTCTAAGCTCTTTACATGAATCCTTATATAAATCCTGTGACATAGGCAGTTTTACTATCCTCACTGGCTTATAGGTAAGTAAACAGAAACAGAGAGAAGTAATTTGCCATACCTAAGTGGCAGAGCCATCCCCTCCCCATCATGCCAAACTGCTTTTTCAAAGAACACAAGATGCGTTTAAGGGATTTAACAAGGTAAGCTATGATTAAGTTCTAACGGAGGGTATATCATCCACAAGGGCAGGGTTCAGAGGAGGCTGAAGAAGTCAAGGAAGGCTCATGGAGGATATAGAACTTGATGTAAAATCTTGAAGGATGAGTAAGATGCAAATAGATAGGAGAGACAGGGGACTTCCCTGGTGGTCCAGTGGGTTTGTGTGTGGGGTGTGTGTGTGTGTGTGTGTGTGTGTGTGTGTGTGTGCTCTCAACGCAAGGGGCATGTGTTCAACCCCTGGTTGGGGAACTAAGATCCTGCATGCTGCACAGCACAGGCAAAAGATGCTTTGTGTGATGTTCTTGGTATTCTCCTATACTTGGAAAGTGAATGAATAAAAGTTTCTTTAAATAAATGAGAAGCAGAAAGCCAGAGAGAAAAATCAGTCGGACCTCCTGACGTCAAGAGGCAAAATGTGAAAGAGATGAAAAAGGTGACAGATTTTATTTCAGTCTTTATTGAAGAAGAAACTAGGAAGATTCTCTATTCAAATCATCTCTTGAAGCTTATGGTTTGGGAATAGTAGCATACACTGTGCTTAACACATAGGGTGTTCAAGATTCAAATGACGAAGAAGACATGCATTAACATGATTGGATGAAATCCACTTGATAATTTGGAGAAACTTACATTTTCAACATACACTTCCTCTTTTCCAACTCTGTTCTAGTTCTCTTTTTAGGTTACGTTCTGCTAAAACAAATATGGACAGCTCACCACAGCCAGAACTAGAAAACTATACTGTAAACACGGAACCATTTTTTATGGCCTTAGCCTTCAGTGTATGTCAACATTTCTTTGAATGTCTCGGTTCGATCTTGGGCTCAATTTAGAGGGCAAGTGAGTTGCGCTGTCCTCTTTACAGAAGTAGTGTTACTTTTCTCCGGATAGGTTAAGCTTGTTTCTGTGTTCAGTGATGCTACATTATTAGAGGGACACCCACTCACTAGATGAAAATCAAACTTATCATTGGCAGTCATCAGAATGACTCTGAAGTTATTCTTATGAATGGGGGTTATATTGGCAAAGAGCCTGTCTCCTTGTGCAGGGCTGTAAAGACAACACAGATTACATACTTTAGCCCAAATTACATATGTACCCTGAGTTCAGTCTGTCTTTACAAACCAACACAAAGCCATTTGGGCTTCTTGCAGCTCTCTGATCATTGCAGCCAATAATTTTTAAACTCACAGCAGTGTACTAGTATTTTGCCGCAATCATACTCTTCTGTTATCTAAGTGCTCACTGTCTTCATAGCATCGTCTTTAAGAGCAGCAAGCATTACCTGAGTGTTGGCCATGAAAGGATTCATATTTCTCCAATGAGATCATAAGCTCTTCAAGTGCAGAGTTTATATTGTAAATTTTTTAAGATCACGTAGCTCCCTTTGGTAGGTACTAAACAGTTTTTTTTTTTTAATGGAATTTAATTAAACCCAAAAGAGAATACGTTTAAGATCCTGAGTTTCCCTTGCCTTAATCTTTGCTCCTGCTATTTTTATTGTACATATTATAGCGACAAAACAAGTGGCTATTTGCGCTTTCAAAAATTAAGACTTCAGAACAATTTTTTGCCTTTCTCAGAAAAGTACTTGAGTTTTTTTTAATTTTTAGCTGTGCTGGGGCTTCATTGCTGCGCTTGGGCTTTCTCTAGTTGTGGCGAGTGGAGGCTTCTGTCTACGTGCAGTGCTCGGCCTTTTCATTGCAGCGGCTTTGCTTGTTGCAGAGCACAGGCTCTAGGGCTCATCCACTTCAGTAGTTGCAGCACACAGGATCAGTAGTTGTGACGCATGAGTTTAGTTGCTCCCTGGCATCTTCCTGGACCAGGGATTGAACCTGTGTCCCCTGCATTGGCAAGTGTATTCTTAACCACTGGACGACCAGGGAAGCCCAGAAAAGCACCCAAAGCTTAGAGAATTAGGTACAGTCTAATTTTCAGGGATAATACTTAATATTAATTGAGCACTAACTATGTGCTAAGCACTAGTCTAATTAATTTTATGTGCTGTATATACTCACATACACACTAATATATGATAGATATTCATATGGCATATACATATTTTTTTTTCTTCAATCCTCTTGATTATTATTATAGCCAGGAAGGTAAATAACTTGCCCAAGGCCCACAGGTGACAGAGGCACAAGCCCTGATACATAGAACATATGCTGATTAAGAGATAGACAACGTATGGGGTAGTTCTTTGTGTATTAAAGGTCACACTCAGAGCACAGAAGGCCACAAGCCAGATTAAATAAAATCAGGAAGCAAGGTAATGACTGGAAAGACAATAGAGCCAGTGGATAATTTCCTTCAATATTGTGCCCAAGAGAAATGAATGGGGATTGGAACAATGTTGAAAGTTAACGGTGTGAGTGACTGGTGACAAAGAGGAATGACACCTGAAAATGAGAGCTTCTGGTAGTCAAGCTACCAGATAAGGGTTAAGGGTTAGCCTTAGGGTGAGAGAAAGCTATAATCTATGGCTATGAGACAAGTACCTCTTGTGTTTTGCAGGGGTATTGACTGATACAGTCAGTTAATCTATAAACACTTGCTGAACAGCTACTATGTTCAAGGTACTGTGCCACAGAGATAAGTAGAAGCAAAAGACACAGTCCTAGTTTCTTCTTATGAATCTTTTTATCCTGATAAGGCAAGACATATAGAATCATGAAGATTGAGCTTGAAGCATAAAGATGAGCTTTAAGGAAACATAAAGATCTTCTCATCTAATCTTTCTAGTTTTACAGATGACCAAAATCAAATCTCAGAGGCAGGAAGTGACTTGCCAAAGTTCCCATTGCCTTTTTAGAGCAAGGGTAGACGCCAGACTTGATTACCACTTCAGGCTCTTTCTATTTTCTTATATAGATGTAATTAGTAATGAATGGTAGTATTTGCCAAGTAGAAAATGAATGGTATAGGCAATGCATTGTTTCTTACCGTAATATGTTTACAATTAAATGCTAAAATTTTTTCTGGGGAATTTTCAGGTGCAGAGGGACTTTCCAAGTTGTCTCCTCAGCTGCTTTAGCATGAAAACAGAAAAAGGCCCTCCAGCGTGCTCTCAGAGCACCTGTGCCACCTCAGTCATGTACGTCACACGTGATCTTGACCCATCTAGTCCAGTAGTTCTGAAAGCGTGTGGTCTCCAGATGAGCAGCACCTGGAAACTTGCTAGAAATGCAAATTCTTGAGCCCACTCCAGATCCACTCAATCAGAAACTCCGGGGGTGGGGCTCAGTGATTTATGGTTTAACAAGCCAACAGCTTGCACTGATACACTTTAAAAAAACTGTATATATAATTTTTATTTATTTTTGGCTATGTGGTCTTCATTGCTGCATGGACTTTTCTCTAGTTGTGGTGAATGGGGGCTACTCTCTAGTTGTGGTGCTCCAGCTTCTCATTGTGGTGGCTTCTCTTGTGGCTTTGGGGCTCAAGAGCACAGGCTCAATAGCTGTGGCTCACAGGCTTAGGTGCTCAGCAGCATGTGGGATCTTCCTGGATCAAGGACTGAATTCATCTCTCCTGCCTTGCCAGGCAGGTTCTATACCACTGAGCCATTAGGGAAGCCCCACTGATGTGCTTTTGAGCTTGAGAAACTCTGATCTCTCTAAATGGCTCTTCAGAGAGCTTGTGAGCTCCTTGAAAGCAGAAACCATGTCTTCCATAGTTTATATTTTCCTAGATTAGTACCAAACCTTGAATGCAGTGGTAAAAGTGAAAGTGTTAGTTGCTCAGTCACGTCCAACTCTTTGTGACCCCATGGACTGTAGCCCACCAGGCTCCTCTATCCATGGGATTTTCCAGGCAAGAATACTGGAGTGGGTTGCCATTCCCTTATCCAGGAGATCTTCCTGACCCAGGGATTGAACCTAGGTCTTCTGCATTACAGGCAGTTTCTGTACTAATTGAGCCACCAGGGAAGATGGCCCTGGTGGATGTTCATATGAACACAGTGAATGTTTATAAATATCTCTGAAACAACTCTGGGAGTGCACATGATAAGGCAAAACATGCCATTATCCAGCTTTCCTCCTGTAATGATTAATACCTTTTGATTCACTTTATGTTTTGAGCTGATTAGTGTTCTCCAGCCCCCAAATTCGTATGTTGATGACTTAATTGTCCCCCTTCTGTACCTTGGAATGTATATTTGGAGATAGGACCATTAAAGAGGTAACGAGGGAAATCCCCTAGTGGTCCAGTGGTTAAGATTCCTTGCTTCCAAATCAATCAATATGATACAGTTCAGTTCAGTCGCACATTACCAAATTGAAAGATAAAAACAATATGATTATCTCAGTAGTTGCAGAGAAAGCCTTTGACAAAATTAAACACCCATTTATGATAAAAATTCTCCAGAAAGCAGGCATAGAAGGCACATACCTCAACATAATAAAAGCCATATATGATAAACCCACAGCAAACATTATCCCCAATGGCAAAAAATTGAAAGCATTGCCCCTAAAGTCAGGAACAAGACAAGAGTGCCCACTCTCACCACTACTATTCAACATAGTTTTGGAAGTTTTAGCCACAGCAATCAGAGAAGAAAAAGAAATAAAAGGAATCCAGATTGGAAAAGAAGAATTAAAACTCTCACTGTTTGCAGATGACATGATCCTCCACATAGAAAACCCTAAAGACATCACCAGAAAATTACTAGAGCTAATCAATGAATATGGTAAAGTTGCAGGATATAAAATTAATACACAGATATCCCTTGCATTCCTATACACTAACAATTAGAAAATAGAGAAATTAAGGAAACAATCCCATTCATCACTGTGATGAAAAGAATAAAATATTTAGGAATAAATCTACCTAAAGAAACCAAAGACCTATATATAAAAAACGATAAAACACTGATGAAAGAAAACAAAGATGACACAAATAGATGGAGAAATATACCATATTCATGGATCAGAAGAATCAATATAGTGAAAAATGAGTATATCACCCAAAGCAATCTATAGATTCAATGCAATCCCTATCAAGCTACCAACGGTATTTTTCACAGAACTAGAATAAATAATTTCACAATTTGTATGGAACTACAGAAACCCTCAAATAGCCAAAGCAGTCTTGAGAAAGAAGATGGAACTGGAGGAATCCACCTGCCTGACTTTAGACTATATTGCAAAGCTGTAGTCATCAAGACAATATGGTACTGGCACAAAGACAGAAAGATAGATCAATGGAAGAAAATAAAAAGCCCAGAGATAAATCCATGCACCTACAGACAACTTATCTTTGACAAAGGAGGGAAGAATATAAGTGGAGAAAAGACAATCTCTTTAACAAGTGGTTCTGGGAAAACTGGTCAACCACCTGTGAAAGAATGAAACTGGAACACTTTCTAACACTGTCAGTAGAGTTCAGTTCAGTTGCTCAGTCCTGTCCAACTCTTTGCAGCCCCATGGACTGCAGCACGCCAGGCTTCCCTGTCCATTGCCAATTCACAGAGTTTACTCAGACTCATGTCCATTGAGCTGGTGATGCCATCCAGCCATCTCATTCTCTGTCGTCCCCTTCTCCTCCTGCCTTCAATCTTTCCCAGCATCAGAGTCTTTTCAAATGAGTCAGTTCTTTGCATCAGGTGGCCAAAGTATTGGAGTTTCAACTTCAGCATCAGTCCTTCCAATGAACACTCATGACTGATCTCCTTTAGGATGGACTGGTTGGATCTCCTTGCAGTCCAAGGGACTCTCAAGAGTTTTCTCCAACATCACAGTTCAAAAGCGTCAATTCTTTGGCACTCAGCTTTCTTTATAGTCCAACTCTCACATCCATACATGACTACTGGAAAAACCACAGCTTTGACTGGACGGACCTTTGTTGGCAGAGTAAAGTCTCTGCTTTTTAATATGCTGTCTAGGTTGGTCATAATTTTTCTTCCAAGGAGCAAGCATCTTTTAATTTCATGGCTGCAATCACCATTTGCAGTGATTTTGGAGCCCCAAAAATTAAAGTTTGATACTATTTCTACTGTTTCCCCATATCTTTGCCGTGAAGTGATGGGACCAGATGCCATGATCTTAGTTTTCTGAATGTTGAGTTTTAAGCCAACTTTTTCACTCTCCTCTTTCACTTTCATCAAGAGGCTCTTTAGTTCTTCTTCACTTTCTGCCATAAGGATGGTGTCATCTGTATGGTGTCATCAATATCTTAGGTTATTGATATTTCTCCTGGCAATCTTGATTCCAGTTTGTGCTTCTTCCAGCCCAGTGTTTCTCATGATGTACTCTGCATATAAGTTAAATAAGCAAGGTGACAATATACAGCCTTGACGTATTCCTTTCCCTATTTGGAACCAGTCTGTTGTTGCATGTCTGGTTCTAACTGTTGCTTCCTGACCTGCATATAGATTTCTCAAGAGGCAGGTCAGGTGGTCTGGTATTCCCATCTCTTTCAGAATTTTCCAGAGTTTGTTGTGGTTCACACAGTCAAAGGCTTTGGCATAGTCAATAAAACAGAAGTGGATGTTTTTCTGGAACTCTCTTGCTATTTTGATAATCCAGCGGATGTTGGCAATTTGATCTCTGGTTCCTCCGCCTTTTCTAAAACCAGCTTGAACATCTGGAAGTTCATGGTTCACATACTGTTGAAGCCTGGCTTGGAGAATTTTGACCATTACTTTACTAGTGTGTGAGATGAGTGCAATTGTGCAGTAGTTTGAGCATCCTTTGGTATTGCCTTTCTTTGGGATTGGAATGAAAATTGACCTTTTCCAGTCCTGTGGCCACTGCTGAGTTTTCCAAGTTTGCTGGCATATTGCATGGAGCACTTTCACAGCATCATATTTTAAGATGTGAAATAGCTCAACTGGAATTCCATCAGCTCGACTAGCTTTGTTCTAACACCATACACAAAAATAAACTCAAAACCATACACAAAAATAAATTCAAAATGGATTAAAGATCTAAATGTAAGACCGGAAATTATAAAACTCCTAGAGGAAAATACAGGCAAAACACTCTCTGACATAAATCACAGCAATATCCTCTATGACCCACCTCCCAGAATAATGGAAATAAAAGCAAAAATAAACAAATGAGACCTAATTAAACTTAAAAACTTTTACACAATGAAGGAAAGTATAAGCAAGGTGAAAAAACAGCCTTCAGAGTGGGAGAAAATAATAGCAAACAAAGCAACTGACAAAGAATTAATCTTAAAAATATACAAACAGCTCATACAGCTCAATACCAGAAAAATAAAAGACCCAATCAAAAAATGGGCTAAAGAACTAAACAGACATTTCTCCAAAGAAGACATACAGATGGCTAACAAACACATAAAAAGATGCTCAACATTACTCATTACTAGAGAAATGCAAATAAAAATCACAATGAGGAACTATCTCACACCAGTCAGAATGGCTGCCATCAAAAAGTCTACAAACAATAAATGCTGGAGAGGGTGTGGAGAAAAGGGAACCCTCTTCCACTGTTGGTGGGAATGCAAACTAGTACAGCCACTATGGAGAACAGTGTGGAGATTCCTTAAAAAACTGATAACAGAACTGCCATAAGACCAAGCAATCCCACTGCTAGGCATACACATTGAGAAAACTATAATTGAAAGAGACACATGTACCCCAATGTTCATTACAGCACTGTTTACAATAACCAGGACATGGAAGCAACCTAGATGTCAATCAGCAGATGAATGGATAAGAAAGTTGTGGTACATATATACAATAGAATATCACTCAGCTATTAAAAAGAATGCATTTGAATCAGTTCTAATGAGGTAGATGAAACTGGAGCCTATTATACAGAGTGAAGAAAGTCAGAAAGAAAAACACCAATACAGTGTATTAACTCGTATATATGGAATTTACAAAGATGGTAATGACGACCCTGTATGAGAGAAAACAAAAGAGACACAGATACAAAGAATAGACTTTTGGCCTCTGTGGGAGAAGGCGAGGGTGGGATGATTTGAGAGAATAGCATTGAAACATGAATATTACCATATGCAAAATAGATGACCAGTCCAAGTTCAATGCATGAAACAGGGCACTCAAAGCCGGTGCACTGGGAAAACCCAGAGGGATGGGATGGGGAGGGAGGTGGGAGGCAGGTTCAGGATGGGGGGCACATGTACACCTGCGGCTGATTCTTGTCAGTGTATAGCAAAAACCACCACACACCACAATATTATAAAGTAATTAGCCTCCAATTAAAAAAAAAAGATTCTTTGCTTCCACCACAGGGGGCATAGGTTCAATCCCTGGTTGGGGAACTAAAATCCCGCATGCTACATGGCCAAAAATAATAATAATAATAAAATAAAGAGGTAATGAAGGTAAAATCAGGTCGTATGGGTGGCCTCTAATCCAGTATGAGGACACAGAGAGATGTCCTCATGAGGACATAGAAGGGATGCACAGAAGAGGGAAGACCACTTGAAGACAACAAAGACAAGAAGAGGGACTTCAGAAGAAACCAACCCTGTCAACATCTTGATCTCAGACTTCTAGTCTCCAGAACTGTGAGAAAAATTGATTCCCATTCCACCAGACTGCGATATTTTATGATGACAGCCCTAGCACAGTGAATACAATTTGTTAAAAAGCTTCTACAAAAAACACTGGAATCCAGAGCTTCCATCCAAGCCTATGACAAGACAATATTATTTATAGATGACTCTATAACCATCGTTAGATGTTAACCATTAAAGTGTTTGTTTAAGAAATTACTCTTTCATGCTCAATATGAACATGAGTTTTGGAGTCAGACAGAGGTGGGTTTAAATCCTGACTCAGTCACTTGGAAGTTGTGTAATCTTGACCTCTAAAGACTCAGTTTCCTTGTCTGTAATTTGGACCTAATAATAGCTCCCTCCTAGACATAACTCAATAATTGGCAAGTATATCATAGGCACTCGGTATCTAGTGACTTAAAAATGATAGTTAACCAAATTATTCATGCTGGCCTTTTCTGGAAGATGGAATTACAGCAAAATTTTACTGGAATGCTTGAATCAGTTCAATAAACATAGTACTATGGTGACTTCTTAAGCCTGGATGAAATGACAAATTATTTTTCAGCAGAAATGTATTGAGTCAAGGGGAATAAAAGAATAAAAATGTCACGAATACAACAGAAAGATAAAATCCAAGAATAGTTGAATTGTCTCAAATGGATTAATAATTAGAATGTATGAAGGTAGGAATTGCTGACTTTTGTCTGGTATTCCCAGAGCCTAATATGATACCCGGCACTTACTATAAGCTCAAAAACTTATGGTTGAATAAAAGAATAAGTGGCCTTCTGCAAGGACAGTTATGCAAATTATATAAAGATAATTCAACCCAAGAACATTTACGCTGAACTGGTGGCTCTGTAGCATTTTGGTGTCATGGAATCAAAACTTTAATTTTAATCTGGGAATTCCTCTTTGGGGAAACAACCTAAGAATATAAGCCCAAAGAGGAAACAAGTGTTATTTTTTTTAATGTCTACAATTGTAGTAATATGCAAATTCCTGCTTCCTCTAAACCATTCTGACCGTCTTCACAGGCCCTCTCACCTGAGTGGCCCAGTGCCTCTTACTTCTGAGGCTTTGGGATCAATTTCCCTCATTAAGACCTATTTGTCTTTTGCCTGCTTATCTTTGGGGCTCTATTCAACCAAGGAATCTGATCAATTGATTTATACTGAGGTGCTAGTGAATGATAATGGCTGAGTGTGAGTCCCTTCCTGGATAACAATTGCATTTCAGCATTACCTTACTCTGAAGAATAAGTAATACATTTCAGGCATGTGTCCTGGCCATTGGAGGAAGATATTTTAAGCAGGGGGATTTCCTCAAACCCCTCAAATTACACCATGTAGACAGCTGCCTATCCCACATGATCTGGCCAACTCCTTGGCATCCAGTTATCAGCACTCAGGGGACACTAGAGGAAACAGGTCCGTTCCTCTTCTTAACCAAGCTTGGAAACAGTGGCTGGACTGTTTATGTCACTTAAAGGAAAAGGGCATTTACTCTGGAACCTATCCAGAAGACACACATTCCCTGGGCTTAGGTGTAGACTCTCCTCTGCCTAATCTCTGGGGATGGCTGAGTGGTACCTAGATTAACCAAAATGAGTGAGCTCAGATGTGGAAACACTGAGAAGGGAATGGTAACATATCATTAAGCTTCATAGGTGAAAAAGTTCCTAGACATTGATAAGAATTTACATGAGCACACCCATGAGAAAATGTTGAACCTGATAATAAAAAGAGCTACCTTTTACCAGGTGTTAACTATATTAACTGTGCTAAAGTAGTTATATATTTTGAAAGATTTAACCCTCTGATATTGAGGAAAATTGGGTTGCTATCCCCATTCCAGATACAGACACTGAAGCAAAGATAGGTTAGGTGGCTATCTCAGAGCAAATCTGGGATTTGAAGCCAAGTCTTTGAACTCCCAAGTTCTTGGTTGCAGTAGAACCTTAACTGTTGTTCAGTCCCTCAGTCGTGTCCGACTCTGTGACCCCATGGACTATAGTACGCCAGGCTTCCCTGTCCTTCACCATCTCCCAGAGTTTGTTCCAACTCATGTCCATTGAGTCGGTGATGCCATCCAACCCTCTTATCCTCTGTCATCCCCTTTTCCTCCTGCCCTCAATCTTTCCCAACTTCAGGGTCTTTTCAAATGAATCGCCTCTTCACATCAGGTGACCAGAGTTTTGGACCTTCAGCCTCAGCATCCATCCTTCCAATGAGTATTCAGGGTTGATTTTCTTTAGGGTTGACTGGTTTGATCTCCTTGCTGTCCAAGGGACTCTCAAGAGTCTTCTCCAACACCACAGTTCAAAAGCATCAATTCTTCGGTGCTCAGCCTTCTTTATGGTCCAGCTCTCACATTAATACATGACTACTGGAAAAACCATAGCTTTGACTATATGGACCTTTTCAGCAAAGCGATGTCTCTGCTTCTTAATATGCTGTCGAGATTGGTCATAGCTTTTCTTCCAAGGAGCAAGCGTCTTTTAATTTCCTGGCTGCCGTCACCATCCACCGTGATTTTGGAGCCCAAGAAAATAAAGAAGCTTAAAAGCCTTCCATATTTCAGAATCAAGAATCTTAAAGCAGAGATCCTAGATACATCATTCTTGATTATCTAGACCCTGATTACTGCTACTAAAAAGGAGTTTGCTGCCTCAAGAGCCAGCTGGTTCCATACAACTATACTTATTTGGAAGCTTTTAAATGTTAAATTAAAATCTGGTTTTTTGTAACTTTAATTTGCCTTCTTTTGATCTTAATCTGCACTCTTGGAGAACTCAAAACAAAGCCTCTTCTCTGCAAGAAGCCCTTCTGATATGGAAACTGCACTACTTCCCCTCCCCTGTCCCTGGGGTAGTCTCAGTCCCAGGAGATCTCACTTCATACTGCTCATCTGCTCAACTGTTAGACTCATCAGTAACACAAGAAAGCTCCAAAGTGCCACCTATGTCTTTCAGAGACTTGGGGTCTAAATTTGGATAATAGATTTGATCCCAGTCATTTACTCAGGTGCCTAGGAAAGATCACCTTGGTAAGCCAAATGACAACCCCCCCCACCCCCAGATAAAAGTGTGGAATTAATCTAATATAGCAAATAATCGCTAGCCTTCACTTTCTATGTGCCAAGACCAGTGCTAACTGCCTTATAGACACTTTCCCTGGGACCCCACCATGAGGAAAATACTGACATTATCCCAGTTTTAGAGATGAGGAAACTAAGGCTCCGCTATTCTGAGGTCTTCTGCTTATAACTGCATGTCTTTCTGTCCACATTAGTGAGGGGTGGATCAGGGCAGGATAGAACTTGTCCCCAGAACGAGACTTGTATTTTCCCATCTCTCTTTGCTTATACATTACTGGCCTCTTCACAAGCATTTGATGAGCACCTCACACGGTTCAACACTTGCCCAACAGTGACTACAGTAAGGACAACGTATGCAAAGAAAGTGATGACACCTTCTAAATCTGAACTTCAGGGTCAAGGAAGGCTTTCGAGAGGAGGTAGCAACTGATGAGGGTCTTGAAACACAAACAGGAAGAAAAGAGTCAACCAGTCAAAGGACAGGATGGGGAAATTCAAATTTCAGCAAGAAGGAACAGCATATGTCAACACTCAGAGGCACGCATTTGCATGGACAGGAAAAATACATCATATGGTAGTAAGCAGCGTCCAAAAATTTGTAAGCATAAAATTGAGGGAAAGTTTGCACTTCTGTGAGGTTAAGAAAAATCGTTGCTTTTCAGTTCGATCTGTCCTGCCACAAAAAGCACACAAAGTAAGAACAGTGAAGCATTATGTACACAATTGACTGCTCACTGAAGTAAAGTCCAACAGATCATAAGGCAGTCACTTTCCAGCTGCCCCTCACAATACTCCCTTCCAGAGAGATCTGTAGTCTGCCCCTGTTTGAGAAAAGGGAAGGGTGCTCCATAGAGGATTACAGTCAATTACAGTTATATCTGAAATTCACATGATCACAGACAGCCTCTTACCCTGTTGCTGAGTATGGCCCCTGTGGTGAAAAAGGAATGGAAAGAAATCCAGCTGGACAGGTAAACACAGGTGATTATAAAGAGCTGTGTAGGGCTTCCGTGGTGGCTCATAGGTAAAGAACCTGCCTGCCCATGCAGCAGATGCAGGTTCGATCCCTGAACCGGGAAGATCCCACACGCCAGAGAGTAACAACCAGAGCTCCACAACTACTGAGCCTGTGCGCTAGAGCCGGAGAACCCCGCAACTACTGAAGCCCGTGCGTCTAGAGGCTGTGCTCTGCAACAACAGAAGGCATCGCAACGAGAAGCCTGGGCACAGCAACTAGAGAGTAGCCCCCATTCTCTGCAACTAGAGGCAAGCCCCTGCAACAGGGAAGACTCAGTGCAATCCAAACTAAAATTAAAAAAATAAAGTTTTATATATATATAAAATAAAGTTTTATATGTTATATGTATATTTAAAGAGCTGTGTATGCCATTCGGTCGAATATCGATTTTATCAGAAGGATGATAGGAAGCCATGAAAGGATTTTGAGCAGATCCAACGAAAGTGCCACTTTCTGTACAAGCATTGCCTGGCCACCACATTTGGTGGGGAGTTCCTTTAACTTCGGAGAAGGCAGTGGCACCCCACTCCAGTACTCTTGCCTGGAAAATCCCATGGACAGAGGAGCCTGGTGGGCTGCAGTCCATGGGGTCTCGAAGAGTCGGACACGACTGAGCGACTTCCCTTTCACTTCTCTCATCTCTCCTTAGATTCAAGGCCCTGTCTTCCATTTATGTGTTTGTGTCTGCGTACTACTCATGCATACAGTGTGTGCTGCAAATATGTTTGTCGTCTGAAGGAAAGAAACAGAGGGAAAGGTGTCATTTGGGTTTCTCTTATTTCACAATTTTACCTGTCAAAATTGAGTTTACGATGTGGAAGAACTAATGAAGTTGGGTAGAGACAACACAGACTTTTTAATGTGTTTATAAATATGAATGTGAATTATACAAGCATATTTATTCAAACAAAACCTTTACTTCCTTTTTATTTTGGCTGAGCCACACCCGGCTTGTGGAATCTTAGTTCCTGACCAAGGACTGAACCCTTGGCATTGAAAGCAAGGAGTCCTATTGACTACACTGCCAGGGAATTCCCAGAAATGTTTACTTTTTAATTTGGTTAATTCTACTGAACTCAGAAGTACTTGAGACTGTGAGGGATGCAAAGCAAGTGTATGCACTCTTAACTGTAATGTTAACCATGGATGGAATTGACTTATCCAGTAAATACGTTTCGTGAAATAAGTGACTGTGCTAAGATTCATTTCTAGGGTAATCCCACCTTCAGAATCCCAGTCACAGCTCTTAAACCTCTAAATCGCCATACCTCATCCCAAGGGAGGATGCTTAAATTCTACAGAAGTCAAACCAAATTCCAGAAAGACCCCACCCTCCATGCCAGTGGTTCTCCAAGTGTGGTCCTTGAACCAACAACAGCAGCATCTGGGCACTTGTTCAAAATGCAGAAACACACATCACCAGGCCTCACCCCAGCAAGCCTACACAGTGAGAAATTTTGGGGTTGAGACCTAGCACTTTGGGTTTTAACAAGCCCTCCTGGCAATTTGGATGCGGGAAGCTTGGGTTTCAGAACCTCAGCTTCCGGTCACTCTGGCTGGCTGCCCTTTGCCAGGGGAGAGTGGAGACGAGGAGTGCAGGAACCTATTCTCAATTCTTCAGGGAACTTTATTATCTATTGGTTTCCTTTGCCATTACCCTAATACAGATGGAACGTAAGGCCCATTAGACAAAACATGAACCAGACCTGTTCCACAGAACTGTGAAGTCAGTTTTCCTTGGCTTTGCCCGTGGTCATTTAAAAAACAAAAATGCTTCACGAGCCACTCTTGTCTCTGAACTTTTCCCTTTTCTAGTAAAAGTACAAATTCCAGCTGGAGCGCTTGACCAACAACATCTTTCTACAGAAGTTGCTGCCTTCGATGCTTTGCTGAGTTCCAGAGATAAGATAAATAATTTACCAAATGTAGGTTTCTGATTACTCACTCTATTAGCATTTAGAGCAGAGAGCTCTGGCCTCTAGGGAGTTTCATTCGTTCAGATGCAGCCCATCTGCTTTTGTTTTCTTGTGGGGAGTTTTTTTGGGGGGTGGGGTTGCCTGGAAAAGCTAGGGAGCTCCCAGCATCCCACACATACTTTAAGGATGAACTGCTTAAATCTTATGGGTTTTACTGGAAATTCTGGGGAATGCTATTTTCTTATTATTTAAAAAAAATACACAGCTGCTAAGACTCTTTTCCCCCCTCCTTCTCCCCTCTATTTTTTTCTAAATGCTGAGTAAAAACTAAATTCCACAGTTCGTTTTCAAATATTATACAAAATACAATAGCTTCATGAAAGGGTATTTTCAATATTGTGCAATTTATTTATCCTAAACCCATACTGCACACTGCAAGAGTAACTTCAGGGAATTTTATAGAAGGGATTAAGCAGAGTTTCTCCTAAATCAAACAAAACTGGAGAACAAAAAGGAACAGCCTGTTACATCAAAGCATCATTCTTCACTTACACAATTCCTGAAGTATAGTACCAATATCAGTAGAGAAAGATACAATATGGGAAGGTGGCATCTGTAGTTATTTCATGGACTCTTTACTTTATGGTAAAGACATGTCGTTATTATTTTATACAGGTCTTAAGGGTAAACTGAACAACAGAAGAGATCACAGCAAAAATAGCAGTCTGTGGATGGTCCATTACAGATATAGAGGAAAAGCTTGACAGAAACCCAAGAAGTGATGTGTTGGATATGCTAAAAAAAAAAAAAAAATCCTTTATTAATCCTTTTGAGATAACTTGATCAACAAGTTACTTTATCCCTTTTGAAAAGAAATACTGAACCCTGTGTCTGGATGGTATTGTGGGTCTTATTTTGGTAATCTCTGTGAGATAGAAATTGCATTTCATTTCCCAGGTAAGGTTTTTGTATTTTCATGGATTTTCTTAATGCAGAATTAAGACTGCACATCTTACTTCCAATGGTGAGCACCCTGTGAGTAAGTTAAACAATAACATGATGACATCTGCCTGCAAACCTGTTTGCCTGCCGGTGATTTAGTACCAAGTTACATCAAAAGTCCCTTGCATGAAATGAAAGTTGTTGGTTGGTTTGGGGATGGCACCTCGCTGAAACAAGTTAGCTGAGATACAAAAGCAATGTCTTAGAACAGGGGACACCTCTAAAAGGTGAGGTGAAAATAAATAAATAAATAAATAAATAAATAAATAAAATAAAAGGTGAGGTGAGGACACAGAAGGAATTCCTTGGTCTTCACAGCTCTGGGTTTGAAGCAATCAAAGAGTGAAAGGTGTAAAAATCCAACTTGCTACCTATTTCGTGTTTCTCTGGGAGACTAACCTACTTTCTTGGCTCATTTTCTTCTTCTTCCTACATCAGTTGGTATAAAAGCTGTGGTAGCTGGCAGCCTCAGATGACTCCGTCTGCATCTCTTAGCATAGTTATGGGTCTCTCCAGGACGCAGAGAATCATTTACCTCTATTTCCTTTGCTTTTTCCCCACAGCAGGTAGAAAGGCTGTCTTGTGACAGCCTGATATATTCTCCCCTTGTCCTAAGAACTTGCAAAGCCAAGGGCGGTGAGTTAACAGTCGGAGTGGAGGCTCCTTCTCACTTTTTCCTGTCTTCTGACAGATTCAAGAAGCTGTAGAGGTAAATCTGAGAAAAGTGGCATGTAAGTACACAGACACACACACACACACACACACACACACACAATGCAAGAACCCGCACCCAGCCACTCACTCTCCTCTCCAGCTCGCCGTATGCTGCATTTTAGAAGGTTTCATGTTGCTCCTGAAACATTTTTTTGGTTGGTTGGATGGCTGAATGAAACACAACCTTCTCCGCAGACATCAAAGCCTGTCTCCAGCATAGCAAACTCCCCATCCAGCCTTTCGTCTCTCCGGCTACATTCCAATTTAACCCGGGCTGCCTTGCATGATAATCAGGCCTAATTACCGCTTCATCCCCTGATTGTTGTGCTGAGTTTGGGGAGCTGCAGAGTTCTCGCCTCAGTCTGGTCCTGTCTCCCTCCTGGTCTTCAGCTCACCCCTTTGAGTTCTCAGCTCTAGCCTTTATAATTAGCAAATAGGTGAAAACAAGGACTCTGCCTTTGGATATGGGCGCTCCATCCACTTAGTAAAACCAATTCCTTTCACAACTGTGGGAAGACCTCCCTGTGTCCAGGATCTTCTGAATACCACAGGAGCTTTAAGAGATTTATTACTAGGTTAAAGAGTAAAATAAAGGCCGTGAGACAATCTCCTCATTCCCCAGAGGTATTTCCCTACTTTCTCTCTTAACACACACACACACAATCTTTTTTAAAGTGTTGAGATCAGAAGGAAAGCGAGGTGAACCAGGACTTGTGGAAACTTTTTCCTGATTCTTTCACTCGGTAGGGTGCATTTGGATGCTGTCATTTCTCTAACTGAAAAAGGAATCACGGGAGAAGAATTGAAAAAATGAGAGATCAGATAATCTCCAGTTTAAACCATCCAGCTTATGTTTTACTTTAAAATTCTTTTTCATGTATTTCTGTAAGCATTCACTGAGTGCCTGCATGTACCAGGCCCGGTGTTAGGTACTGGAGATTCAAAGACAATATGACATAAGTCTTGCCCTTAAGAAGAATAAACGGAGCCTTAAAAGACTGGAAGCAGCTAAGGGAAGGGAACAGAGAAGAGGGGGGGCAATTAGATGCCAAAGTTTTTCAAACATAAACTGAATGAAACAAAGTCAACCTGGAGTTGATCTTTGTTGAGGCTGGTATTGAAACTTGCTGGGCATTATTACTATTCAGTCTATTGTTTACGTGTTTAAAAGTCTCCATAATGAAAAATTTTAAATATTTAAATATCCAGGGACTATTAACTGTAGAACTACTGGGAGGAAGCTGGCTGAAATACAGAACTTCTGGCTCCACTGCAGTCCTACTCAGAGCATTTCTTGATTTCATGGGGTTCAGGAATCTGCATTTTAAAAAAGCTCCTCAAGCAAATCTCATGAGTTCAAGCATACTCCAAGAGATAGTGAAGGACAGGGAGGCCTGGCATGCTGCATCCATGGGGTCTCAAAGATTTAGACACGACTGAGCTGCTGAACAACTGAAACTTGAGTTTCTTGGCAGAGGAGGCAGTAAGTGCCTGGAGGGGAGACGTAAACAAGAAGGGAAATCATTTCTCAGAGAAGAAAACCTTCCTTGGGAATCACTTGATGGGATCAGAACTAGAAAGAGGACCTTAGAGATCCTGAGTCTAGACCAGAGCATCTCAACTTATAATGTGCACAGAGATCACCTGGGGATTCTGTTCAAATGCGGCGGGTTTCAAGGATGGGGCCTGAAATCCTACATTTCTAACTAGCTCCAGGTAAGGACCACACTTTGATCAGCAAGTGAAAGTGTGTGTTGCTCAGTCGTGTCCGACTCTTTGTGACCCCATGGACTGTAGCCCACCAGGCTCCTCTGTCCACAGGATTCTCTAGGCGGGAATACTGGAGTGGGTTGTTATTCCCTTCTCCAGGGCATCTTCCCAACCCAGGAATCAAACCCTGGTAGGCAGATTCTTTACTATCTGAGCCACTAGGGAAGCCCTTGATCAGCAAGGACTAGCATTTTATAGACAAGGAAACTGTCGGCGCATCTTTTTGTGTTGCTGTTGTCTTGGAAGGGTGAGCCCGTGTAGGAGCCTGCTACCAGTTGGGTATGGGGAGCAGGCTGCTCTTACATGCAGACTACCAATGTGAGCCAGTCTTGGAGCTGAACCATGGTACAGATTTCTCCTCAGCACCCTAGGGATGGTCTGAGGAGCTACCATGTGGCTGTTCTGCGACAGTCGGTTATTTCTTATCATCCTCACTGTACCTACCAGGTCTTCTTGGGATTCCAGGAGACTTCCTGGGCAAGCGGAGATCTATTGAATACGTGACTCAGTGTACTCACAATGGACCCAGCCATTAGCATAGTTGTGCTCCAGTGCTAGTGCATTGAGCAAGTTAGCTAACTCTCCTGCGAACTGCAAAGACTGTATGGATTAATAAACTGTTAAATATACCCCCTGATATCAGGACTGGTGAGCACTCCTTGATACAGGAAATCATGTTTCACACATTGATTAGTAAATTTAGGGAACTGATTATCCCAGAGCTGGTACAGATTCAAAAGAGCTTTCACACCCTCCCTAAAGGATGGATAAAAAGGGGATGCTTGTGGGGAATTTCCTAACCTTTGAGGTGGAAGTCAAAGAATCTGCCCCTCCCTCTTTTCCCTATCAGTGATAGAACTCTGGAGGAGTCAACTCAATAACTGACCCAGGGGACATGATTTGTAATTGTTAATTTCCAGGTAGTGAGGAGCTACAATAGGATACTTCAACTCAAGAAACTTATTAGCAAAAATATTACCAGAACCACCTCCCTCCACAGACATACCCTCCTACCATTCACATTCACCCATTCTTTGCCTATCACCTCAAATAAAGCTTTTTTTTTTTTTTTTTGATCACACTGCTTGGCATGCATGATCCTAGTTCCCCTGACCAGGACTCAAGATAGAATTGGAGCCCCCAGTCCTTTGCAGGGGAAGCAGAGTCCTGAAGTCCTAACCAGTGGACTGCCAGGGAATTCCCCAAATAAAGCATCTTTTCTCTGGCCTCAGAATGGTTTCTGTCAGAAAGGAATGTCTCTGGGTTAGAACGCTCTGGGATCTTTCCCAAAGACACACACTTGTCTCCTTGAAACATCACATGTTACATATTTATCTTTCCCCCTTGATCCAATGACACATTTTGCCTGAGCCCTCTTATCTAGAAATGCCTAAGAGGGCACAGAATAGTGGTAGACAGAATCTCCTAGCCTTCGCAGCCCCCCCCCCCCCCCCAGAGTGAAGTCTGAAAGCTTTCCTTAGGGGCAGAGGCCAGGGAAAAGTTAATTTTGGGTTCTGGGCCTGTGGACTTGGGGTTTTGCGCCCGCGAGGAGTTGAGGGCGTGGACTGAGTAAACTCTTTGGAGGCCGGGAGTGGGGAGGGGGGTAGGGCCTCCCTGGAGCCTCCCGGCCATTAGTAATCTGCTTTGTGAATGGAGTTAAAGGGGGAGGGGTGCACATACTTGGGATTCCTTTATCTGGGTGGGCTCCTTCTCCACAGACTTTCAGGATGTGGGAAATGGAAGATGAAAGAAGCTGAGTTTTCAGCCTATCAGGTTACGGCATGTAAAATGGAGAGGGAAAGCGGGGGAGGGGGGAGTGGGACCAGGGAAACCCAGTTTGGGAACTGGCCGGGGAGAGTGAGAAAGAAAGAGTGCTGGGCCTGCAGATCGTATTTCACATCGCATCAGAGCTGTGGAATTTCCTCTCTTCTAGGGGGAGGCCTGTGAAGAGAGAAGTTGGTTTAAGGTTAGTCGGTGATGAATAATAGCCGAGAGGCGACGGATTGAGGGTGTTACTAAGTGACTGGTGTTTACAAGCAGAGATTTTTGTGGTGGGGAAAGGGAGGTGGGAGCTGGGGCCATCTTCAGTCTGAGCTGTTAACCAGATTGTGTGACCCCAGAATGGAGTCTATGTATGGATTTTATTTGTGACTGACCCCTGTGGTATGCAGAGCCTTGAGCTGTGGACTGAGAAGGGGAGCGAAAGGAATGGGATGGTAATTAGAAAAAGCAGGCACCTTCTGAGTTCTCCTCTGTCGGGGAGTCCCCGGGGCGGTCCCAGCAGGACTGTTTCTGTTTGTATCAAGCCACGTGCTCCACACCACTCAGCTGTCCTGGCCCTACTCTCCGAGGACCCTACCTCCCAAGAGAGGAGTCTATTTTTAAAAATTCCACCCAGGCGCTGCCCTTTCTTGTCTGTTATGAGCGAGCACCCACCTCAGAACCTCCACCCTGAGTATGAAAGTTATGCAAGTGAGGGTAAGTGGTTCCTAAGGCCAGAGACACCTTTCATTTTTTTAGGGAAGAAAAAATAGTAGATGACCATCGGGTCAAGTCTGGACTGAAAACAAAATCCTGCTGTGGTAGAGACAGGCATAAAGGGTAGGGGGTGGGAACATGGAAAGAAAAGTGCGTTCAGAGAAAGGAATGCTTCTTAAACCCCGATACCATCAACAGGCAATGTATTGTTTTAATAAGATGATGGGTAGAAAGTTATTAGATGGCGTATAAATCACCACATACATAGATGACAAAAATATTGCTTGTTTTGGAAACATTAGAATACAATAAAATATGCTTGTCACAAACCATACCAAGCTTCATTTAATCTTTTTCTTCTTGTTTCAGAGAGCTGTTTGGGATTTTTCAGTCTATCAGGGTCATCGTTTTCAAACATCTATTAGTGCCAATACTGTAGTCGCCTGAGAGGCTCAGTTAATAAAGATTTCTGGTTGATAGCTGGAGTGGACTTTTGCACTCTTCTTTGAATGCAGCTTTGGGTTGGGAGAGGGAGAAGGGAGAGGCCACTGACTCCAGTATTCTGGCCTGGAGAATTCCGCTGACCGTGTATAGTCCATGGGGTCGCAAAGAGTCGGACAGGACTGAGCGACTTTTCACTTCAACTATGACTACACTGAATGCACTTTAAAAATATCATTTTACAAACCATACAGACACTCACATTTTCCCTCTCCTTGCCAAACACCTTGCCCTCAGCTATTTAATAAAAAAAAGAAATATAATACTGTTTCCTTTTCTTTGCATTATCTCCTCTCAGCAACCTCTCCAACACGAGCTGTGGCCGTGACTGAGCTTCCCTAATCCGTGCTGTTCCTTTCTGATGTCCACAGTCATTTTCTAAGTCTAACTTTTTTTACATTTTTGCAAGGTGTATTAAATTGGGGATGGGTGCTATTACCTGAACTGGTCCTTCTGGATTTCTTAGTGGTTTCCTAAGAACAGGTAAGGGTAGTCACTCAAGAGATATTTCCTTTGTGCCCAAGTGCAATAAGCCAGCAGCGTGTTTTTCTATTGTTAGTTGAAATGAGAATTAATTTTCGAAAGTCCTATAGTCAGCTTAGTCCATCGTAACCTGCTGTTGACCTTAGTGGTGGAGGATCTAAGGGCTTGAATGTTAAAATTAGAACTGACTTTGAGTACTGGCCTTATTTACCATCTGGGCACCTTATTTTTATTTAACAAACACTTATACAGCATTTACTATGTGCCAAGCACTCTTGTAAGCTTTTTATAAACATTTGCTCGGCTAATCCTCAGAGTAGTGTTATTATTATATAACGCTATTATAAAGTGTTATTATTATCCTTACTTTACAGATGAGGACTCCGACACACGGAGATGTGAAGCAGTCTGCCACTTAATGAGCAGGAGTTGACGCTTGCCTCCGGAGCACGTCCCCTATTAGGTGGGAGCTCTTTTTCTACAACCATCAGCTTGCAACCTAGGACAAGTCCTTCGGCAGTGCTGGGGGCATGTGAAGGGTGTGAGACCAGGCAGCAGGGAAGACAGGGCCTTCCACGCATGCAAAGTCAAAGAGCAAAGCCAGAAGGAAGGGAGAGTTCACGGGCTGCCGCACCCCTCACATCCCCGTGTAGCGCAACGCAGCATGTCTCCAGCACCTTCTTACAACTCCCTTCACAGTTCCAGGGCCCTACCATTTCCGTTTCCTTGAACTGCATCTAGACATGACTCTGGTCCCCACCAGCTTCTGACCTCATTACTCATTCTGTTTACAGTGTGGCCTCACCCTTCAGGCTGCTCTGATTTCCCAGATAGGAATTTGGCTGCCCTCATTGACTATGATTCAGATTTTCGCCCCAGCCACATTGCACCAGCCCTCCTGTGTACACAGCCCCTCTGGTTAGACTGGTACCCTGACATCACCCTCCTTCTCCGTCCCTCCCTGAAACCCCTGTCACGGGTAAGGCAGGGCTCTAGGACTCTCTCCATTCCAGAGAGCGGAGGCAGGGTTAGGAAGCCCTGGAATGGAATGTAAGGGGAAATCACTGAAGGGTTTGCAGCTGAGGAGGGTTAAGGTGAGGAGGAGGGCTTCTGAGGAAGGTGAGGAGGCCAAGCAGAACACAAGGGAAGGCCGGAGGCAGGGGCGTCCGTGAACAGATAGGGTGATAGACGAGGAAGGCCTGAGGTGACGTGCCCGGTGGATATGGGAGACACATGACCTCACAGCCTTGGTCATTGCCTGGATGTGAAGGGCAGGAGGGTGGGGAGGCTCAGGCACGCTGAGCCTCCCCACCCTTTCCCAGGTTTCTCATCGGAAGCTTCTGAAAGCTGATGCCTCAACCCAGCGTAACGAGGTAGTTGTGAAGCAGAAGAATCTAGAACAGTGCCTGGTGAGGTTTCTCTTTTGTGCGAGGGGAAGGGGGAGGGTTGTGCTGCATGGCATGCAGGATCTCATTTCCTGGACCGGGGATTGAACCTGTGCCCCCTGCGGTGGAAGTATACCGAGTCCTAACCGCTGGTCTGCCAGGGAACTCCCAGTGCCTGGTAATCGATTATAGATTCAAGCAGTGTTTACAACGACTTCCCTGGAGGTCCAGAGGTTAAGGATCTACCAGTGCAGGTGTCAGGAGTTCCATTCCTGGTGGTCCAGTGGGTTATGAATCCGCCAGTGCAGGGGACATGAGTTCCATCCCTAATCCAGAAAGATCTCGCATACTGCCGAGCAGCTAAGCCCCTGAGCTGCAACTGCTAGAGCCCAGGGTCTGCAACAAGAGAGAGTACCTGCTCGCTGCAACTAGATAAAGTTCGCAGGCAGCAAAGAACCCCCAGCAAGCGCAGCCAAAAAATAAATAAATATTTTTTTTAAAAGAAAGGATTAAAGCTTTGCTATAAAATGAAGGGGGAAAAAATGTTGACAGAATATATTTGTTGGATCTCCAGATACTGTAATTTAAATATTAATGTCCCATGGAGAGAGAAAACCAAGAGCCTTGAACACATCTGTCTTAAGGGAAAGAGGAAAAACTGATGGGAAGAGGCTGAGGAGGGCTAAGCGGGGAAGGAAGTGTTTCCTGTTTGAGTGCACCTGTTTGGGACACTGAGAGAGGAGCCCGGAAGCAAAGCCCATGTTTACGTTTATTGCAGTTCATCTAGAACTTCCCTGTGTCAGGAGAGGTGAGGATGGGGGGTACCAACGCAGAGGGAGAGGCAGGGTCGACAGCCGACTGATCTAGGGGACAGCCTTTAGTCAATCACTGATGCAGGAGTCTGGGGGGCGCTGAGGGCGCCCCAGAGGGAGACCCACAGAGAGCAGCGGGTGGGACTGGGGGGGACAGTGAGCCTCGCTGAGCAGGCCATGGCAGTGGTTGCCATTCTTTCCAGATCTGTCCCTTACAGCTGAAGCAGACAGCTAGCCTGTGGTCCCTCCCAACTCTAGAGAAATCCACTGCTATCTGATTACTCAGTTATTTCAGCCTCCTCCTCCTGCGTCACTTCATTTTCCATCGGCTGTCTCCTTGCCGTCACCCAGTTAATCCTTCTCTCTTACCCATGGTAACTTTTCCTTTTCATCTCTCTCTTCTCCCTAAAAACTTTGGCTAGAATATAAAATGATCCTCCAAAGAGGGAAAATTCATTTTTTTTTAAATGTTTTGTCCGTGTTTGATCACATACACGTTATGTGATCACATATGTGTTTGATCACATATGTCTCATCTTTTAACCCTGAAGTATGAATTGATGGGAACCCAAGGACTGTGTCAGGCTCCGAGAAGGTGTTGTATTAATGAATACGCTGAGTCTTCCCTATAGATCACACTTTGATTGATGGAGACAATAGTCCCAGTAGTCACCATTTATTTGTCCCGTGCTAGGTGCTGTGTTAATTGCTTTCTCTTCGTTCTCACTGAATCCTCACAGCGACTCTGTCAATCACACATCAGCCTATCCCCATTGGACAAATGAGGAAATTATGTGTCCAGTTAAAGCTGTGAGGGTTGGTTCCAAGCTGACATTTATTGAGCATTCACTACACTCCAGGGTCTGTACCCATGCTTCATAGTGAATCCTCAAATACCATGAGGTAATTATTCTTATGATCCTCATCTTCTAGGTCAGGAAGATGGCTCCAGGAGGTTAAATAGCTTGGAAATATCACACTGCCAGGAAGCAGTGGAGCCAAGGTTGTCACTGTGGGACTCGTCTCTGCTCTTTGACCACTGAATTTAGTTGCTGAAATACCAAAAGAACCTCTGTGCAATTTGGTTTTACCCCTGCAGTGATCCCGGGGAAAGATCCTCGGGACAGCATTGTATTGATGTTACGAGGTAAACTGTCTACAGAGAAGCCTGGTGGCAGGAGAGGGCTGGGAGGACGAAGTGGTTAATGTCTGAGAAAGGAAGTGCAGAAGCAGCGAGTGGAGTCAGCACTGCCTCTGTGCGTGTCCTGGAAATGCAAACAGCCCTCGGCTTGGCTTCCCCGGGGCTGGCCCCGGGTGGCTGGCGGCAAGCCTGCTGGAAGGGAAGCCCCAGCCGAGGGAGCAGCCGAGGGACCCTGGAGCCATGGCTTCCCTCTCTCTGACCTTTAGCTTGCGCTGATGAATTGGCAGCAACTGTGTGACATCAGGGAGACATTTTCTTCTCCGTGAGCTCAGAGCTTCCATTTAAAAATTCCTCGGTCACAAGACGGGGGTTGCAGAAGCCCGGGCACACTTGTGGGGGCGGCAGGTGATTGTGCACTTGCTCCAAATCTTCCACAAGTCTGCGTAATCCCAGGGATTCCGGGCAGCCTTGGGGACGGCCATGTAAGGTGCGATCGCTGGCCTGATTTATCCTGTCGCGCTGCCAGCTCCTAGGGGCCCTGCAGGGACTGGCCACACCAGGCAGGCGCCTGGGAGCTACCGGCCTCCTCTGGCAGTTTCTTCCGTGTACCCGATCTCTTGTCCTTACCCCTGCCGAAAACGAGCACTGGGTTAAAATTAAGTGAGTTCAAGTGTTCTCCAAGCATGTTTTTTGCCTGACTCGTGTGTGAGATGGGGTATGTATGTGTGGGTGTATTGGGGTGGGGGGGGCAGTGAGTAATCTGACCTCTAAAATTTCAGAGTGATAGAGGGGAATCATTATTTTAATACAGCAAAGATCGGAGTTGAAGGGAACTTAGAAATCTAAATACTGCAAGCCACCATTTTACAGAAGAGGAAACTAAGCTCAGAGAGGGAAAGTGGCTTGCCCGTAGCTTCACATCTCGTTAGGGGCAGGGGCAGGACTAAGAACCGTATCCTTGGGCAAATTAATCTTTCTCTGGGCCTCAGTTCCTTCACTGATGAAACGACACAGTGGGATTTGATGATGTTCAAGATTTCCTCCAGATCTTAAAATGTTAAACCATAATTGGGTGACTCTCCCAGGCTCCCTGGGGGATCCTAGCAGAGCAGTGTCCTAAACAAGGCAGGATGCATGCTAGGAAGGTGGGAATGGTTAAATGACTTTGGGCCAGGTGATCTCATCACCTCTAATACCACCTCTCCCTTCAGTCCCTCCCCTTGCCCTTGTCTGGAGACCAGCATTCGTCCTCCAGCAGCCACCCTCCCTTTCCAACCCACAGGCATACATATTCTCTGATTTCTGCTAATTTACTGGACCAGTGTTACTCCAGCTCATGTGTCTATAGCTTTTCTACTGCCTTTCATTGAGGCATCACTCACTGAGCAAAGGACTCCATACTTCACATTTAATCCCATTCCCTCCATCCTCTGATTTAGGTTATCTTGTTATGTTATTGATAAAATCAAGGTTCCCTACTTGCACATTCCAGTAGTGACTCGTCTGACTAGAGCTTCATTTCTTATATTACCCCTCCCACATGGCCCACCCCACACCCCCTAACATTGCCCCTCTGGCTGCCCTGAGGCTCTGACTGTGGCCTCTAAGTTCACCTGGATATGATAGGTGCTAACAAGACTAAGGTCATTGGTGGGACTTCCCTGGTGGTTCAGTGGCTAAGACTCTGCTCTCAATGCAGGGGCCAGGGTTTGACTCCTGGTCAGGGAAATAGATCCCACATGCCATAGCTAAAGACCCTGCTTGCCAAAACTTAAGACCCGGCACAGCCAAATTAATTAATTAAAGAGATTAAAGTTATTGGCTTTATTCTTGTAAAGACGTAATCTTTGTCCTATATCAAAACCACAGACTGTATGTACCCTTGAATTTGACCCGTTGTCTCACAATGAATAGTTGGGATTGGGACTCAGTGTAGAGAAGAGTGAGGATCCTTCATATCTTTTTGTTGGACAAAAATCCGAGTAAACAGTTATCATTTTTTTCCTCTGATCTTTCTAGGAGCTAAAGAGAATGGAAGCCCAACGAGTCGTTATCATTGATAAATTACATCACAAGAATTGATTTTGTAAAAGTTTCCTAGAGTGGCAGTTGGGGCACTCCTGTATAACTGAATTCTGTAGTTTGGGTATTAAAACTATCTTCTGACCTCGATGAGTCATGTTCCTGTGGCATCTCCAGCTGACCAGCAGGTCACATGAGGTGGCGTGGACTCAGCCACTGAAAATGCAATAATACTCTGTTAGGCTCCAGGGATCCTCCAGGAGTGGTGATTCTTCTCAAACAAGTGTTGGCAAGAGGCTGAGGGTTGAGAAGCTTGGTGGGTAGCTTTGGGTGTGAACTATGCTGGTGCCCTCAGGGACAAGCCATTCCTTTGTGCATTCTTTGTTCATTCCTTCCCTAAACACCTACTAAGCACCCTCATGGGCAGGTTAGGTCTGGGACTGCATTGGCCACTGAGAATTCCAAAACTGATAATCAAGAAGTTAACATTCTAACTGGAGGCTACCATGTACACGAGCAGTACTATACAATGTGAGAAATACCATCAGAGCACTGTGGTCTCTTAATGGAGGAATAGCTTTGCTCAGCTGGTGGGGGTGGGGGCTGATCAAGGAAGCTGTCCTCTGAGCCGAATCCTTAGATATGAGGAGAGGACACATTCCAGACCCAGAGAGGAGCTGGAGCAAAGTGCAAAGGCTGGTGTGAGCACACCTGGCTCGGGGGTTGGAGCAGGTTCCACAGAGAGCCACGTAGTCTTTTTATGCAAAGAACAGCTTTTGCAGGTGTCAGCCTATCTCATCCCCATCAGCAAAGCTAACATGTATAGAACTGACTGTGTGCCAAGAAGTCTGCATAGTGCCTTCCTCAATTCTTTTCTTTTTTCTTTTTTTAAAAATTAATTCATTTTTAAACTGGAGGCTAATTCAATTCTTTTTTAATACAAGAACTCTAAGAGGTAGGTATTATTCACACCATTATTCAGTTCAGTTCAGTCTCTCAGTCGTGTCCGACTCTTTGCGACCCCATGAATCGCAGCACGCCAGGCCTCCCTGTCCATCACCATCTCCCGGAGTTCACTCAGACTCACGTCCATTGAGTCCGTGATGCCATCTAGCCATCTCATCCTGGGTTGTCCCCTTCTCCTCCTGCCCCCAATCTCTCCCAGCATCAGAGTCTTTTCCAATGAGTCAACTCTTCGCATGAGGTGGCCAAAGTACAGGAGATTCAGCTTTAGCATCATTCCTTCCAAAGAAATCCCAGGGTTGATCTTCAGAATGGACTGGTTGGATCTCCTTGCAGTCCAAGGGACCCTCAAGAGTCTTCTCCAACACCACAGTTCAAACGCATCAATTCTTCAGCGCTCAGCCTTCTTCACAGTCCAACTCTTACATCCATACATGACCACAGGAAAAACCATAGCCTTGACTAGACAGACCTTAGTCAGCAAAGTAATGTCTCTGCTTTTGAATAAACTATCTAGGTTGGTCATAACTTTTCTTCCAAGGAGTAAGCGTCTTTTAATTTCATGGCTGCAGTCACCATCTGCAGTGATTTTGGAGCCCCCCCAAAAAAGTCTGACACTGTTTCTACTGTTTCTCCATCTATTTCCCATGAAGTGATGGGACCAGATGCCATGATCTTTGTTTTCTGAATGTTGAGCTTTAAGCCAACTTTTTCACTCTCCTCTTTCACTTTCATCAAGAGGCTTTTTAGTTCCTCTTCACACCATTATTACAGGTGAGGAAACAGGTTTAGAGTTCTCTCTACAAGGGAACTAACCCAGGTTAGGAAGCATCTGTGATTGAGGGGGCACTTTTTTCTTATCCCTGGTGGCTCAATCGGTAAAGAAACTGTCTGCAAGGCAGGAGACCATGATTCAATCCCTGGGTCGGGAAGATTCCCAGAAGGGAATGGCAACCCACTCCAGTATTCTTGCCTGGAGAATTCCATGGACAGAGGAGCCTGGTGGGCTACAGTCCATGGGGTTGCAAAGAGTCAGACACAACTGAGCAACTAACACTTTTTTCTTAAGTGTACATGCACATCCAGGCCACCACCTGTCCAAAGGGGCACTCTTGGTGTGTGCCCAACACACAGCAAGGCCAAACAAGCCAAAATGGAGTTTGGGGCAGAGAAAGTTTATTGCAGGGAGTATGGCCCAAGCCCAACAAAGCTCTTAGTTCCCTGAAGGATTTTGGCAAAGCATTTTTAAAAGCCAGGTAAGCCGGGAGTGGGTTGAAGGGTATGTGATCAGCTTGTGCACAGTTCTCTGATTGGCTGATGATGAAGTAACAGGGTGGTATCACAGGGGTTAACATTATCAGTCCTTAGGCTCCAGGAGGCCTGGGGCTATGTATATGCTCCTGGTTATCAAGAACTTAACATGTTCCATTTGGTGGGGGGTTTTCACATCTGTAAAACAACTCAGGGAATGTGCATCAACTACTGTTATCTAGGTACTTCAGAGAGTAGATTGAAGGCAGGAGGAGAAGGGGACGGCAGAGGATGAAATGGTTGGATGACATCACCAACTCAATGGACATGAGTTTGAGCAAGCTTCGGGAGTTGGTGATGGACAGGGAAGCCTGACTTGCTGCAGTTCATGGAGTCCCAAAGAGTGGGACAGGACAGAGTGACTGAACTGAAAGCAGAGGAGGTGGGGGAAGGCCTATCCTGGGAAGGCCCCGTTCAGTCCTCTGTTACACTGGGAGGTCACCCATTTGGCCTTGACCTATCTCTCCACAGTGTTCCAGCAAGTCATTTCTGCTTAAACCAAAACAAGCCTGAAGTTTCATTTGTTACTTTTTTCCATGAGAAATTGAAACTCAAAGAAGAACCAAAACATAAGCATAAGAGTCTATTGTGCCCCTGCTACTGCTCTAGGCGTATGCCTTAAGACCACGATGGCAAAGCTGTGGTTATTATAGGAAAGTGGTCTTTTAAATATGTATGTGGGGGGAGGGTTCAATGGGGAGGCCTACAGATGGATGTTAGGTAGGTTCAGATTTTGGAGAGCTTTAAATGCCATTTAGGTAGTTGGAATTTCATCTTGCGGTGATGTGAAGAAAAAGGGGAGGGAGAGGGTGCCTGCTGTGCCCAGGCACTCAGCTAGCATACACCTCTTCACAGCCCAACTTGGTGGGCAGTGAAAGTTTTTGAGTGGAGCTTGGACTCAGTTTAAGAAGATAAACCTGTATTGGATGCCTGATAAATTGGAAGGGAAACGGTTTAGCAGTGGAGATTCCATTGGAGAAGGGATAGTAAAATCTGGGGGTGAGGGATGGGAAATTAATGCCTGAATTATGGTGGTGATAATGATCCGAAAAGGGACATTAATTTATAAAGATGCTAACACAGGAGAAACAATTTTATAAATAAATTCTGATTCTGAAACATTTAAAAAATAAAATCAATTTTCCAAATTTGATTCTTAGATATTTGTTGTTTTCTTTTCTTCCTTTAAAAAAAAATTTTACCGTGGACCCCATTTGCATGGCTACAATACATTCTCTTGCAAATCTTTTCTTTGAGTCCACTTGTTGCCTGCACCTGAAAGAAACTCACATACAAGCTTGCATCTGAGTCTAAACTTAGCCCCCTACCGACTTGGAGAAGAATCTAAACTTGGCAAAATGCCTCCATCTCTCTTCCAGCAGCAGTCTTAAAAAGTAGTTCTCTTCCTCCACCCCCCACCCCCCAACTAATGAACTATATCTAATAGCCTCTCTTTAGAGAGTCCTTTGAGAAAGAGATGGCGTTTGTTTTTGACCTCATTATCCATTTCAGCCTGTCCTTGATGAAAATAATCGCCCCTTAGGCAGGTACATTCCTCACATGCCGCTCTCGGCTGGCGGCTGAGACGTTGTTAACCCCGGCGACCATGGGAAAATGCTGCTGTCGGCCTCCGAGAGTCTAAAGGGAGTTGGCACAAGATAACAAGGGGTGAAGAGGTCAGAGTGGAAGCCCCTTTCATCTTTTCAGGCTGTTTCCAACCCAGACAAAGGATGCCGTCCAGGGGTGCAAGGCCCACGCGGCTTTATTTTACGGTCTGGCTCTGGAAGGGGGTTGGGAGGGCTTTGCTGTATCTGGATATTGTTTTGGAGGCGAATGCCTGGGTCCCGGGAAGTCCTCGACTCCTAGGGGAATGCTAAGTGGAAGGAAGGGCAGGCAGCCCCCGCGTCGGCGGAAGAGACCACCCAGCTCCTCAAAGCAAGAGTGTGAAGGGTTTGAATGGAATGAGCTGTCCTGCAGGATTTACCATTCAGAGACAGTGAGATTAAGGGTGTGAGGCTGCTTAGCGGCTTCGCATCGCGGTGGCTCCTGGATTTGCAGCAGGAGAGGAAAGGGCGGGGATGAGGATAGGGAGGTGGGAGGTGTGCCGGGGGGTGAAGATAGGGGGTGGGTGAGGGGCGTGGTGGCAGCAGGGGGCGTCGGGGTTGGATGGAGAGGTGAAGGCAAGATCCAGATTTCCTCCAAGCTTGTTCACTCACTCGCTTTGTGACTTTGAGCAAGTCACTTGTCCTTTTTGTGAAATGAAGCGACTGGAAGGATACCAGAAGCTCCTCAAGAGACTGCATTGGAATAACCGGGGTTCCGCTGCCCCACCTCCTGCCCCATAGGCTTTTTCAGCTTGCTTCATTGATTGATTGTGTTTTCAGTAATTGAAAGTCAGCTAGTCTCACCAAAATCCCCCCTCCCCGCTCCCCCAAACCCCATACAATAATGATTGGGGTGGGTTTCCCTTTGAACTTATTTCTAATATATATACTGTGTATGTGTGTCTGTGTCTGTGTGTGTTAGTTGCTCAGTTGTGTCCAACTCTTTGCAACCCGCCAGGCTCCTCTGTCCATGGAATTCTCCATGGCAAGAATTCTGGAGTGGGTAGCTGCTGTTCCCTTCTCCAGGGGATCTTCTCAACCCAGGGATCAAATGCAGGTCTCTGTATTACAGGCAGATTCTTTATGATTGGGCCACTGGGGAAGCCCATATATACTATATATAATATATACTTAACTCTCCATAGTACGCCTACAATTTTGCGTCGTGGTTTTCTTCCCCCAGTAAATTCGTGGTGCTGGATATCTTTAGTTTGCCCCTGCAGATTTTCTCCCAGTAGCCTGCACCCTGCTCTGTGTCCCTAGAAGGCTGTTGTGTGCTCCTTTGCCCTCCTCTGGCTTCTGACTAGTTTCCTCTCTGCCTCACTCCCTTCCAGACCCCTGCTGTCTAGCTGAGTCCCTCTATCAAAGGCACAGGTCCTGTCTGTGAAGCTTCTCCACGTTCCAGTGGGCCCCACTTACCCCTTCAGGTCAAGCCTGGAAGTAGTCACAGCTCCCTCTGCTTTTCCAGTGCTGCCCAAGCTTTTGTAATTACCCCTTCATTCAACTCTCTTCAAATTTTCCAGTTTTGGGTGTGTCAGTTTTCCTGCTGAGACTGTCAGGGAATATATATTATTAGTACTTTCCAGATTCCTACACATAATCTGTGTGGACTATAGCTTCATAGCAGTGTGTTGAGTAGATATATATTGCTGTGTTGTTCAGTTGCTAAGTTGTGTCTGACCCTGTGACCTCATGAACAGGAGCACGCCAGGCTCCTCTGTCCTCCCAGAGTCTGCTCAGATTCTTGTCCATTGAGTCAGTAATGCTATCTAATCATCTTGTCCTCTGCTGCCGCTTTCTTCTTTGGCCTTCAGTCTTTCCCAACATCAGGGTCTTTTCCAAAGAGCTCTTGGCATCAGGTAGACAAAGTTTTGGAGCTTCAGCTTCAGCAGCAGTCCTTCCAGTGAATATTCAGGGTTGATTTCCTTTAGGATAAACCTGTTTGATCTCCTTGCAGTCCAAGGGACTCTCTCAAGAGTCCTCCAGCACTGCAATTTGAAAGCATCAATTCTTTTGAAAGCATCATTCAGCCTTCTTTATGGTCCAACTCACACCCATCTATAACTACTGGAAAAATCATAGCTTTGACTATACGAACCTTTGTTGGCAAAATGATCTCTCTCCTTTTTAATACGCTGTCTAGGTATGTTATAGCTTTCCTTGAAGGAGCAAGCGTCTTTTAATTTCATGGCTGCAGTCACCATCCACAGTGATTTTGGAGCCCATATATGGTGTATATACATATACCATACTTAATTTGAACTGTGGTATTGGAGAAGACTCTTGAGAGTCCCTTGGACTGCAAGGAGATCCAACTAGTCCATTCTAGAGGAGATCAGTCCTGGGTGTTCTTTGGAAGGACTGATGCTAAAGCTGAAGCTCCAGTACTTTGGCCACCTCATGCGAAGAGTTGACTCACTGGAAAAGACTCTGATGCTGGGAGGGATTGGGGGCAGGAGGAGAAGGGGACGACAGAGGATGAGATGGCTGGATGCCATCACCGACTCGATGGACGTGAGTTTGGATGAACTCTGGGAGTTGGTGATGGACAGGGAGGCCTGGCGTTCTGCAATTCATGGGGTTGCAAAGAGTCGGACACGACTGAGCGACTGAACTGAACTGATTCCCTTATTTAATATGCTTCCTGTTTCTTCAGTATCAAAATCTCAGTGAACTACTCCCCAGACAAGAAACCATGGTTTCCTTTCTTTAAAAAAAAATATTTTTTTTTTAAATTTATTTGTATTTGCTTGCACTGGGTCTTCTCGGGCTTTCTCTAGTTGCAGGGAGCAGGAGCTACTCTTCGTTTCGGTGCATGGAGAGAGAAGCGCTGCGTTGTCTTGTTGCAGAGCACAAGCTCTAGGGTGTGCGGGCTTCAGTACTTGTGGTGTGGGGGCTTTAGTTGCAAATTACTAAGTAATACAGCTAGAAATTCAAAGACAGAGGAGGGATGGAGATGAGGGATGGTTAGTTCGAAGAGGCCTGCTGGCAGGCAGGTCTCAGGATCAGGCTGTCTAATTGTCACCCTGGTTGATTTATCATTGTCCAAAAGTGGGCCTGATCGGATTTCGTTTGATTAGTACATAAAATGAGAATGCCAGTTTAGCTTACAAAGAGGAGAATGTCTATCAGCTACATCTGATAGACAATGTGTCTGGCATGTTATGTCCAAGCAGAAGCCAGGTGGTAAATGGAGTAATATTTGGGGAACACCAATTTTTCTGCAAGGAATGATCAGATGACTTGAAAGCTTAAGGGCACCAGGCTGGCTATCCAAACTCACTCATCCACAGTAGGGATGACCTTGCCTGTGGGCCTTAATATTCCAAGTCTGCTGGCCAAGACTCCCTTTCTTAAGCCCTGATAGAGCTCAGGTGTACACTGTCAATTTAAACCTTTGTTAAGCTGCCTTCCCTTGCCCTTTCCTTTAAGGGATGATTTACAATCAACAACCTGTGCAAAAATCCTGTTAAATTGTTAAATCTTGTTAAATGCAGATTTGGATTTAGTAGGTCTGGGGTGGGGCCTGGGTGTTTGCAGTTTTAAGGGATGCCAAAATACCTTCAACCTAGTCTTGTAAGCCACTGGGTCCTTCAAAAGAATGTCTTTCTCATCTCTACTCTAATCCCCATTTCTTGGTAATTTATAATTTAATATTCAGATAGGCAATGTTTCAGACCCTGGATGAGGAGCTGGCACTTTGTGGTAGCTCCCTAAAGCATCAGAGGGAGAGCTCTGAGCAGGTGGGACCCCCACCTGGGGGTGGAAGGACTGAAGGTTGACTGGCTCCAGCTTCGTGGTTTCTTGCTACTTCTCATCACCCAGAAGTTGCAGACCAGTGACTCACCCTTCACTTTCATTTAAAGCAGGAAAATCTAATTTCCCCTTTTTACAGAGAAAGCAAAACAAAACTTATATGTTTTTGTGAAATGACTTATACTGAGCCTTCAAAGTCAATCCCCTCATAATTTTTAATGAAGAGTTGAATTAGTTCAGTTCAGTCGCTCAGTCCGACTCTTTGCCACCCCATGATCTGCAGAATGCCAGGCTTCCCTGTCCATCACCAACTTCCAGAGCTTGCTCAAACTCATGTCCGTCGAGTCGGTGATGCCATCCAACCATCTCATCCTCTGCTGTACCCTTCTCCTCCTGCCTTCAATTTTTCCCAGCATCAGGGTCTTTTCTAAGAAGTCAGTCCTTCACATCAGATGGCCAAAGTATTGGAGCTTCAGCTTCAGCATCAGCCTTTCCAATGAAGAGTTGAATAGGATCAAGAAATTAATCACAAGTATATTATTAACACTTCTTCAACTTTTAAAAATATATGACAGTTTCCAAATTATTTAAATATCCATAAGCTGATCCTTTCAACAACATTGGAAGGTAAGTAGGCATTAGCATCTCTTTTCCAAAAAAAAATTAATTTTGATATTTATATATCTTCAGCTGCTTTGGGTTTTAGTTGTGGCACATGGGTTTAGTTGCCCTGTGGCCTTTGGGATCTTGGTTCCCAGGCCAGGAATGAAACCCACGTTCCCTGCACTGGAATTAACCACTGGACCACCAAGGAAGTTCCTATTATCTCTTTTTAAGTCTCCATTTTCTAGATAAAACAGCTTCAGAGAGGTCAAGTGACATATCCAGGTCCAACCAGCTGTTCAGTGATAAAGCCTAGGTTCAGAGCTTTATTTTTTCCCTCTGTACAACATAGTGATTCAATATTTTTATACATTACAAAATGATCACCACGAAAGGTCTAGATACCATCTGCCATCATTCAAAGTTATTACAGTATTGTTGACTATATTCCTTATGCTGTCCATTACATTCCTGTGACTTATTTATAACTGGAAGCTTGTACCTCTTAATCTCTTTCACCTATGTAACTCAGCCTTCCATCCACCTCCCCTCTGGCAACCAACCACCAGTTTGTTCTCTGTTTCTTAGAGTCTGGATTCAAAGGTTTTAGATGCTCAGCAGGCATTCAACAACTGTTACCTTGTGTACTATCTGCCCCCGTCCCTGACATGCATACCACATTTGCCCACAAAATGGTTAAAAATTACCCAAGGACCCAGAGCTGGGAGCAGACTTGGGACTCAGACCCGTATTTTCCCTCTTCGCCTGGGTCATTTGTCTTCTTGACTTTTACCTTAAAAGAACTGCAGCAGTTGCTGCTTCTCCCTCCAGGTTGCCTGTGATGTGACTCTCCAAGTCCTCACTGCCTCTGTGCCCACCTGGACTTTTCCCACCATGCATTTGAATTAGTGCCAGAGCATCTCTCCAGGGTCTTCCAACTAGAACATGATGGAGCCCTACTATGTGCCAGGCCTCGTGCCAAGTTTTGAGGGTAGGGAGGACATACCCCCGAGGCCCTTTAGGGTGACAGGAGAGCAGATGCAGGTCTCTGCAACGGTGCGAGGAAACCGCGGTGACGCACAGGGGCTGAGGGGAGGTGGCAGGCTGCTCCTTCCCACTGGTCTTCTGGCTGCCGGATTATCTCCCTTCACAGGGAGATAACACAGGGTGTTCTCTGCGTTCCCTGGTCAAGGTCCTTTACTAATTTCAGCTTGGTGATGATTTTTATTTTTGTTTATTGAGATACAGTTGATTTACAGTATTATGTTAGTCTCAGCCTGGCATTTATTGTCCTCTGTTACCCAGCCCCTGCATTTTGCTATTCCCCAGGACAACCCTCTGTACCCTCGCAGCTTCCTGCTGACTGGGCCAGCCATCTTCCTATGACCTAGTCAAAGAATCATAGCAATGACCCTGGCCCTACTTACTGCTGGACTGTGTCACCCGCCTCAAGCACTTTTTCATGTTATTTTTTTAAATTTACTTATTTTGTTTATATGTTCTTTTTAATTTTATTCAGTATAAGATTTTTTTTTTTTTTTTTTTTTTGGCCAAGAGGCACGCGGCATCTTAGTTTCCCGACAAGGAATCAAACCTGTGCCCCCTGCAGTGGAAGCCCAGAGTTTTAACCACTGGACCGCCAGGGAAGTCCCTCATTTATTTCATAAAATCCTCATAACTCACTGTGGTATGTATCATCGTCCTCATTTTGTAGATAAGAAAACTAAGGTTCAGAGAGCCTAAATAACTTGCCCAAGTCACACAGCTAGAGCATGACTAAATAGAACTCACCACCCCCCAACTTCAGGTCAAACCCAAAGCCATCCCACTCTCACTGTCTACTCTACAGAGATGAGGAGTGGGAAAATGGCATATGTAACGGGTTAGTAATCTTTCCTCACTCTTGCTGCTCCCACATCTGAAATACTCACTTTCTCCTTCAGGGATCTCAGTGTCACACTTCCTCAGAACATCCTAGAGACCCTCCCTCACCTCGAGTTCCCTCACTTGTTGCTTGCTCCCTGTATACTATGTGATCATAAATGACTTAAGCTTCCATTTCCTCGGAATCGTTCTCTAGTGATTTCATGGAGGTGCGTCTGAGCCTGACTACAAACTACTATGCCGACTTGATAGACGGCCAACATCCATAATAATAACTAACAATTATGATAGAGTGCCTGATGAACTATGGACGGAGGTTTGTGACATTGTACAGGAGACAGGGATCAAGACCATCCCCATGGAAAAGAAATGCAAAAAAGCAAAATGGCTGTCTGGGGAGGACTTACAAATAGCTGTGAAAAGAGAAGCGAAAAGCAAAGGAGAAAAGGAAAGATAAAAGCATCTGAAAACAGAGTTCCAAAGAATAGCAAGGAGAGATAAGAAAGCCTTCCTCAGTGATCAATGCAAAGAAATAGAGGAAAACAATAGAATGGGAAAGACTAGAGATCTCTTCAAGAAAATGATACCAAGAGAACATTTCATGCAAAGATGGGCTTGATAAAGGACAGAAATGGCATGGACCTAACAGAAGCAGAAGATATTAAGAAGAGGTGGCAAGAATACACAGAAGAACTGTACAAAAAAGATCTTCACAACCAAGATAATCACGGTGGTGTTATCACTCACCTAGAGCCAGACATTCTGGAATGTGAAGTCAAGGGGGCCTTAGAAAGCATCACTATGAACAAAGCTAGTGGAGGTGATGGAATTCCAGTTGAGCTGTTTCAAATCCTGAAAGATGATGCTGTGAAAGTGCTGCACTCAATATGCCAGCAAATTTGGAAAACTCAGCAGTGGCCACAGGACTGGAAAAGGTCAGTGTTCATTCCAATCCCAAAGAAAGGCAATGCCAAACAATGCTCAAACTACTGCACAATTGCACTCATCTCACATGCTGGGAAAGTAATGCTCAAAATTCTCCAAGCCAGGCTTCAGCAATACGTGAACCATGAACTTCCAGATGTTCAAGCTGGTTTTAGAAAAGGCAGAGGAACCAGAGATCAAATTGCCAACATCCGCTGGATTATCAAAATAGCAAGAGAGTTCCAGAAAAACGTCTATTTCTGCTTTATTGACTATGCCAAAGCCTTTGACTGTGTGGATCACAATAAACTGTGGAAAATTCAGAAAGAGATGGAAATCCCAGACCACCTGACCTGCCTCCTGAGAAACCTGTATGCAGGTCAGGAAGCAACAGTTAGAACTGGACAGGGAACAACAGACTGGTTCCAAATAGGAAAAGGAGTACATCAAGGCTGTATATTGTCACCCTGCTTATTTAACTTCTATGCAGAGTACATCATGAGAAACGCTGGGCTGGAAGAAGCACAAGCTGGAATCAAGATTGCCAGAAGAAATATCAATAACCTCAGATATGCAGATGACACCACCCTTATGGCAGAAAGTGAAGAAGAACTAAAGAGCCTCTTGATGAAAGCGAAAGAGGAGAATGAAAAGGTTGGCTTAAAGCTCAACATTCAGAAAACAAAGATCATGGCATCTGGTCCCATCACTTCATGGGAAATAGATGGAGAAACAGTGGAAACAGTGTCAGACTTTATTTTTTTGCTCTCCAAAATCACTGCAGATGGTGATTGCAGCCATGAAATTAAAAGATGCTTACCCCTTGGAAAGAAAGTTATGACCAACCTAGATAGCATAGTCAAAAGCAGAGACATTACTTTGCCAACAAAGGTCCATCTAGTCAAGGCTATGGTTTTTCCAGTGGTCATGTATGGATGTGAGAGTTGGACTGTGAAGAAAGCTGAGTGCCAAAGAATTGATGCTTTTGAACTGTGATGTTGGAGAAGACTCTTGAGAGTCCCTTGGACTGCAAGGAGATCCAACCAGTCCATCCTAAAGGAGATCAGTCCTGGGATTTCTTTGGAAGGACTGATGCTAAAGCTGAAACTCCAGTACTTTGGCCACCTCATGCAAAGAGTTGACTCATTGGAAAAGACTCTGATGCTGGGAGGGATTGCGGGCAGGAGGAGAAGGGGATGACAGAGGATGAGATGGCTGGATGGCATCACTGACTCGATGGATGTGAGTCTGAGTGAACTCCGGGAGTTGGTGATGGACAGGGAGGCCTGGCGTGCTGCAATTCATGGGGTTGCAAAGAGTCGGACACGACCGAGCAACTGAACTGAACTGGACTGAACTGAGTATGGCTGAGAGTGGAGACAATCTTTCGGGACAGCAGCAGAGGCGTTCAGAAGGCCTGTCACTGCCATCAGCACAGTCATAACTCTGGGCTACGGTTTCCTCATCTGTCAAGAGCAGGGCCTCCATCTAGATGTTCTTTAGCCAAGAAATAATTATTGAGCTCCCCCTACACACCAGGCAGGCCTCTAGGCACCATGGGTTAAACAGACAAAATCTCTGCTTTCATTCTAGCAGACGGAGACAACAGACAAAATAAATATGTGAAGGGTATATGATGTCAGATGGTGGTTAAGTGTGGTGGAGAAATAGAAAGCAGGGAAGGGGGAAAGGAAATGCCAAGGAGTGACATTATCTGACTTGCATTTTAAAAGGCTCACTAGCTGTTGGTGAATTGACTGTAATAAGATAAGTGAATGAGCAGGAGGCCAATGGGGAGGTAATTGCAGCAATCCAGATTGGGCGGGGGTGGGGAGGCTGTGGCCTGGTGAGGAGCTGTGGTCAGAGGTGGTTAGATTTTGGATATATTTTGAAAGTAAAGCCCACATAATTCATTGGAGGATTATATGTGTTGCCGATTCAAGGAGGTCTGCAAGGTCTTTGTCGTGGGAAGAAGGAACTCCTGAAGGATGGAGTAGCCATTACAGGCAAGGGGAAGACTATGAGAGAGGCAGGTTTTGAGGAGACCCCCCCCAGAGGAAATATGGAGTGAGCAGTGGCTATGTGAGTCTGGAGTTTGAGGAGGAGGCTCTGGCTGGAGATATAAATATGTGGTAGTCATCAAGGTATAGAGGACGTATCAGACACCTCTTGCGAGCCTGTGCCTAGCTGTGTCCGACTCTTTGTGACCTCATGGACTATATGTAGCCCTCCAGGCTTCTCTGTCCATGGGGTTTTCCAGGCAAGAATACTGGAGTGGGTTGCCATTTCCTCCTCTGGGGACTTTCCCAACCCAGGGATCAAACCCACATCTCTTGCGTCTCCTGCATTGGCAAGTGGGTTCTTTACCACTGGTGCCACCTTAGGCATGCCTTTAAATCCTGTTGGTCCCACCTCTCCCTCCAGCCGATGTTGTGCAGCTGCTGTTGGCCAGATTTGCAATGGGTATGAACTCTTGCCTGCTCCGTGTACCTCTAGCTTCCTGCCCAAGGCTGGCTGTAGGACAACAGTGGGAATTCACTCAGCACTGCCACATGTCCAAACAGAATTATGGGAAAGGCGATGATCCTTGGGCTACCCTTAACCAGTGGTGCATGGAAGCTGGTGGATAAATGAAGATTCCTCTTCATCCTTGATAGACGGTTCTGAATCTCCATCAGTCTCCCACAGTGATGCTCAGCTCAGTAATGCATCCTTGAATTTATTTCTGTTTCTTCTCTGTTTCTCTTAGTCTGTCCCTCATTTCTGCTGTCTGGAATTTCATTCCCATATAAACTACATGCATGCAAACCTTTTATTAAGGTTCTGCTTCTAGGAGATCCTGGGAGAAGACAAGCGGCATTTAACACCATAAGACTGAATGAGATCACCAATGGATTAATGAAGACTGGGAACAGATCCAGGGACTGAGCTCCAGGACCCTCCAACATTTCTAGATGAAGGAGATAAGGAGGTCCCAGCAAAGGAGACCCTGAGGAATAATCAAGAGAATGTAGTATCATGGAAGCCAAAAGAAGAAAAGTGTTTCAAGGAAGAATGAAGGGTCAGCTGATTCTTGCTGAGTGGTTGAGATGAAGGAGTCATGATCATTCGGTTTAACCACAGTGGAGGGAACTGGTGACTTGAACAGGCAACAGTTTAGGTGGAGTTGTGCAGTGATCGAAATGGTTTTGAGAGAGGAGCTGGAAGAGAAGTAGGGTCGAGAGACTTCTTTTTTTCTCTGGATGGGAGAGACTGCAGAATATTAATGTATATGTATATGCTGATGGCAAATGATTCAGCAAAGAGGGAAAAACAGATGATGCAGGAGAGAGGAGGAAGCCTTGCTGGAGGAGGGAGGGGACGGATCAGCGGCCAGTGCAGGTGTTTGCCTTAGATAGGAGCAAACGACAGCTTATCCCCAAACTGCAGGAGAGAAAGCAGGGGTTGTGGGCAAGTGCTCACAACCCACAGCTCACCGATTGCTTGAATTGCAAAAGGTCATTAAGACTGCGAGTCTGTACCTCCCACAATCCGCTTTCACAGAGGAGACCCAGAGGAGAGACCCGCCACGGACTGACATACGGCTGGGTAGAAACCAAGGCTCCTCTGCCCCACCCAGCCCCTTAGGGCTCTCCCCTCGGGTGGAATCCTGACCATACTCTGTCACTTACTCCGTTAGTCTGGTAGATCCCAGGAAGGACACTGAGAGGGAAACAGAGAAACAGGCAAGCTTCAAGTAGGACCAACAGGCCACAGGGGTGAGATAATCTGAAGATCTATTGATGAGTTCATGGGACTTCCCTACATGTATGTTGGAGTCAGTGGTAATCACTGCCAGGAAGGAAGCTATAAGCTGGCAAACTGGGTTGAGAAAAATCTGCCCAAATGCAGGCAGATATGGGACTTCCCTTGCAGCCCAGTGGCTAAGACTCCGAGCTCCCAGTTCAGGGGGTCTGGGTTCGATCCCTGGTCAGGGAACTAGATCCCACATGCTGAAACTAAGGCATGATACAGCCATATATATATGTGTGTGTATATATATATAAATATTTAAATGCAGGCAAATACTATCAATCCCAGGGCAAAGAGAAGGGCATATATCCTTCTGGAATATAGATTTCTGGTTTCAAATAGTCCTTCAAGCCTTGTTTCCTAATTTGGGGTTTGGAAATATGGTCCCTCTCAGCTTAGAGTTAAGCACAGCCTGAGGAGGGGGCAGTGAGGTTACAGGCCGGGCAGGGTGCGGGAGGCACAAACCTGCTGGTCACCTGGAAGGGCCACACCAGCCTTGCCTTGATTTCCAGGAAACTTGTTTTTATTTTCTTGACTTCCAGGAAACTTGTAAAACCACTACATTCTCTTTCCCCTAATCCCATTCATTTCACAAACACTCTCCGTGCTTTTTGAGCTCAGTGCTGCAGGTATGTGGGGGGATGGTGGGGTGGGGATATATAGAACAGATGCATTAAAAGAGAGATCCTACCTACAGATGTTTACAGGCTTATAAGAATAAGCTCTGTACACATTTAGCTGTGATTTGATTCTGGACAGTCTCTGTTTTCCTGTTATTTCCTTCTTGGACAGAAGGGGTGTACAGTATGGGATGACTATGTCTCTAGCCAATAAAAGATAGCTCCCTGGCTGTGGACTCAAAAATATAAATTATGAACTGCTCTTGGGTACAAATTACTCCCATGTGAGCTTGCTGAGCGTGATCCACTTATCTCTAGGGTTGATTGCTAGTTAAATCCTGCCCAAGTAGCTGAAAGCCTGTTTGTTTTATGACAAACAGGAGGAGAAAGGAGCCCTGCTGCAATTTGGGCCTAGGGGAGAATCCTAAGCCAACGCTACCCTCTAACGTGTTTGTTCAGGAAATCCTTAAACTGGCACAGTCTGAGGCCTCTTATCCCCCTTCCCACCAAAGCCATATCCAAGGAGACACCCTGGCCCTGGCTTAGGCTTCTGCCTCTCAGGGGTGGAGGGCAAGCCGAGAGGACAAGGAGGTGGATGTCAGCACGTCATAAGCCAGGGCTGCTTCTCCGCAGGGACGATCAGGAACTCTTCATTTCAGTCTCTGCTGCTGTCTCCAAGCACCTGCAGTATCAGTGATTTCACAGAATCCTCATGTGTTCCCGTGAGGGAGGTGGGGCAGGCTTTATTATCGCCACACTGCTGCTGAAGAGGCCACAGGACTCGGCCCAGGTCACACGGTTAATAAGCGGCTGAACTGAGACTTGAGTCCAGGTCTCCTGACGGTGACTCGGACACCCCTGTGCCAGGGAGTCTCTGCAGTCCCTCCCCTCCCCCAGAGGGAGGGGTGGCCTTCCCTCCCAGGACAGGATGACCTCTTTGAGCCCCAGCTCTGCCTTCAGCAGCTGTATGATCTTGGGCAAGTTGTTTGAGACTCTCTGGGTCTCTTTTCTCCATGTGCAAAATGGGCAGAACAATAATACCAGAGTCAAAGGAAGAAATGAGATGTTACAGCAAGAGCAGAACACACTGCCTGGCACAGGGCAAGCAGCCAGAAGTGCTAGAGGACTTTCCTGGTGGCGGGGTGGTTAAGAATCTGCCTGCCAATACAGGGGATGTGGGTTCAATTCCAGGTCCAGGAAGATTTCACATGCTATGGAGCAACTACGTGTGTGCACCACACCTACTGAGCCAGGGCTATAGGGCCCTCAGGCCGCAACTCCTGAGCCTGCCTGCCCTCGAGCCTGTGCTCAGCAAGAAGAGAAGCCACCGCGATAAGAAGCCCGCACCCCGCAACCGAGAGCAGCTAGCTCTCGGAAAGCCACGAAGACCCAGCGCAGACAAAAAGAAATACAATTATGTTTTTAAATGGAAAAGAGAAGGCTATAGCACCTCTTTCTCCCCCCTCCCCGAAAAGTCTTTTCCCCTAAGGCACAACCTAGAGGCAGTTAAGAACCTTGGAGAAGCCTCTGCGCTTCCCTGCCTCCTCTTCTGCGAGCTCTCTCTTTGATAATGCTCCCTCCATTTGTACAGCTCTTTTAACTTTTCAAAGTGCTTTCCCTACCAGCACCTCTAGAGATCCTCCCTACAACCCTGTAAGATAACAGAACCCGAAATCTTCTTACAGATAAAGGGCAACCAAGGTAGGAGAGGAGGATGGGCTGCCCTGAGGCAACGCCTCTGTTAGCTCCTGTATCACTCTGGGTTACTGGGAATCCTTAATCATGTGGGTTTCCTTTGCTTCATTTGGAAGTGGCAGAAAGGGACCTAATTGAATCTCTGTGAGCTCAGGATTACCCACAGAAGGAAAACAGTGCAGGAGAAAGTGGTTGGGAGTCTGGAATCCCCCCAGGCCATTCAGCCTCCCTGCCCTTCAAGACTTGGGACTGCAGGTTGGAAAGGCAACCCAAGCTAATGAGTAAATTCCAGCTGACTCCCTACCAGTGGGTGAGAGTTGAAAAGGTCAAAGGGCACTGCTCCTGCCTGAGATTCCAGCCTCAGCTCTGCCCCAGGCTATCTGAGAATCTGATATCTGACTATATCTGACTTGTTCAAGGCGCACCTCAATTTCCTCGTATATAACAGAAAGGCTAGATTCATTAGACTGGACTTATAATAGGTAATGTCTCATCTGCTTTTCTGAGAATCTGAAAGGGACTTGCTTGAGGACAGCAGTGAACAATTTTTTAAAAACTTTTTTTTGTCGTAAAAGTTTCTAAAACAATTTCAATGTCAACAGAACAGCATTGTGAACCCACAGGTACCCTCTGCCCCGCTTAGATCATCATCATTCTTGTTGCCTCTCTACCTTCACGCTCTGCCCACTTGACAGATATTTGGTAGAGTTCTTTTTTTTTTCAGGTGAAACTTATAAACATGGACGTGCAGAACTCTTAACTGTATAACACTGAGAAGTCGATCTGCCCATGCAAGCTACACCTCTATCATGACATAGAACCTTTACACTTTCCTAGAATATTCTCTCGTGTCCATCCTGGGCAAATGTAAGTTTAACACAAAGGGTTAGCAAATGCTCTCTTTTGGGGGCTGGTCTGTTGTCTTAAGCTGTTATTCTGCTTCCTGCTTCTGTTCATGCCTGTCAGCTGTGTGTCCCTGGAGGTCTCAGGCTTCTCCTGCACGCACTCTGTGCACAATTCTCCTGTTACGAGGACTCGACTACCCTGGCTTCAAATGCTTAGAAGCAGTTCTCTTTTCTTTTTCCCATGTACTTACTCTTCTCTGGGTGTTTCAAGGTGTTCTCCTCCATTTTCATTCCTATGACTGCTTTCTTATACCAGCTGCTCTCTCTCTCCTTTGGAATAGCCTCACTTTTCTGTGTTCCGTCCATCTTCTCTGAGCTCACTGTCCTTTGTCTTTTTGGTCAAGTCGTGGACACTTGATACTGAGCCGTAATTTCAGGGTCCAGCCCAAGGCACTTAGTTAACAGTGAGTGAGTGAATATACAAAGGGCTGCATGGACTGAGTCACTAAGGACCCTAACCTGTCAGCCTTGCCATTTTTGGATCACATCTATCTCTCTGTATCAAGCATACCACTATTTATCTGCCCCTTTGGAAGCTCCAGCATTTGAAAGGAAGGAGACTGATTTCCTGGCAAAATGTGACCCAAAGGACCATTCTCCTCCCACTGCAACCCCCGCCCCCCATTCATTAAAATAAAATAAAATAAAAAACAACAACAGAGCAAGCTGGGCTATCAGGGATACTTCCTGTTTTCCTCTCTTGAAAGCATCCTGGATAGATGAAACTGAGGGATCAAAGGGACTGTCTGCCTCTGGGGCCTGGGGACTGGCAGGATGGCTTTTAACCCTCTGCTGTCTCCTACTGTGAGTAGCATAGGCAGTTTATGTCTTCTATTTCCTGGGAAGATTCAACTTCTTGGGGGCAAGGGCCTTGTTAGTCATTTATTCATCAAGCATTACTGTACCTGCCAAATGTCAAGCTTTGTTTGAGGATCTGGATATTCAGCAATGAATATGACACAGTCCCTGGTTTCTTTCATCTCATAGCAAGGATGGCGAGTGCTAACATGATTAAGCACTTTCTCCATGTCAGGCACTCACTACATGCTTTTCATACATAAACTCACAACAAGTTTATGGGGTATTATTATGACCATTTTACAGATAAGGAAAGCAAGGCTTGTGGAGGTTAAATAACTTGGTATGGGCGCATGACTAGCAGATGTCAGGGCTGGTGTCAGAGTCCGGTGATCTGACAGCTGAACCCATCTTCTTAGCAGCTACACTATGTCTCACCCAGAGAACCTACCTCCTCTCTGAAACCTGGTAGTTATGCATGGCTAGTAATTTCTGCCAATGCAGTTTATCTCTAGGCTTGGTCAGGTGGCTTCTGATGACCAGGATTCTTTGCATTCCACTTACTGTACTGAACTAGAATGAATGTAAGTCAGCCTGCAGTCCCCTGAAGCCTGGAAACAAGCCTGAGAAACCAAGAGGCCATGTTTGACTCTGTTTGGGGGGCAAAGAGCATGTCAGTCTCTTGCTTGCTCCCCTTCTCCAGTTTCTGGAACAGATCAATTCCCCTAGGGTTTGTTTGTTTGTTTGGCATGGGGGGTGGTGATGGTGATGTATTTTCTCCAAAGCCTTGCAAGAAACTCGAGGTGATGTGAGTAATAATAGTGACCAAGTGAACATATACAGAGCAATTATTCTAGGTCTTTTGCATCCTTGCAACAATAGATAGTACTATTTTACTTATTTATTACCATTTTCTATTTCTGGGGCGGATCAGGGGCCCAGAGTGATTAGTTAACACATCCAAAATCACACAGCTAGGCAGAGCCAGGATTTGATCCTAGGTTTGACCAACTCCAAAACCTATGCTTTAATCATCATGTCCCTGATGCCGAAACTTGGCAGAGGCAGGAAGGAACTCCCTGCTGAGGTCCATGACAAACCGTAAGAGGCAGGTGAGGATACAGAGTAACCTTGAGACCCATTGGGCAGGGATGCCTGGCACAAAAGGATCTTAAAGTGCTTCCGACTCTGCAATTCTATCTCTTTAAGACCCAGAGCTCCCATGCCAAGCCTACACCATGATCCTCAGAGATTTCAGGGGTGGGGAAACTGGATTGAACATGCTGACATACAACAAGCAAAAAAAGACCTCAGCATTTTTGCCTCGCCTGGGTGGCTCCAGCCTTTTTTTTTTTTTTCTCCTCTTGCTCTCATTTATTTATTACTATGCTATTCCCTGGCCCCGCTGCTGTGTCAATACTGATAAAAGCAAATCACCCCACAAACAGGTGCAGCTGAAGCTGCCCCTTGGACAGCTGCCAGGGAATGTGATCGCTCAGCTGGGGTGACCTGCCCCTGCCCAACCCCCTTCTCAGGTTCCAGTCCAGGGCATGTGTCCTTGGGCAGTTAATGTCAGTCTGTGTGTTCAGAGCCTGGCATCTCAGTTGGCATCATGGACTCAAGCTGGTGGGTGTGGTGGGGTGGGGTGGGCCTACGCAGGACAGAGGGAGCCTCCACGAGTTATCAGCCTATCTATTTATTTCCTCTTTCTGTTTCTTCCAAGAAATTCATCATCTGATAATCCTATGTCACCAAGTCCCTCTTGCAACTATTTGAAAATATTTTCTAAGAATATCACTGCCTGATTGTTTTAGGTAAGAAATATTTTTTTTCAGACCTACCCACTTCCAAATTCACACATACACTTGGAATTTAATGATCCAAAAGACATATTCTGAGTACCTCCTAGGGCCGAGCTGAGAGGTCACCTAAACAAACATCGTGCGAGCCAACCTTGTTATCCAGTATGCGTTTTGATGCTTCCAAGCCATGTGACTTGGACTCGTTTGAAAAAGATTATATTTCATTCCCCCTCCCCCATTCCCGTGTTTGGTCCCTGAGCATCCTTTCCCCACTTCCCTAGGGCACTCGCCTTTCCGGAAATGCCCTTGCCCAGCGGGCAGCCTCCACATCGCGGGGAGGTAGGACTGGGACAATAAGGCGGTGGCTGGCGGGCCTGGGACCCGGGGCTGGCTGGGTGCAGGGCAGGGGCTGGAGCCGCCAGGTCGCCGGACAGCCGCAGAGCAGCGCAGCTCCGGCCGGGGAGGTGGTTGCCATGCAAATAAGGCGGCGCCGTGGTGGGGGGGGGCGGGTGGGGAGGCGGGGTGGGAAGCTCCCCTTACCCAGGGGCCCTCCGGTTGCCAAAACAGACCATTCCCCAGAACAGTCGCCTAGAAACGGGCGCTGTCATAGCAGCCTGTCTAGAGGCCAGCCAGCCGCGCTGCCGGGAGGAGCTGGGTCTGGGTGTTCAGACCTCCGCGGCACCCCCTCCCCACTGAGGCTCTACCTCAGGGAAGGGAGTGGTGGCTTGGGCCTCTCCTTGGAGCTAGGGGAGGGCGCTAATTGGATTGGAACACTCCAGAAACACATCAGCTGCTCCTCCCTGGGGGAAACGGGTGGGGGTTGAGGTTGGGGGGCGGGGGGAGGCTGCAGGCTGTCTTTGTGATGACAGGTCTCAGCCTCACCCTCCCAGCTGCCACGCCCTGACCTGGTCCTCACCAGCCCCTGCCCACCCAGAGCCTTTCTGGGGCACAATGGCAGGCTCTCCGTGGAGTGGAGGATGTAGGCGTGGATCAGAGAATCGCCAAAGTGTGATCCAGCCATGATAAAGAGGGGTGCCTGATGCTCTCGGAATTCAGGATGGTGATCCGACCTGCTGTGAAGCAGTCACCCAGGATGCAGGTTCGCTGCTGCCGCCAAGGCCTGTACCTTAGCTACTTGGTCCTTCAACACACCCATTCTCAGCAGGCTTCCCTCATCTGACCCGTCCTATGCTGATATGCCATTCTGAACCTGGGAGCAGTGACTTTCCTATCTCACTTGTCACTAAGAGACCTTCTTGTCACTTAAGTGTGCTTCTTGCCTCTTATCAATTAAACTATAGTATAAATCTCTAAGGGGGCTTCCCTGGTGGCTCACATAGGAAAGAATTCACCTGCAGTGTGGGAGACCTGGGATCAATCCCTGGGTTGGGAAGATCCCCTGGAGGAGGGCATGGCAACCGAACCCACTCCAGTATCCTTGCCTGGAGAATCCCATGGACAGAGGAGTCTGGCGGGTTACAGTCCAGTCCATGGAGTCGCAAAGAGTTGGACAGGACTGAGCAGTCGTCCTGCACATAAGCGTCTAAAAGGCAGAATCCATGTAATTCTGCAAGATAGATTTTAACAAATCCCTTTAAATTTAACTGCAGGTGATCTTTATCATCCTGAGAGGCCTCTAAGGTTACCTTTGCAGTAACTGTTTTAGATTGCTTTCAGAGAATACTTGAGATTGTTGATTAATCACTCAGTTCTGTCTGACTCTTTGCAACCCCATGAATTGTAGCCCCCCAGGCTCCTCTGTCCATGGGATTTCCTAGGCAGGAATACTGGAGTGGATTGCCATTTCCTTCTCCAGGGGATCTTCCTGACTCAGGGATCAAACCCATGTCTCCTGCAAGTCTCCTACATTGCAGGCAGATTTTTTTACTGCTGAGCCACCAGGGAAGCCCATTTTCCCTATGTTTGTTGGTTTTCCCCAGATCATAAATCCCACTTCTCAAAGTAAAGGCCAGAAATGTGCTTTCTTAGACTCCCTTGCAGCTAAGATATAGGTGTGTGACCTACATTCCACCAATCAGATGCAACAATATGAGACTGATTTGGAAGAGAGCAACTGAGGAAGCAGGGACCCAGAAAAGGGGGCGGGGGAGGCACCTCACCTTTAGAGTAACAGAGGAGATGCTTGGGGATCCACCCAGCTGGTGGGAGTGAGGTGAGGCAAGTTATAGAATTCATGCTGATTGACAGCTGCTATGGTAGCTTTGCTGGAAGAGTACCTCTGGGTGGTCTGGCTGTCATCTCTGAATACTGGACCTTTGTACCAATCATCCCTTCTGGATTCTGTAAGCCTCTTAATCTTTTTAAGTAAGTTCCTTTTCTATTAAAGTGGATTCTGTGGTTTGCAACTAAGATCTCTGATACAGATGGTTGGACTGATGGATGAGTAGGTGGGTGGAAGTGTGGGTTAAGGGTGGGTGGGCACCAAAGTATTGAGTGATTTTTCTGGGGGAGAAGAAATTATAGGCTATTTTTTCTCTCTGGTTCTCTTCTTAGTTTCTTCCTCTTCTTTTTTCAAACAATGGAATGATGTTACTAGTACAATAATAAAAAGCTATCAGAAGCCCAGATCTAGGAGAGCTCAAAGTCCAGTGCAGCACAGATCAGCACAGTGAACGTGGAAGCCAGGTCTGAACACTGGGTGTTCCAAGACAGGATGATCTCTGGAGATGCCATGACTTTGGACTCAGATCCTGCTATCTCAGCCAGCCTGCCCTACCACCAGCAAAAAGCCTGCTTTCTTTCTTCTCCCCTCTGAACCCCACAGCAAAGGCTGTGCCCACCACTCAGAGGCATGCGCTTGGCTCATCCTGCCTTGTGACATTGTTCCTGTTGTTACCCAACAATCTCATTTTACCATGAGCAAGGATGACAAGCACATTTGTGACTCACCCCATATTGTTCTGCCCTCTCCCTGCTCTGGACTCCCGGCGGCACTGCCTGTCTGTCCCTTGGCTGGCAATACCACAACCTTGCTCTGCAGCTCTTTTTCACATGGGCACATCCCATTGCCCAGCACAGACTCAGCTCCATGGAGGCTGAGACTGCAATTAATGTGATTTTTGCACAGGTATGCAGGATGAAGGATTTTATGATATGTCTATAGAAGGTGAGAATCATATGGTTTCTTTTCACTTTGATGACTTCACCATAGCAAAATTATAAGCTTTTGCAGACAGAGACCTTTTCCTTCCTCCCTTCCTTCCTTCATTTGTTCATTCATTCAGCACACAGTGAGTAACTATGATGTGCCAAGCACTGTGCTGTGTGCTGGAAATTTAATAAGGCATAAATCCTTTTCTTAAGGTGTTCACAATGTAATAGTAAGAAACAGATATATTGGCAAATAAACAGGAAAAAAAGTGATAGAAGAGTTCAGATAGGCAAGTGTGCAAGGTAGAGAAGAGAGTGACTGGTTGAGGACAGAAAGAGCTTTTCCATAGGAATAATACCAAGTGCTCTCTCTAGGACAGCCCTGTCTTCAGTACAGTACTTGACCTATGCTCATTCACTTAATCCTTACAATCCAAAGCAAGTGCTATTATTACCCCCATTTTGCAGGTGAGGAAACTAAAGCCTAGAGAGGTTTAATGTCTTAGAAGTTTGTACGCTGGTGAGCTGCAGGGCCAATCTGTGCACCTAGGGCTCTCTGCTCTAACAGTGAGTGTAACTGTTGTGCCGTACTGCCCTGAATGAATTCTGGAAAGGGGAGTAAGTGATCACTAAGCATCGTGGCCTTCTACACAGGACAGGGCACGGAGTGGCTCATGCCTGTTCTGCTGTTCTGCTCAGGGGGGACACAGGTGCATCGGAGAATGGTGTAGTGCAGGGATGGCCACTTGGCGACGGGTGAGAACTCACTGCCACAGTCTTGGACTTTGGTTGTTCACTTGGTTTCTTGGTGGTTAATTGCAGTGCTAAAGAGTGGCAACCTAAACAGAATTGTGAGGTTGGCAGAATGGGCTTTTTCTCCTCAGGACTGGATTGGGGGTACCCCTGGCTTTGGAGTCACAGGGACTTGGGATCCGGTCCCAGCCCTGCAGCTGACTGGCTGAGTGACTTTGAGTAAGTCACTCAACATCTCGGAACCTCACTATTCTTGACTGTTAATTGATGATAAAACCTCAGTGCTGACATAAGATTAAATGAGATAATGCATGTAGATCAGTTTAGAACTACTGCCTAGCATGTAGCAAGCTGGCCAAAAATGGAATCTAAGTCCCAATCCCTTATCTACAGATCCAAAACCTTGAAAAGCTCTGAAAAGGAAACACATGTGGCAACAAAACCTGTCCTGAACCAGTGCAAAGTTAAGTCTTTCTTTAGTTGCACCTAGTATCATTTGCATTTGCAGAAAGGGAAGTGCAGTTGCACCTAGTATAATGATCCATTATCCATACACTTTATTACAGAAACATCAATGTATTTGAATAGAGAATGCAGCCCACATCCTACTAGAGGCATTGCAAAGCATATGCTACAGACAACCATGTTGCTTTTCTAAAATTGAAACCAAAAGCCCTGAATAACAAAGCACATCTGACCCCAAAAACACCAGATAGGGGGTTCAGATTGGCATCAGCTTTCCTCTGGACCACTCTCTCTACTTCTGATCTACTTCTTAATCCCAGTTGCTCAAATGGTCCTTGGCATCTGGAACCAACCCTTGGTTCCAACAGAAATACATATCCATCCACACACCCTTTGGGCTTCCCACAGGCTTGCCTCCTGCAACCAAGTTCCTTTGCTCCCAATGATTCCTCCACTCTACTCTCTGCCAACCCCATAGAATTTGGGGGCTTTTTTCTCCCATAACCTCGTAGAGAAGATGGACTACGGACATGTGTCCTCGTCTGACCTGCTGTGGCAGTATGGTCTCAGCAAGTTACTACCTGCCTACGAGCTGCAGGATTATTGCTGGAAGTCCCTATTTGTGCTCCAAATATTCTCTGCTGACTATATAAGCAATGTCTGGGATATAAATGTGCTGCTCCTTTTCAAGTTTGTAGTGAAGCTTTGGTCGTTTTCCTTCTATGAGTTTCCCCCAATTGACTAAAGCCCAAAATAACAACTCCCTTCATGTGCAGGATCACAATAATTTCTGATGGGAAAAAGGAGTCCTCATGTTGGAGCAAGTTGGAAACCCCTGAGCTGGGCTGTCAAGACCGCATGTCATTTCCCCTTTAACAGAGTGGGAGTCATGAGACCTGAGGTCAGGTTCCAGCCCCTCCCCTGGCTGGCTGGCTGATCTTGGGGGCAGCCCATGTGACTTGCAGAGCTTTGGTTTCCTCATCCTGGGGCAGAGATCATAGAAATTATTTGGCAAGATTGACAAGAAGATTAAATGAGATAATGAAAGGGCTTCGAAAGCTGATGTGTTGCACAAACACATCATAAGGACTGTTGTCATCTTCTCACACATACTGTCAGCTTCTTAAGGGCAGGGGCAGTGTCTTCTGTTTTTACCTTCAGTTCCCTCAGTGACGCTCCCCCTGACCCCCGCCCCAGCCTCTATCTCCTGCCCTCAACACAGGACTATGGAGATGACCTCGTAAAAACACTGTGAAGTGACTAGCCCAGTGGCTTAGCACTTAGAAGTTGCATCCCTGCGCGTGCACTGTCATACAGACAGGCAGTCGAGGGCAAAGGTTCAGTGCCTGGGCCCGAGTTCGAGTCCTCTCTCTGCCATGTGCTGAGTTTGGGCAAGGCTGGCACTTACCTGCCCTGCCGTCCTCATTCCTCACAGGTGGCTGATGAGACCAGCAGCTAGTTCTTGAGGTGGTTGTGAGAACTGAAGGAGTTGAGACTATGCCAAGCCAGGCGCGAATCAAGCCCTCATAGGCATCAGCTGTTGTTATTATTTTACTAATTATATCCCGAGGTGGTGCCAGAAGATCATGAGCAGAAATCTAGCTCTTGGGATTTGTTTAGAGCTGAAAAGTTCTTCAAAGATGGTCCGAAGCTCAGGGCAGGTTCTTACAGTCAGCACAAATAATGTAGCTGTGGATACACTTGAGGATCATTCCCCTCAGGTGTGGGCTAGATCCCCAGACCAGACATTGTTGGGTAAAAAGTGTGCATATTTAGCTTTTGGATAAATATCAAAACTGTGCAACACACAGATGTTTCTGTTTGCATTCCTTCCCATCAGAACAAGAGAGCCTGTTTCCTCATACCCCAATGCACCCACATTTTAAAGTGTAAATCGTATTAATTTCTGACTTGTGAATATTTGCAAGATGCAAAAAACTCAAAGAGGTATAAAGGGCATACAGGAGCACACAGGGGATTTCCTATCCAGTGGTTAGGACTTCGTGCTTTCACTGTCATGGGTAACAGTTCGATCCCTAGTCTGGAAAGTAAAATCCCTCAAGTCGTGGGTTGAGGCCAAAAAACAAACAAACAAACAAAAAACAACAACCACCTAAGTGGTTGTGTCTGCCATACCTTTCTGCACCTTAGAATTTTAACTATGTAAATGAATTGTCTTGTAAAAATGAAGTTAAAACCAAAATCATTAAAGGCAACTACCTATTTCAGCGTGTTTTCCTAGAGGGCCTTCCTTAGCCTTTCCCTGTGTCCAGAAACACAAACTTTGATCTCAGCCTCTCTGGGAAGTGGAAAGTGGCGTCTCACTAAATAAATCTCACTATTGTATTTGTGTGAAAACAAACTGGAATGTATTGGTGTAGAATGTTGTATCTGAATGAACTTGAAGACTTCAAAGACATGCTCAAGGGTGGGGCGGGGTGGGGAGCTGCTTCCGCCGGTGCCCCCAACCTGTTCTAGGTGAGAAACTTGGTACAACTCTGAGTTGGTCTGTAAAATGAAAACCTGAGGATGCCCCCTGCTCCCTTTGATTGTACTGGGGCTTTCTGCATCACCCCAGTCACCTGTTTGCAATCCTTCCCCCTCGGCCACCACCTTGCTGTCTGACCCTGAGGCAGTCGCCTCTGCTCTGGGCTTCAGTTTTCCTTGAGGGTGGAATGATTTGAGAGAATAGCATTGAAACATGTATATTGGTGGTTAGTCGTTAAGTCGTTAAGTCGCCAAGTCGCCAAGTTGCGACCCCATGGAGTGTAGGCTCCTCTGTCCATAGGATTCTCCAGGCAAGAATACTGGAGTGCGTTGCCATTTCCTTCTCCAAACATATATATTACCATATGTGAAATAGATGACCAGTCCAAGTTTGATGCATGAAATAGGGCACTAAAGCCGGTGCACTGGGACAACCCAAAGGGATGGGATGGGGAGGGAGGTGGGAGAGGGGTTCAGGAGCGGGGAGGAAACACTTACGCCCTTGGCTGATTCATGTCGATGTATGGCAAAAACCAGCACAATATTGTAACTAGCCTCCAATTAAAATAAATAAATAATTTTTTTTAAAGGAAGGGTTGGTCTAGGCCCCCATTTCAGGTGTAATATTCCAGGACTGTTCAACTAATTCACACTGAAGTGTAGGTGACTGATAACAGCTTAATGTATTACCTCTCCCGTGGGTGGGACCATTTTAAGAGATGTAATTTCTCATCCCCAAAGAATGAATGTGCCTGTTGCAATTTCAGGCACGGTCACAGGTGAGCGGGGGAAGCTGTAGGGGAGGGGCACCTCACCTGGCATTCCTCCAGCGGTCACTGGTTTTGGGCGGGGGCTGCTCTGGCCGGGGCAGGGTGTCGGCCCTGAAGGGATGGACGTGCCCTTTGGTTTCCCTCCAGAACTCACATCACACTTGTTTCTGTCTGGCACAGGCCAAGAGTAGGGTTTTGTCATACAGAAAAACGCTTCATCAGGGAAACCCTCGTGTGTGGCCTGGAAAGCTACCCTATCCCCTGGGGCAGGGGGTGCAGCGGGGGGCGGGGATAGGGGGCGTTTAGCAGCTTGACTTCCAGGTTTGCAGGTCAGTTCCCATCGGGGGAGTGGGCCTTCTTTCTGCATTCTGCCAGAGCAGGTGGTCCCTCCACACCTGGATCCAAGACGTCTGCTTTTCGCCCAGGGAAAAAGAAGGTGCCAAACGCTGTCTGGTTTCATTTTCTGTAAGGAGGTTTGGTTTGACTTCTGAATTTTCAGGGAGGGTGTGAGAGACAGGGGTGGCCTGTAGCCACCGCAAGCCCATCAGAAATAAGAGAACCGTTTCTCTGAAGTCAAGGCCAGCTGGCCTCGTACCGCGTACAGTGCCGTAGCCCAGCGCATCTGCCTTCCAGTCCCCTCAGGGGTGCCACTTTGTCCCCACCTGCTGTCTGGGGCTCCCTGCAGTGGAAACAGCTGAGGGAGTCAGTCTGTGCTCCAGCCAAGGCTGCGGTAGGTGGGGATGGAAAGCAAGGACTCTGGTCAGTGGCTCCACTCTCTTGGCAGTGCTGAGAGGTCTGGGCCAAGTCCCCGGGGTGGACGTCCCTTGCTCTCCGTCAGAATCCTCACCTCCACATCCCTTCCTCTTCTCTGAGCAGGGCAGTTTCTCAAGCCCTGTTAATGCTTAACCCATGAGCCTCACCATGGACAGCAGAGCTCCAGGCCCTCCCTACTTAACTTGGGTCTGTGACTGGAAGTCCTGGCCTCACTTAGGAGCTGGTTGGAAAGGTGGCATCTCAGGACCCACCCTAGGATGCTGAATCCGAATGTAGAGTGTTACAAGATACCAAGCTGGCATGTGAGTGTTTGGGAAGCCTTGTTCTAGATGCTGCATGTCCTAAGGAGGCAGGAAGGAGAGAAGGAAGTAGAAGCTCCCTGGGGAGACCTCCTCTGAGAGGCAGATACCCCCTTAGATCTGTTCAGTGGCGGAGTGGGGGGTGAGGGGCAGTGGACACAGGGAAAGGCTAAGGAAGGCCCTCTAGGAAAACACGCTGAAATAGGTAGTTGCCTTTAATGATTTTGGTTTTAACTTCATTTTTACAAGACAATTCATTTACATAGTTAAAATTCTAAGGTGCAGAAAGGTATGGCAGACACAGTTTCTTTCCCACACTTACGTCCCAGCCACTTCCCCTCAAAGGTAACCTCTGTTACTAGTCTAGAGATATGAGATATTATGCAATAAAAGCTCATGTGCCCGCTTGTGCATGTGTGTGTGTTGTTCTTAATAAGATCCTTTTTTTAAAAATTCAAATGGTAGGTGATGATAGTGCCTAGACCTTGCTTTCTAAACTTATCTTTAAAAAATTATGTATTTATTTTTATTTTTTGGCCTCATCACATAGCGTGAGGGATCTCAGTTCCCCTTGTGCCCTGCCTTGGAAGCGTGGAGTCTTAACCAATGGATTACCAAGGAAGTCCCAATATATTAAAAAAAATTTTTTTTAATCTTTTTTTTTTTTAATCTTTTAAAAGAATTTTGGCCACTTCCTCTGGCTTGCAGGATCTCAGTTCCCCAATCAGGGATTGAATCTGGGCCAAGGCATTGAAAATGCTGAATCCTAACCACTAGACCACCAGTGAATTCTCGTACTTAATATATTTTGGAGCTCATTCTATATCAATATGTAAAGAACATCCAGATTATATTTCAGCTGAATATTATTCTACTCTAAGGATACGTGCTAAGTCACTTCGGTCATGTCCATCTCTTTGCGACCCTATGAATTGTAAGCCCACCAGGCTCCTCTGTCCATGGGGATTCTCCAGGCAGGAATACTGGAATGGGTTGCCATACCCTCCTCCAGGGGATCTTCCCGATCCAGGGATCAAACCTATGTCTCTTACTTCTCCTATATGGGCAGGCAGGCTCTTTTATCACTTGAACCTTAGTTTATATTGCCATGCCCCACTGATGTACTTTGAACACTTTTGTTTTGTTTTAATGTAGCTTAATTTTAGAGTCTTAGAATCTGGGAGATTATTCAGTCCTAGCTTAGAAATTCTTTCACAGAATCCTACTCCACTTCGGAGACTCAGGTCAGTGCAGCCTGCTCTGGGGAGCTCTACCTCCTTCTCCCATCATCCTGACACGTTACCTTTGCCAGAACTCTAATCACGTGATATTATTAAGGGAAAGGCATGATAACATTTCCTTTTGTATTCTCTCACCCTGTGTTCCAACAGAGTAGGTGCTCAGTGAATGTGAATGAAATTGAACTGATCATCCCTGATAGGGAAACCCTCCACATTCTGCTGCTTGAATACCTCTAGTGACAGAGATCTCACTTCCTGAAAAGTACATTCGGCCTTTGAGAGACTGTATCAGAAGCAAAGTACGTTTCTTCTGTTAATAATACAACACAGAAATTTAATTCTTCTTCCAGATATATTTAAGATCTTTCTCCAAACCACTCACTTTCTCTGTGGGTCCTGTTTCCAGACCCTTCTCCTTCCAGTAATTTCATCCATACATTTTTTTGCTTATAATATAACCCTTAAAAAAATGACGTGTGATCACTACACACTTATTAGAATTTGTGATTGTTATTTAGTCACTAAATGTGTCCAACTCTTTTGCGACCCCATGGACTATAGCCCTCCAGGCTCCTCTGTCCATGGGATTTCCCAGGCAAGAATACTGGAGTGGGTAGCCATTTTCTTCTTCAGGAGATCTTCCCGATCCAGGGATCAAACCCGAGTCTCTTGCTTTGGCAGGCAGGTTCTTTACCACTGAGCCAGCAGGGAAACCTTTGACAGAGTGAGTGCTTAGTTGCCCAGTGGTGTCTAACTTTTTGTGAACCTTTGGACTGTAGCCCACCAGGCTCCTCTGTCTGTGGGATAGACTACTACTCAGCAAAAAGACTAAATTAAAAAGCAAATAGATTGACATATTTAACAACATTGATGAATCTCAGAATAATTATACTGAGTAAAATAAGCTGGATGAAAAATAACAAGAGTTAGTGCTAGGTGATTTCATTTATTTAAAATTCTAAAAAAATGCAAACTGATAGTGACAGAAAGCACCTTGGTGGTTGCTCAGGGATGTGAAGGTGGGGAGGAGCAAGAGGAAGGATTATGAAGGGCACAAGGAAACTCTGTGTAGTGATGGTTATGTTTACTTGATTCTAGTGATGGTTTATACACCCGTCAAAATTATCAGATTGTATATTTTAAACATGTGCAGTTTATTGTAATTCAATGATACCTCGAGAACGCTGTTTAAAAAAAAAAAAGCCTAAGGAGTTCCCCGGTGGTCCAGTGGTTTGGACTTGATGCTTTCACTGCAGTGACCTGGTTCAGTCCCTGGCTGAGAAACTAAGATCCCATGAGCCTTGTAGTGCAACTGAAAATCAGTGTCTGGAATTGGCTACATCCCCTCATTGACACTGATTGATGTGGTGCGCAGTAGGGCAACTAGCTCCTTTGATTTTGTTACTATATTCTGTTGGTGAAAACCAAGTTTATGTGAGGTGGTTTTTTTTTCCCAAATTTTTTTTATTGATGGCTGCACTAGGTCTTCGTTGCTGGGTGTGGGCTCTCTCTAGGTGCAGCGAGCAGGGGCTGCTCTCTAGTTTTGGCGCTTAGTTTTTTCATTGCAGAGGGCTTCTCTCGGTGCAGAGCGTGGGCTCTAGGGCTCGCAGGCTTCAGCAGTTGCACCACTCAGACTCAGTAGCCGTGGCTCTCAGGCTGTAGAGCTCGGGCTCAGTGGCTGTGGCTCTCGGGCTGTAGAGCACGGACTCAGTGGCCGTGGCTCTTGGGCTGTAGAGCACGGCCTCAGTGGCTGTGGTCCACAGCCTCTGTTGCCCCTCAGTATGTGGAATCTTCCCGGACCAGGGATCGAACCTGTGTTCCCTGCATTGACCAGCGGTTAGCCAGTGGTCCAGTTAATCCAGTTAATCCAGTGGTCCATTAACCGCTGGACCACCAGGGAAGTCCATATGTGAGTTTTAGGAGTGCTATCACTGTCCTTTAAGTTCAGCAAAACTTATAGGACATTGACATCGTCAATGCTGACATGCCAACCCTCCTCCAATTCTTTAAAATTAATTTATTTTTTATTGAAGGATAATTGATTTACAGAATGTTGCTGTTTCTGTCAAACCTCAACATGAATCAGCCATACATATGTCCTCTCCCTTTGGAAACTCCCTCCCATCTCTCTCCCCATCCCACCCCTCTAGGTTGACACAGAGCCCCCGTCTGAGTTTCCTGAGCCATACAGCAAATTCCCATTGGCTATCTATTTTACATATGGTCTCCTCCAGTTTTAATGTGAATTGTGTCAATTACCCCATTTGATGTTCATTTCATTTGTTTTTTTTTTTCTCTAATGGAACAAGAGATGGCATGGAACAGTGGAAAGTATAATATGAACTTTGGGGTCAGATTCCTTTGACTAGATGCTCAGGGTGGATATGTTCCTGAGCTTCTCTGAGACTCAGTGTCCTTATTTGTAAAGTGAGTCAGTATTTGTGATCTCGTAGAGGTGTGACAATCAAACGACACCTCTAAAGGAAATGAACTTAGTACTTGGTCCATTAGGGCACTCAGTGAAGAGAAGCTAATTTTATAGCTTTGAGATGGAAGGGAAGGGGGCAGGGCACAACCTTTAAAAGACTGCAAACAGTCATTGAAGATAGGGCAAAAACTGGCTAGAACAGACTGGGTTCAAGATGGCAGAAGATTCGACTTTCAGTAGACCTTGAGCATCATACACGCATCGTAATACATTAGCTAAATCACACACCCCCAGGTGCCAGGACACTTCCCACATGGGCCGTAAAAGACCAAAAACTGAGCAGTGGTCCAGTTCCTAGAAATACCTGCCCCTTCCCCCAAATAGTTGGAATAACCCTTCTACTCATTATCCTATGATATTACCCAGCCCATGAAAATGAACCACCCCATATTTAAGGGCTTCTCACCTTCTGAGATGGCTCACATTCTCTCTGTAGAGTGTGCATCTCCAAGAGCCACCCTCGGCTTTTGAGACAGACTGTGTTCTGCCTATGGAATGTGTAGCTCTCTAAATAAATCTACTTCTTATGTATCACTTTGACTTTCACTGAATTCCTTCTGCACTGAGACATAAAGAACCTGAGCTTCACTAAGCCCTGAGGCCAGGTGAACAGTTTTAGTTGGCAGATTGTGTGTTCGACGCCCAGCTGGGGTTTTCAGTTATAGCTCCATCACCCTGCCCATTACAGTATTTTAAAATCTTCATTCTGTGTATGTCAGACTTCTCACCTTTGTAACATCTCTGTATCTAATTATCTGACAGGAGGCACTAGTGATAAAGAACCCACCTGCCAATGCAGGAGACATAAGAGATGTGGGTTCAATCCCTGGCTCGGGAAGATCCCCTGGAGGAGGGCATGGCAACTCACTCCAGTATTCTTGCCTGGAGAATCCCATGGACAGAGGAGCCTGGTGGGCTACAGTCCATAAGGTCACAAAGAGTTGGACACAACTGAAGCGACTTAGCACGTACACACCTTTATCAGACTTTCTAATATGAACATTGAAATGGGCCAGGTCAAAACCAGCCTCATGACATACCACCACTGAGTTCCTCCAGACTGACCTACACTCTTTGGGTTGGAAGTGATGAGGGTAGCCCTACATTTCTAAGTGGGGTGGCTAATATGCTGGCGAATGGAGGAGCTGTTAGAGGAGCGTGGCATGAGAGTAAAAGTGGAGCAGCATAAAATAGAATGGCGACTACTCAAAAATCAAATGTCGAATTATCATAAAATCTAACAATCCCACTTTTGGGCATATACCTGAACGACTTGAAAGCAGGGAGTCTAACAGATGTATGTACGTCCAAGTTCATAGCCAAAAATTACCCACCAAAAGGGTGAATCAGTAGCCAAAAGGTGGGAGGAGCCCAAGTGTCTCCTGACAGATGAATGGATAAGGAAAAGATGACCTAAACCTATAGTGGAATATTACTAAGTCATAAAAAGAAGTTCTGATGCTGCAACATGGATGAACCTTAAAGACATGCTAAGTGACGTAAGCCAGACACAAGAGGAAGACCTTGCATGGTTCTACTTATACGGGGTCTGTAGAGCAGTCAAATTCATAGAGATAGAAAGTAAAATGGTTGGTTGGTAGGGGCTGAGGAGAGAGGAATAAGGAGTTATTGTCTAATGGGTACCATTCAAGTTGAGAATATGAGAGAGTCCTGGAGATTGACGGTTGCACAACAATATGAATGGACTGAATGCTGCTGCTGCTGCTGCTGCTGCTAAGTCGCTTTCAGTCCTGTCCGACTCTGTGCGACCCCATAGACGGCAGCCCACCAGGCTCCCCTTTCCCGGGGATTCTCCAGGCAAGAACACTGGAGTGGGTTGCCATTTCCTTCTCCAATGCATGAGAGTGAAAAGTGAAAGTGAAGTCGCTCAGTCGTGTCCAACTCTTAGCGACCCCATGGACTGCAGCCCACCAGGCTCCTCCGTCCATGGGATTTTCCAGGCAAGAGTACTGGAGTGGGGTGCCATTGCCTTCTCCAGTACTGAATGCTACAGAACTGTATATCTGGAAGTGGTTAAAATAGTAAATTTTATGTTACGTTTATTTTTTCACCTTTCTTCTTGTTATTTGTTTTCTTTCTCCTTTTTGGCCATGCAGTGAGACATGTGGAATCTTAGTTCCCCAACCAGGGACCAAACCCACACTCTGTGCAGTGGAAGCTCAAAGTCTTAACAACTGGATCACCAGGGAAGTCCTTATTTTACCACGATTTAAAAATAAAGTGGAGTAGCAGGCTGTTCAGTGGTGGGGAAAGCCTGGCCCATGAGCTGGAGAGACAGCAGAGCTGGGATGAGCTGGAGTGGAGGTTGGTCTGGTCAGAACTGGGATGAGACAGGAGAGGAGGTCAGCATGCCCTAGTGAGCTCTGAAGTCCAGCTGAGAAACTGGGACTTGAGATCCTCACTGAGTCACTCCTTGGAGTCAAACCCTTGCCTCCTGGTTAAAATGAACACTTTCCTGGGGGTGAGTTAACCCAGAGACTCTATATCTGGCATATCAAGTTAATGCAGATGGGTTTGCAAGCCAGCCACTAGTGGTGGGTTTATGGTTAGAGTGGGGACAGAGTGCAGCCCTCCTGATGGGCAAGTCTCGAGCAGAAAGACACCCCCTCATTGTCCAGACTATCATAGCTCTGGGCTTGTATTGCAATTCCTCCATTCGGAGTCAGAGGAATGTGCTCTAAACTGTTCTGTACCTCAGTTTCCTCATCTGTAATCTGGGGACAATGTAACCTTGTGGGGCAGGGATAAAAAGAAAAAAGGTCCATGTGAAGAGTCTGCCACTTTTGTCTTGTCCTTCCAAGGAAGAAGGCTGGCCTGTTGGCATGCTATTTCAGAGGAAGTGAGAAAGGGCAAAGCCCAGAGTGGGTCAAATTTCTTTAAAAAAGTAAAAATGGGGCTTCCCTGGTGACTCAGATGGTAAAGAATCTGACTGCAATGAAGGAGACCTGGGTTTGATCCCTGGTTCGGAAAGATCCCCCCGATGAGGCAATGGCTACCCACTCCAGTATTCTTGCCTGAAGAACCCCGTGGACAGAGGAACCTGGCAGACTACAGTCCATGGGGTCGCAAAGACATGACTAAGCCATTTATCACTAAGTAAGAATGAAGGGGGAGGGAGGAAGAAGAGACCCACAGAACCATTCCTGGTTTGGGGCTGTGGGAAGAGAGAGGCAGAGGAGATGGGCTAAGGAGTGGCACTTAGGGAGATAAGAAGTCCCCCTGTTTCACAGATATACTTTCCCCATGGCACATGTGCTTCCTCGGGAGGTTTTCAGAAAAGACCTATTGTGTTAATTTTCAAGCTGTCTTGGAATTCTGAGCTTCTTTTAAAACAAATTTTATTTTTTTAATTTAATTTAAAAAATTTGAGGGGCCATACTGTATAGCATACAGGATCTTAGTTCCCCGACCAGGGACGGAACCCGGGGCCCCTACGTTGGGAGTGCAGAGTCTTAACCCTTGAACCACCGAGGAAGCCCCTCTGAGCTTCTTTTGAACACTGTTCTAGGACTTGAGGTGACTCATTATATCTGGTTTACATTTGCAAAACACCCAGTGCATTGTAGGGGTTCCACAAATGCTCCCAGTTATTTTGGGAGAAGACAGACCTGAGAGCCAGGGAGACAAGGCCTGGGTATTTTCGAAGAGCAGAACACATCCCGAGATTCCAGGCTACTAGGTGAGGCCAAAGGAATGGTAGCCCCCAAACCCTCCCTCCTCTTTAGAGCTGCACTGATCAGTATGGTGGCTACCTGTCACATGTTGTATTTCAATTTCAAAAAAATGTTTAAAAACTCAGTTCCCAAGTCAAACTTCCTAAGTCAAGCACAAGAGGCATTCAATAGTCACACGCAGCTAGTGGCTACCACTCAGGCCCACGCAGCAGAGAATACTTCCTTCAGCATGGACTCTGCTCTAGAAAGATGAGGGAAAAGCCCAAGTAGGTTGATGTTTGTTTATATCCTGACTGGTTCCCAAAAGGATCTGAAGCAGCTGAGGACCGCCCGTGGCCCTGAGCCCAGTGCCCTCTGGCTACAGATGGGAAGGCTGGCGTGTGGGCTGAACTGGGTCACGAGTGGAGTAGCAAAGAGAAGAGGCTCCCGTGGGCTGAGCTCCGGGGCCCAGATAGGAAGTGGGAGGGAAGGCGGAGGTGGGGATGTCGTGGGAGTGAGTGTCAAAGGACAAGGCCGTGAGCAGTCAGATGTTGAGCAATGTGAGAGTGAGGGGAAAGATCTCTGTTCCTCTTAGCAATACACGGTTATCTCACTTGTTTAATCAAGGAGTCCCCGATGCCCTTCTGTTCTTAGATACAGATTCCAAATTCCAGCTAATCAGAGGCAATTACAGGATATGGCTGGCTGGGTGCAAGTTCTGACTGGCAGTACGCTGGGTAGGATGCCTGCATTCGTGCTCACCGCCTGGCTGGTGTGTTCGTCCCAGAGGCGGCAGGGCCGGGAGACATCCTTCTTGGGGTGATGTGAGTGGAAGGTTCTAGCGGAAGGGGGCCAGGTCTTGAGTGTTTTCCTGTGGCACTTTCAAAGCAAAGAAACCCTTTAGGAGGATGGATTCTTTTTGAGGGCAAATCAAGAGCTAAAAAAAAAAAAAAAAAAAAAGTTCACTCGATTTGACTTTTTTGTTAAACTCATTTCTTGGGATTAAGACAAGCCAAACATATATTAAGATGATTTTAATTTAAGCTTTGTTGGAAAGTTCAAAGACATCACAGGGCGAGATGGGGTGCCAAGGCAAGCAGCTTCTTATTGCTTAATTTGAGATAATATATTCCCATAGATTTAAGTTTTACTTTTATTTTGAGGTGTAACAGACTTACAGCAAAAAGCGCTCATCTTTAATGTAGAGCTTGGTGAATTTCTGCATATGTATGTACCTGTGTAGCCTCCACCCAGAACAAGATTCAGAACATTTCCAATACCCTAGAGAGTTCTCTCATGCTTCCTCCTAGTCAATTCCCCTTCCCAGAGGTAATTTCTATTCTGATTTCTACAGCTGTCAGTTTAGCCCGTTCTTTATTTATGCATTATTTGGGGCTGCACTGGGGCTTCGGTGCTGTGCTTGGGCTTTTCTGAGTTGCAGCGAGCAGGGGATACCCTTGGTTTCAGAGCACGGGCTCCAGGCACACGGGCTTTAGTAGTTGCAGCATGCAGCCTCCGTAGTTGTGGCTCTAGGGCTTGGTTGCTGCTCGGCACGTGGAATCTTCCCAGACCAGGGATGGAAACGCATGTCTCCCATATTGGCAGGCGGATTCCTATCTACTGCACCACCAGGGAAGTCCTAGTCTGTTCCTGAACTTCATACAAATGGGATCATATAGTACATATGGCCCATGTCTGGCTCCTTTCACTCATAAGTCCATGAACTTTTTAAGGAAAATTTAATGAATACAGATCCACAATCCTTTGCCTAAGACCACTGGGGCCTAATAGGTTTTGGAAATGCAAGATTTTTCATAGTTTAGAAAGGTGGCTTGATGAGATCACTTACACTGTATATATTATAAAATGCCCCCAGCAGGGTCTAAGGCAGCACTGGGTAAACATACAAACATTTCTGAGAAAAGTCTTTGAATATTCACACACTAAGTAGTGTAAATAAAGGCTGTAAATAGCACCCCCCCCCCCACTCCCCCTCAGTTGAGGTTGGTTTTGCAGCCAAAGAAATTCACCTCGGGTTAGGCTTTGCAGTCAAATGACTTAAGATAAAACGCTTTCAGAGGTTTGGGGTTTTTGAACCGAAAAAAAGAATAGTGAACCTGTTAGTTCCCGATGAGCCATCGGCTCTGTGGGAGGCAAGCACCCGGATCCAGGGCTGATAGAAGGTTACAGAAAGCAGCCCCCCCTCCCACCCCCTCCCCCGCCCAGCCCTCTGGAAGTGTGCACCAAGCCAGGTCCGTCAGGAGCAGAGTTTCTTGGTTAGGGCTGTTGGCAGGTCCACACATGAGCTTCCGACGCTGAAGAAGCATTTGTCTTGGGCATTTTTCTGAGATCTCTATCTTTGCTTAGATTTTCAAAAGAAGTCTACACAAATAAGGCTTAGAGCTTAGTTAGAGGGTGCCCTTGAGGGTCAAAGTGGTGCTTAGTTAGAGCTCCTCTGCTTGGACCTGGCTGTCTAACAGACTGTCTCTGATGACAGACTCTCAGTGACGATCAGATGAGGTGGTGACAGGCGGCAAACATGCACAGAGAGGCTGAGGTGTGGAGAAGGAGGGGGAAGGAGGAGAATTTAGGGTTGGAGTTAGGGATGAGTGTGAGGGGAGCCAAGAAGAAAATACACACGGGTCGCTCCCGGCCCCTGTGTATACTGTGTGGGTCTGAGCCCAGGAGAGTTTCTCTCTGGGGTTGGGGGTTATGTCTTGAGTTTAGGAGCCTACATGGAACATTTACTTTCTGTCCAGGGCTGAGGATGCAAACAGGAATAAGAACTTCTCCCTGTCTGTAAGCCTGTGGGAGCTAGACTGTATCTCTCTGCTGGGTTCCCATTCCACCCCTCTCCACCACTAAAGGAAACACACACACACACACACACACACACACACACACACACAAACCCCAGGAGTGACCTCGCAATACAGGCTTCAGGCTCTAAACCTTTTGGGCTTTCTCCTACCCTACCCTCCTAGGTCCCATGTTGATAAAGACCAATCGAAAGGAAGGAAGGCTTTCTTTGCTGACAGCAACGTGCAGCCACTAAGGTGATGTGTTTCTCAGAGGTGTGGAGTGGTGTTGCTGGCGTTTTGGTTCCTTTCCAATATCCACCCCCCCCACCTTTTTTTTTTTTTTTTGCTGTGCCACATGGCATGGGGGATCTTAGTTCCCTGGCCGGGGACTGAATCTGTGCCCCCTACAGTGGAAGCTCAGAGTTGTAACCACTGGGCCACCAGGGAAGTCCCATTTTCCCCACCACTTAGCTGTGCGACCTTGGACCAGTGGCCTATTGCTCCCTACTTTACAGGATGTTGTGAGGATCAAAGGGAATAGTATGGAGGAAGGCATCAATGGCAAGGCTTACACAGGTCTGAACTATGCTCACAATGTGCGTGCTGTGTTCCCGATCTCATAGGCAACCCGCACTCAGCACCTGAAGTAGCAGCATGTTAGGGGTTGTCATTCTACCTGTGAGGCACCCAGGGGTGCTATGAGGCTGTATGGCCTCAGGGGTGACCCACTAACAGGTTCTCTGCACCCCTCAATGTGGTTTTACTCTCTGGTTGCAATAGTTCTTAGGAAAATAGTTGCTTGTTAACAGATGATAATAGCCCAAGAAAAGTTATTTTTCATTATAGCCCGCAAGGCTCAATGCCTACAAGTGCTCAAGAACTGATTAAGCTAAAGATTTGCAGGGAATTCCCTGGTGGTCCGGTGGCTAAGACTCTGTGCTCTCAATGTAGGAAGCCTGGGTTTAATCCCTGGGGAGGGAACTAGATCCTGCATGCCACAAATAAGATCCAGGGCAGCCAAATAAATAAATATTTTAAATAAATATAAATAAAGATTTGCAGATCCCACCCTCATCCTCTCAGATGCTCGCTGTTGTGGGAGTGGGGTAAAACCCTTCCCCACCATATAAGGGCTGGATGAGAGGCTGGGGCAAGAGCCACCAATGCCCCAGAACCTGAGAGTTAGAAATGGTCTTTCCCACGGAAAACAGTCCTGCTTTTTGGAATGTTTCTGTACAACCAAGTGGGAAAGAATGAAGATGGTCATCACAGAGTTATTTGTAATAGCAGTTAAGTTGACAGCAACCACAATGTCCACCCCGTGATGGATGCTGGGATAAATGAGGGAGTCCACGCAAAGCTGGCTTCCGTGCAGCCATGACGAAGAATGTCAGAGAACAGACAGAGACCCGAGCTCCACAGACCCGAGCCCCAGGAGGATCCCTCAAGGGACGTCACAGTGAAATATGTCTAGGAACCGCCAGTCTCCTCCTGATGATTCAGAATACACACTAGTAAATTAAAGACTCTGAGAAGTCCTCCAGGAAAGAAGCCCATTTAAGCTGGCGTGAGCCAGTGCGTCCCAGACAGTCAGGGAAAGACACACCTATGAAAAGCAAAATGGCTTTGGTGCTCTGTGGGACCCGTTTGGGGAACACTGGTTACAGGAGACGTGAATGGGAAGAGCTGGCTGAAAAATGCGGGTTCTGAGAGTTTCTGCAGGACAATTCAAACTCACAAACCAACCAATGGTCTATCTGTATTTGGAAAAAGTCTAGCAGGACACATCCCAGAAAGGCAAGGGTGGTTGGGGTGGCGAGATTTTCGGTGATTTCAATCTTCATTTGTTCATTGATTTGGGTTTTCTAAACTGCCTTTCTTTGCTGTGTATAGTTTTTATAATGAGTTACAAAAGAAAAAAAAAATTGTTTAGAAGAGGGAGTGACGGCTGAAGGCCCGTGCAGGGCGCTGCCCCACCTGCAGGAGCTGAGCGTCCCGCTTGGCTGGCGGCTGCGGCGAGGCCAGGTCCTTATTTAGGCAGAGCCGCCCGAGCTCGCATTCCAGCGGGGATTCTTCCCGGCGCATTCCTCCCCCAGCACCGCGCGTCCAGCTGCAGCCAGGCTCCTCCCTCCCAGGGCCTCCCTCGCCTTTGGTAGCCGCCGCAGCCGCCGGCCCAGTCCAGGCCAAACATCTGGACCTCATTAGGAGCCGCCAGCACCAAAGCCCGCACATCTGGCCGCCGCGCGGCAGAGTGCGCGTCAGGGCAGCAGAGGGGAAGGGGCACGTCAGGACAGGGCCCTCCGGAGCGCATCTGGACGTGGGAAGGTGGTGGGCGGCTGGCCGCGGACAGTACAGTACACCGCGGGCTGGGGTGGCCCGCGCCCCGCCCCGCCCCCGCCCGGCGGAGAAGCTCCCTCCCTGGTGGTAGAGCCAGGGGGCCCCTGTGACCTCCCAGACTGAGAGGCGGGGGCGCTAATCCAGGCCGGGTGCTCTTGCCCTTGGGCGGCCTGGGGCTGGGTTCCCCGGGGAGCTTGCCAGGGCAGCTTCAGACCCCATTGCAAAGCAGAAATGGATAGGAATGGGGACTGCCTAAGCTCTGGGTGGCTGAGCCCTGGGGTTGCAGGTCCGGAGGCAGGGTCTTCTACATCAGGACCATATGAGAAAGGAGGGAGGTGCAAGGAGACAAGATGGAAACAGCATCCCTATCGCCTTGTCCAGGACACACCCAGACCCGGCTCTGCCCCTGCGTGCCATTATTTGCCCCTTTGGGGTCGGCTCAGCCAAGTCTTGAGCAACCTTGCCGGTTCTTTCCTTGAGACAGAGGTAGATAGATACTCCTGATGTCCTTTCCAAAACGAGGCAGAGGTCAAAGAAAACAGCCAGTCAATGAAACAGAAGGCCTGTCACCTCAGTTGTCACTCGTCCCCTTTGTCCTAGGGCCCCGGACCTTGGCTCTCACCTGGACAGCCCCTTCGCCCCAGTAACCCCCAAATTCTCCTGCTTCTGCTCTCCCTCTCTCCGCCGCCTCTCACCCACCAGCCCCTGCCCACCGTGGAGAGTGGCTTACCCGCGGGTCCACGTGCCCGCACGAGCACCCTCAGAGGAATCCTCAGAAAGCCCTAGTGGGTGCCAGCTGTAGGAGTGGAGGCCAAGGAGTACAGCAGAAAGTTCAAGGGCTGCAAACCCCACAGACACAGTCCCAGACGCTGCTGACTAACCCCTCTGAGCACTGTTTTTGTCAGCTGCGAGATGATATCTCTTAGAGAACTGTTTGTTTGTCTTAAATTTCATTTATTTATTTATTTTTGGCTGTGCTGGGTTTTCTTTGCAGCTCAGGCTTTTCTCTAGTTGCTGTGAGTGGGCTTCTCACTGTGGTCGCTCCTCTCGCTGCGGAGCTCAGGCTCCAGAGCGCAGGCTCAGTAGCTGTGGTGCACGGGGCTCAGTTGCTCCACAGCATGTGGGATCTTCCCAGATCAGAGGTTGAATCCATGTCTTCCACATTTGCAGGCGGATTCTTTACCACTGAGTCACCGGAGAAGCCCTGAGAAATGTTTTAAGCTCTGTGATAGAAATATAATTCTATTGTATATTTATCCAGTAGAAATATAACGTCAACACACATGTAATGGGCGAGGGTATTTTACACTTTCATTTTGGAAGCATTTTAGATTTATAGGAAAGTTGCAAAAATTATACAGGGAGTTCCAGTAAACTCTTCACCCAGCTTCGCCTAAGGTCAGCATCTTGCATAACCATGGTACATTTGCCAAAACTAAGAAATTAACAATGGCACATCAACTTTATTCAGATTGTACTAGTTTTCTCAGTCAAATGTAATTTTACACTTTCTTCAAGGTACATTAAAAAAAAAAAACAGGTAAGGGAATTCTCTGGTGGTTCAGTGGTTAGGACTCCTCGCTTCCAGGGGATCTGGATTCAGTCACTGGTTGGAGAACTAAGATTCCACAATCCTCACGTCAAGACCAAAACTCAATCAGTCAATAAAAATTCAAATGAAAAAATTAAAAAGACAGGTAAAGTTAATTTTAATAATGTATTTTAAGCCAGCATATCCAAAATATTGTCATAGCAGCATTAATCAATATAAAAGACATTATGAATGAGATAGTTGATATTTTAAAAATAGTAAGTCTTTGAAATCAGTGTGGATCTTATGGCACATTTCAATTTAGAGACAATTTTTTTTGCTAGCTGTGTAGTAAGACTTCCACAAAACATATGGTTGAATCAGTTCATTCATATACCAAAGTTGCTCCAAACATACTTGAAAGTTTTCTGATAACTGAATTAAAACTGAGTTAAATTAAACATTTAGCTCCTTAATTGCACTAGCCACTTTTCAAATGCTCAATAGCCATGTATGGCTAGTGACTTCAATGCTGGACAACTCAGGTTTAAATAAGTAAAATGATAATGTACAAAGACCAGTGTCTAGCACATAGTAGGTATTTCGTAAACAGTGTCTTTGTTATTATATTGGATTTTACCTAGAGTGTCTAAAGGTAGAATCTAATTTTTAAAAAGATTTATTTGCTTTATTTATTTTTTGGCTGTGGTGGTCTTTGTTGCTGCACTCGGGCTTTCTCTAGTTGCAGAGAGCAGGGACTGCTTTTTGCTGTGGTCTTAGGGCTTCTCACTGTGGTGGTTTCTAGAGCTCAGGCTTAGCAGTTGTGGCCCACGAGCTTCGTTGCTCGACAGCATGTGTGATCTTCCCAGACCAGGGATCGAACCAGTGTCCTTTGCATTGCAAGGCAGATTTTTAACCACTGGACCACCAGGGAAGCCACTAAAATCCGATTTCTAATCATGTCATCAAGACTATGTGTCCATCTCCACGTGTAATTCAAGGAAGCAGAGAGAGAGAGAGGGACCCACACTCTCGCCCCTCCGTGTTCTGGGTTCTTGTGCGGGTTGAATCCAGAGAGGAGCCCTGAGTTCCCACCCAGCTCCTCCTCCTCTTGTTTCCAGATCTGGGTGCTCATTTTCCTCTCTGGGCCTCAGTTTCCCCAAAGGGGTTAAGTAAATGAGAGGGAGGTTGGTTTGGGTTACTGGATCCACCTAGAACATTTTAGAATTATTTCAGGGAATTCCCTCGTGGCCCACTGTTTAGGGCTCTGTGCTCTCACTGCCTAGGGCCTGGGTTCAACGCCCGGTTGCGGAACTAATATTCCACAAGCCATGCAGTACTGCCAAAAAGCAACAACAAAAAATAATTATTTGTGCAGGCGACATTTGGCCGCCCGCCCTCACTTCTCAAAATTCACCCAGTGCTAACTGGTCATTAAGGAAATAGATACGATAGAAAAAGAGGACTTATTTTTTTATTCACCGTGTGGGCAGGGGACCTGCCATTGTAGTTCTTAATATTTGTGTCCACAGATTGAGACACCCTCTCCCAGTCTCGAGGTGCCTAGGAAACCTAATTAATTATGGAATTATGGAGCGACACTTGTGCTAATATAGGATAGGGCTGAGGGAGTTAGGTGTCTCGGGGGATATTTATAACAAGCCGTGGCAGTCTGGTGAGTCATGGCTCTGCTTTCCGAGAGGACACACCTGCCTCCCAGGAGGGGAAGCTGGTGCTTGAGGGTCAGCCTCTCACTTCCCTGGCCAGATTAGAGACACACACAGTGTTGGGGAGCCCCCCTCCATTCCGTGGGCTCCCCTGGGACACTGATCAGTGCAACCCATTCCCCGCCCTGTTTCAGCAGAATTTCCCAACAGCCTCCCACTTCCCAGACTGAGGTTGTGCTGTCCACTGATGAGGCTGCAGACTGGCTGCACCCTGGGAACATCTTATTCCAGAGAGATTCCTTCCGGGAAGGCTTTCTACGGTCAAGCCCAGCTGTGCAACCAGGCTCTTGAACAGCCTCCATCCGGGGCCAGTCCTTCCGGGATGCCGAGAGGCAAAGTCCAGAGTGGAGAGTGGAACATTGAGCCCTTTCTCTGTGCCAAGACCTGGGAAGGGCACTTGGCACCCCTTAGCTCTCTGAGGTGACACAATAAGCTGAATGATGAGTTTCATCAACCCGTATTTCACAAACTGAGATTTACGGAAAAGCAGCTGGAAAGGAGCACAGTTAAAAAGTTCTAAAGCCAGGGTTCTAACCCAGGCCTGTCCAAGTCCTGTCTTGTTTTTATAAGATCATCTCAAGCTATTGGACTAATGGTACAAAATATGCATATATCACATAACCCTTGAGATATTGAAAGGAGGGCCAAACTGAGAAAGTGGAATAACTTCCAAAATAATAGAAGGAAGCATTCAATGGCAATATATATAAAGAGGGAAAAAAGAATATAGGACTGATGGAACCAATAGAAAATAGATTTAATCCTAAATATATTCACAACTGGGCCTTGCAAGGTGGCACAGTGGTAAAGAATCCACCTGCCAATGCTGGAGACACAGGACATGTGCGTTTGATCCCTGGGTTGGGAAGACCCCCTAGAGGAGGAAATGGCAACCCTCTCCAGTATTCTTGCCTGGAGAATCCCATGGACAGGGGACTGTCCTATGGACTGGCAGGCTACAGTTCACAGGGTGGAAAAGAGTCGGATAGGACTGAATGACTGAGCACACACATTTGAACACACATTTATAATTACATTAAATACAAATGGATGAAATGTTCCTGTTAAAAGATAAAGGTTGTCAGAGTGGATAGAGGATAGAGCCTGACTCTCTGGGGTTTACAAGAGATACATCGAAGGCATAAATAAGGATTCAGAAAGGGGGAAGGCAGAGCCTAAGTCTACATCAAAGATCTCTGAGGCTGTAGGAACTGCCCTCTCTCCCAGATTTCATCCTCCCAGCTGGTCCCTTTCTTGCCTTGGCCTCAGTCATCCCGTGAGCATGTGGTGTAGTAGAAGGCACTCAGGCACTGGTGTTAGATGAACCAACCATGTGACCCTGGACTTTCTAGGGCTACCTGAGCCTCAGTGTTCTCCTCTGTAGAATGGAACAATAACTAATATCTTAGAGAGCTACTGTAAGAGCTGGAGACAATAGGTTCGTGGCAAGCGACACACTGGAGCTCTTATCTTTACTTTTTGTTCATATGGTGATCATTTTACTTGTGCCTATGTAATTGATAAGACCCTACAGGCTGCCCTGACAGTGTGATGGAATCATGAAAACTTCTCCTCTGTGTTTTGGGGTGGTTGGGAGAGTGTGGTGGATGGGGAGCAGCGGTGAGCCCACTCTTCCTTCTGTGCTGGCAGGTTCCCCGGAGCCAGATGCCCTGTTCCTATCTGCTTGTAAGCCTGACCAACTTGTTGCTGTCTTTGATTAAGTCACACTCCTGTTCAGGCCCTAACCTTGGTGACTTCCTACCATCCATGTGTCAGAGTCCCTCTTGTCTCCGAGACCGCTGAAGTCTTGCTTTCTGCCCTCTCCTTCTGCCTGTGGGCTCACCGCCGCATTAAACGGCCACTCAGCCCTTCTCCTGCATGCCCCTCTGAGCCTGGCTCAGGGCTGCCCCCTCCTTGGTCATTCCGGCTCACACTCCCCTGTCTACAATTCTGGAATCCAAAAGCTCTGAAAATCAGACCTTAAAAAAAAAAAAAGGTTTGATATAAACTGATTTGGCTACGAAGCTGGTCTGCCCTGGTGTGAGGCTGTTTAAAGTCTTTATTATGTCTCTTACCGTTCATAGATCTTGTCGCAAAAGCTTTGCTGTGTTTAATTGAGGGTGCCGTCCAGACCCTGCTGGGTGTTCTGGAGCATCAGCACCAGCGTCATGTGACCTTTCTGAAATCTGGAAAGCTCCGAAAACCCACAGGCGTCTGGCCCCAGGGCTTCGGGTGAGGAGCCGTGAGCCTGCAGTAATGACAACCCGCTGTGCGCAGGCGCTTTACCTATGTATCCGTCTCTCATCCTGGTCAGAGCCCTGTTAGGCGGGCGGTCCTGCATGTCCCGCATGAGGGTACTGAGACCCAAGGTCATCCACCTGGGAGAGGGGCTGCCCACGCTTTCTCCTTTGCGTCTAGTTCCTCGTTTCCTCAGGAGCTAGTCCCCCACCCCCACCCCCGCCTCTGCTCCCTGTTACTGTCTTTCTGTCTCCTGGGATTTCGGTATATACTAATGCCTAGTTTCACTCATCTGACAGTATTCACCCAGGGCTTCTCGTACTCTGACGTGCACACGAAATCTTAAGATGCTGACTCCGAGTAGGTCTGCGTGCGATAGTCTACATTCCTGTCCAGCTCCCAGTTGCTGTCGAATCCCACTTTGAAGAGTAAGGGGCTAAGGGAGAGGTGGGGACACAGAGTTGAATAATATGCAATCCCAGCAGGAACTCCCTGGAGGTCCAGTGCTTAAGGATCTGCCTTGCAAAGCAGGGGGCTCAAGTTCGATCCCTGGTCGGGGAACTAAGATTCCACATGCCACAGGGCACCTAAGCCCACGAACTGCGACTAGAGAGCCCGCGTGCCACAACGAAAAATCCGCATGATGAAACAAAGATCCCGCGTGCTGCAGCCGAGACCCAACGCGGCCAAATAAATAAGTAAATAATAAATGACTTGATTTTAAAAAAGAGATCCAATCACTGCTGTTATTGCTCCCTTTGTAGAAGAGCTCTCTATGTACCTGATCTGGAGGTGGGCGCTATAATTATCCTCATTGACGGATGAGGAAACAAGAAGGGAGGGATTAGGTAACTTACCTAAGGCCACACAGCTCATAAGTTGCAGAGTCAGAATTTGAACCCAATGAGCCTGTCTCCAGAGTTCACTCTGTTGGCTACTACACTACGTACAACTTGGAGAGCTGGTCCCTGTCAATGCGGTGTGATGACACAATCACTACAGGCAGGATTGGCAACAGGAGAGGGGAGGGTTAGGCTCCTTTCTGGCACGTGGTCAGTTTTCAGGGTAACTGAAACCCTACCCTTTAAACATCAAAACCGATTCTCTTTAGAAGATCTTTCTAAAATGGATTGTACATCTTCCTGCTGTATGTAAGTTGACCTTTCTCGATCACTCACGACCACTATTAGAATTACTGATGTTTGCGACAGCTTTGTTTCCCACAGCTATTTCTGTGCGTGCTTCCAATAAACCGTGGGCTGAGAAACCAAGTGACCAGCCTTGTTAGAAGAACGTGTAAAGTAAGGGTCTGGAGGTGCAGAGTGAGGCTAGAGCAGGTTTTTTTAAGATAAATATGTTTCACCTTTTGTGCATAACATTTATGAGATTCAGTTTGGTTGCTCACTTACATATTTTTGCCTATTACCTGGGTCGTGGTTGTTTTTCTGAGAGTTAAGGGGGCTGATTAAACATCCTCTATACCTGATTTTCAACCTGGAATGTGATCAGACTTCCAGGGGAATTTTTAGAGCTGCCCAGAGTCCTGTTTTGTACTCTGAGGTGGGATGTGGACCTCTGCATTTTGAAAAACTGTGTTTGGAACCATCAGCACTTATTGAGCACCTACTGTATCCTCTCAAGTACTGAGCACTATGGACAAGAAAACATGCAAACCCAGTCCTCATGCATTAGAATGAGTTGAATAGACAAATTGAAACACACGAAATCAACTCAGGCTAGTTCGCCTTCAGAGACAGGACTCGTGACCACAGTGCAGCCACATAGTGAGGCCATCCCAGGGGAGGGAACAGGAGGCCACTTGGTGTGGTGAGAACAGCGTGGATATGGAGTCAGCAAAGCTCGCTCTGAGCTCCCTAACCTGCCAGCAGACTCAGATCCTCTCTGAATATCAGTTTCCTCATCTATCAAATGGGAATAAGCTACTCTCCCTCCCACAGCTGTGACATGAGAAAGCCTAGGGAAGCGTCCTGTAAGCTGTAGAATACCACCCATATGTGTGGGGTAAGACTTCTGCAGCCTGCAGAGGACACAGACCGACTCTGGTTACTTCCACCTTGATGGTCAGGCTGCGTGGTAGCCCAGGAGGGGTCTCACCAGACAGAGAGCAGCCCTCGGGGACAACTGAGTCCTCATCCTGGAGTCCGTGGATGCCTGTGTGCCAAACCTGATTATGAACTCTCTCTGCCTCATGTCCTCTGCTGCCTCCCCGTTTCTGTATCCTGGTCCCTGCCCACTCCCTTCTCCCCGCAGAACCCTCACCTTCTGACTACTTAATGCTGGGCTGGTTTCCAAGCATCCTGATGAGCAAGCTGGCTGGGCGAGCCACTGTCCAATAGAGACTGTCCCCACTGGGCAGTTTTAATGGTGGCGGGGCCCTGTGATCTGGCCGTCCTGCACATCCACCCTGTGAAGGACTGCCTTTGTGTCAGGCCGAAACTTGGCCTGGACTGCTGTGGCTGGGGTGTGGGCTGCTATACCCCAGCGGTGCCAGGTAGGGCCTGTGGGGGCCGCGGGCGCGGCTTGCCCTCAGAGAGGGTAACGCAGACTGTCCATCACAGAATGCGAGCTATTTTTATGGCGAGAGCACAGCACTGAGGCTGTTAATCCGGCCAGCAAACAGCACCTTCCTGCCCATATCTCGTGGGCCCCTCGGGGAGGGCCAGCCTCAGGACACACACCGTGCAGCCTGTGAAAGGTCGTGGTGTCCTCGATCTCCACCTTCTACAGGTTTTCAGTGGTCGACACTCTTCTCAACGGCTCTTTGCCCCCAGACACCGGCATGTCTGTGTGCTCCCTAATCCCATGATTAAAAACTGCCGGCAGCATTTCTATGCAAGAATGGTCACTGTGGTGTTGGACACGTAGAGAAAAAATTAGCCCCAGTTTATTGTCTAGCAATGGGGGAACTAGTTCCCTATTTGGGTATATTTATATGACAGTGTGCCTGTATATGTTAAATTACGGTATCAAAAAACTTAACGACGTGGTGTAATATTAACAGAAAGTGCCCATCTGGAATTATTTGTATGTGTGTGTGGGAATGTGTGTGGGTACATTTATCTACACGTGTATGAATCACATAGGAAAAAGACCCTGGCAGCCCAGTGGTTAGGACTCCATGCTTCCACTGCAAGGGAAGTGGGTTTGATCCCTGCTTGGGGAACTAAACCCCACAAGCCATGCAGTGCGCCCAAAAATAAAGTTCTAAAAGAGCAGAAGATTTTTATATAAAAACGTTAGCTTTGTTATCTCTGTGTGATATTCTAGAGCAAATTTTGTTTTGTTTTCCCATTTATGCTTTTCTCTTTTTGCACATTTTCCACAACAAAAGTGTGACTTTTATTATCAAGGGGAGGGTGGGGAAGAAATGTTAATATCTTTAAAACTAAAAACAAAAGCAAAACTCTGTCCTCAGGAAAGAAATTTAAAACTCATTTTGTATTCCATACTCTTAACGGATTCGCAGTTCTCATGAGGGAGTTGTATTTTCAGGGAAAATGAAGCTTTCTGTTAAAGGCATAACGTCCTAATGGTGGAATTTCGACCATCAGTGACTTAATAGAGAAATGTTTGGAGGCAGCAAGACTCCTAGTTGCCTTGAAATCCGCCCCCAGAGGCCTTCTTTCCTGATTTTCCTCACAGGGAGGTGGCAGAGGCCGCCAGAGGTGAGCAGGGGGTGCAGGTGTCCAGGGTGGACCGAGCCAGGGTACTTCCCAGAAAGAGGTCCTTATCACCAACATATTTCAAACGAATTAGAATCAAATGTTTATGTTGTCGGTCAAAACAGTGACTAAGGTTTTGTTTCACTTCTTGGGAAAATCACTACCCGCTTCTCTCCAAAAGAAAGAGAAGAAGAGAAGGAGCCTTAACAAACATTATCAGCCTGCCATCAGTGATGACCCCTGGGTGTGTGGGGGAGGGGACAGTGAGGAGCAGGTAGATGAGGGCCTTTACTTTTTACCTTTTGTCCTTTATACAGTTAAAAGAGAGAGAGAGCATTATGGGTGCTTTTTATTTTGTGCTTATGTGGGTTTTTTTTTTTTTTGGTAGCCTTCAATTTCTTTTTTATTGTGAACACAAGATACTTTAATAATCAGAGGAAAAAAATGTCATAATGAAAGGACCGAACAGATGTGGTTGGCCACTGGGTGGGCATCCTGCTGCTCCCACCTGCAGGCTGTGACCACCCTCACTCACTCTAGGGCCAGCATCCTCAGGCTTGCAGCTGCCCACCCTTGGCAGGGGTGGGGCAGGGTTGGGGGGTGGGAGATAGGTCCTTGTTTTCCTCCCCTCTGCCTACTCTGGCCCCTCTGAGCAAGGCTCTGACCCCTGGGCAGCAGACCATGTTGGCTCATATCAACGTCACGGCCTTAGCTACCGCCCTAAGCCTGACCCTGTCTGTGCCTCCCTGCCCTATGCCAGCTGCCAGGCCTCCCTGCTTAGCTGGACTCCAGCCCAGCCCCTCTGACCAGCCCTTTCCTGGGCCTGGGAATGCCCCAGCATTTCACTCACTGGCACATGGTTACAATACTTGGCTGGGTATTCGATGCTAAAACTGCAGTCTCAAGAAAGGCATCTCTGGCCTTCACAAGGACTGTCTGCAATTTATTTGGCCTTGGAGATCAAGGCTCACCATCTCGGTCAGCAGGTGAGCATAGCACAAGACTGACAGAGAAGGCTGAGCAAGACGGGGAGCCTGGCTGTAACTCATGAGGCCACCTGCAAAAGCATTGCAGGATGTGGGGGCCTGAGACACATGTCCAGTCGTGCCTCCAATGATTGTAATCCCAGCTGGGGGACTTTGAACACATCTCTCTGAGTTGTGCTTCCCTGTCTGAAATGCAAATGATAATGATCTCTTTTATTCAGGGATTCCATCAGGAGCAAATACCTTAATGTATGTGAAAACACTTTGTGAGCCTAAAGTGCTTAAATGGTATTAAAAAAAAAACACTTTATTTTTATATTTTTACTATTTATTTATTTTTGGCTGTGCTGGGTCTTCACTGCTGTGCGCAGGCTTTCTCCAGCTGTGGTGAGTAGGGGCTACTCTCTTGTTGCGGAGCACAGCCCTAGGGCCCACGGGCTCAGTAGTCGTGGTGCATGGGCACAGTGACCCCAAGAAGCATGTGGAATCTTCCCGGACGAGGGATTGAACATGTGTAGCCTGCATTGGCAGACAGATTCTTAACCACCGGACCACCGGGGAAGTCCTTACATGGTACTTTCTATGAAGATGTTACCTCACCTCTTTCTCTGCTGTGAGCACCGCTGTGAGGCTGCCTGTTGCTGCAGTGGGACCTCTAACCACCTCGCTGACAGTCTCACGCTAAAGGTCTGGCACTAACGGCCCCGTGCCAGCAGTCATGCACCTGCCCCAGCCCTGTTACAACTCCCCCTTTTTCTTTGATATTCCTCAATCTTGAGGAGAACACATGAGTATAATGTTTTGGATAGAGAGGTTAATCGTAAGCTTAGAAGAGGAACTTGGTTTTAGGGAGACTCAGTTTCAACCTCCAATCCTGTTTCATCCTTCTGCAAGTCTTTCAAGAAATGGGGTGATGACCGCTCTGGCTACTTCCTACTGAAATGGGGTGCTGTCTTACCTTGATTTGGGGAATGGATACCTAGTTGGAAATATTCCTGAGTTCTAAGTCCTGATCCTTGTATAATACTTTTATCTAAGGAGGTTTTAAACCTCTTATTGTTTAGTCACTAAGTCGTATTCGACTCTTTGCAACCCCATGGACTGCAGCATGCCAGGCTTCCCTGTCTTTCTCTATTTCCCAGAACTTGCTCAGACTCATGTCCTTTGAGTTGGTGATGCTATCTAACCATCTCATTCTCTGTTGCCTCCTTCTCCTCCTGCCTTCGATCTTTCCCAGCATCAGGGTATTTTCCCATGAGTTGAATCTTTACATCAGGTGCCCAAAGTATTGGGGCTTCAGCTTCAACATCAGTCCTTCCAAGGAATATTCAGGCTTGATTTCCTCTAGGATAGACTGGTTTGATGTCCTTGCAGTCCAGGGGACCCTCAAGAGTCTTCTACAGCATTCCAATTTGAAAGCATCAATTCTTCAGAGCTCAACCTTCTCTATGGTCCAACTTGGCACATCCCTACGTGACTACCGGAAAAACCATAGTTTTGACTACACAGACCTTTGTTGCTGCTTTTTAATATACTGTCTAGGTTTGTTATAGCTTTTCTTTTAAGGGACAAGCGTCTTTTAATTTCATGGCTTCAGTAACCATCCGTGGTGATTTTGGAGTGATTTTAGCCTCCCATGTGGTATTAAGGCATACATAAAAGGAGCTGTTGGCCACTACACATGTCTCCTTTTTCTGCTAATGTTACCAGAGTAGATCTTGAGGTCATAAGGTGGCACCTCCCATCTTCCAGCAGGTACTGCTTTGAGAACAGTTGGTAGCATCCCAAGCATGACATAACTCGGGAAATTCAAGTTTTCAGCAATATGGGCATGAGTCTAAAATCATACCCACTATGGCTCCCCAGCTTTACCTTGGATGTTTGAACCACAGCTATTCCATTTCTGACTTTCAAATGTACTCCCCTCCCCTATGGCAAGGCAGATGTGCAATGCATGTCTGAAAGACCATAAACAGGCTGCTTTGGTCAGTAAAGTTCAAGTTAGATCATGTATCAGCCAGAATGACTTTCCATACCTCAAAATACATGCAGATTTCCCCATCATTTCCATACATATATATATATATATTTTTTTTTTTTTTTTGCCATGCCATATGGCTTGTGGGACTTTAGTTCTCCCACTAGGGATTAAATCTGGACCCTGGCAATGAAAGGGTTAAGTCCTAACCACTGGACTACCAGGGAATTCCCTGTCATCTCCGTTTTCAATTGCAAATTCTTCAACAGACCAAAACATGTCCCTTGATGTTGGGGTGACTTAGCTGCTTGCCCAGAGAAGGGCCTAGATCACGTCCCATGGTGCTAGGCCTCCTTTATATTGATATTTGCCTAGATATTCACATTGGGGAAAACTGATCAGATATTGTGAACAGGCTCAGAGCTATGCTAATGGGGAAACATTTTTTATGTCATACATTTGTCACTTGTTCCCAACTGTAACACAAGCATGTGCTTTTAGCAAGAGAGTTAAAGCAGGACGTGTTCTCCACATATACGCCAAATAAAGACTAATTTGCTTGTAAAGTAAGCCTGGTCAATTGATCGCTACACCCCTCCAAAGTGGTTTCAGTGGAACACCTCAGGAGTCTCAGACAATGCCCCAAAGCTCTTAAGGCCAGGAAATGCATGCCAAAGGCATGTCTTAGTGGAATTCTTGCTCCCCAAAAATCAAGATTCCTGCACATGCTGGGAAACAATCTCTCCAATTCACCTGATAAACCTGCTCAGAACCCAGGAGTCTTCAGTTTCCGGAGGGACCAGCCAGAGAGAAAAGAAAAATATTTTCATTTTACTCACAGAGCTATAATTTACCAAATGGTTGTAAGTCATGGGTAACTTGAGGGGAGGGGCTTTCCTATATCTGGAGAACGTAGATCAAAATCAGTGACACGCCAGACAAAGCCCATAAACATTATAACCATTTACAACAGTTTATTCAGTAACCAATCCTTTTGTCAATGTTTTATGAATCCATTAGGTTTTCCATTAGGGATTTAAATTTCTCACCCAGTTCAATGGTATCGTCTGAAATTTATTAGAGACCTGTACTTGACAAAAAGTCTTTCCTATGAAACTTCTTAAAGATGAAGTATTTTTGCAAAGCATCAGACTGTCTATTAAAGACTTAAAAGGGCTTCCCAGGTGGTAGAGAAAACCACCTGCCAATGCAGGAGGCTAACAGACATGGGTTCCATCTGTGGGTTGGGAAGAAACCCTGGAGAAGGGAATGGCAACCCTCTGCAGTAATTCCTGCCTGGAGAATCCCATGGACAGAGGAGCCTGGCAGGCTAGAGTCCATAGGTATGCACAGAGTTGGATACGACCAAAGCAACTTAGCAAGCACACACGCACAAAGACTTAAAAAGGCAAATTAAAGATCACAATGTGTTGACAAAGAAGCTTAATCAAGTACCTGTGATTTAACCAGAATTATGGCTGATAGATTATACGATGACATATCCGTATTTCAGAAACTTTATGTAATTTCTAGAATATCTATAGTAGAATTTATCCATGGCATATAATCTGAGACTTATCACTCATTTGATAATGCTTCCCTATGTAATTCACCATACCAAATGATACAAGTTAAATATCCCTCTCTGAGATGCCTCAGGGGTCCTCTAAAGCATCCCAAAGTTAGCTGGAAATATAATTAAAAATTGATATTTTGAACAGCTGTCAAAAAGTTTCAGAATACTTGGTCAAATAAGATCATAGGTCACTGTAAGACAATATTTATTTCTTATCCAAAGCGAGACGAGATCTCAAAAGCAAATACAGACTACTTAAAGGTAAGGAAGTTCATATAATCTGTTATCAAATGTAGCATTCTAAGTAAACTTGTTCTCTTAGCAGACAGGAACCAAATCTAGCTTTGTACTACCTAGTTTTAATAACAAAATCCATTTGCCTAAATTTAATCCAATCTCAGCCTGAGCATACATAAAACTCCTTTTTAAACTCAAAACATATAAATAACTGTTTGTCATACCAGCATTTTCTGCTTGGAAACTTATGCTTTAGTTTTTCTTTCCTCAAAATGCAAAGGTAGGTAAACTTAGATTTGCCTAGCAACCAATGTTCCAACATTGGAACCAATGTTCCAATATCCTATTTGATTTTTTTTTCTTTTTTTTTGGCTGTGCCATGCAACATGAAGGATTTTAGTTTTTTGAGCAGAGATCAGACTTGTGCTCCCTGCCCTGGAAAAGCAGAGTCCTAACCGCTGGACTGTCAGGGAATTCCCTTATTCTATTTGGAATGACCCAGATAGTCACTGAATTCCTGCCATTTAACTTAGTTCAGTTTCAAGTTACCAAAATCTGGACAGGCTATTTTAGGTGGATATAAAGTTTTATCATATCAAGTTATTTTTCCTTGCTGACTAATTTGCAACACATATAAAGTCTGAGTTGATCTCTAATATACAAGACTGCCGGGAGAAATATCAATACCTTCAGATATGCAGATGATGCCACCCTTACAGCAGAAAGCAAAGAGGAACTAAAGAGCCTCTTGATGAAGGTGAAAGAGGAGAGTGAAAAAACTGGCTTAAAACTCATCATTCAAAAAACTAAGGTCATGTCATCCAGTCCCATCACTTCACGGCAAATAGATGAGGAAACAATGGAAACAGCGACTGACTTTATTTTCTTGAGCTTTAAAATCATTGCATATGATGACTGCAGCTATGAAATTAAAAGATGCTTGCTCCTTGGAAGAAAAGCTATGACCACCCTAGATAGCATATTATAAAGCAGAGACATTACTTTGCTGACAAAAGTCCATCTAGTCAAAGCTATGGTTTTTCCAGTAGTCACATATGGATGTGAGAGTTGAGCTATAAAGAAATCTGAGTGCCAAAGAACTGATGCTTTTGAACTGTGGTGTTGAAGACTCTTGAAAGTCCTTGGACAGCAAGGAAATCCAACCAGTCAATCCTAAAGGAAATCAGTCCTGAATATTCATTGGAAGAACTGATGCTAAAGCTGAAACTCCAATACTTTGGCCACCTGATGGGAAGAGCTGACTCATTTGAAAAGACCCTGATGCTCAGAAAGATTGAGGGCAGGAGGAGAAGGCAGAGACAGAAGATGAGATGGTTGGATAGTATCACCTACTCGATGGACATGAGTCTGTGTAAGCTCCGGGAGTTGGTGACGGACAGGGTGGCCTGGCGTGTTCCAGTCCATGGGGTCGAGAAGAGTCAGACATGACTGGGTGACTGAACTGATACCTAGGTACAGCAGAAGTATTACATTTAACAAACCAACTAGCTTAAGCCACCTCCAAAAGCAGATATCAATTCAGTACTGAATATTTCCAGAATCATGAGGGCCTGAAATTCATTTTGGCCCATTTTGTAAATATTAGGAAGCCTTTCATTTGTAAGTGCATACTTTTAAGTCAATCAAATAGAGCTCATTTACAAGTTAACTCAGCAATATTGCAACTGAAAGTGGTCCAGTTTGAACAAAGGACCTCAAGGGGCTGCACTCAGGAAACACATTTGAGTTTCCCATAGCCAGCACACTCGCAGATAAGACAAATGCAGACATACAGGCAAAGAACAGAATCTAATTCCTGCAGGACAAAAAAGGAAAAGGTGAACTCTAACAATTTTGTCAACTTTTTCAAACAAGTATCCTTCTTTTCAAATAACAAACAACACGCAAATGGAAAGATGGGGAATCATGACCGCATGTGTCCTGGCCACTCACCTAAATGCAAAACCAAAAGTAACAGTTGAAATAAGTTAAATTTACTTAGCTAATTTCAAGATTTCTCCTAGAAATATTTCTAGTTTCTCAGGGTCAGAATTCTGAAAAAAGTATTCCATCAAGCCAGCTTTCTCTAACTGCATATGCGAAAAGAACCAGTTTTGGAATTTCGAAGGAGTTTCATCTTCACTAATTTTCCTCCAGAGTCTAAAGAATATAGCAACCAGGCAGTATTTCAACAAATCTTCCTGGGGACTCCCCTGGTGGTCCAGTGGTCGGGACATCAATTTCCAGTGGAGAGGGTATGGGTTCAATCCCTGGGTGGGGAGCTGAGATCCCAGCCTCACTGCTGAAAAACCAAAACATCAAACTGAGGCAATATTGTAACAAATTCAATAAAGACCTTAAAAAAAAATGAGCCACATTAAAAAAAAACAAACACCTTCTGTCTCCATTTAAAAAAAAAAAACAACCTTTCTCTCTCTAAGATCATACTAAACATCTAGTTTTGCAAAATACACACTAGAAGAACTATCAGATGGAAAGAGGTCTGATTATCATGGCAGGTGTCATCAAATATCAACCAAACAAATGCACAAAAAGTGTCTCGAAGGATCACATTTCCCTGGAACCAAAAAGGGAGCTTTGCGAAGGGAACCACTGCAAAGGGGAAAACCCCGGCCAGCACTCCACCACAGGTGAAAACTGACACAAATAGGGAAGGATACCTGGTGTCAGTACACGTGAGCTCAAGCTCCATTTTTCACCCAAGATGTCTCAGCTAGCCAGTGCAAGTACTGATCCACACACATACAACATACAGATAACTAGCAGAGTCCCACAGACAGAAGCACAAACCTGTGGGGTCACAAGCTCACCCCAGGGACTTCCCTGATGGTCCCATGGTTAAGAATCCACCTTTCAATGCAGGGGATGTGGATTTGATCCTTGGTTAGGGAACCAGGATCCCACATGGTGCAGGGCAACTAAGCCTGCAACTACTGAGCCCAAGAGCCACAACTAGAGAGCCGGTGGAGAGATCCTTCATGCTCCAAGGAAGATCCTGCATGCTGCAACTAAGACCCAACACAGTCAAATAAATAAACATTTAAAAATTTTTATTTTAAAAAGCTTACTCCCAAATGATGCACTCAAAAACACAAATAACAGATACTACAGGCGGCACAGACAATCAGGAAGTGTAGCCTGCAATTCCACTTTCACTCGCAGACAGAGACCTCCACACCGAGTGGCCCAGCTTCCAGAAGAGAAGGGGCCCAAAGTGGTCTACTGCCCACAAGGGAAGCGAGTGGAGAGAATTCCCAGCCCAAGCAAGCTAGAGTGACTCACCGCGAGTGACACTGGATGTGGCCACAGCTCTGGACGTTTCTCTGCTCCACGCAGCCTCGTGCTGCGGGTGAGAAGAAAGGCTCACTGCTGCTTCAAGACCTGGGCCGGGCCAGTGGGCAGCCATGGCGAGGGCCCCGGAGCTCAGCAGGACACAGCCCGCAGCCCGTGCCCAGGCCCCCTGGCTCACCAGCCAGCCCGAGGACGGCGGGCCTGGAGGGCCCTGGGGAGGTCACCGTCCACCTTTTACTGCACTCTCTGCCCAGAGGACCACCTTGAGGCTGACCACCGACCGAGCAGGACCCCTAACCGCCATGCTAATGGTCATGAACTAATGGTCACTTGTGCTAACGACTGTCCGCTAAGTTTCGCGCTAACGGTCTCTCACTAACGGCTCCGCGTGTTCCTTGTCCGTTTATCTAGCCCTTGGAGAAGTTTAACAAAATCCACTAGTTTTCAAGTTTTTTTTCCCCCACTAACTACGTGTGCCTAGCACTCGGCTTAATTCATGATGTGACTTGCCAGGTGGATTAAGAAGATGGGTCGGGCTCCTCACCGAGGACCTTGGGCTCAGTTTGGGACAATGGAACGCTGAATGTTAGAAGTTTGCTTTCTTTCTGTCAATGACTGGGAGCTCGAATAAGGAGAACAGGCAGGGAGATGAGGGCAAGGTCAAGACCCCCAATTTGGAGGAAGACAAGTCTGACTGCAGACAGGGACTCCTGCCCTCCCTGAGTTCCCTGAGACTGTGGGTGAGTCAATTTCTTTCACTGGGCATCAATTTCCCAGTCTGTAAACAAGCAATAGTGATGTCTACCCCAGTTAAGTTGTGATGAGAGCGAAAGAAAACGATATGCCTAAAGTGCTTATCTTGGTCAATGTTACAAATCCCTCCAAAGTGAGGAAATCAACAAGGTCCCCCCTCCTCTTATTTGTTTGTTTATTTGGCTGCGCTGCGAAGTTTGTGGAATCTCAGTTCCCCGACCAGGGACTGAACCGTGAACGCATGGAATCCTAACCACTGGACTGCTGAGGAATTCCATCCCTTCCTTTTAAAGTTTGTTTTTAATTATTGTCAAAAGGCACACATCATCGTAACCATTTTTAATCCTACAGTTCAGTAGGGATAAGTATATTCACATTGCTATGTGTGCAATTTCTAGAACTTTTTAACCTTGCAAAACTGAAACTCCGTACCTATTATACAACAACTCCGCATTTTCCCCTTCGCCTTGTGCCTAGTCATCACCCTTCTACTTTCTGTTTCTATGAACTTGACCACTGTAAATGCCTCCCATAAGTGGAATAACGGACTTTTCGTCCTTTTGTGTCTGGTTTGTTTTATTTCTCATCATGTCTTTGAGTGTCATCCTTGTGGCTTGTGACAGGAGTTCCTACCTTTTGAAAGCTGAATAATATTCCGTGGTAAGTATATACCACGTTTTGTTTATCCATTTCTCCTCAAGGGACATTGCGTTGCTTCCACCCCTTGGTGGAATTGTGGACAACACTACAATGAACAAGGGTGTGCAAATATCCCTTTGAGACCCTGCATTCAATTCTTTTGGATGTGTATACACCCAAAGCGGGATTGCTGGGTCATAAAGTAATTTTATTTTTTGAGGAAGTTACATACTACTTTCCATAGATGTATCATTTCAAAATCCCAACAGTGGTATACAATGCTTCCAGTTTCTCCACATCCTTGCCAACACCTGCTATTATATATATATATTTTGTTTGTTTGTTTGTTTTTTGTTAAGTAGCCATCAGCCATGGGTCTGAAGTAAACAGGGTCTCTCTTTGCAAAATTATTATCATTTCTTCTCATCAGTCCAGCAATTCTGCAAATGAATCTGATGGCAGGATTGACCCAGCGCTTGGTGAAAGGAGTATGGTTTCTCTTGGAGAAGCAAGCCAAGTGGGGCAGGAATGCCAGTACTTTCAACCTACTGAGAGCTGTCCACCATAGCCTGTGACTGGGGCAGGGGGGTGGGGTGTGTGTGTGCACACACACGCTGCAAAGGCTGGCTGAGTCTACGCCTGTGTTTGTTTTGGCTCCAAAGATGCCATCAAGGAAACAAGTGACCCTCCCGGGGGCCAGATCCCTTTGTGCGGCCCTTGTCATCCTTCTCAGTGACCTCTCACCACTGTTATCTTGCTCCTGACATGTCTCCCAAGATTCCCTTTAGTGGAGAAATTCTTGTTGAGAAGTTCAAAGCCAGGGCTTTCTGGCTCTATCTGATGAGCTTCAGGGGCAGGGCCTTGAGTTACAGAGACAAGTAGAGAGGTAGCTTACATGGGGAGCTGCACAGATCAAAGAGGTGCCCGCACTTGGGAAGCTACATCAGAAACCCAAGTGATGCCCAGGAGAGGGAGATGACCAAGAGGAGATTCCAGCCACGGTTCCCTGCAGAGAGAGAACTTCAGTCTATGAGGGGCGCAGCTAAGCAAGGATGCTGGTCCTCCCCCAAGAGACAGTGAGTGCACTGGCTAGACCGTGGCTTGTGAAATCAGAGGAGCCTGGGGTTCAAACTCATCCTGGCTCCACCACATTCTGTGTGGTCTTGAGCAAGTTATGAAGCCTCTCTGATCCTCAGTTTCATCTGTAAAATGGGAAAAGAAAGGATCTCAGTGAGTTATTAAGAGATCAGTAATATTTGTCACAGTAGCTACTGTTTATTAAACCCCCCACCCCAACACCACCCTTTGTGCCAGGGGGTTGGTCAAGCACCTTCTAAGCACACAGTGTGATACAGAGGTCAAGGATGAAGGCTCTTGGGAACTGATAGAGCTTGGTTAAAAGCCCAGACCTGCTACTTGCTAACTGCGGGAACCCAGGCAAGACTGTTAACCTCCCAGGGCCTCACCCTGCTCATCTGTAAAATGGGGATGATACATAGGAATGACAATGCCTGTCTCCCCAGGTATCACACAGTGCCTTTATTCAACAACATCCTTTGTCAGTGCCATCCTCCCCGTGCAAATGGGAGGGGTGGGATGGGGTGTCCTGAGGCTTTGAAACCATCCTGGTGGTTACTCCAGCCCAGAGAAGAGACTCAGTGGAACTCGTGGTTGGAAAGATCTGCAGGAGATTGCATGTTCTGGAATGAAGATGCCGTTAGACCGTGACACTGGGAGAATGCTGGCCTGATGTCCGGGGGCCAGGAGCAAGGACAGTTGTCCTGTTTAAAGGGGCAGGTCTCCCAGCGGGCCCACTGCTGACTGCTCAGTCCCTCATTCCCCCTGGTAGAGTGTCCCGGCCACCTTTGTCCTTGCTGAGAGCTGGCCCCGGCCGCGGGCTGCAGAGCTACGTCCACCCAGCACCCCCTCGCTGTCTAGTGCGTGCACATTGCCTGCCTGTGGTCAGATTCCTGAGTTTTCATGCCCACTGCTTCCCAACCCCAGGTGCAAACCAGTCCCTGTCACTGGGGACTTTTGACTGAGCCTCACACGGGGGAAGGGGGCTGAGATGGTCACTTGCTGTCACAAACAGAGCAGGAGAGGATAAGAGCTGGGGTGGGCGGGGGCCCTGGCTGAGCCCGAAGGGACGCGGGACCGTCCCTGGGAACCTTGCTGACCTGAGCAGCCGGGCCTCAGGGCGCCGGCCTGGGCCAACTCTTCTGCCCGCTTTCCCCGCCTCATTGAGGGGGAGGCTCTGCGAACCAGCCGCCCAGTGTCTCCTCCTCCTCCTCCGGGCCTGTCACCATTTCCACACACAGCAGGGTCTGTGGGGGCGGAGGCTTTTTCCAGACATGTATTTAAGTGAGGAGAGAAAACAAGGCGAGTCGCCCAGGATTTGCCAAGTCAGTAGGCAGGAACACAACTCAAGAGGCCAAAAATAAGACGGCGGCGAGGGTCACCCTGCTCTTCTGAGCCGGGCGCGGGTGACGGCCCGTGCTGAGCATTCCACAATCACACTTCTGTCTGAGGGTGCCCTTCATCCCGGGGCATCGGCCTGCTGGTCAGAAGGTGGCAGAGCCCTGATTGTGGGCAGTGAGTAATGGTGACTCAGGAAAATTCGAAAGGACACAGGGAACACCCCCAAAGTCATCTGGGGACAGGCCCTGGCTCCCCCTCCCGGTCAGGGAGCCAGGAGTTCTGGTCTCCCATTGTAAAGGAGGAATTTCTGAAGTTCTCTCTGGAACTTTGGCAGAAGTCTGTGGGATCTTTCAGAGGAAACATTACGCTTTGGGTGTTTTTCTGGAGGGGAAATTACTAAGATTTCTTTCACCTTTGTAGCTATTTGTGAATTAGCTCCTTTTCTCTTTTAGCTCCAGATTATATTTGTCTCTTTATTCTGATGCAGCATCTGTTACCTTGTATGACGAACAGTACTCCCCAAAGCAAATAATGACAGTAATAATAGCTAACATTTGTTCAGCCCTTATGGCATGCCAGGTACTGGTCTCTCTGTGTAATTTTTGTGTTTCATCAAATCTGAGGCTCCATCAGTCTTCAGATATGCCATGTATGATGTACCACTGAAGAATACTGCCAATTAATCCATGACATGCCATTGATTTTAAGATTCACTTGGCTCTCAGAAATGTTAAAACGGGAATGTCAGAATCAATGAAATACAGTAGCCGATTCTCGGTTGTCATCCTTGCCTTACAGCCTTACCGAGGAACAGAGAAGCTGGGTAAACCTGCCTGATGCCACAGAGCGACTATGCGGTGGAAATGGGATATGAACCCAGATTCAGGCTTCAAAACCTGGGCTCCTAACCACCACGCTGTATTGTGTCTGAGAAGTGGTTTCTGTCTATCCACCGGCGGGACAGAAGGAGGGACACCAAACACAAGAGGGAGAGTGGGACCCCACCCTCTGCTCCCTCTCCCTCATCGCCCCCAGGGCCAGTGTTGATGCCCCTTCTAAAAGCTGCTCCCCCTCTCACTCCCAGCAGCTGGCACCCTGGTTCTGTCCTTCCTTGCCTCTCTCTTGCCCCTGCTTGGACTGCTGCAGTAGCCTCTTAGCTGTCACCGTGCTCCAATCTTCCCCCCACCCCTCCACACGCCCAGACACAGACACTGAGACAGCCATCTTCTTAAAATGTGAATCTGGTCTTGTCGCTGTTCCAAAACCTTGGAGAGATCCAAATCCTAGCAAGCGATTCCTCACTCATTTAGCTGTTTCGGCACCTACTCTGCATCCGGCTCAGAGGATGGAAAGGTGAGCAACCCCCAGTGTGTTCCGCAGCCACAGTCTCATGGAGAAGTGAGACTCCTCAGTGGGCAGGTATGACTCAGTGTGAAAATGCTTCCAGGGGTGGGAGTGAAGTGCTGGGCTGGTGGGAGGGGCACCTGCTCTGGGGACTCAGCGACCCCTTCGTGGAGGTTGAGTGGGAATTCACCAGGCAAAGAACAGTGAGGATTCCCAAGCAGAGGGAACAGCAGGTACAGTGGGCCAGAGCTGACAGTTTGGAGCAGAGTATCAGTGGGGTGTGTCCCAGGTGCGTCTAGAGGGTTAGGCTTGGAGTGGCTGGGCAAGGCTGTCTCTGACTGCCAACGTCTTTCCTTTTCAGCCTCTGCTGCCTTCTCCTCCTCGCCCCAAAGTATCTCTCTGCAGTAGGTACTTGATTCTCAGACAGGCATCTTCCTCTTCCCCCATCCTCATCAGCAAACTCCTTCCAGACCCTCCCTGGTGAAAATAACTGTGACCCTTGCTCTCTGGCCTGTTGAGCCAGGCAAAAGCCTGGAAAACTTATCTTGGGCTCAAAGTAGTGGGGGAAAGGGGGGATTTTGGAGAATTTTTAACAGAATTCAGCTGAGTAAAAGCCAAAGTTCTTACAAAAGACCCTGCACAGACTGGGTGACCTGCCCCCCCAGGCGTGAACCCCGTCTTCCACTGTCTCCTCTTTGCCAGCTCTGTTTCGGCTACCCCCATCTCCTTGCCGGTCCTCAAACACGGCCCCCACCCTGCATCCCTGCCCCACGGCCTTTGCACTTGCTGTTTCTAGTACACCTTTCCCCTTCCTTGTTGGTACATCTTCATCTATATCAGATTTTGTTCAGATACCACCTCTCAGAGCAGTGGTACATCCTGATACACTATTTAAAATTGCAACTCGTATCATGCCCTGCCCTCCTTTTTCTCCGCAGGACTCACCATCTTCAAGAGCTTGTATGATTCACTTATTTGTTTACTGTCTGTCTTTTCCCACGAGAAGTGAGCTCCAGGAGGGCAAGGATTTGGGTCTGCCTGGTTCACTCGGCGTCCCCAGCACTAGGAACAGTGCCTGGCACACAGTAGGTGTACAAATAAGTAAATATTTGTTGGTTGAACCAATGAATTCTGAGTAGTGTCTGTGTGCCAGGCAGACTTGGCCCCGGCTGCCGTGGAGGCTGGACTGTTGCAGGAATGGGGTCTGGGCTTCTCCAAGGGTGCCGGCCAGGCTGGTTCTGGCGGGCAGTGGGACAGGTCCCTGACAGCAGGTGAGTCTTGGGTGAATCACGGCTAATGAGATGGTGAGGGCCACGCCAAGCTGCTTCCCACACGGCTGGCCGGCAGGTCACTACCTGTCGCCAGGAAGCTCCTCAATAAGGATTGAACAAGACTCTGGGCTGGGGCGGGAGGAAGTGCGCCCCCCCCCGACCTTGAGACCCCACCCATTCCTGAGGACTGAGTCGGCTCACCTGGGCTCCCCCCCCAACCCCTCCAGGCCTTGGTGAGACACTGGTTTCTCAACTTTGGCTTTGAGATTTCCTTCCTAAAAGGAGTTTCGCTCGCTGCATCCCACGCCCCTCCCGGGTAGGGCCTATTTGTCAGCTAAGTCTGTCTGGGTCATCCAGTCTGAGAGGGAAGGCGGTAGGGCCTGGAAAACCCCAGGACCCCCCCGGGCAGCCCTAGGGAGAGTCGGTTGACCAGAGTTTATTGAGTAGGGGCATAGGATCAATGGGGCTTTTAAAACCCAACTGAATAGTGTGGCGTGGTCTCTCTGACCGAATTCCACCAGGGTGCCTGCCTGAACCCAGGTGAGATGACTCCCTGCCCCAGGTCAGGGCACTGAGTTCCATGAGCCTTGGTTTCTTCATCTGCAGAGTGGGGCAAAGCCTTCTAGTCCATGTGTGGCCAGAAAGGCCAGCATGAGATCCTGGGTACCCAGAGCAAGGAATGCAGGTGGGTAGCCAGGCCTCTGCCCCGAAGCCCAGAAGATGCTCTCGACGTGGTGGATCTCTGGGGAGGATGCTGGCCAGGCTGTCTCCCAGTGGCACCGAGTCTGGTTCCCTCCCACGTTTCCTCTTCAGTAGGGGCACTTGGTGTCCCTGCGGGCCCTCTGCCCAGAACCCAGAGAGCCCCTAGCTGGGTGGCCTCACCCCAGCCCTCTGTCTGGGTCTGAAATCCCCACCCTTATTTATTCATATCACAGTAACTTGTCTATTGCATTCAATGAATATATTTGTTGGCCAGTCATCAGATGTCCAAGGGGCACTGCCCAGCTGCCAGGCACAGTGCCCTGCCGGTGGATGCAGAGACGGTGAGGCCTGGCCCTGTCTCAAGGGTGCACAGTCTTAGTAAATACACCAGCACAGCTCTCAGACACCCACATCCCTACGCAGGGCTCTGCAGGCACTCGGAGCAGGGAGTGGCTGGTGGGGTGAGGGGTGCTGGGCAGAGCCTCAGAGAGGAGCTGCAGCTTGAGCAGGGCTGTCCTTGGGCTTTGCTGACCTATATTTGTCATCTAATCCTCGCCACAGCCCTGTGATGCTGGCAGCACACGTATCATCATACCCATTTTATAGATGACAAAACCAAGGTTCAAAGAGGTGAGGGGACTTGCCCAAGGCCTGTGTGATTACGAGTGGCAGGGGCTCATCTCAAGTCCAAGTTTTCCAGTCTCGGGGCAGGGTCTCCTGTGCCCCACCTCAAGTTCTCCTCCCTTATGTTCATCTGTACATAAGCACTGTACGGGCGCTTGGTACGGACCGGGTGCTGTCCACAAGCTGGCGACTTAAAAGTGGCAAGGTACGATCAAGGGGAGAAACCACACGCGTACCCAGCTGCTGAAACCTTTCTGTCAGTTGTCCATTCAGGATTTCTCTGGTGGTCTGGGGGTTAAGAGTCCATGCTTCCAGTGCAGAGAGCACGGGTTCAGTCCCTGGTTGGGGGAATTTCCCATGTCTTCCCACTTAAAAAAAAAAAAAGTTGTCCGTTCAACAGGTTCACAGAAAACCAGACAAAACAAAATGGGCAAAGAGGACCATCCTCGTAGAGGCCTCGCTTCGGCAGGAAGGCAGACGGTCAGGCAAGTGAGCAGTGCCCTGAGGAGTGCCACACAGCGTGAGGGGACTGACACGGTGGCCGGGGAGGGGCTTTCCATGATAGGGCGCATTTGCCTGTGGTTGTCTCCGAAATGACATTTGAGCAGAGGAGGCCTGTGCATGGCTGAGAAAGCGTGGCTAGCTGAGGCAGAGGGGATGGCAGTGCAAAGGCCCTGTGGCAGGAGTATGCTGGGTTGTTCTGAGGAGCATTGGGCAGCTGAGCAGGTAAGGGAGGGAGTGGTGGGAAGCAAGGTCAGAGAGCTAATGGGAGTAGGGGAGGGACAGATCCTAAAGGCCTTGGAGGTCACAGTGAGGTCTTTGCTTTTAACCCTGAGTGAGATGGGAGCCACTGGAGGGTTCTGAGCTAAAGAGTGACCCAACTTGACTTAGGTTTGAAAAGGATCTCTCTGGCTGCTATGGAGACAGACTAACGCGGCAGGGACGGATGGGGACAGGGAGACAATGGGGGGCTACCAAGACCATCCTGGCGGAGATGGGCCAGGTTGGTGGTGGTGAGGTGGGAAGAAGTGGTCATTTGTTTTTAGGTCAAGCTGTGCGGGATGTGGGATCTAGTTCCCTGACCAGTGACTGAACCCGGGCCCCACACACTGGGAGCTGCTGCTGCTGCTGCTGCTGCTAAGTCGCTTCAGTCGTGTCCGACTCTGTGCAACCCCATAGACGGCAGCCCACCAGACTCTCCGTCCCTGGGATTCTCCAGGCAAGAACACTGGAGTGGGTTGCCATTTCCTTCTCCAATGCATGAAGGTGAAAAGAGAAAGTGAAGTCGCTCAGTCGTGTCTGACTCTTAGCGACCCCATGGACTGCAGCCCACCAGGCTCCTCTGTCCATGGGATTTTCCAGGCAAGAGCACTGGAGTGGGGTGCCATTGCCTTCTCCACACTGGGAGCACAGTCTTAACTACTGGACCACCAAGGAAGTCCCAGAAGTGGTCATTTCTGATGTTCTGAAACTAGTCCCACGCTGGCTCCAGGACAGGAGGGCATCTCTGCCCAGGCCAGGCCCCATCAGAGGTGCCACACCCTCCACCGGAAGCATGGCATGGGGCATGGCACTGCCCAGGCAGCTGTGGAGGCTGGACAGTGCCAGGCCCTTCTTCCATCCCACCGTGTGGCTGCATGGGCCTCCTCATTTCATTTCAAACATTGTGAATTGGGCCCAGCAGCTATCATTCCCCTCCCACCCTGGGCCGGGCCACCAACCTACACAATGTTTTTGGGGAGCACATGGTTCATATGTATCAAGAGTCTTAAAATTTTCATGCCCTTTGACCCAGCGAGTCCCTTTCTGGGAGCTTCCCCTGGAGAAGTCACCTGAAACGCTGGTCACGGTTACTGCATCAAGAGCTTCACCTGTGCACTTGTGCTGCCCTGAAGTTCATGTTTCCTAAGGACGTTCACGTCAAAGGACAACACTCATGCTGCAATATCAAGGGGATAGAATATTGCGCAGGAGACACCCGTACAAGGAAGGAAGTAGACGGCGACTACCTCTGAGTAACTGGAATTTCCATTGAAGAAGAAACTTCGCTTTCTTCTTTACACTTTTCTGCTTTGTATGGATGTTCGAAGATGGACATGCTTTGCCTTCATGATAATTGGATTTGAAAGCAGTATTAAAAAAAGAAACAGAAAGGAAATGCGAGTTCCCAGAAGCTGAGGAAGCACAGCAGAGGCCAGGCCCGGAGCTGAGAACCAACTGACCCATCCCTTTCGGGGAAAGGCAGCAGCCACGTGGAGTGGAGCAAGCCTGGTGCCCCGCCAACCGGACAGCCGGCCGCTGGGCTCACTTCCTCCAGCGTGACTGCCCAGGGGCCGAGCTGAGAACGGTGGTGGGAGTGAGCACAGCCGGGTCCACTCCCCTTCCTGCTGCCCAGGCCACGGGGATCTGTCCCCTCTCCTTGGCCCTGTAGCGCCTGGAGTTTGCCCCCTCATCACCTCTGCCTCCATCACGTCTCACCAGAAGCCTGCTGCATTTATAACCTTGTGTCTCCCCTCAGTATGTACCCAGGGGTTCTCAAACTGTGGTCCCCGTACCAGTGGCATCAGCACCCACCCAGGAACTTGTTAGAAATACAGATTCACAGGCCCCAACCCAGACCCTCTGAATCTGAGAATCTGGAAGGTGAAGCCCAGGAATCCATGTTTTAGCAAGCCCTCCAGGGCTACAGTTTGAGTATGATACAGCCCTGCCGTGGTCCTTGGTTTACCTCAATTATGTCATCTTATACATTGCCATGATTTCCACTTAAGAGCTGGGACTCTGAGACCATATTTTATCATTATTTTTTTTGAGCACATACTTTTATTTTAACCTTTGTGTTCCACAGCTGCCTGGACTTCAGGCTCTCCTGTGGGGGTCCAGGTTGGCGCTGGGCGTTCATCGTGCCACGGATATGGGTTGAACCGGAGTTCGCACACTGTGGCATCAGAGCCCTGGCTGCTCAATCGGAAGGTCAAGACTGATTCCCCAGGAGACCCAGCGGGCCTGGCCCCCTGTAGGATGAGGGAGGCAGGCTCCCTCCGGTGATGACAGCCAGCGGCAGTCAGGATGGACACACGCTGCCGTGGCGGGGCGCAGCGCCACCTGCTGGCCAGAAGGACACCAGCCGCAATGCTGGCTGATTAATTCAGGGACCCACACACACGCTCGCACAAGGCTGATTAATGCAGGGACCCACACGCACGCACGCACACACTCAACAGGGACACCATGACAAGCAAGCACGTGTCTCCTCCCACTGCATGGGGGCGGACACATCCACACGTGGATGTCTGGGCCTGTGGGCATGTGGGGCTCTCTGCCACACGGCCTGGCAGATAGCACTGAATTCACTCACGTACTCATTTCTTCCTTTACCAAACGTTCTCTCAGATATGCCAAGCCCACAGTTTCTATCCCTGGCTGGGTGATGATCAAGAGACCAGGCAGTAACTAGGCGATGTAGGTAAGGGTCCCAGGAGAGATGCTCCCGGTGAGGTCGCAGAGGCAGCCCCTAACCCATCTAGACTGGAGTTGGGGGCAGGGACAACTTGCCCAAGAAATTCAGCCCCTGCTGGGTCAAAGCCTGTGAGCGGGAGATGGCTGGGTGAAGGAGGCAGAGGTCACATAGAGCAAAGCACAGAGGAGGCGCTGGAGGGGAGAGTTGAGACCCTGGGCAGAGGGCCTTACACACGGGCCACAGGGTCTGGACTTCGTCCCTGCAGGCAGTGGGGAGCCATGGAAAGCTTCCAGCAGGGGAATGGCCCGGCCAGATTCCGGCGCCATAGCTATTGACACGTCTGTACCAAAGCATAGCCCCTGAGGGTCTCTCAGTCCTTCCTAGGGCTGGGGACCTTGCATGCGGTTTGTCCCTGGGTACTGCCCCTTCTTTCTGCAGCAGCAGTCCTCGGATGTGTCTGCGAAGGAGAGAGGCGCACCCCTGCCGCAGTCTCCAGAGAGAAGCTTGTGTCCACTCTAGAAATGAAGCAAACAGCAGCCACTGTTGAGGCAGGCAGCCCTATGTGCCCAGAAGATGCCCATTTTCCACTCACCAGGCCACCCGAGACAGCTCAGAGGGTGAGAGCTCTTCTACAACATAGCTCCCTGTGCCCCCTCAGGCCCCCCAGCTCCCCATACTAGAGGGCCGGTGCCTCTCTGCACGGATGGTAACTGGCTGGCTGCATCGTGCCGTGTGCTCTCCAGCACATTTACAGTAGGGGACGCTGGCGCTCTGACACAAGCAGGGGTCTAGGGTAGAGGGCCGGAGGGCGGCCGGAAGGGGACCCCGGGGCGGCTGAGGGGAGCAGCGTGAGGACTCCCCAGAGAGGAGGTGGCAGGTGGAGCTGAAGAGAAAACCTTGGCGGCTTCCCAGTTCAGCTGGGCCATGGCTTTGTCAATGGCCGGCTGTCCACCGGCCGGGCCCCTGGCCCCGGGCCTGCGGTTTTCCTCAGTAGAGCAGCGGCGGCAGCTTCCGAGAAACCCCACCAAGACTTTCCTGTTAGGGCACCTCCAAGTTCCTCTTCAGGAAGGGGAAGTGGGGGAGTTTCTCCTAAGGGCTTTCAGTTTCTTTCTAAGAAGCCGGAGTGTCCCAACCCCTCAGTGCAGAGCCAGGTGTTAAGGGAAGAGAGGTCCCACGTCAGGGGCTTTCCCATCTCGGGTCCACAGGTGGACATTCCAGAAGAGGAAAACCAGACCCGGGTTTTGCAGGCCCTTTCCCATACCCCCCTCCTTTCTTCCCTCTCAGGGCACATGCCCCCTGTGCCCCTCCCTGCCCCCACCAACACGGGGCGTGCGTGCACAGAATGTGGCCTGCCCTCCCTCGGGGACCCGCCAGGTGGAAATTTATTTCCTCAGCCCTCCCAGCCGACATCCTCAGAGCCCTGCTTCCTAGGGGCTCTGCTGGGAGACCCAACATCTGACCCAGACCAAGACCCAACAGGTGACTCCAGCTTCTTGCTGATGCTGGGTCACGGAAGACCTCCAAACTTCTCTGAGGACACACTGTGGGAGCCCCAAGAACTGAGAGCCTGCCTTTTTTAAAGAAGGTTTGGCTTGGTGGCAAAGCAGAAGTCCTGATGTGATTATAAACAAGAGCCACCACTGAGGCTAAGCACTTAGCATATGCTAGCATTTTACATGAATATCCTCCTGTAACCCCCATCCCAGGGGGCAATCCCATGACGAAGACTCCTGAAGTTAAGCAACCTGCCCATTCACCCAGCCCACAAGCCCGTTCTTCCCAGTAGACTGCTTCTCAGAAAGGTGGGGAAGAAAGACTATCAGGCCCTCAAAGAAGCTGGCTGGGAAGGTGTGATCTCCAGTATCGCCGATCCTCAAAGCAAGCTCTGAGTGGTGACGAGCCAGCGATCTAGTTACTGCCGGCTTTGCAGCACAGCCACGGCTGGGGGGTCTCCCCAGGACATCACACACTCCTGTTGCCTCTTATATTTTCCTCTTACAGGCATCGTGTTAGGGTTTCTGCTTTGCCAACACATGCGTTATGGGGACAGTGTGGGGATTCCCCCAAACCATGATGCTGCTCTGCTCAAAAACATTTGCCTAGAAGTCCACAACTGTGTGACTCACGCTGTTGAGGTGTCAAGAAAACTCACAGCTGCAGGGTGGAGGGGCCGGACCCAAACGGAAGGGGGCACTCAGAGGGTGAGCAGTTCGGCAAATAAAAATACAGGACACCCAGTTACATTTGAGTTTCAGATCAACTACAACATTTGGGATGCCCTGATACTAAAAAAAAAAAAAAAAAGTTTTGTTTATCTGAAATGAAAGTGTGTGTTAGTTGCTCAGTCGAGTCTGACTCTTTGCGACCCCATGGATTGTAACCCAAATCGGGGACTGAACCAGTGTCTCTTACATTTCCTGCGTTGGCACTCGAGGTTTTTTTATTATTTTTTTAACACTGGCAGCACCTTGGAAACCCCAAGGACCTCCTAGCCCTTGGTTTCTGGCCTCGTTGAAAATCTGCTAGAAGCAAGAAGAGGTGGGAAGTAGTCAAAGAACAGATTTAGAGACAAGGAAGAGACAGCTCTGCTGGGAAAAGTGCTGTCCCTCCTATGCTACAGCACCCAAGGAGACTGGGGCCTGTGTGGCTAGAGGGGTCCTCTGGGGTCAGCCGACCCAGCTTTTCAAACACTCATGGCAACACCTGGGCCACAGCTGGGATCATTGCTAGCTCCCAAATTAGAAAAGTAGATTGTAAGGATGAAATGGCTAAACGGTCTACAAAATATTAACTACGCAGTTGTAACTCAGCTCCTGTACTTAATGTAAATTATATGCGCTGTGGCACGTGGGTCCATTTGAATACATTTAGGGATGCTGTTCTTTTTCAGTCGCTCAGTTGTGTCCGACTCCTTGTGACTCCTTGGACTGCAGCACTCCAGGCTTCCCTGCCCTTCACTATCTCTCACTATCTCCCAGAATTTGCTCAAATTCATATCCATTCAGCCAGTAGAGCTATCTAACCATCTCATCCTCTGTCACCCCTTTCTTCTCCTGCCCTTAATCCTTCCCAGCATTGGGGTCTTTTCCAGTGAGTCAGTTCTTCGTATCAGGTGGCCAAATTATTGGAGTTTCAGCTTCAGCATCAGTCCTTCCAATGAATATTCAGGGCTGATTTCCTTTAGGATGGAGTGGTTTGATCTCCCTGCTGTCCAAGGGACTCTCAAGAGTCTGCCAGTGATGTACCCTCCGAGAGTAAGATGCCCAGGGCTTTGAAACTGAGACCCAGCAGGGGCCTCGGGGCCAGGTGGCAGCTACCAGTAGGGCTACAGTCTTGGCAGGGAACTGGAGGTCACATCCTGGCGCAAGCCCTGGGTGCTTCTCAGGGGGAATGAGCACTGGGATTACTTCCTGACATTTGTGTGCCTGAAAGGCCAGGGATGCTCACATGTAGCCTGCAGTAGTGACAACTAAGGGCTGGGGTTACTCGAGGTCCCCTGGTCACCATCAGCTCCATCTCTCAAAGCCACCACCAGAAGGTAATAGTCTTCGCTGTGGACAATGCACATTTTCTCAGTCTTGTGTAAAAGTATATCTTTAGGAAAACTGATGAATTATAGTTTGTTCAGGCTGCTGAAGCACAGGACTCCTGCTGCAGAGGTTTTAACAACAGAAATTAATTTTCTTGCAATCCTGGAGGTTAGACATCTGAAATCAAAGTGTCAGCAGGGTTGATTTGTTTTAAGGTCCCTCTTTCCCACTTTGTCTTTTGTGGCCTTCCCCCTGCCTAGGTCCTAGTCTCCTTTCTTTCTTTTGGCTTTTTGTGTTTTTGACCGCTCCGCAGCTTTCAGGATCTCATTTCCCCAACCAGGAATTGAACCGGCGCCCTCAGCAGTGAGAGCATGGAGTCCGAACCACTGGACTGCCAGGGAATTCCCTAGACAAGGGGCTTTCTCTCTCTTTCTAATCTTTTCTTCTGATAAGGACACCAGTCATATAAGAGAAGGGCTCACCTGCTGACTTCATTTTATCTGGTATTTTGCTCAGTTGCTCAGTCGTGTCCGATTCCTTGAGGCCCCCTGGACTGTAGCCCACCAGGCTCCTCTGCCTGTGGAATTTTCCAGGCAAGAATGCTGGAGTGGATTGCCATTTCCTCCTCCAGGGGATCTTCCCAAACCAGGAATCGAACTCCCGTCCGTCTCCTGTGTCTCCTGCATTGGCAGGTGCGTTGTTCACCACTAGCACCACCTGGGAAGTCCCCATTTTACACTAATTATCTCTTTACAGACCCAATATCCAAACACAGCCAATCTGAGGAACTGGGGACTGGAACTTCAACATACAAGTTTGGGGGAGGACACAATTCAGCCAACAACGCTCGCTGATTTTTAACTGAAATTGGAAGTGAAGACAGTGCTGGCTTTGGAAATGCAGGTTGGAGACTAGTCCCAAGACCACTCCTCAGAGATGACCACCTTTCCTTAGACATTCTGGGGCCTCCCCTGCCCACCCAGTTGCTTTGTTGCTGTTTTTTTACAAGCCTACCCAGTTATGATCCTGGTAGTTTGGGGATGCAGCTTCTGGATGTGGCCCCCGCTGGCCAGTGGACTGGGAGGGGTCAGTGCTGCAACCAAAATGCTGGGACTTAGAATAGGGTGAGCGGCTCCCTGCTCTGTGATAAAGGTCTGGTAATCATTGTGCTTGAACAGATGTGGTCTTTAAAAACAAAGTTTCAAACTCTCTACCCTGAGCTGCTATTTATAGGATCATTCCAGAGTCTCTTTTAAAAAGAGATGAACTCTAAGTGCTCGTGTTTTCACAAAAGTTGTTTTTTAATTGCTAAGTCATATCTGAGCCTTTGTCACCCCCATGGACTGTAGCCGGCCAGGCTCCTCTGTCGGTGGGATTTCCCAGGCAAGAATACAGGAGTAGTTGCCATTTCTTTCTCCAGGATATCTCCCCAACCCAGGGAAGGAATGAACCCAAGTCTCCTGCTTGGCAGGTGGATTCTTTACCACTGAGCCACCTGGGAAGCCCTTTTACATAAGTAGTATGTGTTTATCATTAAAAACAGACAAAAAACAAGGAAAAATTAACGATAATCAGTAATCGGGCCTCCCAGAGATAATCACCGTTAACATTTGGGTTTCTGTATACATCTGTATCTATTGATGTGTCTTATTAATCTCCATCTTCATCTACATTTATATAGCTGAATTTAAAGATAAGAGTAAGCTGTACCATTTCATAACTTCGTATCCATTACTATATCATGATCACCTCACTAGGCATTGAATTGTTTTCTAAAATGCTATTTTATATGGTGGCAGATACACACCATAAGCTACTGAACAAATTTCTTATTGTTGAATAATTGGGTTATTTTACCATTTTCATGATATTGAATGAAACTGCAACAACATCTTCATAGTTAAATCTTTGCCATGATTATCTACTATGAATAAATTCCAAGAGGTGAAACTTCTGAGTCAAAGAGAGAGCCCTGTTTAAAAATTTCAACTTTATTTTTAAATAGATAGTATACTCACAAGGATATGGTATTATATCCAGACTTAAAAGGTATATCCTGTTCTGAGGTCAACCAGTTCCCCTACTCAGAGGCGATTGCTGTTACCAATGTCTTATGTTCTTTCCAGAGATATTTTATACATATATATATATATGCACACACACATACACATGTATGTAGTATGTGTTTATGTGTAGACACACACATAAAATAATATGCATATGTATCAAACCCAGGCTTCCTGCATTGCAGGCAGATTCTTTACTGTCTCAGCCACCAGGGAAGCCCTCTCTACATATACATATATGTATATGCATAATTTTTTTTTCACAAATAGTAGTATCCTCTATGTACTACTTTGCACTTTGCATTTCTCACCTGAACCCTCTTGGAGGGCTGTCCCATATCAGAACATGAAGGACTTCCTCATTGTTTTGAGCGGCTGCATGGCTGCCATTATGTGTATGGACTGTAACATATTTAAATAATTCCCTATTGATGGACATATAGACTGTTTACTAATTATATATGACTATATAACAAATTACCCCCCAAATATACTGACATAAAACTACAACAAAAATTTATTTTCTCTTATGGTTTCTCTCAGTCAGAAATTTGTGAAGGACTCCGTTGGGCACCTCGCACTTGGGGTCTCCCACGAGGCTTTAGTCAGGTGTTGACTGAGGCCGAAGTCATCAGATGACTCAGCTGGGACTGGAGGATCATTTCTAAGGTCACTCACTTGTATAGCTGGCCAGTTAGTGCCACCTGTAGGCAGCGTGCCTCAGTGCCTGTCCACATGGACGTCTCCACAAAGATATCAGAACATCACTGCTGCCCTGTCTTGCTGGCTGAAGCAAGTCACCAGGTCAACCTAGACTCAAGAGGAGGTGAAATTGGAAATTCCATCCAGTGATTAGGACTCTACACGTTCATTGTAAGGAGCCCAGTTTCAATCCCTGGTTGGGGAATTAAGATTCTGAAAGCCAAAAAAAAAAAAAGAGAGAGAGAGAAGAGGTGAAAGAGATTCCACCTTGTGGTAGCAGATGCAGCAAAGTCCAGTTGCAAAGAGGCATGAACACAGAGGTGGGGGTAATTCTCTGGGGCGCCATTATTGTAACAACACTCCCTAGGGATGGTGCACAAAGTTCACACACTGGGGCAGCACGCCCCACACATGTACCCAGAGATCTTCGAACTCTGGTCTCGCTCTTGGCAACAGCCTGCTGCCTCCCAGCTTCTCAGCCAGTCCAGCTCCTGAGATCTGCCTGAACATATGCTGTGTCTCTGGTCTGGGGCCCTGTTTATGCCCTCTGGCCTTGCTGATGCAGGTGCGGACTTTGATTCAGGTTACCTGCCAGCCTTCCCGCTCAGCCTGGCCTCCACTCTGCTTCCTGGAACTCACGGCCCCACCCCGTCAGCTGTCCTCTGGCAGGGTCTGGTCTGCCTCCCCGCTGGGAAAGTTCATACACCTCCAGTGGATTCTTCTTGACCAATTTCCCAAGAAAACTGCTTAATACATCTGAAAGTACAGTACGTGTCTTTCACTCACCCTTCCATTCGCCCCAGCCCAATAAACTCCAGTAATTCGGACCATTGAGAAATTCCAGGATTTATGCTCCAAATTTTAGTCTTTTTTTTTTCCTGTCCTTTAGAACTCAGGAGTTACTGAGAATATAAACCCATAATATTATTTAATAAGAGCTATAAAAGGAAAAGATAATACCAATAAGATAGAATCTCACAAAATGGTTTATTGGTTGGACCAGGAAGTTAACATGAATCACATTTTCCTCATTGAATCATACTTTTTGATGTAGTAGCTGGACTTGTTGCCTAAGGACCCTCAGAGGGCTGTAAGACTGAGAACAGAATTATTTAGTAATCATAGTTCAGATTTTTTGTAAGGGGAAGCCTTTTGGTAAAGATATTAATTTGCTGGTTGTTAAAATGATTTTAGTGTTTCAAAGAAACAAGGTGTACAACAATTGCAACTTTAGTGAAAAAAGATACGTTTATTGTAAAAAGGGGGGGAATCTATACAACAAAACATAAAACATAATATGATGTGTGTGTATCTCCTTTCTTTGGAAATATCTATAGTTTCTTATAGAAACTGGTTTCTCAGTAATATCAACTCTTAGGAGAAAAAGAATGGGTGTGTGACAGCAGGGTGGGAGGAAGATTTTTAGATTTATCCTTGTTCCTTCTGAATTTTGTACAAAAATTAAACCAAAACTGTGGGAGCAGATATCACCTGGGAGGGGACACAAGGGAGTTCTCCAGGGTGCTGGAAATATTCTGGTTCTAGATGTGAGTGGTGGCTATGTGGATAAACACACACGAAAAGTTGCCAATCTGTACACTTAAAATCAAATGTACTTTATTATGCTATACTTTCACGAAAGCGATGTCTATCAGTGAAAAAAAAATATTACAAATCATTTTTTACTTTGTGTTTTTTTGGCAGGGCACATGACATGGCACGTGGGATCTTAGTTCTCCAACCAAAGGTCGAACCCACGCCCCTGGCAATGGAGGCACAGAGTCTTAACCACTGGACCACCAGGGAAGTCCCCAAAATAATTTTTTAAGAAGAAAAATAAAGCCAGACCAGGCAGGCTGCCAAAAGATAAAGTCAGACCTTGCCTTGCTTCACAAAAGTATGTTTCTGAAAATTTACTTCAGCCAGTTTCTATAAAGTGAAGCGTAAATTCCAGTTGGCTTCCGTGATAATGTCTGAGATGTGTTTGTGGACTTACTCTGGTGGTGGTCTTGATCTGAGCATTGGAATCCTGCCGTGGTAAACTCCCTACCCTCTGAGTCTGGGCTTGATGATTGTGAGAGAGGGAAAGGTGATGAGTCTCCCCGAAAGGCCTGAAGAACAGGAGCCCAGCAGAGAACAGAGGAAAAGGTTATTAACCGAGCGCCTCTGTGTCTGGGCCCTATACGTACTGGCACAACCAAGGCAGACAAAGACCGCTTCTGAGAGGCAAGAGAGAAAATAAAAACTGGAAAACAAAACCACATATGAATAATCCACTCACACGCTCAGCACGCTGACATTTTCAAAGTTCTTTGACACCCATTATTTCGTTTGACCCCGAAACAGCTCTATGAATGGACAGGGCACATGTTGGTCACCCTGTTTTATGAAGGAGGAAGGAAGCCAAGGGCCCAGAGAGCGAAGTCACATGGAGGCAACAGAGTCAGAACTCAAACCCGTGTTTTACAATTCTAAGTCCAATGTGATCACTGCCGCTTCCCAGAAAGGTCACAGAGCGTCCGGAGTCAGTTCCGGCTTCCCCCACTTACGGGCAGTGTGATTTGGGGTGAACTGCTGAATCTGCACCTCCCTATTCCCGTCTGTACAATGGGGCAGGTTTGCATTAAATGCACTGGCACCCTGAAAGCGTATAATAAGTGTTCATTAAAACTGATCCCTTGTTTTTGTTCCCAGAGATAAAGAGAGACACAATTAAAGTGCCAACAATGAGAAATAAGAGAATCACGGAGAGAAGAGGGTGAGGAGAAAAAAATCAGAGGCAGAACTGGCTCCAGCATGGCAGTGACAAATGGCTCCAGCATGTCAGTGACTCAGGCAGTAAGAACAGGAAGGGCGAGACCAGGTGGAGGCCGGGGTCAGGCCAGGAGCACCAGCAGCTAGGTGCCCTCACCTCTACCTTGACCTTCAACTTGCAGAAGCTCATTGTTTGCACAGGCTGAGGCCAGCTAGCAACTGGCCCAGGACAGAGCGTGAGGCCAGAGGAGAGAAGAGATGGCATCTGGGCCACCTTGAGGCTTGGGCAGGTGAGCAAGGTGGCTTCGTTCAGCTACTTCAGGATGCCAGACCCTGTGGACAGTGGTGTGCTGGCAAAGAGTAGCAACCAGATCTTTGTTGAGAGGTGAGGAGTAAGAGAGGGACTGATTTGCCAATTTCCATGGTGGGAACGGTCCCACCATGGCCGATTGCATGAAGAAGTGGGGCCCTGGGGTCCAGTCATGGGGGAGGGACAGGCAGCCAGGAAGAAAAGGCAAAGGTGGGAGGCCACGGTCAGGGTTAGGAGACCTTGTCCTGGGCCCTAGGAGAGTCGGTGGACATGCCACACGACCTCGCACCCACCCATGGCACCTCTCCGACCTCCACTCACCTCGGTGGAAGAGGAATCTCACCTCTAAATGGCTAAATAAACCATGCTGGTGACCTGAGAGTGCTAGCGAATCCAGGCCAGAAGGTATTTCTTGGGCACTTACTGGGTGCTAAGTTCTGGGATACAGAGATGCATAAATGAGCTCTGAGAGGTGGCCAGGGCCCAGATCACAAAGGGCCTGGTGGACTGTAGGAGGGAGGCAGCACAGGGATTCTAACCATGACGCCACCTCTGGAGGGTTGGGACCAGGCCCCTGGATTGGAGCTTCAGGTGGGAGAGAATTCCTATGTCTGATGTTTGGAGCATGACCACCAAGGCGCTTCCCAGGTGGCGCTAGTGGTGAAGAGCCCGCCTGCCAATGCTGGAGACGCAACAGACGCAGGTTCGATCCCTGGGTCGGGAAGAACCCCTGGGGGAGGAAACAGCAACGCATTCCAGTATTCTTGCTGGGAAAATCCCATGGACAGAGGGGCCTGGTGGGCTACAGTCCACAGGGTCAAAAAGAGCTGGACACGACTGAGCGACTAACGCTAACGCTGAAGGCAGAAGTAACTAGACTCGCTAATGGAACACGTTCTCCCAGGAATGTGGCTACTGAGTGGGCATGTTTACTCAGCTGTGTCTGACTCTTTTCCACCCCATGAACTGTAGCCCGCTAGGCTCCTCTGTCCATGGGATTTTCCTAGCAAGAATACTGGAGTGGGTTGCCGTTTCTTCCCCTAGGGGATCTTCCCGGCCCAGGGATCAAACATGGACAGGTGGATTCTTTGCCGCTCTGCCACCTGGGGCGCCTACACAAAGAGCATAGTTAGTCACAACTCCCAGCTATTGAACTCCTTCTGTGGACCAGGAGCTTTCCCTGCATCATCTTTGGTTTTCACACCAAACCTGCAAGGAAGGGGGCATTGCTCAACCTATTTACATAAATAATTTGGAAGCTCAGAGGGTGATGTGCCCAAAGTCCCACAGCAAACCCACCACAGAGCTGGGATCTGAGCCTTTTACACTGTCATGGTGCCCTTCCCAACATACCAGCTGCCCCTAGGACTTTGGAAGAATTAGGATACTGTCTGGCACATAATAGACACTTAAAATTATTATGTTTAAAAAATATTAATTATTACAGGCCCTTATTTCATTACATTTATAAACTTCCGCCAGCTTTATTGAGGTATAATTGACAACAAATTGCATAGATTAAGGATGTACAACATGATGTTTTCGATACATTCGTAAACTTAAAAAAAAAAGAGTTGTAAATACTACACCCTCACCAGAATGATGAAAATTATAAACAAGCAAAACCAAAAACCCTGACTGTGCCAAGAACTGGTGAAGATGTGAGCAAGGGAGGTCTTGCTGTTGATGATGGGAGTGCAAAATGGTACAGGAAGGCAGCTTGGCAGCTTCTTTTTCCTTCTTTTCTATACCCCTTTTTTAAACTATATTTTTAAAATTGATTAGTTTTTTGGCCACGCTGGGTCTTTGCTGCTGCGTGTGGGCTTTCTCTCGCTGTGGCGTTCGGAGGCTCTTCTTCATTGCAGTGCAGGGCTCCTTATTGCCGTGGCATCCCCTGTTGCAGTGCACAGGCCCCAGGCACCCAGGCTTCAGTAGTTGCTGCTCAGCTGCTCTGCAGCGTGTGGAATCTTCCCAGAGCAGGGCTCGAACCTGGGTCCCCTGCATTGGCAGGTGGATTCTTAATCGCTGGACCACAGGGGGAGTCCCAGCTTGGCAGTTTCTGAGAGTTAATCATACACTTACCATATGACCCCTTGATCCAATTCTAGGTATTTACCCTAGAGAAATGAAAATATATGGTCACAAAAAAAGAACACGAATGTTTATAGTTCATAGCAACACTATTCATAATTGCCCCAAACTGAAAATAACCCAACTTCCTTCAGCTGGTAAAGGTAAACAAACCGTATATATCCACACGGGGTATTCTACTCAGCAGTGGAAGGGAACAAAGTCCTGGTCCATGAACAATGTGGGTGAGTCTCAGATGCACGAGGCCGAGTAAAAGAAGCCAGACTCAAAAGTCTCCATACTGTGTGACTCCATCTAGATGACTTTCTGGAAAAGACAAAGCCATAGGTCAGGGGGCGGAGCAGTGGTTGCCAGGGGCCAGGGGGTGAGGGCAGGGGGTGGCTACAAAGGCGCAGCGCAGGGAACCTTCTCAGGGAGACAGAGTTGTTCTATGTCATTGTTTTAAAGGCCATGTCGTGTGGCAAGAGCGATCTTAGTTCCCCCACCAGGGATTGAACCCACACTCCCTGTGTTGGAATCGTGGCATCTTAACCACTGAACTGTCAGGGAAGTCCCTGTCCTATTAATAAGTCTTGATTGCGATAATGGTTTCATGACTGTACCTTTTGCCAAAACTCTTGGAACTATTTTATACAGGGTGGGCTTTACTGTATGTAAATTACAGCTCAATATATCCTAACTCACCTAGTGCCATAGTAAGGCCACTTCCCACACACCCCACTCAGATTCACCATTGCTGGGAACACTTGGGGACCAGAGTCAGGGCTCCCGAGCTCAAGAACTGGTCCTGCCCTTTCTGAAGGGACTCTTCTTCAGAACCACTGATGAACTTTAAAAGGCTGATGTCACAGCCCAGTCTCAATCAGGGGATTCTCATTTAACAGCCTCGGGGTGCAGGCTGGGCACTGGGAGTTTTTCAAAAGCTTCCCAGTTGATTTAAATGACCTGGACACTGAGCTCCCTAAGAGTAGGGATTACAAATTATTCAACTTTGTATTCCCAGATTCTCCATAAATATGTGCATTGCAGCACGTAGAAGCAGACAGCGCAGTGTGACACGGTGAAAGTCTTGATAAGCATGTGTGGCCACCACTGCTCTGAGTGTTGGACACATAGTCATTCAGCTGACTCCCCCGAGCTCCCCAGGGAGGTAGGATTATGGTCACCCCCGCTTTACCCAGCCCAGAGTAATGAAGTCTCACCCAAGACAACACAGCCAGTAAGTGGCAGAGCTGTGTGGAGGCCTGGGCCCACTAACCACGGGGCATACTGCCCCCCAGTGTTGGCTAGGAGGAGACTTTGAGTCTGAGTTCATTACTTACAGGCTGGGTGACCGTGGACAAGTTATTGAGCCTTGACTGGTTTCACTGTCCTCATCTGTAAAATGCGGACAGCTGAACTGCTGCCAAAAGGCTGTTCCTGAATGAATGAAATGACGTGTGCCAGGGCTCACTGTAGTGTAAATACTCAGTAAGTTGAGCAATAATGGATGTGAGAAGCAATGAGTGAATGAATGAGTGGATGCCGTTCCCAGAGCCCTGGAGGCAGCCCCGGGTGCCGGAGGAGGACTCCCCAGGAGGGAAGGCAGGCAGAGACAACGTCTTCCATTGACCTGGGGCCCCCGAGGCCCGCCAGAGATGCCCCTGTCCTGGCCTCTGCCAGCCTTCCCTCCCCTTCCACCCTAGATCCTCTTCCACGATCAGGGCACATGGGTACTTTGAGCCACCAGGCTGCTAGGCAAGCCTCCAGCCTTTTAGAAGCAGGGAGCTTCAAGGTGAAAATCCGAATCCCTTAGAGTCACCCCTACCTGACGCAGCCCGTGAGCCTGGGACAAACAGGGTCAACGGGTGAGGGAAGCCAGAGCGAGGTCAGCCTGGGAAGGTCAGGGGCTCCCCCTGCATCATAAGGGCCTCTCTGAGCTCTCAGGAGATGAGCTGTGGTGTCCCTGGCTTTCTGGTGGGACTCTGAGTTCTGCCAGTCCCAGCTCTCTTCTACTGCCTGGTCACTGCACATTTTCACATCTTCACACTCATTCATGGAATCATAAGTGACTCCATTCCTGCCAGGTACTTCCAGCTTGCACTTCCTAGTGGCTGCGGGGGCCACTGGAGCATACAGTGGGGCACACAGCCTCTGGGTTCTGGCATTTCTGCCAGGTAACCCCAAGCGGTGGCAGATCAGGTACCCTCCCAGCGAGGAGGGCAGGGTGGGTGAGTCTTCTTTTGGGCCTCCCTTTATTTTCCCCTTAACACAGGAAAGTCACTTTTGTTCTTGTGATTATGGAATAATATCTCATGTTGAAAAAAAAAATTCAAACACCACAGACACAGCTAAAGAAGACAGTAGAACAATCACTTGTAAAGTGCGTTGTGTACCCTTCAGTCGGGGCAGATGTAAAATATCTTCACCCAAGCAGGACCGGAACATTCCACCGCCAGTGATTTGGAAAGTTGCCGCTTCCACCCACTGTTATGTGACCACAAGCAAGTTCTACTCAACCACTGACGCTTCAGTTTCCTCATCTGTAAAATGAGGATTTGGATATAGTATCTACTTCTAATGTTACTAAGAATTAAGTGGGACTTCCGTAGTGGTACACTGGATAAGAATCTGCCTGCCATTGCATGGACATTGGTTTGATCCCTGATCCAGGAAGATCCCACATCTGAGGAACAACTAAAGCCACGCACCGCAACTATTGAGCCTTGCCTCAGCTGCTGAGCCCATGTGTCCTAGAGCCGGTGGTTGGCAACAAGAGAAGCCACCTCATGCAATGAGAATCCCGAGCACCGTGATGAAGAATAGTCCTCACTCGCCAAAACTGGAGAGAGGACGCACACAGCAAGGAAGACGCAGCCGAGCCAAGAAGTAATAATAATAACTTTTTAATTGGAGAAGGAAATGGCAACCCACTCCAGTATCCTTGCCTGGGAAATCCCATGGATAGAGGAACCTAGTGGGCTACAATCCATGCGGTCACAAAGAGTCAGACACGACTGAGCAATTGACACCTTAACTTTCCTTCCACTTAATGAACTACTATTACCTTTGACATTTTTACAGCAAATATGTTCAAAGGCCTTTTATATACTCATAAAACTACCTTCACAATAGAAGCTGCAGGACTTCCCTGGTGGCACAATGGACAGGAATCCGCCTGACATTGCAGGGGACATGGGTTTGATCCCTGGTCCGGGAAGATCCCACATGCCACGTGGCAACAAAGCCTGCGCGCTACAACTACTGAGCCCACACCTAGAGCCTGTGCTCTGAGCCCACACCTAGAGAAGCCACCGTGGTGAGAAGCCTGCACATCACAACCCAAGAGCGGAGCCCACCCTCCGCAACTAGAGAAACTGCGTGCAGTGAAGACCCAGGGAAAGCTAGAAATAAATTTATTTTAAAAATCTAGATAAAAAATAAATAAATAATTTTTTAAAAAAGAATTAAGCGCAATAATCTCCACCAAGGCCTTAACTCAGTGCCTGACATACAGTGAGTGTTTTAAAATGTTAGATCCTTCTGTAGCTATTGTCCATTTATACCTCGCGGGCATCTTCCCAGGTGAGCTTGTTAAGACGGAAGCTTCACTGAAGAGCCGCAAGGTTCTCCACTGCGTGGACACAGCACTTTGCTAGTTCCCTCTCCACGGGCATAAGTTTTTTCGCTGTCTCCTCTGGATGGATATTTACATAGTTTCCAGTTTGGGGGACCACCATACATGACTTGCATGAGTGTTTTCTCACTGATCTGCCTCCTTGGGGTAAATCCTCAGAATTGTCACTGCAGGTGAAGGTTAGAATGTGTGTGCAGTCAGGACGTCAGGGTGCTAACACCCCTTCCTTGTGTTTCACACACTCTTTAAATCCCATCTGTGGATGACCGCTCTCAGACCCAGTGCCTGGGCTCAGATACCTGACTGCTGGCCGAGGCTGTGAGCGGTCACCTCAGCTCTAACTCGTGCACGTCCCAACCTGCCCCTCCCGAGGCCTCCTCATCTCAGTTAGCGGCCAGGTCAGAGGCCGTAGAGTCACCTCTGGTTCCCTCTCCCGCCGTAGTCACTGTGGAGGGGAGTTTCCACTCTACCTTCAAAATAAACCCAGAATTCGATCCCTTCTCACCACTTTTACTGCTCCAGCCCTAATATAAGCCACCTCCCCTCTCACTGATACAGCTGTGACTGCCTCTCACCTGCTTCTGCCTTCATCCCTTTCAGTCTATTTCAGCAAGCAGCAGGACAGAGTCCGTTCAAACCAATCAGATTCCCCTCAAGACTCCTCATCTCATTCAGCCCTGACCCCACTCTCAGTTTAGTGATGGCCTGACATCTTCTGCCCTGATCTCCTTCCTGCCCACTCCGCTCCGGCCACACTGACCTCCTCGCTGTTCTTTGCACGCACCAGGCAGGCTCCCACCGCAGGACCTTTCCACTTGCTGTTCCCTCTGCCTGGAATGCTCTCCCCCCACACCCGCCACCTGTGTGCTGCTCTCCCTTTCTTCTCCCCTTGAGCTTGTTTTTCAGACACTGACTTCTCAGTGAAGCCTTCCTTGATTTTCCTTTAAAAACGGACACCTCCCCCCGCCCCCCCGACCCCTGCTCGTTTTCCCACTCCTTTTGTTGTCCTACCAGAATGACCAACCTTCCTGGTTTGCCTGGAGCTGAGGGGTTTCCTGAGACTTAAGGTTTTCAGTTTCAAAACTAGGCAAGCCTGGATGGTTTGTCACTCGTTAATCTAATATGATCTACATTTTATTAATATGTACTTACTTTGTTGAATAAGAACATAAACTCCATGGAGGCAGAAATTTTGTCTCCTTCATCGCTGTGCCCTGGTATAGGAACTGCATTTGGCCCGAAAAGATGCTCAACAAATACTTGTTGAATGAAGGAATAAACTTACAGCCAGGCCAGGCTGGTCCCCAGAGAGACGGTGCCAAGTAGGTTTTCTTGGGCTTTAAAAAATACCCTAAAGGGACTTCCCTGGTAGTCCAGGAGTTAAGATTCCATGCTTCCACAACATGGGCTGTGAGTTTGAGTCCTGGCTGGGGAACTAAGATCCCACGTGCCGTGTGACTCAACCAAGAAAATTTAAAAATACCCTACAGAAGGGAGGGGGCCTCAGATTGCAGAGGGAGGCAGGAGCAGACTGCTGGGCAAAGATGTGTGACTTGTCTGCTACGCCTGTCAGGGACCAGGGAGGGGGAGGCCCTGGATGTGGGCTGCTGGTCACTGCCACCCCCCGGTGGTCTCTTATGAAAAAGCAGCCTACCCCACCCTCTGGAGGGTGGGAGATGCTCCCCTGACTTCCCCTCCAGCTCCTATTGCTGTCTCCCCCTATTTTCTTCACTCTTTCCCCCCCCTTCTCTGCTCAGCCAACTGCTCTGCTACCTGATGGATGGAGCTTCCACCTTAGTGCACTGTGTTAAAACCTGGTTCCTACATCCAGCAGCTGGGGGGACCTTGAGCAATGACTAACCCTCTCTAAGAGTCAGTGTCCTCATCTGGAAAATGGGGATTATAAATCCTGAGAGTAAAGCGAGATAATCCACATAAAACGAGAACAGTACCTGACTCAGTAGATGTTTGATATTCATTAGTATTATTACTCTCATGATGGGCACTTGGCAGCTCGCTTGCTTTCTCCTTTATCCAGGTAACCCAGGCTGCACATTGGACTCTTGGGGGAACTCCTAAAACATTCATGTGCCTCCCCATCCCAGAGCAGTCAAATCAGAAATCTTTCGTGAAGGATACCAGCACTGGTATTTTTTTAATTTTTAACTTATTTTTATCTTTATTTTTCTGTCAGTTCATGCACAGCCCGGACTGAGAATCACCTTGGTGACCAACAGTCATGGGTTACCTGGGACTTTCCTAGCTTTAGAGCTGAAAGTCCCCCATCCCAGGAACCCCCTCAGCCCTGGGTAAGCCAAGATATACTTCTTCACCCCCTCCCCAGAGGAACGGACCCATGTTTTCTGAATCTCAAATCCAGACACACCGGCTGAACGCAGAATACTGAAGATAATTCTTTGAAAGCTCAGCTGTGGGTAGCGGGTCAGCCGCAGCCTCAGCCCGCGGGCAGGCATTGGGCTCTGCGGATGAGAGGGGCTGGCACATGGCTCAGTCAGACAGGTCCTTGTCACCGGGCCCCCCAGGGCTCCAGCCGCTGGCCGCCCGCTCCATGGCCTTCACCCAGCGGCCCTTCAGCTCCTCGCTTTCGGCTTTGAAGGTGTAGAGCTGGCCTGACTGCTGCAGCTGGAAGACCCGGGGGTCCGCCTGGGGCCCAGCGGTCACCTGGTAGCCCAGCAGGGGGATGGAGGTGTGGGCCCGCATGTCCTGGGGTGGAAGGGAGGGAGGGGGAGCTGCGGTTGCTGCCTCAGGGTTCCAGCCACACGCCCGCCTCTTGCCCCCCCCAAACACCCACGCAGTGGGGTGGGCTGGCAGGAGGGGCCTCAAAGAAGAAGGCTGGTCATCCCCCTGAGGCAAAACTGTCATGGCTTGGAGTCTGGGCCCAGCTCTGAAAGCTGCTAACCCTGTGACTCGAGGGAACCAGGGCCTCACCAAGCCTCGGTTTCCCCATCTGACTTATGGGACCAGCGGGACTCACCCTCACCCCCCTGCTGACAGACACACACACTGCGAGGAGGGGCAGGGAGTGGCATTACCTGAGGGGCAGCATAAACGTAGAGCACGAGGGGGTCGTCCCGGGGGATGACACACCAGCCCCGGGACCCACTCTTGCCCCATTTGTCCCCCAGAAGCTGCAGAAAGCTGCATATCAGGCTCTGCTCGGACCCCGCCACGGCTCCTTTCTGAAACCAGAGAGAGGGACCGTCAGGGAGCACAGCTCCCACTACCCGATGCTGGCCATCAGAAAGCACTCTTTCTAAACCTTACTGGCAACCCCGCAAAAGGAGAGGCTATTTGTCCCCGAGGCTCTGAGAGGTCCCATCAGGGACTTGTAGTCACACGGCTGGCCAGCCTGAGCTTGGGGTAGGGGCTGGGAGGGCGTATCCCCTGCAAGTAGCCCCCAGGGAGCAGAAAGGGAGCCAGAAAAGGGGCAGAGACCATTCCCTCTTCCAGGAGCAGGCTGTGCGGACCAGCAGTAAGGGAAGGTGTGGGCAGGGTCTGGGCCTAAAAGAACTGGGGAGGGTCGGAAAGCGGGCAGATGTGGCGGAAAGGATCAACTTGAACTTGGGAGCTGAATTCAGGTGGAATAGGCTGGGGTCTTCTCCCACCTCCCAAGGACAGTGGGATGTCAGCCTGGCTTTAATGAGCGGGGGGCATGCAGAGAGCGGTGGTGGTAACCAGTGGCTGGGCTGGGTACCACTGTATGTGGAGCACCAAGCTGAATACAGCTAGTGCCCCAGAGGAGGGAGCAGCCTGGGCAGCCCCAAAGGCAGCAGCGACTACCCGTAGCACAGATCAGAGAGCTGGCTCCTAAGTCGCCGTGTGACCTTGGGTGAGTCACTTCTCCGGGTCTGGGCCTCCATGGGATAGAACCAGCCGGACCCTGAGGTCCCTTCCAACTAGAATGGAGTCTCAGTCTGCCTCTTCCCTGCAGTGGGACCCTGAGCCTCAATCTCCCCATCTGCAAAATGGAATCAGCGGCACCAGTTCTCTTCACCTCCTGGGACGGCTGGGGCATGGGGACGTGAACAGGAGTGCTCCGGGGGGTTGTGGGAACCACTGGATGGGGAGGCAGGGGAGGGGCAGGAGACCAGGTGGCAGCCTGGAGCCAGAAGTTGCTTCCACTGGGTGACAGGCCCAGCTCTGTTTTATTCGGCAGGGGTAGGGGATGTTAGCGGGGGTGTCCATGCGCAGAGAGAAGGTGGGGGTGTGTGACCACAGCAGGCTAGTTCTTCAGTGCCAAGGACAGCGCCCACACTTGGGAGGCCCTGCACACGTCTGCCGAGCAGAGGCAGCAACCCTCACCTCCAGGATGCCCCGTCTCTTGTCCTCCTTTTCCTCAGGGAGCACGTTTCCGGTGAGGAAGGTGTAGCAGTCCAGGCAGACTCGGTTGGGCCTGTTGGCATCGTACTTAAGCTCCGCCCGGTAGTCCGAGCACCTGGCACACACCACCTGGGAGGACGGGCAGGGAGGGGCTTGGACGCGGTTCCTGCCTTGGCCCGGGAGCTGGGGACGCGAGAACCACCAGGGACCAAAGAAAGAACAGGCTTCAGGAGAGAGATGGAGATAGAGTGGGGCCTTCCCTGTCCTGTCTGCCGCCTGGGAGGGTTGGTGTCAGGCTCCAGGGCCCCCAGCTGGGGGGCTTGAGATGTGGGCCCCTCTGAAGGAGCTCAGCCTCTCTCCCTGCATGGTCCCCTTTGTGGGGGCAGCTCCTGATCCCGGGGGCTTGACCGGCACTCACCCCTTGCATCTCATCACTTCTCTGAATACTCTCTCTCTTTCCCTTCCGCCATCTCACCTGCCTTCCTGTGGCCCCAGCAAGGAACCAGCCTTGGGACTTTTACCCTCACTTTGCAATGAGGGAGCAGTGACTTGGCAAGGGCCACACCGCTCACAGGCAGCAGCCAGCCCTCCTCACTCGGAACGTGCCTTTACAGTCCTATGGTTGAGCGTTAAGTCATCCAGGTTTTGCAATCTACTCAATCTTAGAGTCAAGCATGTTCTGATACAAAAATGGTGGGCTGGCAGTTTTCGCCAGGAAGATCTGCCATGTGTAGTCTTTGGAGGGGGGCTGTCCCCCAGCCCACCACGGCTGCAAGAAGGCTGCAGCAGAGCAGGCTGGGGTGACCGGGTGAAAGAGGCATGAGAAAACTTGGGGAGAAACACAGGCACGGCAGGATGCAACTTCCAGGAAGACTAGGGTGTCACAGGGAGTCCAGGAAGTGGGACTGGAAATGGGGGCAAGAGAGTGAGCCTAGGAGAAAGGGTAACTCATCAGGGAGCCAGCCTGTGTGCCCAGCACAGCACGTGGCCTGGGAGGAACCGGTAGGAGAGGGCCTGGGCTTGCCCCACCCTTACCAGGATTCCCGTCTGGCAGGCGGGGAGGCAGAAACTGGGCACCCAACCACCGAAAGGATGACTCACAGAGTACAAAGGTTTGCACGGGCACGAGAAACCCCAGAATTGGGCCAAGGGTGTCTCACAAAGCCCTTACACACAGGGCTTCAGCCTTGGGAATATTTAACTAGATTTTTTTTTTTTTTTTGAGATTTAATTTTTTTAAACATTATTAGAAACTTTTTATTTTCTTCTCTCTCCTCTACCAACTTCTTATTTTCAAAACTTTCAAACCTGAAGACAAGTTGAAAGAATAATACAGATACCCCCACCACCAAATTCAGGGATTGTGAACATGTATTGCCACGTTTGATGTCTCCCTCTCTCCCTTTCGGAGAAGGCAATGGCACCCCGCTCCAGTACTCTTGCCTTGAAAATCCCATGGACGGAGGAGCCTGGTAGGCTACAGTCCAGGGGGTCGCGAAGAGTTGGACACGACTGAGCAACTTCACTTTTCACTTCACTCTCTCCCTTTCTGTCTCTCTCCCTCGATCTATATTTCCTTCTGAACCATTTAAGTTACAGTCATTGTGCGTCTTGTCACTCTTAAATATGTAGCTTGTAGCTCCTAAGAACAAGGACATTCTTCTCCCTACCCACAACGTCATGACCACACTCAGGAAATTTAACATCAATACAGTCTTATTAACTACAAATGCTTCATAAGCAAATATCGCTCAATGGTCCCAGCAATGACGTCTGTATCTGGTTCTGTCTTTTCCCATCCAGGCTTCGATCAAGGATCATCTGTTCAGTTCTCAGAATACTTTATTTCTTCCTCATACCCGGAAGGCAGGTACACGGGTGTCACTGTATTGTTCTTTGGGCCTCTCTGTATTTCTTAACTCTTGTAAATAGTTTTTTAGAAACGACTTACAAAGTTACAAGTGTGAGTGGACTCGACTCTCATTTCCTGATGTGACTCACGGAGAAGGGAAGTTCATCCCCAGATCCTGTCTGTTTGGCTCTGGGATGGAATGCACATCTGAACACAGGTGTGTCCCAGTCCTAGAAATTTACTTTTGTTCTTATTGCAGTTTAACACATTTTGGGGACACCTCCCTGACTGGCCCCAACCTGCCCAGCTGGTCTCCTCCTGTTCCCCCCCCACCCGCCGCATCCCCTGCAAGGTCATTAAAGACTGAGGTCATTAAAGGGCTCCCTGTGTTTGCGGAGTGAATGGAGAGGGTTGTAATGTCAACAGAGAACAGCTCAAGTGCAGCAGGTGCTTAAAAAGCAAAGCAAGATCTGCCTCTGATAACTGGGCCTGAGCCGATAAGACGAAGGAGTGGCCTGGTTCCTTCCTCCATCAGCTGGCGGCTGCGCCTCTGAGTGGTGCTGCCCCCGTGACGGAGGAAGGGGAAGGAAAGGAGGCCAAGGAGAGGGAAGGGGTGAACCTTCCTTTGTTGAGGTCTCACTACCGCCCAGGTGTTATTGATTCCCACTGTACAGGTGAGGAAACAGGCCTGAACGTGGCAGGCAGAGTTAGCCCCAGAATGAGTAGGTGCTGCAGTGAGTGCTGAGGATCCACCAAGCAGAGGAGGGGACAGTTAGCTGAGGTCGGTCAAGGAGAGCGGACAGAGCGGGGTGGGGGCGGGGGCGGGTGTGTGTAGCAGGCCTGGGGCTGATGAAGAGGTGGGTTCAAGGCCTGCAAGGGGCTGAAGGGTCTGACACTAGAGGCTGTTCCCTGGTCCTGGGCCCTGGGGTCTTGGGAAATGGTGGTAAGGAAGCAGGGGAATGAATAGGGTCAGCTCTGGGGAATGTCTTGAGCTGGTGGCTTTAACCGGCCTGGGCCTCAGGTCGCATCTGCAGACAGGGGATTAGGGGTTGGGGGAGACCTGCTTCACATGTGGACGCGTGAGGTCCGAACAAGGTAACGCACATGTCTGGCCGGGTTAGCGCCCAGCGCTTCTGCACTGGCTGAAGCGGGCAGGGTGGGCAGGGCCGGGCTGGCAGATGGGGGCCGGGGGGCGGTACTCACATAGCCACAGGCCCGGCAGTGGTGGCGGCGACGCGTCAGGGCATTGAAGGGTTCCTGGCAGCGCATGCACATGGTCACCATCTTGTCCCGCACCCACTGGGGTGCCCGGAGGCCCAGCTCCTCGGACTGCAGCTGTGGGGCAGCGGGGTGGGCACCTCAGGACCCCCCTGCCCACTCCCTGGGGCCCTGGGCCCTCTGCCCACCGGCTTGTGGCAGAGAGTCTGCGGGCTGTGCTTCCCAGTGGCTCCCACATGAAGGGGACCGAACGGATAAAGACCACACTTGGGGAGGTCAATCTCTCCACGTCCTGCATTACAAGTGAGGAAACTGAGGCCCAGAGAGGTCAAGAGACTCAGCAAAGACACCCAGCAGGCCACGGTTCAGAGCTCAGAGCTGAAATAGTCATAGACACTCTCTGTAACTGCCACCCCACCTGCCTTCCACTTGCCCTTGGTCTCGTGTTTTTCAGGCAGTTTCAAAACCCCAACCTGCACACACACCCACACACACACACCCCACCCCCCACAGCCAGAGTTATAGCCCTGAAATCCTTTCTGGGAGCAGCTGCACAAAGAGGCTCCCAAAGGACTTTCTTGCTAATGAGGGAGTCTTTGGCACTGAGTTTCTATGAGTAGGGTGATGCTGGGGTGTGGGGCTTCCCCTGATCCCTCCAAATTATTCGTGATGGGTGACATGCCCCCACCCTCCAAGCTACCTAGGTAGAGCCAAGAGAGGGAGTCATTCCTGTGTGAAGCTGGCAGCTCCATGCGGGGTCGGGGGGTAGAAATACAGAGCCTGAATTTACCTCCTGCTCTTGGGGGTCTCCCTCAGAGCTCTGGACTGCAGCCTTGAAGGTTTCATTCCGTTTCTCAATTTGGTCAATAGCGTCTTGGCAGGCCTGGTGCAGGGTAGGGGTGGGGTGCAGGGCAAAAGGAGGCGGTTGAGGGGGAGGCAGAAGGGGTTTGCTCATCTGTGAATCCATCCACACATTCCATAAGCACTGCTAAAAGCCTATTGGGTGTTGGCACAACATTTCAAGCGTCCAGTGTCTGATTAAAGGGAGGAGAAACTATTTGGCCACCTGATGCGAAGAGGCAACTCATTGGAAAAAACCCTGATGCTGGGAAAGATTGAAGGCAGAAGGCGAATAGGGCGACAGAAGGTGAGATGGTGGGATGGCAGCACCAATGCAATGGACATGAACTTGGGCAAACTACGGGAGATAGTGAGGGACAGGGAGGCCTGGTGTGCAGCAGTCTATGGGGTTGCAAAGAGCCGGACACAACTGAGCAACTGAACATAGAACAGATGCGAAAACTGAGGCTCAGAGGTGATAACTGACTTGTCCCAGGCCATTCAGCGGCAAGATCTGAAGCTGTCTGACACCTACAACTACTACAGAGCTGAGGAAAAGCAGGTGGGTGCATGTGTGCTCACACGTCCACACACACACACGCACACGCACACACACGCACACACTCAGCACCCCTCCCTCCCCCACAGTCACAACCCTCGGGGCCCTGGAGCTTTTGTTCTGATACCTGCAACCAGGAGATCATTTCCTCCTGGGACCTGCTCAGAAAGAGAACACAGGTGTTGAGGGGAGCGGCCCCTCCCAGCTTTCCCGTCTCTCCCCTCCCCACCGACCCGCCCCTGCTTACCGGGCTTGCAGCTCCAGGGTTCGCTGCTTCCCGGACACCAGGAAGGAGTGGGGGAACTCTGCGTCAGTCAGCTCCCGCACCTGCTCCAAGGGGAGGGAGAGATGGCTCAGGCTCCCGCCCGCCCCCCCCAGGCACTGTGGTGGGGAGGGAGGAGGATCGTGCCCCAGGGACAATTCAAACAGAGAGACAAGGATGGGGAGCTTGTTCAGTGGCTCCCCGTTCCGTCTAGCCCAGCAAAGGTGCCCCGAGCTGGCCTCAATCAACAGAGCAGACGGGACCTGGGGCTCCCAGAACTTCAGCAGATAAGCCTGCCCAGGGTGAGGCGGGGACTCCCGACAAAAGGGTCACCAAGATGGAAACTGGCTCACACGCTGGGTTTGGGGACACGGCTTTTCCAATAGCAGACATAGGGCCTAGGATGAGACCCTCTGCCCCATATCGTGAATGAAGGACTTGATCAACAGCTCGACAGATCGGACAGATCTCCACCTCCTGTCCTCCACCCCCCTCATATCAGAACTCCGCAGGTTCTGAGGCCGCTGTGAAGGCTGCCGGTCACAGAGCGCTTCGCTGAGCACCCGCACGTGTTCTCATTTAATGGGCACAACTGCTGAACCCACTGATCAGTTCTAACACTTAACGGCCACCGCGTGTCCCTGAGGGCACTGCCTGCCACCGGCTGCAGTCCTCTGGCACAGCTGAACCCGTGGTCATCTACCAGTTTCTGGGGAATATGGGGGCCCATGGGACACAGTGAATGACACCACTGGGGTGCAGTCAGCAGAATCCAGACTGAGAGCGACTCTGCCAGAGAAACGATCTGGTTTTCAATTAATAAATGAGAGGAAAGTAGGAGAGGGAAGTATGATAGATAAAGGGCATGTAAGAAGCATATCAGAAATGATTCACACAGATCAGCTGTGAGAAGGCAATTACGACCCAGCCAAGGAGAACCAAGGGATCTGTTATTAAATAAGTATCATTAAATTGTTAGATGTAATCATGGTACTGTTGGCATCTTTTAGGGCAAAAAAAAGAGAAAAGAGTCCTTGGGCCTTCACTGGAGGTACAGTCTGAGTTTCCACTGCAGGAAAGGGTTTGATCCTCAGCTGGGGAACTAATATCCCACATGCAGCATGGAATGGCCAAAAAATAAAATAAAATATCTTTTTTAAAAAAGAGTTCTTGTCTCTTACAAAGACATACTGAAGTATTTATAGGTGAAATGATTGTGTGTCTGAGATTTGCTCTTAAATAATCCATTGGAAAAGGGGACTAGAAGGGGGGTTGCTGAAGAAACCAGTTTTGAGTTGACAGTCATCATAACCAGGTGATGAATATATGAGGTACCATTTTCTCCCCTTAAAAGTGTCCATAATAAACAGATGTGAAAGAAAATTTTTGCAGCAATCTTGAGAGGCAGATATTATCACCCCTCATTTGGGAGATGAGGAAATGGAGATCAGAGAGGACAAGAGACCTGCTTGGGGTCACAGAGCATCTAAAGAGCAGAATGAAGATTCAGACTCAGAGTTTCGGTCCTCACGGGTAAGGTAGAAGCACGTCTCTTTCTACTCTACCCCAGAGCCCGGTAAACACAGATGTCTCCCAGGTCGGGTGAAGACAGGGTCATGAAAGGAAGTGAAGACACAGACCTGGAGCCCAGGGGCCTAGCATGGAGGGACGTGAGCCCACCTGACACTTGGCTCCTTTGCAGCTCCCTGCCGCAAGGTGAGCAGGCCTTGGCACACTTTCAGGCCGCCCACCGCTCCTGCAAGAGCATGACTTGCTCACGAGAGGCCTGGTCTACTCACTGGGCCCACAGAACCTGTCCGTTGCCTCTAGAAGGGGCTGGATGTGACCTGCTCTTGATACCCTTGACAATGCGGAGGCTCAAAGGGTCTATATCAGGAATCTGGCAAGACTCCATGACTGACTGGGGGAGGGAGAGGGACAAGAAGGGAGAAATCTAAGGCTTGGAGGCCAGAGCTGGGAAGAAACATGACGCTTTTCATAGTAAAGGGGAACTGGGGAGATCCCTGACCTGAGGGACCACCTCTGCAGGGGTGCAGGATGTAGGTTTCTGAAAGACAGTTCCCCGAGCTGGGCTGTGCCCAGGCTCAACCACCAGACTTGGCAGTCAGGTCCCTGCCAGCCCATGCAGCGCCTTTGTGCTAATTAGAAAAAGACACCTCTTCCTCAAAACACTTTACTGACATCTGTTGGCAAACTGATGTAATAGTCAAGAGTCTGGTTTGTTGAACCTGAGACTTGACTGCCATCTGCCGGACAATGAGAACTGTCCGTACGCAACCTGTGCTGTCTGCTGTGGCTGCAGAGCGCTCGTTTCAGCTGGGGGGTGCTCACGCAGTGCCCAACCTGCACAGCTGTCCATGGAGACACAGTTGTCTTGGGTCCATGAGTACCCAAGGGCCCACACCCCTTCCTTCTTCCCAGGATGGCCCTGTGCAGAATGGCGCAAATATAGGACCCAGGCAGGCCAGGAGGAGAAGGGGACGACAGAGGATGAGATGGTTGGATGGCATCACCGACTCAATGGACATGGGTCTGAGTAAACTCCGGGAGTTGGTGATGGACAGGGAGGCCTGGCGTGCTGCAGTCCATGGGGTCGCAAAGAGTTGGACACGGCTGAGTGACTGAGCTGAACTGAGACCCTGGGGGATGGAAATCAGCTGCTGAGATCCAGGGCTCCCTGACACTCAGGAAGGAGAGAGGCCAGGGGGGTATGGGCTAGTGGGAGCCATCATAGTGGTCAAAGACCAGCCCTGCCTCCAAACCTCAGACTCAGAAAATGATTTCTGTACAAACGCGGCTGGGTGGACAGCTCTGCACCCGCCAGGCCCGCGCCATCCAGGAGAGGGCGCTGTGTGACTACCAGAGCACTAGACACGCCCTGCAGTGATTGTGTTCGCCGAGACTGGCAGACGCCGGGAAGCCGGCGCACACATCCTGAGCGTCAGACACTCTAGGGAACATATTTATGGATTTCCTCTTAACGACTCTGTTTTGGTCTCTATATTTCTTGGCTTTTCTGTCAATCGTTGCCTCCCTTTTTCTATGCCTGGGTCTCTGCCAGTCCTAAGACAGGGCTGCCAGTCTCCAATTTCTCTAGTCTCAATTTCTCAGTCTCACCCACCACGGCTCCCAGACATACAAGCGCATGCCCGCTCTGGCCTCTGGGACATTCTGGCCACATTCAGTAAGAGAAGCTGGATGAGACAGAGTAGGGAGCTGCGTTCCCAAAAGACCTCAGTCTGCTGAGGCATGGGGGGTGGGCTGGGAGCCCCCAGAAGCTGCACATGTCCTGCCATCAGCTCTCATCACCCTCAGGCTACACCCCACCCCCAGCCCTTGTTTCAGCCCCAAATGCCAGGCAGTCCAAGTCAGGAGCAGGGGCAAGGCCCTCCTGCAGGGGCTCTCAGAGCTCAGGAGGTCTCCAGGGTCAGAATTGGGCTGCCTCCTGGGGCAAATCCTGGGAGATGTCATGTGGGGTAAGGAGAGGGAAAGGGGAGATGGAAAGGTACTAAGATGGGCCAGATCTGACCTCTGTTTCTTCCAGCCCCGGCCACCGGGACTTAGGAGCCATCAGAGAGGGGTGGCCCAGAGGGTTTTCTTCCCATTTCCTCCACTATGCCTGCAGTTCCACCCTATGCTTTATCCCTCTGGGTTGAAGCCTTAATAGGAGATAGTATAGTATGCTGGTTAGATACAGAGGCTCTGGACTCTGTTATATCTGGGCTTGATCATGCAAACAAGCATTTGCTGTGTGACCCCCAAGCAAGTTACTTAATCTTTCTGAAAGAGAAAGTGAAAGTCACTCAGTCGTGTCCAACTCTTTGTGACCCTATGGACTATAGAGTCCATGGGATTCTCCAGGCCAAAATACTGGAGTGGGTAAGCCTTTACCACTGAGCCAGCTCTTTACCAGCTGAGCCACAAGGAACCCCAAGAATACTGGAGTGGGCAGCCTATCCCATCTCCAGCGGAACTTTCCGACCCAGGAATCGAACCGGGTCTCTGCATTATAGGCAGATTGTTTACCAACTGAGCTATCAGGGAGGCCCTAACCTTTCTGGGCCTTGTTTTTGTTTTTGTTTTTTATCAGTGTTTAGGTTCACAGCAAACCTGAGAGGAAAGCACAGAGATTTCCCATATGCCCCCTGTGCCCATACATGCACAGCCTCTCCATTAACAACACTTCCCCACCAGAGCGGTACATATGTTAGAATTACCCAAGGTTCATAGTTCACATCACGCTTCACTCTTGGTGTTGTACACATTCTGTGGGTTTGGATAAATGTATAATAACTGATATCTACCATTATATAGACAGAGGAGTCCATGGGGTCACAAAGAGTTGGACATGACTTGGCAACTAACCAACAACAACCATTATAGCACCATACAAAGCAGTCTCACCGCCCTTAAAATCCTCTGTTCATCCCTCCCTTCCCCAACCCCTAGTAACCACTGACCCTCTCACTGTCTCCATCCAGAGAGAGAATGCCTCTTCCAGGATGTCACAGCGTTGGAATCAGACAGTAGACATGCACCATATGTATGTATGTAGAATCAGACAGTAGGCGTGCACCGTATGTATGTATGTAGCCTTTCAGATGGGCTTCTTTCACTGAGTAATACGAATTTAACCTTCCTCCATGTCTTTCCATGGTTTTATAGCTCACTCCTTCTTACCACTGAATAATATCTCACTGGATGTATCACTTTATTTCCTTATTTTTGAAAGTGGGATTAACTACAGATATCCTCAGACTGTACACAGTTACTCACTGCAGTCTCATTTGCAGACACTGACAACTGAGAACAGTCTAAACGTCCATCAGTACTGGACTGGTTGAATGAATCACGGTACATCCACACACCAGGACACTATGCATCTATGCAAAAGGATGAGGAAGCTCCAAATGAACTGAGTTCTAATCATCTCCAGAATAAGTAGCTAGTTTAAAAAGTCCACCACAGAATAGTGTATGTGAAAAACAGTTTATGTGAAAGAAAAGTAAGGATGCCATAATGAATACACTACCTCTGGAAGCCCTCACAAGGAGCAAAGGCTGCCTCTAGGGAAGGGAACTAGGGGATGGAGAGCCTATATGTGCAATTCATGTTGCATATATTTTTTTATGTAGTTTGATTTTGGAACGTGTATTATTTACATTTTTAGGTAATAAAATTATTTTATTTTAAGATTTTTTAAAAACTAAAGAAATGCAGGGGATAATAACAGCCCCTACATCCCAGGGCTGTTATGAGGGTCCAATGGGAGTGATGCCGGGCCTAACTTATGGGGACCACTCAGGCACTATTATAGGCTGCTGTCCCTGCTCATTCGTGGCCGTCTCTGGGTGTGGACACACCCAAGTCGGCAACTGAGCTGACAGTGGACACCCTTCCTGCTCAAAGTTGCAGTGCTGGCATCCGCCAGGAGCGGGCAGAAATGCAGAATCTCTGACCCCACACCAGACCTACTGACTCAGAACCCATTATTTTAACAAGCCTCCCAGGGGATTCATGCAGTCATAAAGTTTCCAAAGCCCTGGTCTAGATGGTAGAGAAAGCAAAGTGAAGCTGGGCACTGGGAAGGACCCTGGACAGGAAGGCTGGGAGTCCAGATGGGAGAGATCTAAGCCTCATCTTTTCCGCCTTCACACTGCCCCAGACCTGCCGCACCTGGGTTCCTGGACTGAGTCACCGGTCGGCCCCTCCTGCTGCTCCCCACCCTTGGTCCGACCCTGGGGGTGAAGCCCTCTTACCTTCATGCCCGCCACATCGATGCGGGTCCTGACCTGGAAGTGGGCGCCCACCTGGATGACCCTGGGCACACAGTAGAGCAGCATGTTGTTGAACTGCAGGAGACATGAGCGAGCGTGTGTGCACAGCGGCAAGGGCGGCAAGGGCAAGCGGGCAGGCTCCGCTGGATGTGGGCTGAGCCCCTCTGGGCCTCACTCCCCTCTCGCCATGCGCTGGGCCAGCTCACAGGACAACACAAGTGTGATGAGGAAGGGGCGGTCTAGCCCCACTCCACCTGGGGTGCTCACCGAGGGGCTGCCCGACCTGTGGACTTCAGGGGACCAGGGCAGACTTTGGAGACCTATGAGGCCTTTCTCATGGGGGTCAAGGGTGAGAGATTGTAGCTCCCGCCCCAGGTGGGACCAGTTTCCAGATCTCCAGGAGACGCCTTGGCTTCCTCACTGCACACCGGGGCTGTTCTTCCTAGCAGCCAACCTAATTCCCTCCTGACGCGCAGCCTCTAGGGCTTCCCTGCTGGCACAGTGGTAAAGAATCTGCCTGCCAATGCAGGAGATGCGAGTCCAATCACTGGGTCAGGAAGATCCCCTGGAGAAGGACATGGCGACCCATTGCATTCTTGCCTGAAAAATCCCATAGACAGAGGAGCCTGGCAGGCTACACAGTCCATGGGGTCACAAAATAGTCGGACACGACTTAAACAACTCAACAGCAACAATAGCCTGCCCTCTCTAGAGCACAGATTGACATCACAGGTTTTGGAGCCAAACAGACTCGGTTCAGATTCTGACTCTGTGGCTTCCTAGGACATGTCTGGGAACCCCCTCAGCTGGAAATCCCTGAGGCTTGGGGGCAGCATGTGATTGGTCCCAAGTCAAGGCTATGGTTTTTCCAGTACTCATGCGTGGATGTGAGAGTTGGACTATAAAGAAAGCTGAACACAGAAGAATTGATGCTTTTGAACTGTGGTGTTGGAGAAGACTCTTGAGAATCCCTTGGACTGCAAGGAGATCCAACCAGTCCATCCTAAAGGAAATCAGTCCTGAATATTCATTGGAAGGACTGATGCTGGAGCTGAAACTCCAATATTTGGCCACCTGATGTGAAGAGCTGATTCATTTGAAAAGACCCTGATGTTGGGAAAGATTGAAGGTGGGAGAAGAAGGGGATGACAGAGGATGATATTTGGATGGCATCACCAACTCAATGGACATGAGTTTGAGTAAACTCCAGGAGTTGGTGATGGACAGGGAGGCCTGGCGTGCTGCAGTCCATGGGGTCGCAGAGAGTCAGACACGACTGAGCAACTGAACTAAAACTGAACTGGCCAGGGTGCCAGAGCCATAAGGATAGAGAAGCAGGCTTGTCCCTGCTCTCCTGCAGTGCCGGCCAGGTAGATGCCAGGCGGGCAGGACCTGGGGCAGAGGGCCCATGCCTGTGGACTTCCCTCCCCAGTGTGGAGCGAGCGGGCCCCCCAAGCGTCCCCTTACCAAGAAAAGGTAGCGCTCCATGGGGCCGCTGCGGCGGAAGGAGATCTTGAGGACGGGGCCCTCGCGGAGCAGGGTGTTGGAGGGGTCAACTATATCGTCCTCCAGGCCCAGGCGCTGGTACACGTCCCACAGTTCCTGCAGCCGCTCCTGGGGGCGGGAGGGCCACCCTCAGCCAAGGCCAGGCAAGACCCTGCCTGCTTCTGGAAGGCTAGCCTCTCATGGTGTGGGGAGGAGGGCAGCAGGGGGCTGGGTGTTGTGGGCAGGGTCAGAGGAGGGGCAGACACAGAGACCTGGGTGGGTTGGCGGGGGCTGAGAGCTGCAGGAGGAGGTGACAGGGCCCTGGGGATGCCCACAGCTCCTTCTTGGAGGACTGGGGTGCTCACCATTTCAGTGATGGCTGCGTTGGAGTGCTGAGCGGCCGAGAAGATCATGTCAAGGGCTTCTGAAAAGGGGGCAGGGTCGGAGTCACCCCTGAAAGTAGGGGGCTGGTGGCTGAGGCAGGAGGCCCTTGAGGCTTAACCCAGTGGCCTCAGAGCCTGCCTGGAGCACCCCAGGGGCAGCCCTTCCCCTGTAGCCTGGCGCATCCAGTGTCTGGATGATGGGGGCCATTTCCCACGCGGGGGGAAGGGACTAGAGGTCCCTGAAAGACAGGGCCGAGGTGGTTGGCCTCTGTGACTTTCACTGCCCGCCATATCCAGGGGTGAAGGCACGGTTTCAAATCCTAGCTCCGCTTCTTTTTGGCTGTGTGACTTTGAGCAAGTCACTTAATCTCTCTGGGCCTTAGTGTCTGTAGAAAAAAGAATGACTAATGCGATAGACGATGTCTATGAAGTACAACAATGTTAATGGTTGACGGTCATCAAAACCATCTTCAGCTGGTGCTCCATAAATTAGGGGAGTGGCTTGAGCCTTCCCAGTGCCGCCCCCTTGCCCCCCGCCCCCCGATTCACTGGGGGTGTCCTCACTCTGGGCATCAGCCAGGTCTGGGGCCTGGCCTGGCAGCTTCTGGACGTACTCCTTGAGCAGCAGCTCGTAGCGTGGGATTCTCTGCACAGGTTCCAGCATGTGGTGCTGCAGGGTCAGGCTAGCTGAGGCCTCGCTGCTCTTGGGGAGGGAGGAGGGGGAGAAGAGGAGGAGGGGTCAAAGGGGGAAGGGGTGGGTCAGGCTGCCCCTGAGGGTCGGGGGAGTGGGCAGTGCTGTGAAAGCCGCTGAGCCGGCAAGGTGCCCCAAAGCACTTGGGGAACCGGAGCCACAGCAGGCTGGGGGTGGCCGTGCAGGGCTCTGCCCGGCGCCCACCCCAGCCTCACCTGGATGCGGGTGATAACCTCCTGGAAGGGTGGAGATTTGTCTGTCCAGGTGGCCAGCAGCTCGATGGCTCGCTCAAAGTTCTTGACATACTCACTGTACATCTTCAAGAAGGGCGCCAGCTTTTGGATCACATCACCGATGCGGGGGGTGGTGGTCCTGCCGGAGGGGTACCAGGTACTGCCCTCGGTCTGGGGACCTCTTCTCTTGACTCCACACGGGGTCAGGAGAGGCGAGGCTCCCAACAAACCACCCCCCCGCCCCGCAACACAGCCATTCTGCAGCACTCCTGGGAATAGGTATGGGGGGGCGGGTGTCATGCTGGCACAGGTGTGGTTCACCCCTCCTTAGACTGGGAGCCCCCGGAGGGCAGATGCTGACCTCTCCCAGGGACAGAAGCCCCCTAAAGGCCCAGCACAGGGTCAGGCCCACAGCAGGTGTTCAACAACCACCTGATGCTTGTTCTCGTAACAATAACAAGGGCCACATGCCCAGCACTGCCCAAGACAAGCTGCATGTCTCATCTCATTTAATTCTTACAACCCTGTGCGGGGGAGGAAGGACAGTCAGTGGCCCATCTTAGAGAGGAGGAAATCCAGGCTAAGAGAGCTAAGAAAAGGTCATTCAACCCTGGAATTGTTACAGCAGAGCGTCAGCAATCTGGAGCTGGCCTGCCTGAGTCTGATTTCCAACCACACCACTTACTCCAGCTGTGTGTTCTTGGGCCAATCACCTAGCCTCACTATATCTCAGCTTTCCCATCTGAAAAAATTGGGCATGATGGTAGGCAACCTTAGAGGGTTGTCTTTTGGGGAAAAAATTATTGAAAAAAAATTGATCGATCATAAAGTAAAAAGAATATAATAATGAACCCTTATAGATCCATCAGGTTCCCTGGTGGCTCAGATGGTAAAGAATTTGCCTGCAGTTTGAGAGACCTGGGTTCGATCCCTGGGTCGGGAAGATCCCCTAGAGAAGGGGATTGGCTACCCACTCCAGTATTCTTGCCTGGAGAATTCCAAGGACAGAAGAGTCTGGTGGACTACAGTCCATGGGGCTGCAGAGAGTCAGACACGACTGAGCATCTAACCCTAACTATAGACACATCGCAGGATTTAACAATTACTAAGATTCTGAAGCTGAAACTCCCATACTTTGGCCACCTGATACGAAGGGCTAACTCATTTGAAAAGACCCTGATGTTGGGAAAGATTGAAGGTGGGAGGAGAAGGGGACGACAGAGGATAAGATGGTTGGATGGCATCATGGACTAAATGGACATGAGTTTGAGTAAACTCTGGGAGTTGGTGATGGACAGGGAGGCCTGATGTGCTGCAGTCCATGGGGTCGCAAATAGTCAGACATGACTGAACAACTGGACTGAACTGAACTGAACTGAAAGATTCTTTTTTGCCAAGAAATTTTAAAGGACATGCCAGACATCATGGCATTTCTTTGGCAAGATACTAATTTCACCACTACATACTTTCGTGGGTATCTCTGAAAGCAGAGAGGGTTTCTGGCCTAACCACAAGGCCATCATCACACAGTGAGCTGATCTGAAGACTAAGCAAGTTAGTAGGTGTGAAACCCAAGGCAAGGCAAGTAGGAAATCTTCAGTTAGTGCTGGTGGTTTCCACTGCCTCGTAAGTCACTCAGCCAAGTGAGGACCTGATCCATCTCCTTCTCCAGAACACACACACACACACACACACACGCACATGATGCATTCAAGCCCTTCACCATGCAGACAGAGCAAGCCCAGAGGAGTCGAGTCACGGCCACGTAGCAAGCGCAGAGACCTAACAGGCCAAACCCATGTCCTGGAGGCCGCACCCCGACTTGGCCAGGGCTGCAGCCAGGGGCCTCAGGGGCTCCTGCTGGACCTCACCAGTCGTCCAGCCGCCGCTGCAGCTCTGGGAGGAAGAACTGTGAGTGGAACTGGTAGATGGAGGAGATGTTGGAGAAGATGAGCCTGACCACGTCCTCAGGGAAGGCCTTGCTGCCGCGGGCCTCCTTCAGCAGCTCCTGGAAGAAGACCTGCAGCCGCTGCTGGGTCACTGAGCGTGTGGCGGAGAAGGAGCCCCCCACCCCTGACACCAGCCCAGGGGAGACGAGCACAGTCTGGGGGACTGCGGGGTCCCTCCCCACCCAGCTTCCAGAACACTTCCACATCCTTAATCTCCCATCATCCTCGAAAAACCCTGGGAAGAAAGACAGGGATTATTCTGGCCACTTTACAGATGGGCAAACCAAGGGACTTGGCCAGAGGCTGGCAGCTGATGAATGTCAGGAGCGGGCCCATCTTGTATCTGTCAAGACCTTGGACTTCGCCAGGCTCAAGATCCCACTTCAGTGATTTAACCTTCTTGCCTTAGGGCTCCTGAGGACAGTGTGAAAGGCTAAGAATGGTGAGGATGCTGGGAGCCGGGGTGACAGATGAGGATGCTGTGTGGGGCCTGGAAGGACCAGCTGGTGTGGTCTCTGCTCTTGGGAGACCAGCCTAGGTACCAAGTGTGGAATCAGGAGTGGTGCTAATGAGCTGTATCCCGATTTCTGCCCAAACTCCAGTCATCAGTTAAAGGACTAAGGCTTCCTAGAATCAGACCTGAGGTCCTAACTCTCAGCTTTTATGAGGTGGGCCAGAAAGGAGAGCAGGGTAGGGTGAGGACACCCAGGTGCCAAAGAGTGGGGCGGGGGGCTCCCTAGCCACTGGCCTGGTCCAGCAGGTGGAGGCGGGCCACGTAGGCCTGCTCGGTCTCCAGCAGCTCCTGGACAATCTTCTTCTCCTCAGGCTCCTGCAGGGAAGTTTGGAGAAGGAGAAGGAGAGATTTGGTCTCCTTTGATGCGAGCAGGATCCAAAGATGCCCCAGTGAGTGTAGCTCCCAGGACTCACGCCATGCTGCACACGCATCTGGGTTTGTGCTGGGATTGAGAGAATGGGACAGAAAGAGGCCTGGAAGCTCCCACCTGTGCTCCCTTGGGAGCCATGAACTACCATATCCAGAGGTCTAGCTGGCCTGAGGGAGAGGCCACAGGGAGAGGAGAGGCCCTGGGACCTCACGGACAGGAAGCCAGGGGCCCAGCCATGCCAGCATCCCAGATGCGCAAGCTTTCAGCTGTCCCTGGCCAGGTACTAGGCTTGGGAGATGAGCTATCAAGGGCATTCCTGCCTCAGCCAAGATCTGCCTGCAGACATGTGGGAGGCCTTGTTATGGACTAAATTGGGTCCCCAAGTTAATATGTTGAAGCCCTAACCGCCCATGTGACTATATTTAGTAATTAAGTTAACTGCTGTGGAGGGTGGGGCCCTAACCCGTCAGGACTGGTGCCCTTAAAAGAGGGAGGGACACCAGGAGAGCATGTGTAGGAGAAAAGGTCATGTGAGGACGCAGTGAGAAGCTGGCCATCCACAAGCCAGGAAGGGAGCCTTGCCAGAAACCAACCCTGCCAGCACCTTGACCTTGATGTCCCGTCTTCAGAGCTGTGGGAAAATGTATTTCTGTTGTTTAAGTCACCTGTGCGTGCTAAGTTGCTTCAGTCATGTCCGACTCTTTGTGACCCCATGGACTGTAGCCCACCAGGCTCCTCTGTCCATGGGATTCTCCAGGCAAGAATATTGGAGAAGGGTTGCCATTTCCTTCTCCAGGGGATCTTCCTGATCTTAGGGATCAAACTCACATCTCTTGCGTCTCCTGCATTGGCAGGTAGGTTCTTTACCGCCAGCACCACCTGGGAAGCTCTTTAAGTCTCCTATACTGTGCTGTGCTTAGTTGCTAAGTCGTGTCTGACTCTGTGACTGCTATAGCCTGCCAGGCTCCTCTGTCCATGGGAACTCTCCAGGCAAGAATACTGGAGTAGGTTGCCATGCCCTACTCTGGGGATCTTCCCAACCCAGGGATTGAACCCAGGTCTCCCACATTGCAGATGCATTCTTTACTATTTGAGCCACCAAGAAAGCCCAAGAATACTGGAGTGGGTAGCCTATCCCTTCTTCAGAGGATCTTCCCAACCCAGGAATCAAACCGGGTCTCTTGCATTACAGGTGGATTCTTTACCAACTGAGCTACCGGGGAAGCCCTTAAGTCACCTAGGCTGCTCTAGTTTGTTACGGCAGCCCGAGCTAAGCGAAACCAATCCCAAGTGAGACCAACAGAAAAACTATCCAATAACATTCCAATCAACCCACAAAACTGTCAGAAGCAGTAAGCTGTTTGGCCACTACCTTTGGGGGTAGTTTGTTACATAGCAAGCGATAGCCAGTAGACATAGCATGCACCACTATGATCACATCTCCATTCTCTAAATGAGGAAACAAGTACACACAGTAGGGTTACAGAGACTTGCCCAAGGCCTCATGGTGAGCCGAAGAACTGGGGCAGGAACCCTGGTGGTCTGGCTCCAGGGTGCAGAGCATCCTGCAGCCAAACCCTTCAACCCCATAGACAAGAAAACTGAAACCCAGCAAAGGGAGGTGACCTCCCCGGAACCAGCCTCAGGGCAGGGATCAGCGCTGACCTCTATTTCTAGTCGGCAGAGCTGTCTCCTTCAGTAGGTAACCTGAGGCCACACCTGGGAGGGGTACCAGGTCCCAAGTTGAGTAGTCTCGGACAAGTTCCTTACGCTGTCTGAATTTCAACTCCATGCCTTAAAGACTTCTACAGGACTTCCCAGGCGGTTAAGAATCCGCCCACCAATGCAGGGGACATAGGTTCAATCCCTGATCCGGGAAGATTCCACATGCATGGAGCAACTAAGCCTGTGCGCCTCAACTACTGAAGCCCATGTGCCTGGAGCCTGTGCTCCACACCAAGAGAAGCCACCGCAATGAGAAGTCTGTGCACCACGACAGAGTGCTAATTTCTCCGCAGCTAGAGAAAGCCTGTGCATGGCAACAAGAGCCCAGCACGGTCAAAAGTAAAGAAATGCCCCTTCAGCGAGGGGTATGAGAAATAACGTCAGCAGCAGGCTGCATAGTAGGCACTTAATCAAAGGCCATCAACGGTGGGGGGACGTGAATCTAGCTTTCAGCTGATCTCTGGTCACAGAAGACCCCCACCCAGGGGAGGAGTTGGCTCTGGCTGGGAGAGAATGCGTGGGAGGAGATCAGTGGATGGCCCCCCAGTACCCCACTTCTTCCCCAGCCCTCTGGCACCTGTGTCCCTGAGCCAGGGCAGGTCCTGGGCTGGTAAGACTTCCTCCAGGCTCCGCTGGACAGCTTGTTCTTCAGGGAGCTCAGGTACCTCCTGCTGACGGTCCTGGGCCTGGACTCCAGGGCCTCCTCCTCAGTGGGCTTCTCGCAGGGCTCTACAGACATAGGAGACCTGCACCCAGGCTGCTGATGCCCAGCTTCCAGGCCGTGGACTCTGGGCACTGCTCCTGTCATCCTGAGGAGAAGAGAACAGTCAAGGGTAGGGAGAAGAACTGCACCTCCCTCGTAGGGATGTGGGGCAATCAAGGCGAATGTGCGGAGAAGGCCATGGCAGCCCACTCCAGTACTCTCGCCTGGAAAATCCCACGGACAGAGGAGCCAGTCCATGGGGTCGCTAAGAATCGGACAGACTGAGCGACTTCACTTTCGCTTTTCACTTTCCTGCATTGAAGAAGGAAATGGCAACCCACTCCAGTGTTCTTGCCTGGAGAATCCCAGGGACAGGGGAGCCTGGTGGGCTGCCGTCTATGGGGTCGCACAGAGTCGGACATGACTGAAGCGACTTAGCAGCAGCAGCAGCAGCAACAGATGATGAGATGGTTGGATGGCATCACTGACTCAATGGACAGGAGTTTGAGCAAACTCTGGGAGATAGTGAAGGACAGGGAAGCTTGGTGTGCTGCACTCTACGGGGTCACAAAGAGTCAGAAACGACTTAGCCACTGAAAAATGACAACAATGCAAATTGGAGATGTTCACTGGCCTCTGAGTGTCTGGCACACAGAAGGAATGGACAGAGACATCTACTTCTCCTCTGGACACCTTTCTTGGAGGGAACTCCAGTCTTCAAAATGAGTCAGCGTAGACTGTGTCTTGTTTTCTGGGTAACTACACACTTCCCTTTTTAAAATGCAGTGAGGAACCCTTCCTTCTGCACATAGAGGATTTTTTTTTTAACTTTTTGTTTTGTATTGGTGTATAGCCGATTAACAATGTGATAATTTCAGGGAGACAGCAAAGGGACTCAGCCATACATATACATGTATCCATTCTCCCCCAAACTCCCCTCCCATGCAGGCTGCCACATAACAGCAGAGTTCCTTGTGCTATACAGTAGGTCTTTGTTGGTTATCTATCTTAAATAAAGCAGTATGTACATTTTGATCCCAAACTCCCTAACTCTCTCTTCACCCTGCCCTTCCCCCCTGGCAAGGATAAATTCATTCTCTGTGAATCTGTTTCTGTTTTGTAGATAAGTTCATTTGTATCATTTCTTTTTAGATTTTGCATGTAAGGGGTGTCATACAATATATCTCCTTCTCTGTCTGACTTACTTAGTTGCACATAGAAGATTTTGTGTACCCTCCCAGATCACCCTCGCCTGTGAGCCTCACCCCAGGTTTTAGTCTCTCTATAGCAAGAAATCCCCTAAAACCCTAGTAACTGATATATCGAGGGAAGGTAGGGGCCATGGAACACTCTAAAGGGAGGGCAGAGCTGATAAAGCTGGGACTTTTCAATGGGATCCTAAAAGATGATGCTGTGAAAGTGCTGCACTCAATATGCCAACAAATTTGGAAAACAGCAGTGGCCACAGGACTGGAAAAGGTCAGTTTTCATTCCAATCCCAAAGAAAGGCAATGCCAAAGAATGCTCAAACTACCGCACAATTGCACTCATCTCACATGCTAGCAAAGTAATGCTCAAAATTCTCCAAGCCAGGCTTCAACAATATATGAACCATGAACTTCCAGATGTTCAAGCTGGTTTTAGAAAAGGCAGAGGAACCAGAGATCAAATTGCCAACATCTGCTGGATCATGGAAAAAGCAAGAGAGTTCCAGAAAAACATCTATTTCTGCTTTATTGACTATGCCAAAGCCTTTGACTGTGTGGATCACAATAAACTGTGGAAAATTCTGAAAGAGATGGGAATCCCAGACCACCTGACCTGCCTCTTGAGAAATCTGTATGCAGGTCAGGAAGCAACAGTTAGAACTGGACATGGAACAACAGACTGGTTCCAAAGAGGAAAAAGTACGTCAAGGTTGTATATTGTCACCCTGCTTATTTAACTTCTATGCAGAGTACATCATGAGAAACGTTGGGCTGGATGAAGCACAAGCTGGAATCAAGATTGCTGGGAGAAATATCAGTAACCTCAGCTATGCAGATGGCTGCACACCACCCTTATGGCAGAAAGTGAAGAGGGACTAAAGAGTCTCTTGATGAAAGTGAAAGAGGAGAGTGAAAAAGTTGGCTTAAAGCTCAGCATTCAGAAAACGAAGATCATGGCATCTGGTCCCATCACTTCATGGAAAATAGACTGAGAAACAGTGGAAACAGTGTCAGACTTTATTTTTGTGGGCTCCAAAATCACTGCAGATGGTAACTGCAGCCATGAAATTAAAAGACGCTTACTCCTTAGAAGAAAAGTTATGACCAACCTTGACAGCATATTGAAAAGCAGAGACATTACTTTGCCAACAAAGGTCCATCTAGTCAAGGCTATGGTTTTTCCAGTAGTCATGTATGGATATGAGAGTTGGACTATAAAGAAAGCTGATCGCCGAAGAATTGATGCTTTTGAACTGTGGTGTTGGAGAAGACTCTTGAGAGTCCCTTGGACTGCAAGGAGATCCAACCAGTCCATCCTAAAGGAAATCAGTCCTGAATGTTCATCAGAAGGACTGATGTTGAAGCTGAAACTCCAGTACTTTGGCCACCTGATGCAAAGAGCTGACTCGTTTGAAAAGATCCCAATGCTGGGAAAGATTGAAGGCAGGAGGAGAAGGGGACGAAAGAGGATGAGATGGTTGGATGGTATCACCGACTCAATGGACATGAGTTTGAGTAAAGTCTGGGAGTTGGTGATGGACAGGGAAGCCTAGCGTGCTGCAGTTCATGGGTTTGCAAAGAGTCGGACATGACTGAGCGATTGAACTGAACTTTCACTGAGAACTATGCCCTCCACATCTCTCAGTTTAGTTCAGTTCAGTCGCTCAGTCATGTCCAATTCTTTGCGACCCCGTGGACTGCAGCATGTCTGGCTTCCCTGTCCATCACCAACTCCTGGAGTTTGTTCAAACTCGTGTCCTTCGAGTTGGTGATAAAAAGCCAGCCTAGTCCTTCTCCCTCCAGGGACAAGCTTTCATAGCGTAGCTTTCTTATCCTACGTACTGGATCTGCAGACCAGTTAAATTCTTCAGATAACAGAGGCCAGCAGCAAGGAATATATCCAATGACGTACAATGTGCCCCATTCCCTTTGGTGTGGAAAGGCTTGTGGTGACAGTGGGCAGCCTTATAAGGAAGGCAGACTGGGAAACAGAGAACCAGACAGGTACAAAATCTTCAAAACTCTGTGACTAAGTTTTTCATTACCCCCATTCTGCAACTAAAGAAAGAGAAGATCTTGCAGAAGGAGGGGGGCAGAGGCGGGATTCAGATCAGGCTGGCTGGCTCCTGAGTCTGAGCCCTAAACAGCCCTTCCCCACGTGAGTCAGGGAGAAATGGGTGCAGAGAGTCAACGTGACTTGCCCCACATCACACACTGGCTGGTAGCAGCGAGAAGATTGTGACCCAGGCCCCCGTGGTTCCTCACTGGCTCTTGCACCCCAACACCCGGTTCCTCAGCCCCTGGGTCTGTAGCTCATGCAGTTAGCTGAATCTCAGGCTTTCTGTTCTATGTTTGGTTTCAGCTTCTGCATTTCTCCCCCAGGGCTCAGACCAGTTTCTGTTTCCTCTTCATTCCCTCAGTTTCACATCAGTTAAGGCACTGAAAGACCTCACAAGAAAGCCCAGGCAAGGCAGCTGGCCTTGGCCCCTCTCATGAGAGTGAGGGGTGACTCTCATCCTGCTGACAAGACCTCCTCTGATCCCACTGTGGTCAAGGGCTGCCTCCTCTTGCAAAGGATATTCCCGAGGCATAGCACATGTGCTGAGTCTCCACTGGGCATGCCTGGTGTGTTGAGTGGGGTTGGTGCTATCTCTGCACACCCCAGGGGATGGTGGTCCTGGAAGGTGGCACATAGAGCTGTCCTTGGTGCTGAACAGAACATGCCAGCTGAGGCCTCTGGGAGAGGCGGGGCCAGGGCACCTGCTGAGGAAGCTGAACGGCCCCTCCAGGTCCGCATGCTGCTGCCTCCACCAGGAAGCCCACACAGGAGGTTTTGTCTGCTCTGAGTGCCCTCAGCAGAGTGTCTAGGCCCCTCTCAGGATATCTGTTGGTCGTGACCTGGCATCATGGTCTTTCCATGAGCTTAGCACCAAAGACAAAAGTCTTCTGGGTGGGGATCTTCCTTTAGGCTCCTGCGTCTGGTACAGGTCCCATGCGATGCGGTGCTGTGTCACCCACAGCCCTCAGGACGGAGGCACTCTTCCCCTAGCTGCTGGGGGGATGGGGGCCGAGAGGCTACTGACTGGGTCCCTCCCTGGGAACTGCCCTCTCTGCAAGAGAGCAGCCTCATCTAAGGTCAAGTCCACATCCAATCACTAGTTCATGTGTGGGTACAAAGACCTAGCCCTTTGACTGGAACAGCCAGAGGGGCCTCCAGCTCCAGAACTCTCTGGAACAGGCTACGTCCTCTGGCCAATGCACAGCAGTTTAATTTTTACCTGTGCCCAGTGCTGCCTCCCGTCAACCCCAAACCCTCCCCAGTAAACCTCCTGAAGCAAATCTCTATCCAGAGTCTATTTCCAGAAAACCCTACCTACAACAGTCACAACTTCTAACACAATCCCAGGCATAAGAAATGCCTGGAGAGTGGATTAATGTCACACACACACACACACACACACGCAATGACCTCCAGCCTGTTTCTTTCAGAAGGAAGCCCCTGCTTTGCTCCTTGCCCATGAACTTAAAACACTTAAACTGCCCCCCCCAACCTCTCTGTGCCTCCCCTTTCTCACCTGTAATATAGGAATAGAGATAGAACCTACCCCCAATAGGCTGATTGATAGGTGATTAAATGAAATAAGTAGCAAACACACTCAGAACACTGCCCCATAGATAGGCTGACCACACAGTCTGCTTTGCCTGAGATGGTCTCAACCTCTCCTATGGCGCCCTCCCTCCCACCAAAGAGATCTAAGGGCGTCCTCTTTCAGTTTCAGTTGTGTCCTGGTTTGAATGATAAATTGTTTGGTTATCCTCCTCACAGGGAGTAAGCTCTTAATAAGTAGTAGCTATAAGTATTTCTGCTGGAGGGATAGTAGGTGGAGTTCTGCAGTCCAAACAGGGCATCTGGTCCATCCACACTCACACACCTAATTACACACGTCTGGACTCTCCCCAACACACCGACGCACACACTCTTCCCTGCCCAGACCTGGTGCCCCAAACACTATTCCAGGCCCTGAGGATCCTGTGATCAAAGGATGTGGGCACTGTCCGGACAGGAGGTGGGGTCCAGGACAAGGACACTGCTCCCTGTCAGGGTTCAAGGTGGCCTTACGCCTGCTTCTCAGCCAGGAGACTGGGAGGGTCTGGGCTGCCCAAGGGCCCAAGGGCAGGCAGCGGAGCTCAAGGGAGACGCCAGACAGCCCTGATGACCCTCCCCGTCTCTACTACCCCATACCTGCTATTCTCAAACACAGTCACCAGACTGGATACAGATGCCAGAGTTTCCTCACTCGCCCCCTCCATCCTGCAGGCTTCCAGGGCAGCCCTCAGCTCCCCTGAAGCAGGGCGGGGGGTCTCCAGCCAGCACACTCAGTCACCCCCACCTGGGGTCACAGGTGGGCTCCGGCATCCTTGGAGTCCCGTCTCTCCCAAGGGCTCAGCAGACCTGCTCCCTGCTTCAGAGAGAAGAAAGAGGAAGTGGTCCCAGAGCCACAGCCCTGAAGGGGAAAGGCCAGGGCTCCCGCAGGGGAGGAGCCTGCTTGGGCTCCATCCCTCCCACCATGGGCGCTGACCTTTGACTCCTGTAGACCCCTGGTCCCAGAAGCCACTCCAAGGGGGGAGTGAGGGGCTAGAGGTGGCTTCCAGAACTGGGCTCTAGGCCTGAGACGCTCACCACTCTGGCCAACCACACTTTCTTTCTTACAAGGTTCCCGGGGGATTTTATTTGGTCCTTTCTCCACAACTTCTCTGCGTCTGACCCTGTTCACTGTTGTAAGAAAACAGCTTCTTTAATTAAAAATAAATCACAAGCCTATTAGGGGCTGGCAGAGAGAAGTAATGTGCTGTTCCTGCCTCCTCCCTCCCTGGGCTTCTCTCATTTTAATAACTGCTGTCTCCACCTTCATGCCCCAGGGGAAGGCAACTTCCTCCCCGAAACTCTGATGTTAATAATAACAAACACACACTCTTTCTTAGTGCTGTGCAAGTATTTTCTCATTTAACACCACAACAATCTTATGAGGTGGGCCCTATTATGACCTCCATTTTACAGAAGAAAAAACTGAGGATCAGAGAGGTTAGGTAACTTGCCCAAAGTTACCCAGTAAGAAACACAAAAAAAGAAGTCAGATTTCTAAAGCAGAGAAATCAGCGTCCTACAATTCCAGCAGATTTGGTTGGAAGCCTGGATGACCAGTTTCTGCTGCTCCATCCTCGAGCTTCCCTGCTCCCAGCCCACTGGGTTGTCTCTGCCTCCCTCCTTTACGACTTGGTCTCCCAGCCTTCCCTGAACAATGATCTCTGCTTCTCTTCCCGTTATTCAAGTCTTACAGGCCCTTCAGGGCTCTCCCACTGGGTTCTGGTCTCACTTGCCCTAAGCAAGGGCCCTCCACTGAGACTGGTCTTTGTCCTGGAGGGTAGGGGCTGAGCCTCATTCATTCTGGTACCCAAAGCGCCTGGCAGTTTCACGCTCCAGCGCCTGTGAAACACTGGGGCCTCCCACGCCCAAAAGTTTCCCTCCCTCAGAGTTTCGCCTGAGCAATTTCTTCTAGCAGATGCCTTCTCCCCTCATGTCTGCTGCTGCTGCTAAGTCGCTTCAGTCGTGTCCGACTCTGTGCGACCCCATAGACGGCAGCCCACCAGGCTCCCCCGTCCCTGGGAGTCTCCAGGCAAGAACACTGGAGTGGGTTGCCATTTCCTTCTCCAATGCATGAAAGTGAAAAGTGAAGTCGCTCAATCGTGTCCGACTCTTCGAGACCCCATGGACTGCAGCCCACCAGGCTCCTCCATCCATGGGATTTTCCAGGCAAGAGTACTGGAGTGGGGTGCCATTGCCTTCTCCGCCCCTCATGTCTAAACCTCACTAACTCTCCTCACTTTCTGTCATGGAGAATTTGGAACATATGCAAAAGGAGACAGAATAATATAACACCCCCCGCCCATGAACTCATAACTCGGACCCAGCAACCATCAACTCATGGTCAGCCTTGTTCCATCTACAGCCACATTCGCCCCGCCCCTTCCCAGACCAGGCTGAAGTCAAGCAGGTCACTTCACCCACAAATATTTCGGTGTGCTTCTATGATAAAAAGTAAGGAAATATATATACTCACACACAATATATACGTTGGGAATATTACACTCTACATGCACATGCACTTACATATATTTCATGCATGTTATGCACACGTATCCCTGGAGAGGGAAATCGTAACCCGCTCTAGTGTTCTTGCCTGGAGAATCCCACGGATGGAGGAGCCTGGCGGGCTACAGTCCTCAGGGTCGCAAGGAGTCAGACATGACTGAGCGACTTCACTTTACTTCATGCATATGTATATGTATATGTATATGTATATGTATATGTAGGAAACACTAATACCATTATCATATCCCAAGAGATATGTGCGTGCTGAGTCGTTTCCATCATGCCTGACTCTTTGTGACCCAAGGACTCTAGCCCGCCAGGCTCCTCTGTCCGTGGGATTCTCTAAGCTAGAATACTGGAGTGGGTTGCCATGCCCTCCTCCAGGGGATCTTCCCGACTCAGGGATTGAACCCGGGTCTCTCATGTGTCCTGTATTGGCAGGTGAGTTCTTTTTCGCTAGCACCACCTGGGAAGCCCATCCCAGGAGACAATTTGTAGTAATTCCTCAATATAATCAAATGCCTAGTCAGCAAAGTGCCAATGCCTCACAAATGTCACCTGCTGTGAACTGACTTGTGTCCCCCCTAAATTCACATATTGAAGCCCTAACTTCCCGGGTGGCTGAAATTGGAAATAGGGCCTTCACCAAGTAATTAAGGTTAAACAGGGCTTTCCTAGTGGCTCAGCAGTAAAGAATACGCCTGCCAGTGCAAGAGACACAGGAGACCCGGGTTCGATCCCTGGGTTGGGAAGATCCCCTAGAGGAGGGCATGGCAACCCACTCCAGCATTCTTGCCTGGAGAATCCCAAGGACAGAGGAGCCTGGCAGGCTACAGTCCATAGGGTCGCAGAGTCAGACGTGACTGAAGCGATTTAGCACACGCAGAATTTTAAAGGAGGTCTTAAGAGTGAGGCTGGAATCTGATGGGACTGGTGGCCTTTCAAGAAGGGGAGGAGCCCTCTCTCTCCCCACCCCACTCCCCCCGCCACACACACACCTGCACACTCCGCGGGAAGGCCACCTGAGACTAAGTGGTCGTCTTCAAGCTAGGAAAACCATCCTCACGAGAAACAGAACAGTTTCTCCAGAACTGTGAGAAATACATTCTGTTGTTTTTAAGCTTTTCAGTCTGTGGTATTTTGTTATGGTAGCCTGAGTAGACTAACTGATCATCATTTTAAAAAAAGTCAGGATCCTAATAAGGTCCACATGTTACAATGGGCTGTTGTGTCTATCAACTCTCTTTTCATGCATAGGTTCACCTCATTCTTTCTGTTTTCCCACACCACTGGGTTGGGTCGCTGAGCCTACAGCGCCCACGGTCTGCTGACTGCAGAGCTGGCCCTTGAATCTCCTGTCCCCATGGTTAGATCTAGGGGCTTGATGGGAAACATATGTAAATACCACTTCTTTCTGGATTCCTCCCACATCTGGGGAGGCCTCCGTCCTTGGCGTTCCTCTCCCCTCCACAGCAGGGCCCAGTTTCCTCCTCTGCCTCCCACCAGACTGTTTCCAGGCTCCCGACAGGCAGGGCCCCGTCCCCAGCAAAGCCCAGTGTCCTGCACGCAGTGGGGCCTCAGGAGGCATGCAGGAAGGACAAACGTCACACCCTGAGCCCAGAGGCTTATCTCACCCTTCAGCTGCCAGAGCCTTGGGCTTCCAGAGCAAGGACTGAACATCTGAACCTGCCCTTCACACCGGGGTGGAGGGAGGGGGTGCAGAGTGGGCCAGGGCACCGGCAGGAGGTCACGCTAAATTGGCCCAACTCCAAACAGGGCCCAGGCACCATCCGAGCTGCCCAAGAAGGAGGATCCGAGACACCCGCACACCCCTGCCTCCCCCAGATTTTCCAGGACCCTGCTTCCCTGGTCCTCCCACCTCCCTGACCTCGGCCCGTACCATTCTGCCAGCCTTTCTGCCTGACTTGCTTCTCGCCCGCGGGCACCACCCGAGGCTCAGCTTCTGGCCCCCTCATTTACCCGCAGCCTCTACCATCCAATTTAGAATCTATCCCAGGGATCCACGGGCATCTCATCTTGCCTCCCACCCCAGCCCGAGTATGCCCAACACCTTCAGGACATCACTAAGGGCTCGTCCTACCTTCGCTTCCAGTTCGACACACAATCTCAAAAACCAGCACGGTGATTACACGGAAGAAATCCCAAAGTCTTCGGCGTGCTGCCAAGACCCTCCTGGTTTGGCTCTGATCGACTTCCCAGGCATTTCTTCCTTATACACATGAGGTCTGGGTCGGGACCCTGACCTGGTAGCTCTGGGCTGTGCCAGCTGAGCTCAGCTGAACCATGGCCCCAGGACTGCCTTTCCTGTAAGCTGATCATGGAGGCAGGGCGGGACACAAGAACCTTGCTCACTCCTGTGGCTGGTGCAGGGCTCCAGCACCGCTGCAGCTCACGCGTGTTAATGGAGATCTGGGGCTTCTCCATGAACCTCCTTCAGCTTGTCTGGTCCTGGGCCACGTGTGTGTTTAGCCCCAGGACAAAGGATGCCAACTTCTCCTGGAGGTCACCTGTGTCCCTGAAGTTGCTGTCTTGGCGTGGCTGCCTGTTCATCCTCTAGAGTCCCAGCCTTTTTTCACTGGTTCTTCCTTCTTGTTCCCCCCAACTTCACATCCATCTTCCCTTCCCCACTGCTTTTCATGAAGGTTTTAAACTCAGAAGCATCAATTCTTTTTTTTTTTTTTTTAATTTATTTGGCTGAGCCAGGTCTTAGCTGTGGCATGTGGGATCTAGTTCCCTGACTAGGGATCAAACCAGAGTAACCTCTATTGGGAACACGGAGTCTTAACCACTGGACCACCAGGAAAGTCCCAGCATCAGTGATTTAAGAACCTGGCCCCTTGTATAAAGTCAAATTTCATATTCTGTTGATCACTTCTGGTTGATCTGCTTCTCTTATCAAATCTAACCTCAACACCTTGGGCCAGTAGTTAAATTTCACTTTCCTTATCTGTGAAATGGCGATATTTATAGCACCAATCTCCTGTGGTTGTTCGTGACTATTAAATAAGATAATACCAGGTATAAGGGTTTAAGAGGAAGGCCTGGTACAGAGGAGGTGCTCAGTGAATGTTATTTCTGACAGAAGACCTCTTCTATGGCTCCCCTTCTCCCCTACTCTTGATTAATCTGTTCCTTCAGCCTGGAATGTCTCCACCTAGTAAATAACTTGTTTGCTTCCTCCAGGAAATCTTCCTTAATATCCACTGCTGGAATTCCCTTCCCTTCTCAGAGGCCTGGTGCTCCTCTCTGTTCACTTTGATCTCTTCTGCCCCATTCATTAAATTCATGCATTCAGTTGGCAAGTATATCTTGAGCATTTACTACGGTAGAGTCTATGAGTGTCAGCCTTAAGGTTGAGGTTATGGATTAAACACTGTCAACCCTGAGGTAGAGGTTATGGATTAAACTGCCCCTTAACTCATAGCTTGATGAGGAAGCTGGGCCTGTTAACTACTGAAATACAGTGTGGGAAATGCTTTGAACAGGGAGCTGCGAACATTTAGAGAAGGGGCACTGAAGTCTGCAGAGCACAGAGGGTGCCATCAAGGAAGTCTTTCAGCAGAGGCAGCCTGAAAGATGAGTATACTCCCCAGGTGGACAAGGTGGGGAAAGGCACTAAAAGCAGAAGAGATATGGGCTTGAGAGACCAGGACAAGACCAGGAAAAAGAGCAGGGAGTCCCGCACAGTGCGGTGTCTAGGGCCTGGGGAATGGCAGGACCTGGGAGGAGGGGTCCATGGGAGCTTGGCCCTGGCAGGCTTTGTTTGCTGAGCTAAGGTGCCAAAGGGAAGTGGACACAGAATTTTATTTATACACAGGACACTCTGATCCAATGGTCATGAACACATCTCCCTCTGAGTACGGGGGCATCCATTTCAGGGCTTTTGGGGGTCCTTGGCATGGATAAGCCTCATGGTTTTTTTCTTTTCTTAGTTCTGCTTTCAAGCCGTAAGAAAAGATGGAAGAACTTAGTTCCCTGTAGCCCACACAGCAGGAAAGAGGGAGGGAGGGGTGCCCAAGCAGGAACTGCAGGGCTGAGCAGTCACATGACAGGCAAGCTGGCTCTCTGGCAAGAAAGCTCTGCCCTGGGATGCAGAGGCGGCTTTGTGTGCAGATCGGGGGCACCAGGAGGGCTCCTCGTGGGCAGTCCTGGGGCATCAGAGGGCACTTGGGGGCTGCTAGGGAGGAAATGTCAACATTTGGGACCTGGATGGTGTGTGTGTGTGTGTGTGAGAGAGAGAGAGCAAGAGAAATACCCATGAGATCTCCAGGGGTTTGTGATGGGGTTTTTCAGGGGCAAGTGAGGACTCTTCGGAGAAGCATTTATCCTCAGCGAGCCAAGCCCGGGAGGGGACAGGCTGCCGTGATCCCTGGGACTCCCCTGCCGCCCAACCTGGCCTGCAGCCTCAGTCAAGCACAGCACCTGCCAAGAGCCTAGTCGCCTGTGACTGTCAGACCTGGGAGTGGGGGCTGACGTGGCTCCAGAGGAGATTCAGGCAACTGGCTGAAACCTGCTCCTGCGGCGCTGCCCTTGCTCCTCCTCCCCTCACAGCCTCCCCTTCCCCGCTGCAGTCTTCTAGCCCCCCGACCGGGCCCAGACGGGGGTGAGGGGGTGGGCTGTCTGGGTAGTCACGTGATGGGCAGAGGCCAACCGCTGGTGCCAGTGGAGGGGTGGGCGTTCCCCTCCAGCCCCTGGCTTTGGAGGAGGAGGAATGAAGAAAGCTCGCCTCCCTTGCAGACCAATTCCTCCTGTTCCCTCCTCCTGTTCCCTCCTCCAAACGGCCAGGATTTCCCATCCTGTTCCTCCAGTATTGACCTTCCCGTCTCCTGGGAGGGCTTGGTGCCGCCAGCTGCCCGTCAGCGTGAGTGTCAGGCTCAGGCAGCCCTGCTTCTGCCCTTCACTGCCCCAGGACGCTCCCTACATTTCCCCTTCTGTGCGCCCCGGCCCCTTTCTGCTCCCAGTGCTCCTAACTTGTCAGTCGGCGGGATGTGATTATTCCCAGAGCCGACTGGCGCCTGGAGGGACCCAGGGCGGCAAACCACCCGCCCTCCGCAGGGGGAGACTCCCTCTGAGGGCGCGGGGACCTGAAAGGCAAGTCAGCAGGCGTGTCAGTCCTGACGGGTGGCCCGGAGGTGTCAGTGGGGACCGTAAACAGCTCTTCTTTGGCGTGCGAACGATCTAGTTTCAAAGCCGGCAGTTCCCGGGGACTGGGCCAGGCTTGTGCAAGGCTCAGGCCCCGCCCCTTCTTTATTCCAGAAGCCCTCAAGGTCACCAGAGGCTGGCCCGGGGGTGGAGAGGGGGTCCAGGGTGGCGTTCTGGAACGATGACGGAGAGCCTTGTGTGAAACAGCAGCGGGGTGGGGACTGGCCTAACAGGGAACAAGCAGGAGGCTGAGCTACGCCCCCAGCCCCTGGGAGAGGGGGGCCGGCCGGGAGCAGAGGGAGGGATCATGTTTCTTGGGGAGGACAGCCCCCCCACCCCTCACCCTCAGAGCCAAGGCAGGGGTCTGGGCAGAGAGGCGCCAGATGGGAGCCAGCAACGCAAGGCCTGAGCCCCGGAACGGTGCCAGGCGGCGCCTTCCCAGGCGCCCGGAGGGCGAGCACACGGCCGGCAGGTGGGGCCTCACACCCCAGATCAGGCTCTCTCTTATCTCCAAACAGCTATGGGCCTTTCTTGAGGCCCGAAGGGCCCTCAGCAGCAGCGCATGGAGAAACATGAGCAGCCTGGAGGTTTCCAAGTGGAGAAAGGACAGATTGTTTCCAAGCAGCCAGCTGCCCTGCCTGTCCCGATGACCTTTCTCCCGTGATCACTTCCCAGCCTGAACTACTCTGCCGGTCTCCTCCTGTTTACCAAGTCCAAGCTCGCTCTGCTGGCTGCACAATAGACCAGTGAATCTGAGACAGGTGTTGAGGCAAGGAAGAGACTTTAAACGGGGAGCTGGCAGGCTCCGAAAAGATGGCAAGCTAGTGCCTTAAAATAACCATCTTATTGGGGTCTGGATGCCAGATTCTTTTATAGATCAGAGAGAAACAAGCAATGAGGAACCAAAGTCAAAAGGCAGTGGGGAAGTAAAGTGAAAGGGTCTTCAGACTTGCAAAACATCTCTAAGGGAATGGCCAGCCTTTGGAAGGGATGTGCTAATCGCTTCTATTCACAGGTGGGGAGGGACAAACCATCTCTCTAAGAGCTGAACAAAGACACTTTAGTTTATAGTCAAGCAGAGGGGCAGGGTCCTCCAGGCAAGCCACGGAGTGTGATTATAGAAATAAAAGCGATGAAAAGCAAGTCAAAGAAACAGTTTCCAACATGGAGTCAGAATTGGCTTCCTCCCTGCAACAACCCCACGCCAGCCTCCATCCAAGAAGCAGTGATTCTCCATCTGAGATATACCATCAGTTCATCTTCTCCATGACAAAGCTCCTGTTTTTCCTCTTTCTGGGAGAGCTGTAACTCTGGGAGAGTTACATAACAAACCACTAAAATCCACTCCTTCCATCAAAGAGCTGTGTGATTTCTTCTTTCTTCCCACCAGGATTCTCTCTTCCTTCTTTTCTTTTAACAAATAGGCACGGTGCTAGGAATGCGAGGAAATGCAACAAATGATGCTTATAAAAAAATCTTTTTGGCTGTGCTGGTGTTTGCTGCTGCATTCGGGCTTTCTCTAGTTGCGGTGAGAAGGGGCTACTCTCTAGCTGTGATGGGCGGGCTTCTCATTACGATGGCTTCTCTTGTTGCAGAGCGTGGGGCTCTAGGGTGCAGACTCAGTAGTTGTGACACGTAGGCTTAGTGGCTCTGCAGCATGTGGGATCTTCCTGGACCAGGAGTCAAACCCATATCCCCTGCACCGACATGCAGATTCTTAACCTCTGGATCACCAGAGAAGTCCCACAAATGACGTTGTTAAATCTCGCCAGAGGCTTTAGTCCTTATAAGACCAAGGGGGACAGAATCTTGGCTTCTGTGTCTCTGTGTCCCCACAAGGTAGCACAGTTCCCACCACAGAGTAGGCCCTCCACTAATCTTTCCTGAATAAGAAGCAGGACGCTCGGAGTGCATAGGAAGTGCTTGTGGGAGAGTAGAGGGTCCTCTTTCCTCCTTTACCAGACTCCAAGGAGCCCCAGCCCGTCCAGCCTCCTCTGTCAGGCCCCACCCTTCAGGGTTACACATACACCCACTCTGCAGTTTTCCACCCATCTCAGGGCTCAGCAAGCCACTACCACAGTCCCAGCCCCCTATATTGTCCCAGCTGACCCTTCTGATTGCTATAGGGCAAATTGGAAAGAAAGCCGGCTGAATGTCCATGACTCTAGCCTCAGTTTCCCCAGTCTTTTCAAGGGCCACCTTTCTCTGGTCTACATTAGGGATATATCTGGTGTATGTCTCTGCTGCTCCTGTGCTAGGCTCAGTCATGCCCAGCTCTGCTACCCCATGGAATGTAGCTCACCAGGCTCCTCTGTCCCTGGGATTCTCCAGGCAAGAATACAGGAGTGGGTTGCCTTTTCCTTCTCCAGGGGATCTTCTTGACCCAGGGATCTTAAGTCTCCTGCATTGATACGCAAATTTTTTTTACCACTGCACCACCTGGGGTGTCATAGCCGAGCCCACAGCCAGTAGCCTACAAGGCTCAACTCCCTGACCTCCTTTCCACTGTTCTCCCTCCTCTCCCTCTGCTTTAGGCCTCTGACCTCTTTCCCTCCAACCTTCCAGACTACCTTCCACCCCCAGGGCCTATGCCTGTGTCATTCTTCCCATCTAGAACTTTCTTTTGCCGTATACCTGTCTGGCTCACCCTCTCACCTCCTTTACATATTTGCTTATGTGTTACCTTCTCACCAAGGCCTTTCCTCATTCCCACATACTCCCCAAAGTGCAATACCACAAGGTGTTCCCAGACCCTCTCCCTTGCTTTATTTGTCTCCCTTATTGCTTTCCGTTATATTGATTTTCTCAAGATGTTTATTGCCTCCCGCATTAGAATGCCAGCTCTGGGATTTCCCTGGTGGTCCAGTGGTTAAGAATCCATCTACCAATATAGGGGACACAGGCTTGAGTCCTGGTCCAAGAAGATCCCACATATTGTGGAGCAGCTAAGCCCATGTGCCACAATTACTGAGCCGGCATTCTGTGTCACGACTACTGAGCCCAGGCACCCTAGAGCCTGTTCAGTCAGTCGTGGTCAACTCTGTGACCCCATGGACTGCAGCATGTCAGGCTTCCCTGTCCATTACCAACTCCTGGAGCTTGCGCAAATGCATGTCCATCAAATCGGTGATGCCATCCAACCACCTCATCCTCTTTTGTCCCCTTCTCTTCCTGCCTTCAATCTTTCCCAGCATCAGGGTCTTTTCCAATGAGTCAGTTCTTCACATCAGGTGGCCAAAGTGTTGCAGGAAGGGGGACCCCTTCCAGGGCCTGAAACTGGGCTCTTGTCTAACACTCGGAAATGAACTGTCCGAGGAGACACATGTGCTGACAAAGCAAGAGATTTTATTGGGAAAGGGCACCGGGTGGAGAGCAGTAGGTAAGGGAAACCAGGAGAACTGTTCTGCCACGTGGCTTGCAGTCTTGGGTTTTATGATGATGGGATTAGTCTTTGGCCAATCATTCTAATCCAGAGTCTTTCCTGGTGGCGCATGCATCGCTCAGCCAAGATGGATGCTAGCGAGAGGGATTCTGGGAAGTGGACGGACATGCGGTGTCTCCTTTCGACCTTTCCTGAACTCTTCTGGTTGGTGGTGGCTTATTAGTTCCGTATTCTTTACCAGGATCTCCTATCATAAAACAACTCATGTGAATGGTTACTAAAAGGCCTGACCAGGGTGAGCAGTTTCAGTCAGTCCTAACAAAAGTATTAGAGCTTCAGCATCAGTTCTTCCAATGAATATTCAGGACTGATTTCCTTTAGGATTGACTGGTTTGGTCTCCTTGCAGTCAAAGGGACTCTCAAGAGTCTTCTCCAACACCATAGTTCAAAAGCATCAATTTCTCAGCGCTGAGCTTTTTTTATGGTCCAACTCTCACATACATGCATGACTAGTGGAAAAGCCATAGGTTTGACTAGATGGACCTTTGCTGACAAAGTAATGTCTCTGCTTTTTAATATGCTGTCTAGGTTGGTCATAGCTTTTCTTCCAAGGACCAAGCATCTTTTAATTTCAAATGCTCTGCCAAAAAAAAGAAGCTATCGCAACAAGAAGCCTATGCCCTGCAACTAGAGAGTAGCCCCTGCTCGTCACAACTACAGAAAGCCTGTGAGCAGCAATGGAGAGCCCCTGCCCTGCAACAAAGACCCAGCACAGCCAAAATTAAAAATAAATGAATAAGAATGCCAGTTCCATGAAGGCAGGCATTTTTGTCTGTTTTGCTTACTGCTGTATCTCCAGCATCTGCACCAGTGCTTGGCATACAGGAAGTGTTCTATACACATTGGCTGAAGGACTCAAGGGGCATTTTTACTTTCTGTCCCTCCTGAACTCTCACAGGGCACCTAGCTTCACTGTGAGCCAAAGTTCATTCTGCCTCTGTGTTCTGCTGGAACCCTGGCCCTACTCCTCTGTACAAGATACAACTTCTACTTGGTTCCCCGCAGAGGTGGGGTGAGCAAGCCACACCTCCCTTACTTCCCTGTCCCTCTCTTTGAGGAAGGAACAGGAACTACAACCTGGGGAGGAAAGAGAATGTAAGCTGGAGGCTACATGTGATTCTTCCTTTGGTCCAAGGAAAAAGCACCTTTACGTGGTGCCTTACTTAAAACAAAACAAAACAAAACAAAACAAAACATATCATGATCGTCTGCAGAGCTTCTCTAAAACATTTAAATTTCCAGACTCTATCCCTAGAAATTCTTAGGCAACTGTCTGGGCTGAGAGCTGAGCTTTTTTTTTTTTTTTTAAAAAAAAACTCCTTCAGTGATTCTCCATCCAAGTAATAGCCTGGTAGGCTACAGTCGATGGGGTCGCAATGAATCTGACATGACTGAGTGACTTCACTTCACTTCAGTGATTCTAATGTTCTGCCAGAATAGAGAATGGGGGCTCCAGGCAATGCCCTAGTCACGTGCTGCTGTTCCTTGGTGTCCCAAGAGCACCCAGAGTGAACATGGGTACCCTAAGACATCAAGTGGACATCTAGATCCTCCAACTGGAGAACTGTGGCTGTGCATGGGTATTCTTCTGTTCATCCAGTAGGTAACCATCTACACAAACACAGTTCTACCAGAAACCAATTCTCAGAGGCGGCACAACCTAAAGCAGGATTTACAAACTCATGCCAACCAGAGCCAGGCAGGCAAACCCTGGATTGCAGTAGGTATGGTGTTGAGATGCAGCTTTTACCCTGTTATGACCTGTTCTTTTCAGGAGGGAATGCAGGCCCCACGGTGTCAGATATTCCTCTCTGTTCTTCCAAACAGAAACCAGAATTCAGGAACTTTAAATGAACTAACGCATGTTGTTGCTGTTCAGTCGCTCAGCCATGTCCGACTCTTTGGGACCCCACGGACTGTAGCACGCCAGGCTTCCCTGTCCTTCTCCTGGAGTTTGCTCAAATTCATGCCCATTGAGTCAGTGATGGTATCTATTAATCCATATGTTCATTTAAAAATCCTGATGCTGCCAACAGGTTGCTAACCCCAGTTATGTGGCTGCCAAACCACCGTATCCAGCAAGGCTGACCACTCTTACAAGTGGGTGGTCTGTCACACCACCACTTTGGTGCAGTGTCCCTTCCTCCTGCCACCCTTCACGTTCAAGCTAACAGGCAATGACTGCTTGCCCCAGAGCCTCACACCACTTTTAACAGCTGCTCCCTCAGCGTTGCCAAGACTCCCCTGAAGTTTTGCAATAAAGGCTTGCTGCAGGGTTGTGCTGGAGCTGGCTCCTACTGGCTTGCGAAATTCAATTGTACCCATTTCTTCCCAAGTCCACGCTTGTTGACATCACATCAGCAGCAATGAAATCAGCCCTGGTGAGAGTATTTACACCACATTCATCAGCAAGGGCTATGAATCAGGGTTTTTCTTTTCCTAGAAAGCTAGTTCTTAAACACTTATCAGGACAGCCCTGCACAGGATTTAGACTCTGCCATGGGCTGGTAGGGAAGCAAGGGAGAAAGGAATGGTTTTGTTTCTCTAGTTACGTAAGAATTCACATGAATGTGTCCAATAGATGCTGTGACAGCACCTTTCCTTTGGAACCCTTAGATACCTCCTAAAAGGAAACAACAAGAATCTTAGTTCTAAAATCTTTCTCCCTTGCACGCACGCGTGTTCAGTTGTCTCCGACTCTTTGTGAGCCTGTGGACCATAGCCCACCAGGCTTCTCTGTCCGTGGAATTTTCCAGGCAAGAATACTGGAGTGGCTTGCCATCTCTTACTCCAATATTTCTTCCTTAATTAAGGAATAATGATCTTACAAGAAAATGCCCGGATTTTAAGGATACAATTTGGTGAGATCTTACTAGTGTACCCACTCACGTAACCACCACCCCAGTCAGGATGAAGAATGCTTTTATTCCCATCAAAACGTCCTCCTGACTCTTTTCAGTCATTCCTCCATAGGCAACCACTGTTTTGATTTTTAACCCCATAGATTCACTTTGCCTGTTTTACAACTTCATATAGATGGGATTATACGCGCATTCTGTGGGTCTGGATTATTTCACTCAGAAAAATATTTTTGAGACTCATCCATGTCATTGCCCAAATCAATGTCTTTTCAGTGCTGAGTATCCTTCCATTGAATGAAAAGACCTGATGTTGTCTTAATCTCCAAACTCACCCAGACTCGGGGCAAGGGCCCATTAATGTTTGATTTTTACTGCAGGAGAAGAAAACTTCTTCCCCACCTTTCAGGACAAACAGACATTGGGCATAAGAGACCTTTCTCCACCAAGAGGAGGATAATAGAACAGAACAACTAGGCGTCTGGTCCTTTCCAACTCTAGGGTAATTACTGTGCTCACTGTGACATGCCCCCTCTCCCCTGAGTGACTGTTACTGCTAAGTCACTTCAGTCGTGTCCGACTCTGTGCAACCCCATAGACGGCAGCCCACCAGGCTCCCCCATTCCTGGGATTCTCCAGGCAAGAACACTGGAGAGGGTTGCCATTTCCTTCTCCAGTGCATGAAAGTGAAAAGTGAAAGTGAAGTCACTCAGTCGTGTCTGACTCTTAGCGACCCCATGGACTGCAGCCTTCCAGGCTCCTCCGTCCATGGGATTCTCCAGGCAAGAATACTGGAGTGGGGTGTGAAGAGGTCCCATTTCCCCTCTTCACTCTTGTAGGCTTCATCCCAAGGCCTTGGGATCTATTAGTTTCATAGCTGTCTTCCATGTTTCTCCTGGAAGGCTTACTGATCTCACATAACAATATGTCCAGTGACCTGCATGATATGCCAGAATTCCTGAGACAGTGCCAGTTACAATGTACCTTTTTTGAGCCTAATTAGGACAAGAGGTGTTTCCTGAGTTAAGGCAGGTATGGAACCCCAGGGATTCAGGACAGAAGGAAGGCCTGTGCTCCCCATTCCTACTCCAGGCAAGCAGGTGAACAGAGGCAGCAGCCAGAACGTTTTCACCCAAAAGTAATAAAGACAAAGTCTGCATCCAGACAAACCCATCTTCTTTATACCAGGATAAATTCTAACACCTGGTATAGCTCACCCCTCCTCAGGTGAGGCCTGAGTTCTCATTCTGGCTTTGGCATCACCTCAAGTTGCTTCCTGACCTGGTTAGCGGGACATCAACTTGGTTGCAATAACAAAAGATTGCTAATTTGTATTCTATCTTTTCATTCTAATGGTAGTTCCCCACATGATCCCAGGGACTGCTAATCTACATACCTGACCATTCTCAAGGTCTACAAGAGTATTATGCATATTATGTATTATTTCTCTTTTGGGCGGCCATATCCAGATCTTAAGTTTCTTGACCAGGGATCAAACCCGAGCCCCCTACAGTAGAAGCGTGGAGTTTTAACCGATGGACCGCCAGGGAAGTCCCAGTATTTCTTGTTAATTTTCTGCTGTTTATTTGATCCTGCTTTGGGGGCATATGGGTCTTCCCAAAGTTTTCATTCTTTAAGTGGTGCTAGCATAAATAACTTTGTAATGGTTAAAAGTACTTTTGCTCATTCATTCATTTTCTAGTGAATATTCACTGGGTTCTTACCATGTGCCAGGCACTGTGCCAACCATGAATAGGACAGTCCAGTGTGCCCAGAGAACTTACAGTCTAACAGGGGAGGAAAGAGGCAGCTATATGGCAGTGTGGTAATGTAATGCCACAGGTAATGCCCCTGTGAGGAGGCAGTCACGGAGGGCAAGGGACCGCAGGAGGGCACTAACCAGCTGAGCTGGAAGTACAGGCTGACAGGTTGCTCAGTTGAGTGAATGCTGAGCAAGATTTTCTTTCACTCAGTCATTTCAGGCGCGTATATTATTTCTAGATCATTCAATTCATTTTCAAATACACCTCTTCTTTTCTCACAATATCATGTTCTTTTTTTTTCTTTCTTTCAGTACTTTCCATTCTTTGCTTTCATTTGAAAACTGCCATCTTCTATTACATCAAGTTCCAGGGAGTATTAATCCTCCTGTTTTGCCCATTCATTTTCACGTTGGAATGAATGTGTTTTTGAGTGCTGCTGTTGTTCAGTCACTCAGTCGAGTCCGACTCTTTTCAACCCCATGGACTGTAGCACATCAGGCTTCCCTGTCCATCACCACCTCCCAGAGCTTCCTCAAACTCATGTCCATTGAGTCAGTGCTGCTATCCAATCATCTCATCCTCTGTCATCCCCTTCTCCTGCCTTCAATCTTTCCCAGCAACAAAGTCTTTTCTAATGAGTTGGTTCTTCATATCAGGTGGCCAAAGTATTGGAGCTTCACCATCAGTCCCTCCAATAAATATCCAGAATTGATTTCTTTTCTGTTTGACTGGTTTGACCTTCTTGCAGTCCAAGGGACTCCCAAGAGTTTTCTTCAACACCACAGTTCAAAAGCATCAATTCTTCAGTGCTCAGCCTTCTTTATGGTCCAACTTTCACATCCATACATGACTATTGGAAAAACCACAGCTTTGACTGTATGGACCTTTTTTCAAGTGGCTTGTAGTATTTTTATTGTGAAGGTTTTTTGTTTTTTTTTTTCCTCTTCCTTTTGGTGTCCCCATGAGCCCCAAGTTGTGGTAATTTAGCTACAGGGCAGTTTTAACATTTGCTTCCGCTCTGTTCCCTAGGGGTATAATGGTTGTAACTGACCTATTTTTACTTCAGTTTCTTCCAGGAAATTATTTAATTACTTAAAAACAATTCACTGAACACTTACTGTGGAAGATACAGAACAACGCAAGACAACACAATAAAGCCGCCTTACAGGGAACCACAGTTTGAAAGGACCAAACATACACAAAAAGTAAGGTGACTACCCAAGGCAGATAAAAGGCTAATGGCTTTTCCTGTCAGAAAGGAAGGAAAAACCAAGAATTGGAGAAATATGGAGAGGAAAAGCCCAAAGGAGGAGAAGATTTGTGTGAGGAAGTTTCAGAAGGAAGGTGAAGGGTTCCTTCTAAAAAAGGAAGGAAACCCCCCTTCTGGGTGTAGTTAGTAAGGCGCTCTAACGTTAAATGAAGCTGACTTTAAGGTCCCTGTTAAAAAAGTTAAATCAGAAACCAGGCCAAAGGAAGTCTTTTGAAGTGCTCCTGGGGGTGGGAGGTAGGTTCGATGTCACTGTAACCTGAGAGGATGAGGAGGCTTTACAGCGATACAGACCAGAGCAAGCCTGGGCTGAAGACGTCAGCGTGGAGAGAGCAATGAGGGAGGCATCCTGACAGGACTGGGACGTGGAAAGTGTATGGAGAATTTACTGTCAGGAGTAACCAGCGGAAATGTGGCTTTTTAGAGGGCAGGAAGGGAGTCAGGAAGGGCAGATTCCAGGAAATCCGGACTAAGAGTTCAGAAGGCAGACTATTCTCAAGAACTTTCTCACAACGAAGACAGGATAAGTACAAAGGGATCAGGTCACCCATTGCTGTATCCCTGCCGACTCTAGGATCCTGGATTTCTTTCCCTTTAAACAGAAGCTTCTTTTGAGCACCCCCACAACTAGCAGGTTCTACGTGTTGCTGCAGGGAGCACTTACAAACATGAACAGGGCACTTGGAATAAATACCTTCCTCACAGGACTGTCAAGAGGCTCAGGCTGGAGTCAACTTGTTCAAAGCACTTTAAAAAGTGGCACAAATAAGTACGATTTAAGAGTCACCTATTACTTGTTTTTATCAACTAAAGGTGAGACTATCGGCTCCTAGGAGAATGCTTGCAGGTGCTCACACTGAAGGACTAATTAAAACCTTCCGACCCAACAAAGGAAATTCCACGTACTCTAGCGCAGAATACACAGTATGACCGCGAACTCGAAGGCAGGTTGACGAAGGCTCAGCTGCCAAGGAGAAAGATCACAACCGCCGAGGCGGCACCTGGGTCTGGACGAGTGAGGAGGGCAGCGGGGTGTGACAAGTTTGGGGAGAGCGAAGGGACTCGGCCTGCCACAGGAGTCCTCGCAGGCCGCGGGGCCCGGGATGCGGGCCGCAAAGGGGCGGGCCCAGAACCGCGGAGAAGACTCCTGAAGCCAGGGATGGGGGGGAGCTTGGAAGCGCCTCAGACCATATTGGGGGAGCCTGGCTTCCAGAACCGCCAAGCCCCGCCCCCGCCTCTCTGGGGGCGTGCCCAGGCCTGCGGCGGCCTTCACAGTCTCCGAGGCCACGGCCCCGGCCGTCCGCGACCACTGACCCCCAGCCTACGGCTCGGCGCTGAGCTAGGGCTCAACCCCGCCGGGTGTGTGTGTGTGTGTTCTCGGGGGGTGGGGGGAGTCCCACATCCAGCGCCAACAGCCCCCGCGCCAGACTCCCGCATGCCCCGCCACGATGAGTGGTGCGACCCGGGCCCGCCCCCTGACGCATGACGCAGGGGGGGCGTGGCGCCCACCCCGTCACGTGACGGGGGAGTGACCTCGCCGCCCCGCGCAATGGGGGCTTCGGACCCGGAAGTGGCGTCCTGGGCTCCCGGCGGTGCCGCGGGGATGGCGGGAGCCGGAGCTGGAGCCGGAGCTCGCGGCGGGGCGGCGGCGGGGGTCGAGGCCCGGGCTCGCGACCCGCCGCCCGCACACCGCGCGCATCCGCGCCACCCTCGGCCGGCGGCGCAGCCCTCGGCCCGCAGGATGGACGGTGCGTCCGGGGGCTTGGGCTCCGGGGACAACGCCCCGACCACCGAGGCTCTTTTCGTGGCGCTTGGTGCAGGAGTGACGGCGCTCAGCCACCCGCTGCTCTACGTGAAGCTGCTCATCCAGGTGTGGGGGCCAGGGGTGCCACGGGGAGATAGGGGGCTGATATGAAGGTGACCGGCCAGGGTCTGGAGGGGGATGGAGGCGGGGGGGTATCGAAGGCGATGGATTTGAGGAGGGGGGCGGGGTGGTGCGCAGAAGCGGGAGAAGACTAAGGCGGTTAGGGTTTTAGGGATGCAGCGGGCATAGTTTGGGGATGCAGGAGACGAGTGCAAAAGGGTCAGCGACAAATTTGGGAGAAGATGGAAGGAATGAGGAATTTCGGGGTACAGGGGAGGGAGTATTGGAACGAAGAGATAAGTTTAGGAAATGAAAGAACGGAGGCAATGGACTTGGAGGGGAGGGGCGGCATTTTGGGGTGAAAGAAGCAACAGAATTGGGGGAGGGGTGGGAAGTTTTTGGCGATAGGGTGGAGAGGAGGATTGGGGGCCAAGGCACAGTATTCAGAAGATGAACACTTGTTTAGGGTGAAGGAGACCCAAAGCTCTGGATTTGATAGAGAGGGATTTAAAGCGATTTAGGGGGATGAGGGGGGCGCGGAACAAAGGGCTGGGGTCATGGAAGAAAAGGGGGCATCAGCTTCTGGAGAGAAGGGGACAGAGGCACAGATTCAGTGTTGATGGAATTTGGCGAAGGCGAAGGAGTTAGCACAGGAAAGCTATCGGTTTACAGGAGATGGGGGCTCTGGATTTGATGGCGACGACAGATTTGATGGGAGGAGGGGACAGGATGACGTGCTTTGGAGGAGGGGAGCAGATAGGGAGACGCGGTGGGGGGAGGAGTAGTGGCGATCCGTCTGGAAAGGGGAGCGAGGCGGAGGCTTTTGGTGGGGGGAGGGATGACGCATTTGCAGAACATTGAAGTCACGGTTGGGGGCTGGAGTGGTCTGGGCGTATTGGAATTGGCCAGCGGGGCCAGTTGGGAACACAAGGTGGGAGGGTATGTAGGGACTGGCTTAGACTGAGGCCAAGGTAGTCTGTCTCTGCAGTCGAGGCATGCAGGGGCACTGGGCGCTTTTGATCGGACCGACAGTGCCTTTACAGATGAACTGAGCTGCTTGAGAAAGGGAGAGATGGAGCTGGAAGGGGGCGGGGTGCAGGGGGGCGAGGGAGTGCCTTTGGCAAAATTAGGTGGGCGTGACCGAAAGGAGCGCAGCCTAGATGGGGTGGTTCAGGCCTGGACAGTTATCTGAAGATTCAGCCTAGAATTTTTAGCTAAGAAGCAGGAGGGGTTAAAAATTGAGATGGAAACCTAACCAAATCTTGAGGTTTGAGTTGAGTTGAGGCAAATGGGTATCAGATTTACTGTCCTGATAACGGACTGAGAGTGGGAGATACAGTTGGAAAGAGAGGGACTTGAGAACAGGAGTAATTGAAATCTGGGGTCTGAGGAACCCGGGCCAGTGGATTTTGGAGTGCGACAAGGAATATGACAAAGAATGAGGACATTTCAGTCTTGGAAGTAACTGACAGGGTAAAGGTTGAGACTGGTGTCTGGTTGTGATTTGGGAGTAAGGGCTGCTTTTCTTTTAAAAATTCAGGTTGTATTTTCACCAATAGAGATTACAGGTTTCAGAGAGAAACTGAGGCTTTGGAACCGGTGGTACCTGAGATGAGAAGCAAGGATGATGGAATGAGATTGGGCAAGAACTGCAACTTCAGGGTGGCCAATAGGAGTGTCTGTGGAGTGGAGGCTGCTGGAGTACGAGGAATTGGGCAGAGGTCTCCACGAGAAGGAAACTGGAAGTGGCTTCATCATTGGGACCTTGGTAGGAGAAGGTTCTCCCTTCTCTCTTGCAGGAGAAGAAAATTGAAATAAGGGTCACTAGGAAAAGCAGTTGAGGAATGAGAGCGAATGGGGAATGAGGGAGAACAGGGAATTGGGGAATGAGGGAGTCGAGAGGGTGAGACAGTCTGGACAGCGGGTGGTAAGGGTGAGTGAGCCCAGCTGGGGTGACTGAGGTGGTCTGTCCTGTTTGAACGCAGCTGGTGCTGAGTGTAACATATTTGAGGGTGAAATCTTAAATGGATATAGTTTGGGAATTAGAGATAACATTTTGCAAAAAGGTAGATTCCAGTTTGGAGTTGGGTGGCAGGATTGGAGTGGCAGATTTGGGGGTTGTCCCAGAAAAATGAGTAACGGTAGAGAATCTGCCTGCATTGTGGGAGATCTTGGTTCAATCCCAGGTCGGGAAGGTCCCACACGCCTTGGGGCAGCTAACCCCGTGCGCCTCAGGCACCAAAGCCCGAGCACCCTGGAGCCCATGAAGCAGGAGACCCCACTGCAGTGAGAAGCCTGGGCGCTGCTACTAACCCCCTCTCCCTGCAACTGGAGGAGCCCCGCTGGCCGCAGCGAAAACCCAAAATCTTTGAGAGGGAAGGGAATAGGGGTGAGATAGGATCAGCAGGCCTTCGATAACACAGGTAGAAGTTAAGAAAATAGACTCCACAGATTTGGGAGCTATGGGAATGTGGATGAAGGGACTGAGCAGGTTTAAGGGTGAAATCAAATCAGTGGAGTTCCCCAGTTGTGGTGACTGGAGTGGATGAGGCAGCAAAAGGACAGTGGCTCAGACTTGGAGTTGAGGGTATAAAGAAATATGGCCTGTATAAGATAACAAAATCAGCAGAAACCTAACCTCAGAACCTTCAAGCTGTTAGCCCCAAAGGGGAAAGGTCTGGAAGGGGGAGGGTTCACTGCTTAGGTCGCCTGGCCCAGCCCTTCCCTTCAGCTCCCCTGGGCTTGATTTTTTTCTTGTAAGAAGTTCTCCGTCCTGGAGGGAGTTTCTTAAGTCATAATCAGTAATCTGTCATGCGGCTCAGAATCCCATCTGCAGGGGACAACCTCAAACACTTCCAGAAACACTTGACTGAGGTGAAGAAGCAAAAACATTAAGCTCAGAAGCTGGAAGCATGCATAGTTCCACTGATACAGCTGTTTTTGCTCTCTTTCACATCCTAACGGAGCTCCTCTGATTCATCTGGGCAGCTCTGAAGTCCCCTGCCAGGGAGGGGCCCTCTCACAGCCCACTGAGATGCTGGTCTCCTGGACACCTTGCCTCTAGCCGGGCAGCGGAGAATCCTCCCATTAATCAGCAGTATAACAAATGGCCTCACCCCTCAGGAGAACCCCTCTCCTCCTCACAGAGGTTGGGGTGGCTTGGTCCTTCACTCACCCATGACTTTAGCAGACACCTTAATTATAATCATCATCTGTACAGCAAGGATTATAACTACAGAAATGAGGGGGTCATTCTGTCCCAGGGATGTGGGGTGATCAAGGTTAGATCACCGGTGAGAAATTGTTTGAGGTGACAGTGTGCTCTGCTGGGGAGTGCGAGGGGACGTGTCTGTGACGTCTGCAGGGGGTGCAGGAGCCATCTGAAGTTTGGGGCTGAGATCTGGGTGTGATGGGTTTTGGTGTTGCCACCTTGGGACTGAGACTGGAGTGACGTTTTTAACCCTAGAGATGAGAATTAACTGAGATTTTTTCCTGAGATAAGCATGGGGTTTGAAGTACCTGAACGTGGGGTGAGGGGAGAGTCCCTGCACTGGAAATACCTGGAATTGGGAGGTCATAACGTTGGGGGATGGGCGGCTTGGATTGTGGTGAGTGTGGTATCTGGAACTGGACGCTTCTGTGCCTCAAGCGATTTCATGATGCTGATAGTTAACAGACAGCAATGAAATTCCGGGTATGTTTTGACGGGGAAAGCGTCATCAGGAACAGCACTGGACTCTGGGAGGAGAGATCGAGGCCTGGGAAAGAGGAGAAGGGAGACCGAATCAGCAGGACAATCTGACTCTGCCTCTGTGTTTGTCGATTCTGAAGGTGGGCCATGAGCCGATGCCCCCCACCATTGGGACCAACGTGCTGGGGAGGAAGGTCCTCTACCTGCCGAGCTTCTTCACCTACGGTGAGTGTGCTCCCCAGGCAGGAGAGACTGCGCCCAGAGAGATGTGAAAGAAGTGTCAAGCAGGGAGCAGGCCCAGCTGGGCCTGGGGAACATGGGGGGGCCGCATGGGGCACCCAGCGGGGAACATGGGGGGCCAGGTGGGTAGCCAGTGGGGAACATGGGGCCACGTGGGGTACCCAGCGTCAGAACTGGTGTGGGAGTCGGGTCAGGGACTGCGGGGTGTCGGGGTGGGAGCCGGTGATCAGCACGGCTGTGGGACAGTTCCTCTGCCTGGGCTGCCCGCGGTCAGTGGGAGAGCAGACAGGTGCCCGAGAGGGCTGTCCGGGACGGTGGTTCCTGTCATCTCTGCTACCCCAGGTGGTGCCTGGGAGTGAGGGTGGCAGTGGTTTTACTTTATTTCCCTCTTGAGCAGTCTGGCTATCCTGTTACCAGTTCTTTGGCCTTCCTGCTCCTCCAGCAGGAGACCTGTTGGCACCTCCTGGGTTCCTTTCCCGCCCTGTTCCCCAGGCAGGAGTGCCCTCTCACTCAAGCACCCCCATCCCCTGGGGTGGAACACTCAGGTGGGTCTCAGCTTCACCTCTGGCCCTGATGACCTGCTCAAGCTCTGGCCCTGCCCTCCTTGTCAGCTGCTGCCCACCCAGGCCCTTCATACAAGCACAGCAGCTCTGCCTGCCTGAGGGTCTCTCCATCGAGAAGCCCACCACGGTGGGTGGGGCTTGCCCGATGCCAGCAAAGCTCACCAGCTGCCCACACTGTTCGTCCCCAGGCCCACAGCCGGCCAGGACCATTTCACATCTGCCATCCCCGCCCGCCTCCCGAACTTTTTAAACGTGCCTTTGCTCTCACAGTCGGGCTGATCCCCACCTGCTCCATCCATCCCTGCTCATCTTATCTGTGTAGTCAGTCCAGAACAGTCCTCTGAAAAGCTTTCCTCCTGCTAAATAACTTAGGCCCTCGCTGCTGACCCCACCCCCCCCACCTTTTTTCCACGTCACACACTTTTGGCAGAACCTCACGTCCCGTTTCTCTTCCAGTTTGGCCACCTTATTGTTGAGTACAGCGTGGGCCAGGTGGAAGATGTCGTTTTTGGGGGAGAAGTCTGTTCATATTTGTTTCATTTAAAAATTGTCAGTGTCGGGGAGGAAGATGTCACGGGTTTAGGGAACCCCCCACCGCCCCCCCCCCAACTGTCGCACAATGAAGCCAGTGTACACAGTGGACACTTGCCCTGTGGGAGGCCGGGTGGCAGGCTGCCAGCCCCGCGCCGCCGTCTCTCTGTACACGGCCGTGCCGGGCTCTAGGCCTAGAGAGGCGGGGACCCAGACCATCTCTGTTGATGTCCCACAGTCATTCTCGAAAGGACACAGGGTGGAGGGTCTTGACAGTTATCTTATAGCCTCTTGTGAAGATGAGCCAAGTCCTGAGGTGCCTCCTGCCCTGTTTATATAAATGTGGTCTCAGTGCAGATGGTGGAAGCAGGTGCCCGATGGGCATTTCTGGACACCATACCTGCTCTCAAGTTGGGGAGGGGGCCCAGCTGTCTGGCTGTCTTGACACTGTTCGGACAGGATCTCTTCCTCCCCATCAAGGTGAAAAATGTGGCATTCTTCAGTCTTCTCCTGGGAAGGACCTCTTGGCGAGTTTTTTTGGGGACTACAGGGAAACCATGGAATGATGGAGCCCCCAGCCAGCCAGGGGGCCCATTGGTGGCGCAGAGGCCTCTCCAGGCACTTCTGCTTGCCCTTCTCTGCCCTGGTTCATAATTCTGCTCTGAGATGGGGGGAGGTAGGCATGCTCCCTCCTCTTCTTCTGGCTCGGAAACTGGGTGGAAATAGAAAGAGGCTAAGTGTCCTCTCTTTCTGGAACTCACGCTCAGGCTTTATCCCACCAGCTCTCCTTCCGGCTGCTTGGAGCTCCCTGCCCCCAAAACAAACCTTCCTTCTGCCTGTTCCCTCCGCCAGAGCGTCCTCCCAGTGGCCCAGCCTCCTCTCTCCTCTTCCTCTCTTTCCAGCCCCACCCCTGGCTCTGGAAGCCAAACCAGCTGGTACCAGGTGCCCTGGGGCCGGGAAAGCCGGTGGAGCTGCCACGCAGAATGGCTGCTGGCAGACGCGGGGAGGGGAGGACAGGCACGTTTCAGGTTCCCACCACTGTGCGGAGCTGGAGAGCCGAGGTCAGGGCTTTGAGGGGCTCTGTGTGAGGGACCGTTCTGCTAGCTTCCAGGCACTCAGGTTTATAAAAATTTGTCTTGTCTCCTTTTTGAACATTGTCTAAAAGTTGCTATTTAACAAAATAAAGCAACAGAAGGTTAAGAAAGTATCCATTTAGAGACCCTTACGGATAGCAGTGACTTAGATAGGGTCCAGCTTCCCTGACCGCTTGTTTTTTCTGTAGAGTAGTTCATCAGTGCTCTATTTTAGTTTCTTCTCCACTGGTTTTACTCCCCTCCCCTGCCATCCCCCGTGATTAGTAAATGCCAGGAGGTGCCTGGTGGGGTCCTGGGTGCAGCACGTGACGAAGTGGGCATGTCCCTCTCCCTCTCGAGCCTTTCTCCCAGGCCCCCTTCCTTTTCCTTTTCCCTCCCTTAGTTTGCAAACTTCATAGTTCCCTGGGGGCAGTCTTTTCCCTTTTTTTTTTCCTGTTTTCCAGAGGAAAACATTTTTCATCAGCAACGAGTTGGTTCCTAGGTTGTAGCACTGAAGCTGCTGAGTTGAAAACCTGTTGCTCAATTTGCCAAAATTTTTCAAAGCTAAAAAAAAAACCCATGAACCTGTCTGTCCAAAAATATATATATATATGTTTTGAAGGTTTTGCGAAAGGAAATGGGCTAGAGAAGACGATTGGGAGTGGGGCCCAAGTGTTCCCAGGGGCGTGGCCGGTGCTCCCTCCCATGACGGAATCCGGCAGCTACCAAGGGACAAGGCCGCGCCTGTTCTGGGAGTGAAGTGTGACCCAGGAGTGGGTGGGCCGGGGCTGGGCGTGACGCTGCCCCATCTGCTCTCCCGCAGCCAAGTACATCGTGCAGGTGGACGGGAAGATAGGGCTGTTCCGAGGCCTGAGCCCCCGGCTGATGTCCAACGCCCTCTCCACTGTCACCCGGGGCAGCATGAAGAAGGTGAGCCCGGGGTGAAGCCAGGACCAGCTGCCCGGCACTTCCCGAGCTCCCGACCCCCCTGCAGGCCACTGTGGGCACCCGTCCTGCTTCTCAGTGCCTGGGTTGGTTGGGGCACCCTGCCCCCCACAGCACCATAGCCAGACTCCAAGGCCAGGTGGTCCGGTGCTGAGTCCCCTCAATTGGAAACACTCCTGCTCCCCGATGCACCCTGTGACACTCGACGGGAGCTTTCCCCGCCAGCTCCAGCCCTGGGGGGGTTTCCCACGCTGGGCCCCGCTAACAGACATGGCCAGGAAAAGCAGCCGGAGCTGCGTCCTGCCCTCTGCGTCCCCTCCCAGTTCCATCTCAGAGGCACGCTCGCACTCTGCTTCTGAGCCGCCTCTGCTGTTTGCATCTCAGGTTTTCCCTCCAGATGAGATCGAGCAGGTTTCCAACAAGGATGACATGAAGACTTCTCTGAGGAAGGTGGTGAAGGAGGTGGGTACCCAGCTCCGGAGAAGAGCCTGATCATCATTTCTCACTGCCAGGTCAGGCCAGTCGGTGAAGAGTCACAGTTGGGGCCTCCTGCGTGTTCAGTGGGGGGCGGAGGGCAGGATTGTGCACGGGTGAACCGGGGCCCGTCTGAGGTAGACTGACCCACGTGGGAGCCTCGGGATCCTGGTTTCTCCCTGTTAAGTACTCATAGCTCCCCGTGAGCGTCAGTTCCGGAGACGGGCCAGGCTGAGTCCCCGCCTCTGCTCTCTTGCAGACCTCGTACGAGATGATGATGCAGTGCGTGTCACGCATGCTGGCTCATCCCCTGCACGGTGAGCCGCCCCGCTGGAGACTGCATCCCAGCTGTGGGACGAGCCCTCGCGGATGGTAGACGGGGAGCAGTGGAGTGACTGGGAAGTAGCGTTACTGGGATCGGCCGGACGTCCAGTCCAGTGGAGTTGGGGCTCTTCCCAGGCAGCAGAAATGGGACGTGCTCACAGGGTGTCTCGTGATCGCAGGAATCCCAGAGGCCGCCTCCCCTCCTGGGCTCGGACACAGGCCCCGCGGCGCGGTGGCCACCATGCCGGGCACCGCGGCTGGGGAGTTGTGGCCTTTGGCCGTCGTGTCACCTGTGTTTCCTTTCTCCTCAGTCATCTCAATGCGCTGCATGGTCCAGTTTGTGGGACGGGAGGCCAAGTACAGGTGCGTAATGCTACTCAGGATGAGCAGGAGGGCCTTGTCACTACTCAGAGTCTGCCAGGACAGGCCAGACTGGGATCAGCTCCTGCCCCGTTTCTGCCGTTTCTAACAGCTTCAGAGGAGTGGGCTAGTGACTTCCGTAGTCTGAGTCCAGGGCGTCTTCTCCCTCGCTCATCTAGGGCATCCCTGGATGAGCTTGGATGCCCTGCAGAGGCGGGGGTGGATTGGAGTCCACTTGATTAGGGGTCCCACCAGGGTTCCCTCCTGACCCCTGGGTCATGTCCTGACCCTGCCTCCAGCTGTTGCAGGAGCGCGCTTATAGTTGGTTTCCTGCTCTGCTAAGCCGCCATCCAGCCCGTGGGCTCAGGGCTTGTCCCTCCCATTGTTTACCTGCCATGCCCGGCACTGGGTGCTCTGGGGTCATCCGTGTGTTGATCCCGCCCTTCCCTGGGGCACTTGTGCCTTCCCTTCCCTCTGGGTGCAGGACAGGAGGGGGTCCTGGAGACATAGGGCAGGAGTCATGCGCTTGTCACCCTTCCTCTCAGCTTCTCATTTCCTGGGTTCGGTGGTTGCCTGCAGCTGTCCTTGGGGCCACTGCCCCAGGAAGCTTGGCTGCCATGGTGCCTCCTTTTGAGTTCACCGGTGGCAAATTGGCCCATTTCCCCCAGTGGGCTCAGAACCCAGTGGGCCGAGCACAAGTGGGTCCTGGCAGGGCTCTGGCTCCCCCCGCCTTTCACCTAGGCTACCCCAGGCCCCTCAGCTTTGCAGAGCTTCCCTGCATTGTCTGGGCCCTGGAGGTTGCAGGTGAGCCCCCTTTGCGTTTCACACCTAAGACGTCCCAGCCTGCTCTCTGATGGCTAAGAGGCTGCAGCGGGCGGGGCACATGTTCCCAGCTGCCTGCTGGGATAGGCCAGGTGTCTGTCTTTTCCCAGACTGGGCGATCTGGGCCGTCTGCTGCAGGGCCCTCTATTCCTTCCCTGCCCTCTGGGAAGGAGCCTCTCTCCACTCGCCTCCTCTGTCTCTCTGTCAGGCACTCAGGTTCCAGAAGGTTGTTCAGCCAGAGCTGAGCACAAAAGCCTGCCAGGAGAAGGGCCCGTCGCCTTGTAGCAGCCCAGGCTGGAAGGTTCATTCCTACATTCCAGATCCACTCAAGATAGCCATAGAGATCTGGGGTTCTACCCCCGGTGGGGTGGGTTTCCTGAGTCTCAGTGAACTGTGTCAATGCCCCCCTCACCCCCAAACAAGGGCTGTGACCATCTCCACTTGGCTTCTGCCCGGTGACAGAGGATGTCCCCTCCCCATCCCAGCCAGGGCCGGATGGCTCTGAGCAGGGTTGGGGGGCTCTCCACCCGACCCGGGTGCAGGCTTCTCGCAGGCACCTGGTGACCTTGTGTTCCCCGTGTTCTCCACAGTGGCGTGTTGAGCTCCATTGGGAAGATTTTCAAAGAGGAGGGCCTGCTGGGATTCTTCGTGTACGTGAGTTTTATACTCCCTGTAACTGTCATGGAGCAGGGTCTACTAACAGGCGCGTTCTCAACCCTCAGGCCACGGCTGCTAGCCTCAGACTAACCGCTGCGCCTCGGCTCAGCCAGTAGAGCTCCACAGCGTGTGCGTTGTGGACCAACTGGCAGAACCAGAGCTGCCCAGCCCCCTCCACGCCACGGCTCGCCCAGCAATAGTACTGTCCGTCCAGCACACCGGGTGTGCGGGGACCATCCCCCCACTCCAACCCCACTGCCTCCATCTGTCCGCTCCAGGGCTGGGGGGCAGGCACAAGGCTGGCCTTCAGGAGGTCTTCAGCTCCATCGTCTTTGATTTCACTGCAGAAAAACAGCTGGAAGGCTGTGACTTGGGCTGAAGGTCAAGCCCTGGGCAGCTCGTAAGCTGACTCCAGCTGATAAATGCTGTTTGACAAAGTAGTTCTTCATATTCAACATTTGGGCTTCCCAGGAGGTGCTAGTGGTAAAGAACTGGTCACCCGTCTGCCCATGCAGGAGATGTAAGAGACACGGGTTCGATCCCTGGGTTGGGAAGATCCCCTGGAGAAGGAAATGGCAACCCACTGTAATAATTTTGCCTGGGAAATCCCATGGACAGAGGAGCCTGGCGGGCTATATATAGTCCATAGGGTCGCAAAGAATCAGATACAACTGAAGTGACTTGACATTCAACATTCAGAATGCTTTGCATTATAGTCCCTGTTTCTGGCTTCTCTTCAAAAGTTAAGACCTGGCTGTTCCAGGCCTGCATTTCTGCAGAGCAGCTGTCGGCAGGGCACACCATCTCTTGAGGGTCCCAGACCCTCCACCCTACTTGGTGTCTTACACCCCCCTTGCTCCACCTCTAAAGAAAACTCACACTGTATAAAAAGACTGTCAACCATGAACAGAACCCAAAAGCCAGGCCTTACAGATACTTTTGTTTTTCTTTTTTTAGGTCTAGACACTGACATACATGCTGTCACGAGCATAGTGTGCTAGACCTGGGGCTCTGTGTTCACTCACGTGGAGGTGTCATGTCGGCCAGGTGTTCTGCACATAGGCGTGTGTGCGTGTGTATGTAGTTCTCGGTAGGAGGTGAATTTGCCACAGGGGATGTAAGTAATGTCCGGAGACATCTTTTGGTTGTCACAACTGGGATCTAGTGGGTAGAGACGAGGGATGTTGCTAAACATTTCGAAATGCAGAGGTCGGCTCCCATGACAAAGAATTTACTCAGCCCTAAAGGTCGACAGTGCCAAGGCTGACAAACCTTGATTTATATGCACATACTTATTCAAACATACGTTCATATCTATGTATATCTATACGTGTGTGTGTGTGTGTGTGTGTGTGTGAATAAATATTTGCTTGTGTGACTAGTACTTCAGACCTTAAAACACTGCACATCATTGCCTCTGGTATTTTTAACTCTCACTGTATATACATTCTATTCTGATGTGTGAATAGGACTCCCACACAACAGCTGCTTACCCATTGGATTCTTTTTTTCTTTTGCATATTTGTAGAACATGATCTGTGTGCTCAGAAATCGCTGAGTGTATATGTGAAAAGTCAGTCTGAACACAGATGGAACCAACAGGATTGGAAATTGCATTCATGAAGGTTCATTTTATTAATATCCCTCATATCATATTAATAGGTGTGTTATATATATTTTTTAAACTTTTCAGATATTTTAAAATATTTTTAAAAATTAAAAAATCCTAATTCTGCGTCCTCTCCCGAAGATACAGCCATTCTCCTGAAACTCTCTCCACATGAATTCATATCTAAACAAGCAACGCATTTTTTTAAAAAAGGAAAAAGACCATAAGGATCACACAGGACCCACTGATACCAATCTGGCTTTTTGCCCTCAGCACTGTATCTTAGGAAAACTTCATATTACTGTGTAGAGATGCTTATTCTAAAGGCCATCACCTTAAAAGGCAGCCCTCCTTACAGAAGCTTGTATGGAGTGTCTTTGGTGGAATGTTCCAGGGGTGAAGACAGACTCCTTGAGCAAAGTTTTAGGAGAGTTGATTAGGTAAATAGGCAAAAGGAAAATTGCCAAAGTGTAAGTACTCTCTCCTTATCTGCATTTGAAAAGCCCAGATTTTGCAACATTCATGTCTTAAGGCCCAGCTTCCGTAGTTTGAAAACCACTTATGAGATCATAGGCTTAACTTGTGCTCTCAGATGTGGCCTACAGCACGCACCCCGCCACCCCACACCCTGTGAAGAAAGGAACACTGCCTTCCTGGTGCGGACAGCCGCTGGCCCACGTGGCCCCTGCAGCCTTCCTTCCTGAGGCGGTGCTGGTAGATAACGCTGACATTTAGAGCTTGGAACATCCTTGCCTGCTTCCTGGGTGTGGAGCCCCCAGTAATTGCTCCCTTCCCTCTCCTGCTCATCTCTGCTCACCTTGTTTTTTTAGCGGCTTAATCCCTCACCTCCTGGGCGATGTGGTTTTCTTGTGGGGCTGTAACCTGCTGGCCCATTTCATCAATGCCTACCTGGTGGATGACAGCGTGAGTGACACCCCAGGGGGGCTGGGGAACGACCAGAATCCAGGTTCCCAGGTTGGTTGGAACAAGGACTTGTCCATCTTTCCATGTACTGCTGATGCCCAGGGTCTGGGGCAGACTTGAGGACTCTGGGATTCTGAGCACTGGGCTCTGGGGGCTGGAGAGGGTCCCTAGCGGGGAGGGGTCTGAGCAGAAGATGTCCGATGGTCCCTGAGTGAACTTTGTCTCCGAGGAGATGAGATCGCTAATGAGACCTACAGGGGTTCATGGGATGCCCATCCCTGGGCAGCTTCACCGGTAACACGGATACGGATTTTATCCAAGGCTGGTTTGAGACAGTGACCCAACTAGGGAGATAGCTTTCACTTAGTGTTGTAGGCTTGTTCGGGCCCTTTTGTGAACAGTGACGTTTGATCCTGACAGCACCCCAGTTGTGAAAGAAGCAGAGTCAGGGTGACACTGTTTTACAGACAGATGAGCCCCAGAGATTGAAGGGCTGTCCTGAGGCCCTTGGCTGTGAGTCGGCAGTGCTGGGACTAGGTCTCCCTCCCTGGGCCTAGCTGAGGGTGCTTCAGTCAGCTAGGGCACGTGCCGTGCAGGCATACCCTGCTCTTGTTAGCAGGAGTCTCCATAGCTAGGTGTGCACAGACCTCTCAGCTGGTTGAGTCTGGCATGGGGAAGCCTTGATCCTTCTAAAAAACACTGGTTAAGAAAGCTGGGGACTTGATAGGTTGACTAGTTCTGCCTGAACCAAGATACGAGTTGGGGGGCCGTGATGGGCTGGGGCTTCTGTAGCCAGACATCCCAGGATCGCCTACCCTTGGAGCGTTGACGAGGGCCTGGGGACTTGTCTGCCAGAATTGCTTTGTTGGGGGTTGGGGGCTCATCGTCTTGTGTCTGTGTCTGGGCCCCAGAACGGCAGTTCCGAGGAGAGGGTGGTCTGGGAAAGAGTCCATGGTGAGGAGTGCCTCGGGGCTCGCAGCTGGGGCAGAGGGAAGTGGGCCATTTGAAGTGGGTAAGTGGAGTCTTACTGGCTTTTTAACACAAGCAAATTCCAGTCACAGTGATTAGAGTAGCACACCCACGGCCCTGCCCTCGCTCCAGAGCATTGGGAGTGGGTGAGCTGGGACAGCCGGGTGGTTGGTGGGGGTTGTCCCCCAGCTGACGGCTTCCTCCAGTCCAGGTGGGCAGGTGTTTGACCAGGGGCTGCTGCACTTAACCTCAGACAGCAGCAGTCAGCACTTCACTGAAAGTATTTTTCGAGTGCTTCAGGCTAAAGTGAGGCTGCTGCTCAAGCAGAGGGCCCAGCAGACCTCTGCCCAGGTTTGCAGGGTGTCCATCTGGTGGGGCAGCCCCACAGGAGGCTAAGGGATAGGTTGTCACCCTTCCTGGTTTGGGGCTGTTTCATGGGTAAAATTGAATTCAGGAGTTGGGCCTGAAGGGAGTGAGAGTTTGGGGAGGTAGGGGGCAGAAAACCCAGAGGTGCTCCTCACCTTTCACTGTGGGACCCAGGATTCTGTTTGAGTGGTTTAGATGGGCACCTGGTTTTCCACTCAGTAAGCACTTATGTGTGCTGAGCCCTGGGCACTGATCAAACAAAGGTCCAGTCCTCAGGACTTACAGAGGCTGCAGCCCAGAAGTCCACTTTCTTGTTCTTCACCGCTCACCACCCCTGGTGGGGTCACAGAAGCCCTTTCAGTCAGGATATCCCAGTTCCGCCCCCCAGATGATTGCAGCTGACTCACAGATTGTAGGAGCTGCCGGCAGGCCCTGGAAGTGGGCACCGCATGTGTGGCAGGCATGTGAGGAGCTGAGTGCTAGTAGGGTGCAAGGCCAGCGTGGACGGCAAGGTGAAGGGGGCTGCAGAGCAGGCAGTGAGGAGGGGGCCTGCACATCAGAAGTCTGCTTCCCGAGCTCCCGAGCCAAACCCGTCTCCCTTTGTGTCTCTCCAGTTCAGCCAGGCGCTGGCCATCCGGAGCTACACCAAATTTGTGATGGGGGTAAGTCAGGCCCCGAATGGCCCTTTCCACAGTGCTGGGGGCCTGGGTGGGGCCTAGGAGGCCAGCTCCAGTGGTGGCTGGAGGCAGGCCTCAGTGAAGGCTGCTGGCACGGGGTGTGCCTGCCCCCTGAACTCAGGCTGGGGCGGCAGTGGGTGGGGTCGCTGACCCTCGGGTCTTCCTGCAGATTGCAGTGAGCATGCTGACCTACCCCTTCCTGCTGGTCGGCGATCTCATGGCTGTGAACAACTGCGGGTAGGTGTGTGCCCCTCCCCCAGGCACCCTGCCAGGGCTGCTGGGGGTACCTGGCTGAGCCCGCCCCCACCCCCCACCCCTGGCTGCCCACTGTGGCCTCGGCCCACCTGGCACGCCGGCTTCCTCTGGGATTCGTCGTACCCCTTTGGGAGGAGTATGTGGATGGTGGCAGCTCTAGCTCTTTCCACCATCTTCTGGGTCTGACACACTCTTCTTCCCGGGCAGGCTGCAGGCTGGGCTCCCTCCTTACTCCCCAGTATTCAAATCCTGGATCCACTGCTGGAAATACCTGAGCGTGCAGGTAAGCATGCACTCCAGGGAGTTTTCTCCTCATTTCTCTACATTGATCAGAGAGAAAAGATTTTTGTATACTCTTCATTACATGGAAAGTTAAGGGCTTGTCATGGAATCCAAGGCTTTTAAAAGTAAATTTTACTCTATTTAGAAGGGGTTTGAGGTGCTTAGATCTGAATTTCTTTAAGAATTAAACATCAGACTAGGTCTTTTCTTCACCTTTTAAAGACTCAGAACAAATATGGGCAAGCCCACGGGGTAGGTGGTAAAGCCCGAGAACTCCTTATAACCTTGAGTGACCTGGGCTGAAGACACCTGGCCTGTTGGAGGCCGGCCCCTCCTTCCCGCAGGACGCCCCGGGTGCCCAAGAGAGCCTGAGCTTGGCGCTGGGCCACATGGTGAGCTTGGTGAGAGTGCCAGTCTTGAAGTTTTTGTGTTGCCCAGGCACACTCCTGCTGGCTGGAGCTCTGGGTCAAAGGTCCAGGTGGCTGGCCCAGGGCAAGTCCTTAGCTTCCCTGGCCCTGGTTGGCCTCAGTAGGATGAGGCAGGGGCCTGGGCAGGAGGAACCAGCACACTGACGGGTCTCCGGCTTGAGAAAAGGATGATGGATGGAAAGAAAGCAGGGAGGCGTGAGACAGACACAGGCCTTCAGCGACTCAGGTGGTTCCACGTGCATCGCAGCCTGTGTATGGGAGGAGCTCTAGGCCCCTTGGCTCTGATGCCAGAGAGCAGCGAGTATCCTCCTCAGGAGCCCCGTCAACACTGGACACACTGTGCTTCAGCACAGAGCAGATTCTGACATTCCCCCCGAGGAGTGCAAACCCAGACCGGCTGCCTCCACCCCCGGGGGCTCACAGCTCCCGGCCCTTCGTTGGTCACATGCTGGCCCAGCTCTGTGTGGGTTCAGGAGCCTGGCCTCCCCTCTCAACTGACCTGACTGCTCTTTCCAATCCAGGGCCAGCTCTTCCGAGGCTCCAGCCTGCTTTTCCGCCGCGTGTCATCAGGATCGTGCTTTGCCCTGGAGTAACCTGAATCACCTAAAACAAACAGCTAAACCAACCGTGCTGTCTCAGCCTGGCCACCGCGGGTGAGGCCTGATCACCTCGGGGCACCTGTCAGACAACCACCCCAGCATCACCTAGATGTGCTCTAGCTCGGCTGGGCTCCAGTTTCCATATTTCCCATGTGTCTGTCCAGAAGCAGGGGCTGGGTGGGGGTGAGGCTGCGTCCAGTGGGCTGGGCATTGTTGGACCCGGGGAAGGTGGGGTGGGGCTGGGGAATGGGGCTCCAATCCACTTACTTTGCAGATCTCCCGAGTCGGCCTCGTGCAGGGGGCTTGCGGAGGCCCACACTGGATGGGTACAGGCTCCTGAGGTCAGGTGGCACTGCCCCACTCAACCCCTCAATTCAGCCCCAGCTCTCATCCCCGCAGCTCAGCTGGGAGCTTCGCGCTCTTGCTTTGTAAATAGGGTGTGATCCCCTTTCGGGAGGCTGCCGTCACGTCCCAGCCTTGGCTAGGAGGCTGTCTTCGTTTTTCTCAACACTACTTGTCTGATTAAGGCAGCACCTTCTAAATGGGAAATCATGTGTCTGCTCAGAATGTGGTCCCCTCCCCGTCAAGTTAAAGGCTCGTCGATTTAATGGTGATGCCTCACGTGCAGGAAATGGTTATCTGTGCAATTGTGAACACCCAGATGTTACGCAGATCAGCGTCTCTAGTCGTATCCAGTTTAAAGTTCCTAATAAGATCTGACCCTTTCTCCCGCAAATAAATGCATTGGTGGTGATTTGGAACTTTGTGGAAAGTCTCTTATTTTCATGAGCTTAACTGTCTGCAGGGTGTTTCTCAATCCTTTGTATGAGAAGTCAAGTGAAAGTGTGTCCAGCTCTTTGCAACCCCATGGACTATACAGTCTGTGGAATTCTCCAGGCCAGAATACTACTGTGGGTAACCGTTCCCTTCTCCAGGGGGTCTTCCCAACCCAGGGGTTGAACCCAGGTCTCCCACATTGCAGGCATATTCTTTACCAGCTGAGCCACGAGGGAAGCCTGGTTATATGAGAAGGGGCTGTAAAGTGACAGGGCTGGGGGCAGCTCGGCCTGGGCATGCGAAGGGCCTGGGCTTGGCGTAGATCAGTGGGCAGGGGCAGGGGGAGGGTGGAGGCTCAGGCCGCTGGGCGGTTTTCTGAACTAGGCCAGGGTACCAGTCCACAGAGCAGCAGCTAGTGCACAGGCCTCTTCCCAGGGAGACAGGCCCTCGAAAAGTCCTCCCAGCTTCAGAATGTTCCATGCAAAAGTCCAGCTGTCCTCAGCACTGCTTGCAGATGATATTGTCGGGTTTTACCAAGTTGGTTGGGGTAGCAGTCACGTGGGTACAGCAGAAGGGGTAGGCGGCCCAGCTGCAGCACCGAGCTTGGCCTTCTCTAGAAAAGGCAAAGCTCCCTCCATTTGCTCCTGCTGAATACCAGGGTCTATAAACGGGCAAACCTTAAGATGGAACGTGCTGGTCCCTGGAGACTGTGGGCTTCCAGCTGATGGGGTGGTAATACCAGTTGAGGGCCAGCTGGGTTCCCCAGGTGTTCTCTGCCCTTGCTCCAGGGGAGCGGGCCTCGGGAGTTGGGGTTTGGGACTTAGGTCATATTTCCCCACAGTGTGGCTGGGTCCTGCCCAGGGATGGCCCTGGGATGCCTTTGCCCTAGTTTACCTCGCATATCCCTGTTCCCCAGGAACATGGGAGCATGCCTGTGCAGGTATCCGGTAAATGTACATTGGTGGGGGGTCACTGAGATCTTACACTCAAGCTCAGATAACCTAAGTGGCTGGGAGGGAAAGCAAATGGCAAGGCGAGCGGGCCAGGGCTCGCTGGCATGGATTCTGTGGAGAAGGAAGACCCTTCAGAGGCGGGTCTGCCACACGGCACGTGGCCTTTCTCTAGCCCAGCGTGGCTTCCCCTGGCACTGACCACTGCCCCGGGGTAACTGTTCTTCCCGTTGCTCTACCCTCAGGTCCTGTTCTTGGATTAATTGCTTCCTGTGGGCCCCCAGATTCAAGAGTCAGGGCTGAGCTAGTCCTAAGAACCCCTCCCTCTGGCAGCCGCCTCCTCCCAGGTGTTTGGAGAAGCCACCGAGGTAAAGAGCCAGCCTGGGTGGGCCTGGCGAGTCGCTTTGAGGAGAGGCAGTGCTGTTCCCAGGTAATGCCCCAGGATTTCTGAATTTCAGGCTCAACTACATTTCCCAGATTATCTTTCACATCTGGAAATGGCAAGAGAATCACCTTTGATACTCCATCTCAGTTTTTAGTTGAGCAATTGCTAACCATTTTCAGTTCAGTATTCAGGTACATGTATTGGATATGTTAAATGCTCTCTTTGTTTCCTGGACCTTTCATTCTTTGAGAATTGAATCCTCCCCTGCCACCCGCTCCCCTAACCCGCCATAGCACCTGGCATGTTTCTCCCAGTCCTGAAAACTAGAGTGACAAGGTCCTGATCTGAGAAAAGAGAGTGGATCGAACTGGGGTACGGGAAGGGTGGAGCTGTCTGCAAAAGGAGGAGTGACGAGAGTGGGAATATCCTTGTGAACACCTCCCTCCCCTCCTGGAAAACCTAATTCCAGTGGACAAAGCGGGAAGGTCCCCTGACAGGCCTTTCGGGACCCCTTGTGCTGAAGCCCACATCCCATGTAAAGGCGGCGGTGGCGTGCGCAGGGCCCCACTGGAGCCCGTTGCTATGTGCAGAGGTCTGGGAGCCATGCGGCAGTGCACAGGAGCAGACCCAGCCCACTCTGGTCCCCAGGGCTCAGGGTCCAAGACTGCCTTCCCCCTCTTTTTGAACATGCCCTCCCATTCTCATCTCAGCCCCTCTCCCCGCCACCCCTACTCCTGGCCAGTTGTCAGAGCCCTGCCTGTCTACTCTGGGATATCGTCTCTTGGCTTCAGTTATTTCCCAAAAATCTCCAAAGAGGTCCTTGACATGACAGGTTTCCTGAAGGCTGTGGACACAGGTGCCGTTTATTGGCGGGACGCCGGCCGATCCCACCCCAAAAAGGAGGGAGGTGGCTTAGGCCTCCACCCGCTGGCTCTACCCCGAGGCTCCCTCAGCTGAGCGCCTCACAGGACTTGGGGCTAGCTTGAGAAAACAGGCTCACGAAAGCAGAGATGATGCCCTTCCTGCCTCAGGAAGGCAAGCAGGGTCAGCCTCTGGAAATCAATTAGTGTCACACTTTCTCCCATAGAAGGAACAAAACCACGTGATCATCTCAATAGGCACAGTGTTTAATAAAACTTAACATCTGTTCATGATGAAAACATTCAAATACCTAAGAAGAGAGCTTCCCCAACCTGATAAACGGCATCTGTGGAAAAACCCATAGTTAATATTTTACCAAATGGTGGAATGTTTTCCCCGTTAAGGTCAGGAATAAGAAAAAACTGACAGGCCTTTCCATTACTTGACGGGCCGTTACTTGACATTGTACTGGAGGGTCTAGCCAGGGCAGTTAGGCAAGAAAATGAAAAGTTATCTGGGTTAGAAGGCAGAAGTAAAACTCTGCAGATGACACGATCATGTATATAGGAAATCTAAGGAAGCCACTAAAAAATGCTGTTATAACAAATGAATTCAATAAGGTTGTTGGTATATAAAGTTGATTATATTTCTATATGCTTGTAATCAGAATGAAATGAAATTAATGAAACAGTCTCATTTATAACAACATAAAAATAAAATGCTTATAAACAAATTTAACAAAAAAATTACAAAATTTTTATTTTGGAAACTATAAAACATTGTTGAAAGTAAAGAAAACCTAAATAAATGGAGAGACATCGCATGTTCTTAGATTAGAAGCCTTAACATTGTTACAATGATGGATTACATAATCCCTATAAAAATTTTGCAGAAATTTGACAAGCTGGTCCTAAAACATATATGGAAATTCAAGGGACGTAGAATAGCCTAAACAATCTTGGGAAAAAAAATCAAAGTTGGAGGACTTACATTTACCAATTTCAAAACTTAACTGCAATACTACAGTAATGAAGATGGTGTGGTAGGTAATAGCATAAAGAGAAATACATAAATCAATGGAATATGATTGAGAGTCTAGAAATAAACATTTACATTTTAATTCACATAATTAACTATAAAACTCTTAAAACATAGGCATAAATCTCTATGACCTTGGATTAGGCAAGGGTTTCTTAGCTATAACACCAAAAGCACAAATAAAAAAAAACATTGATGCCAGAAGTCATCAAAATGAGCAACTTTTATGTTTGAAGGATACCATCAAGAAAAGACAACCCATAGAATAAGAAAAAATGTCTGCAAATCATTCATCTGATAGGGGACTTGTATCTAGAATATATAAGGAAATCCCTACAACTCAAAAGACAAATACTCCAGTTAAAAAATGGGCAAAAGACTTGAGTAGACATTTCTGCAAAGAAAAATACACAGATGGCCACTAAGTACATGGAAAGATGCTCAACATCATCGGGGAGATGAAAAAACCACAGCAAGATACTACTTCATGCTTGCTACGATGACTATAATCAAAAAAGACAAGTGTTGGTAATGTGGAGAAATTGAAACCCTTGTACATTGCTGCTGGGATTGTAAAATGGTGCAGTCACTTTGGAAAGTAGTCTTTGGCAGTACCTGAAAGAATTAAACATAGAGTTACTATATGACCAGAGTTAACCGTATGATACCACTCCTAGTACGTACCCAAGAGAAGTGAAGACGTATGACCAAACAAAAACTTTCACATGAATATTTACGGCAGCATCACTTACAATCGCCAAATTGTAGAACACACCCAGTGTCTACCAGTTGATGAATGGATGAAGTTATATTTCATATAAAGGAATATTACTTGGTAATCAGAAGGAATACAGTACTGTTTCATGCTACAACGTGGATGAACCTTGAACATATGCTAAGTGAAAGGAGCCAGATACAAAAGCCTATATATTCTATGGTTTTCTTGATACAAAATGTCAGGATAGACAGATGCATAGAGACAGTAGATGCGTGGTTGTTTAGGGCAGGGGCTGGCGGGTGGAGGAAAGGAGAAAGGGGCTGTTGACAGGTACGGGGTTCTTGTTTGGGGTGATAAAAATGTTCTAAAATTGTGATAGTTGTATTACCCTGTGAATATACTAAAAACCATTGAGTGATAACTATAAATCAGTGACTGTTATGTTCTATGAGTTATTCCTTAATACATATATATCACATATGTGTGTATGTATATAGATACCGATATCATCTAAATATATGCATGTACACACACATACACACATGCAGTGTGCAGCTCTGGGCTGATTTCCTGTTTAACTGTTCACAGCCCAGCTTTGCCTGGAGCCGGTCGCCCACCCCTCCCCACCAGCCCCAGCTGGATCCCGAGCTGCCCTCCTCACCTACCGCTGTGAGCTCTGTGCACACACACTTGTGGTCTCCTGCCCCACAGCGCTTCTAGACAATCCTGTGCTCCCCTGGGGCAGTGTCGTGGAGAGGCAGGTGTCTGGAACTCCAGAGCCCTTTCTCAGGACCCCTCCACGTCCCAGGGGTTGGCCCAGCCATTCCTGAGGTGCGTTGCTGACCTTGCATCCAGGATGGGCCTGGGCAGCAGCACCCCCAAGAAGAGGTTGTGTGCTGCTCCCATCTTGGGTCACGAACCCAGCTGGGCTCCACCACTCCCGGGAGAGCCCAACGCCCTTGGCCTCCCCTTGGCCCTGTCTACCTCCCGATGGCTACCTGAAGATTTTTTTTGTTGGAGAAGGTGTGCAGTTGGAAAGGAAAAGTGCTTCAAAGAACTCAGTGGACTGTTTGGGGGGACATGGGGTGTGAAGAAGAGGGAACGGTTGTTTTGGGTCAGCAGTGGAAGATGTGAGTCTCCCAGGGCCCCCAGCGAGCCCTCCCCTGCCCTCCACCCTTCATAAGCACGGAGACCAGCGCTCATACACAGGCTTTTATTCCGGAGTCAGGGGCCGCCTCCCTTCCCTGGTCCCTGCCCACCTATAGAACCCCTCGCAGATGGGGCTTGTCCTTCATCTGCCCCTCAGCAGCCCCTGCCAGCTAAACAGGCAAGTTCAGGGAGGGGGACTCTCAGGGAGAACCCTTATCTTGCCTCAGCAGACAACCTAAGGCCAAGGCAGGCAGAGATCTCCCCAGAATCCTCATTCCCCCACCCCACCCCAGACTGAGAAGGGAGGAACCAGAGGGGCCCAAGTGATGCGTGCAGTTAGTGGGCAGCAACCTGAGCTCACAGCGGCCAGGCCCTGTGCTCCCAAAGAGGTCTGTGGATTTGGATCAGACACATGCCCCACAGCCTTTCCCTTTCAGAGGGACTTCGGCCATGAAGCCACAGCCTTTCCCTTCCAGAGGGACTTCGGCCATGAAGCGTCTCATTTGGGGAGGGCTGGGGACAGGTAGGGGAGATGGCTGGAGGCAGCTGACCTCTTCACCCTGAGAAGGCAGGAAGCACTCCTGGGAACAGGTCCAGGCTCTGATGGCCTAAGGGAGAGGCCAGGGGACTGGAAGGGGCCGAGGGGTCCCTGGGAAGCCCTGAGACCTTCTGTTCCCGAAAGAGTGGGACTGTGACCACGGGACACCTGGGGAGTTGGTCCTGGAGGCCACAGGAACGTGCTCAGAGCCACCTGCAGCTGGCTAAGGGGAGCACCTCCCCAGAGGCAGAGGCGCTCGTGGGGCAGTGCCAGGGGTCGGCCCTGTAGAGGCCTCCTGTGGGCACAAGGCCTCTGGCCTGCCGTCGGGCTGGGGTGAAGGAGGGCTGCTGGGTCCCAGAGAGGACCTCCCAGGAAACGGTGGTCTCTTATTGGAGGAAAACAATCCAGAGGCGAGGGATCCCCCTGTGAGGCCTTGCCTTTGAGTGGTGACCCCTTCAGAAGATTCCAGCCAACACCAGGGGAAGCAGTAGCAGCAGTCCCAGGAGGAGGCCCCCGACGTGCCCAGGGCTCGCATTTGACCCTGATCTGAAGCCATGCTTTCCAGGGCCCTCCACATCTGCAGGAAGGGAGAGGCTTGGCCTCAGCCTGGACATCTCTCCCCGCCCTCCCGCCCACCCTACCCGGCACACACATGGGGACGCAGCAGCCAGGGAGGAAGCTCTTACTCGGGGGGTGCACGCCCCGCCTTGCCCACACCACCTATGCTCGAGCAGGGTGCTGACATTCTGCAGCTCTGAGGGGAGGTGGGATGGGCTCTACAGGCCTTACCTGGCAAGGAGGACTGCAAGGCCAGGGTGCGCCCGCCCATGGCATTGGCGGTGGCAGAGGCGCTGGGGGACTTGGACAGGGGCTTGGAGGAGGAGTGCCCTTTGTGCTTCAGTGCGGGCTGCAGCTCACCTGGCTTGTCCTGGGCTGGAAAGACTGAGGCCAAGGTCTCACTGGAATGAGGCAACTCGGCCTCAGCCTCACCCTCACCCTCCTCCTGGGAGAGAGGTAGCAGCTCCCGTGTCCCCATCAAGGATATCTTGGGGTGCAGAGAACTCTCCGGGATCCTGGAAGGCATTCTTGTACTGCTGGCCTCTTTGTCTGCCGATTTGGGGATGGGATCAGGGGTTGATTTGGGGAGGAGGGTAGGTGGCCACTTATCCAAGGAGGGCAGGTTGTGAGTGGCCAAAACAAAAGGGACCTTAGTTGCTAAGGAAAGTGGAGTCTTTGTTGCTGTGAAAGGGGAGTGTTCCGTTACTAAGGAAGATGGGGCCTTGGTTTCTACAGAAGATAGAACCTTTGTTGCCAGGGAGCCTGAGACCTCTGTTACCAAGAAGGGTTGAGGTTCTGTTGCTAAGGAAGAATCGATCCCCTCTTTCCTAGAGCTTGAGGCTTCTGTTGCTAGGGAAGATGGGACCTCAGGTACCAGGGAAGACAAATCCTGAGCCTCTTCCGGGCCTCTGATGGGTTCTGAGAAGAGAGGCAAGGCCTGGCATTAGTGCTGCAAACAGGATCCTGCATTTCTCACCCCACCACAATCAAGGTGAGGAGACCAAATGTACTGTGAAGACACACACACACACACACACACACACACGCACACACGCACCATCTCCAGCGAATATGTCCCTCATTGCTGTTTCTTGTGGTTGACATTTGCCCCTCCAGCCACCTCCTTGTCCAAGTCCTCCCCTCTCCACACTCGCACTTCCACTTCCACAGGGGACTTCAGCTGGGTTACTGTTCCCAGCACACCCACTGCATCTCAGGCCCTGGTCCCTCTGACCACCCATCTGGGCACACACCCCCACCCCTGCACTCGCTCGGGGAGCCCCCAACTCCTCCACCCTCTGCTTGGAGGGTAGGAAGTTGGTCACTTGGAATGCCAGGGCACCAAAGTGGATATGCAAGGAGGGCAAAGCAGGCCAAGTAGGCTTGGGAACCTGGACACGTTGGGGCTGCTGAGGGGTTCCTCCTGTGGCCCCACACAGCTGCTCTGGAGCCACAGGAGGCTCTAGACCAGCCAGTGGGCGTCCCCCTCCCTCACTTCCCTTCCCCACCTCCCTTCCCCCTGTGCCACGCCTCCCCACCCCAACCGGACTCACCACAAAGGGAGTTTTTGCAGTGGTAGCCCAAGGGACATTGGGAGCATGGAGTCCCTTCTTGGTAGGGCCTCTGGCCCTTCACGTTCCCCCTGCAGGAGGTGAGGAGGATGCTGGGGGCAAGGTCCCAGCCAACCCCAACCCTGTCCCTCTTATACACGCCTTCTCTAGAAGTGCTCCCTGGGTCTTACTCGCCCTGAACTAACTTGCTGGACTGATGAGAGCAGACTCCATCGGTGCCCTCGTAGCTCCCCAGGAGATGGGCCCCAGATCAGCCCGCTTCCTCTTCCCGAGACTGTGTCCAGCCCGGCCCTGCCCTTGGCTCTTGCCCACCCCCTTCCCCCAGGGCTCCCTACCCCACTCACGGGGGCTCATAGTTGCAAACCAGCAAGTGGATGTCAGTCTCCTCAACGCCCTGGAGCTTCTCACAGAAGTGGGAGCCACAGCCAATCCTCTCTGTCTTGGCCCAGACCACCTGAAGGAAGGCAAACCCAACAGTTTAGCCTGGGCAAGCTGGCTCCTAGCTAGCGTCTCTCTACATCAGCCTTCCATGCATGAGCGAGGAGGAACCCTATATGTAAGAGCCAGATTCCCGAGGACACACGGCTTCAGGACAAAGCTGTCCCAGGCAGTCTACTCTCAACCAACCACACACACTATTTCACCAGGACTCTATCCCTCTGAAAACCTTCCCCTTTGACAGACCCTCATGAATTCTTCCTGAGGGCTCTTCCTAGAGTCCCTTACATTTTAAATAAGGAACGTAAACCAATGAATCTTAAACGGGTGAATCTTAAACAGGAGAATCTTAAACTTTAGCAACAAATCAAAACAACCTTTTGCACTGCCACTGGCTGAAACAAGCCAATATAGCCTCCCTTTGCTATTTCTAATTTCAGTCTGCCCGGGAGTCACCCAATCTGAAGCCAGTTTTTTTTGTTTGGTTGGTTTTGTTTCGTTTGTGTGGTAAGATAAGGCTCTCACTGTTAACTTTGCACAACTTCCCAGGACTGGGGTCTTGCGGCTTGACTCAGCTGAGAGTTCCGTAGGTACCACTGTTGAGCTTCTGCCAGGCAGAAATGACCCGAATGCAGACGCACTCAGCCTGAGAGAACACAGGGATGGAGGCGGGGCAGTCCTCTCCTGCTGGTTCTGCCAGCAATTCCTGCCGGCAGATATATGTATGGGCATGTGAGAGGGGGAAGAGGGCAGGGAGGGCTGGGGTTTCACAACTTCCTGCTCTGGATGGGTGATGTTGGGATTTCCTTCCCTGAAGATCAGCACTAAAAATACCACCCAAAAGAAACACTGGAAAGTGGAACTGGTGGATATGGGTGGGAAGGTGGCTGGTTCATTTCCTTTTCCTTTTGAAAAAATTTGTCGTGTTATTGTTTGAACAACAAAAGAGCATTGGGAGGAGAAAAAAAAAGAATTTAATAATACTAAAGTTAATCTTTCTCCACACACCCCTACACCCCTTGTCCGCAAATGCAAGCTTTCAAAATGCAGTAAAGCAATGAGTGACTGCAAGAGTCAGGAAATACTCTCAGAAGGCTCTCTGAAACCTTCACTCCGTGACCATGTATTCTCTTATTTAAATTTTATTTATTTATTATTCTCTTATTTTAAAATTATTAGAACCTAGCTTAAAATTCAACATTCAAAAAACTAAGATCATGGCATCCGATCCCATCACTTCATGGCAAATAGTTGGGGAAACAATGGAAACAGTGGCAGACTTTATTTCCTTGGGCTCCAAAATCATGGGTGCAGATGGTGACTACAGCCATGAAATTAAGACGCTCGCTCCTTGGAAGAAAAGCTATGACCATCCTAGACAGCATATTAAAAAGCAGAGACATTACTTTGCCAACAAAGGTCAGTCTCATCAAAGCTATGGTCTTTCCAGTAGTCATGCACGGATGTGAGAGTTGGACCTCAAAGAAAGCTGGGCGCAAAGAATTGATGCTTTTGAACTGTGGTGTTTGAAAAGACTCTTGAGAGTCCCCTTGGACTGCAAGGAGATCCAACCAGTCAATCCTAAAGAAAATTAGTTCTGGATATTCACTGGAAGGACTGATGCTGAGGCTGAAGCTACAAGTACTTTGGCCACTCGATGGAAGAACTGACTCATTGGAAAAGACCCTGATGCCGGGAAAGATTGAAGGCAGGACAGAGGATGAGATGGTTGGATGGCATCACTGACTCAATGGACATGAGTTTGAGCAAGCTCCAGAAATTGGTGATGGACAGGGAAGCCTGGCATGCTGCAGTCCATGGAGTAGCAAAGGGTCAGACACGACTGAGCGACTGAACTGATTCTCTTATTTTGCATGTCGTTTTTAAAGACAAAATTAAGATTGTGTATTTGCTTTATCAATCCCTAGCAGATAAGAAGGAGCAACTTGGACACTCTGAGAAATGACAAGAGAGGGACCGGAGAAAGGAGGGTTGTGTTTACTGTTGCGACAAACAGCCGTGTGTAACCTCGGCCAGCGGACAATATTGCTTGGAGTTCGGTCAGGATCTCCTGGCACGGTAACCATCCTCCAGGAGAAAGGCTTCGGGAGCACCTAATTCAGGTCTCTTCAGGACCAGAAGGCCGAAAGAGGGGGAGCCGCCTAGGTTTGCAAAAGAGACACCTGAAGATGGTTCGTGAGAAACAGAACTTCGTTGGGGGCCTGCACAACACCCAAATTGCTGCGGAGAGACGACTTTTATGAAGGATGGAAGCGGGGGCTTCCGGACTTCTGGGATCTACCTGAGGGGAGAGGTGACCCCGCCCATTGCAGTGGAGCCACGCCCACTGCCATATGGCTCCGCCTATCGCCGTGGGGCCCCGCCCCATTGCCATGGCCCCGCCCTCCCGGCCAGCCCCTCACCTGCGTGTAGTGGCCGCACATCTGGCCCGCGGCGCAGCTGATGGCGCTGAGGTTGTAGTGCTCGCGCTCGTGGTGCCACTCCTCCATGGCCAGCGGCACGTCCAGCCCTTCGCCCGTGATGGCAAACAAGTTCTCGCCGCGTCGCCCCCTCTCCTTGTTGTGGCCCCACACGCACTGCTGCGCGTAGGCCTTGGCGAAGGCGGCCAGCTCCTCGTCCCACCTCTGCAGGGGCGGGTCAGGGATCAGGGAGGTGAGGACGCCTCGGGCTCAGGGGAGGCGGGAGAGGAGGGTGGGAGAGCGGAGGGGAGGATGCCCACAATTCTGTGGGGGTGAGGATAGGAGACTGAGGGTGTCCTGGGGCCCCTCTGGAGGAGGAAGGCCCTCCCCTCGTTGTGGGGTGACTCCTGGCGGTGATCTGGAGCAGAACTCTGGTCCCGGTAGGCTTCTGTGGGGAGGTGGGAGGGTGGCACCCCAGGTCGGGAGGAATTAGCCAAGCTTGGGACCATTCCTCAACTGTGTGGTTTTAGACAGGTTGCCTACCTTTCTGAACTCTCATAAGACTTTGGGAAGGCTAAATGGGATGATGTTTTTGACAGTGGAATTATTAATTAATACTAATATCTGTCTACGTGAAAGGTGGGTTGTGGTGCCCTGCCAGGGCTGCCTGAACTGTCCTGAAGCACCAGATGTCCAGTGAGACGTTTCGGGGCTGGGTGGTTTATTCAGCCATTCTGCTCCCTCTGCCCACCCACCAGAAATCTGACTGAGGGGCCAGCACTCCCCTTTAACCTCCCACCCTCCGTGGCTCGGATCATTAAGAATCTGCTTGCAATGCAGAAGACCTGAGTTTGACCCCTGGGTCGAGAAGATCCCCTGGAGAAGGGCATCCCCTGAAGAAGATCCCCTGGCAAACCACACCAGTATTATTGCCTGGAGAATTCCATGGACAGAGGAGCCTGAAGGGCTACAGTCCATGGGGTTGCCAAGAGTCAGACGCGACTGAGCGACTAACACTTTCACTCACTCCTCCTGGGACAGCTCGGCCTCTGTGGCTTTTCTAGCTTCAGGCTTCCCTCCCAGTTGCTCTCTTGTCAACTAAACAACCACTTTCCCCAAGAAAACGAAGTGTCTCTGTGCAACACCCACTGAGAGAAGTATTTCAGAGCTTTGGTGGCCCAGAGAGCCATCTAGTCCCACAGGCAGGGTTCTCCAGTGGGGACCTCCGGTGAGATGGTAGGAGGGGGCATTTCAGGTTAAGGGGCCGCAGAGGTTTTGTGTCCCTGGCAGGGAGGACAGGCCCAGTGTGGGTGGGAAGAGAGAATTAACAAAGCATCTGACCAAAGGATTGAGGAGGGAAGCCTGGATCCCATTAAACTTTGTTCTTGGCCTCTCCTGGAAATGGATGGCCTGGCAGCAACTCTCGCTCCACCCTCTGGGGGCCCCGCCAGCTGCAGGAGCCAGACGTCCCATAAAGGGCCAAGAGCGTGGGTGACCCTGAAGGGAGGGGCCACGTGGTCACGCTCACTCCTCCCCCAACGCACGACACGGTTCCCAAGAGCAGCTGCCTGGGGCAGGAATGGGAACCCTGGCTGGATAGCTCTACCACTGTAGCTTTTGGGTGAATCCCCTTCCCCTCTGTGGGCATTTTTGCCCCAAGTCCCTGGTCTCTGAGGTTCTCGCAAATGGGGAGTGGTGGAGAACAGGGAGGGGGAAAGGGGCCTGGTGCTGGGGGCCAGGCTCAGGGTGTCGGGATGACCTTCAGGGCTCCAGACTAGAGCATAAGCTCCTTCAGGGTGGCCGGCATAGAGCAGGTGCTCAGCAGACATTTGTCTGCTGTTGACGTCTACGACACAGCCCTGCTCAAAAAAGCAGGCTCCTCTACAGACCTTGGCTGTAATTTCTGTTCCAACTGGATGTCTTGAGCCCCACCATTAGAGAGTCACTCCTGTGGGTCTTAAGGCTTCTCAGTTGTCCAGAGACCCTTGTGGAGAGGCTCAAGGGTCACAACACCCACCCACAGTAGCCAGTTGGTCACCATCTGAAAGCAAGTCCATTCATTCACTCATTCATTCATTCAACAGTCCTGGGCACTATGCCAGCCCTGGGGTGACGGCCAGAACTAAGAATCCCAAGATCTTAGTGTTATAAACCATTAATTAGGCCACTATGTGGTAACTGACAGCTTTGCGATGGCGTAACCTTTACCAAAGAGAGCCATTTAGCCCATCCTGAGGATAGAGACTAGAGGAGGGCATGGCAACCCACACCATGATTCTTGCCTGGAGAATCCCGTGGACAGAGGAGCCTGGTGGGCTACAGCCTGTGGGGTGGCAAAGAGTCGGACACGACTGAGTGACTTCACTTTCACTTTTCATTTTCATGCATTGGAGAAGGAAATGGCAACCCACTCCAGTGTTCTTGCCTAGAGGATCCCAGCGACGGGGGAGCCTGGTGGGCTGCCGTCTATGGGGTCGCACAGAGTCGGACACGACTGAGCGACTGAGCAGCAGCAGCAGCAGAGGATGGAGACTAGAGGAGGGCATGGCAACCCACACCATGATTCTTGCCCGGAGAATCCCGTGGACAGAGGAGCCTGGTGGGCTACAGCCTATGGGGTCGCACAGAGTCGGACACGACCGAGCGACTGAGCATGCGTGCATGAGGATGGAGAGGAGACAGGAAGCTAAGTGTTAAAAGTGAGGCACTGCCAGCCGGGGGGAAGTGGGGGGGGAGGCGTCGTGAGCCAGCAAAGCAGGAACCAAGAGGTGGAGAGGGGAAACCAGGTCTTGGCGGAGGGCGACAGCTGCTGGGTTACAGAGGAAGAAGGTGTGCATGAGGCAAGGCTGGAGGGGCAGGAGGCAGGGCCAGACACCCAGAGCAGGGCCTCTCAGGGGCTGGGGCTTTAGCTGGAGGCAGCAGGGAGCCACTGGGGGCCAAGGAAGGGTTTTGAGCAAGGTCAGACCAAGGTATCGGACCTTCATGCTGGTTGTAGAGGCCAGAGGCTGGGGAAGCAGGTAGAGGCTGTTCTAGAAGTCCATGGGAGAAGAAACACTGAACCAGGGTGTGTCAAAGAGATGGTAGGGGTGAGAGGAGATGCGATTCAAGAACAGTTGGGCCTTCTGGGAGGTAAAAGTGGTGATAATTAGGCTTGGAGGCTGAGGGAGAGAGAAGAGTCTATGATGATACCCACCTGCCTCACCCTGGAGCCGTTCCCTCTTCTGTATCACTTGTTGAGCACTCACTGTGTGCCAGGCACTGTTCTAAGTACTTTACACATAGTCACTCATTTTGTCCTTACACCCACCCTACGAGGATTGTTATAGTGTTGTCATCTCTGATTTACAGCTGGGGCACAGAGAGGATAAGTAACTCGGTTGAGGTCACACAGCTAATAAAGGGCAAAGTCAATTGTGAACCCAGGCCATCTAACTCCAGAGTCTCGAATTTATCACTGCTGAAGCTGAGCCTGAACCTTGTCCCAAGTTTAGCCTGATGTCCCAGTCCAGCCTTATCCCCTCTTCCTCAGACCACTTCCTACCAGGCAGCAGCACATCTTGTCAGTATCTGAACTGCTTCAGAAACTGTTGACCCACTCCTGAGGTCCACCTCTGACTGCAAAGCAGTTCCCAGCCTGTGTTGCCCCCCAGTCTTAGCCAGTAAGAATGTAGGGCATCAGGAACCTACCGATGGGGAAACCAAGGCCCAACAATGAGTTCCAGGCCTCAATCAGGGAACTGTAGGAAGAGCTGGTACCAGCATCTGTGCTGTGCTTAGTCACCCAGTCGCGTGCAACTCTTTGAGACCCCAGGAACTGTAGCCCGCCAGGCTCCTCTGTCCATGGGATTCTCCAGGCAGGAATACTGGAGTGGGTTGCCATGCCCTCCTCTAGGGGATCTTCCCAACCCAGGGATAGAACCCAGGTCTCCCAAATTGCAGGTGGATTCTTTACCAACTGAGCCACCAGGGAAGCCCTGGTCCCAGCACCAGGGGCTCCTAATTTGTTGTCTGCAGCTCCTGTCGGTTGCCAAGGCCGACAGAACTGGGAAGGGGGATGCTGTGTGCACCTGCGGAGCTGTAGATCTTTCTCACAGGTCTTCCTGTCTGACCCCAGGGCAGGGGTTGCCAGCGCCATGTGGTCGGGAAACAGAGGCTTTTGAGGGTCACTTCACCCAGAGTCACTGAACCAGGCTGGACAGAGCTGTTAGAACTCTGGGCTTGGACCCCACAGGTGCAGCCTTGTTCTTCAGCACCAGCTAAAGGGCCCTGGACACTGCTCCCCACCTAAGGGTGACTGGAGAAGATGGGCCGGTCTAGCCTTCGGCAGGGGGCAGAAAAAGGGGTCAATCACTCACTTTATGTCTTTTAATCCTGAGCATCCTGTCCCCTAAGGCTGCATCAAATAACTCCCCCTCTGACAGTGGTAACCACCTCCCCAAATCTGGCTTCTGTCATTCACTGGTATGTCCATTTGCATATGTCCTCCACCGGTATGCAGCAGGACTTTTTACATGCTTTTAAGCCTCATGTAGATATACCTTAGTCTACTTAAATGAATATGTGTATACTTTTTGAGATTTCACTTCCCCCTATTCAATATAACATCTCTGAGATTCAGTCATGTTGATATTAGTTGTTGTTTTAGTAGCTAAGTTGTGTTGGACTCTTTGCGACCCCATGGACACTATAGCCCACCAGGCTCCTCTGTCCATGGCTAGGCAAGAATACTGGAGAGGGTCGCCATGTCCTCCTCCAGGGGCTCTTCCCGACCCAGGGACTGAACCCGCATCTCTTGCATCTCCTGCACTGGCAGGTGGATTCTTTATCGCTGAGCCACCAGGGAAGCCCGTATGTTGATATAGAGCTCTAATTATGATCTCATTTTACAGATGGGAAATTGAGGATCTTTACTAGGCTAAGGGGCCTTCCCTGGTGGCTCAGTGATAAAGAATCTGCTGGCAGTGGAGGAGATGTGGGTTTGATCCCTGGGTTGGGAAGATTCCCTGAAGGATGGCAAGGCAACCCACTCCAGTATTCTTACCTGGAGAATCCCATGGACCGAGGAGCCTGGTGGGCTGTGGTCCATGGGGTTGCCAGGAGTCAGACACGACTGAGGCGACTGAGCATGCTCGCATGCACAGCAGGTTAAGGGACTCACCCTGAATTGCTGGCCTGTTGGGTGGTCGAGCAGAATTTGATGTGTGTGATCCAGAGCCTTCTCTGTCTCTGGTTCCTGTTCTCACCCCACCTCCTTAGTCCATCCCTCCTACACTGGGTGCTGGTTCCCATCCTGCTGCCTGTTTGTTCCTCTCCTCTCCTTGGAAGGCGTTTGAAAGATGGTTTCACCCACGTGTTAGGAACTTCCTGTGTTCCCTCTCCCAGGGGCATGTGCATTTTAGGAGGTGCTGGGAAGGGGTCACTGGGTCGGGAAGCAGGGCTTCCAGGCCCAGCTCTACCCAGTGTGGGACCTGCAAGCTCCTGAGGGGCCAGCAAGTCCCTCTAAGCCTCAGTTTCCTCATCTGTATAATGAGACTGCTTTTGGGGCCGGAGATTCTGCGGCGTCAGGGACCCTGTCTGTGTCAGAGAGATGAATCTGAGGGATTCACCCACTCATGGATGAAGCCGCTCGTGGAGCGAAAGGGGCTGGCGGGGGTCTGGGCTGCACTCACCATCTGCAGCATGTTGGTGGCCGGCGGGGACACCTGGGCTCGGTAGAGGTTGTGCAGCTCCACCATCACGTGTTGCTCCTGCTCACTGAGGGCCCTGGCGGGGCCTGGGGCAGCCCCCAGCAGTAGCAGTGGTGGTAGCAGATACGCCAGGAGGCTGCCGGAGCCGTGCATGGTGGCCAGTCCTCTCTGCCTCTCCCGATCAGGGGTCTGGCAGCTGGATTTAAAGTCCTTCCTACACAAGCACCACCCTGGCTGGGGCGGGCGGGAGGGGCTGAATCTGGAGGCCTGGCCCTGCTCACACAATGTCTCGGGGAGGGCAGGGTGCTTGGGTCCCGACCAGAGCTGAGTCCACTCCCAGCGTTTCTCCCCCGTCAAGAGTCCTTGGCCAGAGCCTCCTTTCTCTCGGTAACGGGGGCTCAGGCCAAGAGCCATGTGAGTTCTGCAGTCCCTCCTGACAGGTCCTCCAGGCCACAGAATCACAGTAGCTTCTGCAATGACTGCGTGCGCCGCGGGTCACACCCACTGGGTGCTAAGGACACATAACAGGAAGGAAGCCACATGGACTCTACGCTCAGAGGACTGGGCGAGATGAGAAAGCTGCAGGTGGCTCGTGGAAGCACAGAGGAAGACAGGGTGTGTTTGGTAACGGTTGGGCCGACCTCAGTCTGAATCCTGGTTCTGCTCCTTTTCTAGCTATGTTTTTGGCAGTTTTCTCAACTGAACCAGTGACAGTAATAGTACCTACCTCATGGAGCTGGAAGGATTAAATGAGATCAGATATACAAAAAGCACCCAGCACAGTACCTGGCACAGAGCAGGCCCTCGGTGGGCCTTCCCTGGTGGCTCAGTGGTAAATAATCTGCCTGTGATACAGGAGACGTGGGTTCAGTCCCTGGGTTGAGAAGATCCCCTGGAAGAGGGCATGGCAACCCACTCCAGTATTCTTGCTTGGAGAATTCCATGGACAGAGGAGCCTGGTGGGCTACAGTCCATGGGGTCGCAAGAGTCAGACGCAACTTTGCGACTAAACGACAATAGGCCCTCACAATAGACAGCAACCACACTGCCTTGGAATAGTGTTTTTCGCTATGGATAAAACTATGGCCTCCATGTGCCCTCAGCGAATGCATGTGCTTGAGGTACTTATTTGGAGGTGGGATGCTGGGACCCTTCCTGCTCTGAATATACAGAAGATAGAACATGTCTGTTCTTTTTTTTGAAATCGGGAGAGCGCACAAAAGCAGAGCCGTGAGTGAGCTGCTGTAGCAAGGACTCTGAGGGGAGGGTGTTGGAAGGGAAACAGGCCCAGTCGCAGTGGTCAAGCCCTTGCATTGTAATGACCGAGCGGGGACCAAGCTCTTGGCCTTCACACGGTAGGAAGCTGGAATCGGTCATCTTTTTGATTAAGTAATTTGCTTTTGGCTGCCCGGGTCTTCGTGGCTGAGTACAGGCTCTCTAGCTGTGGCGGGCGGGCTTCTCTCGCTGCTGAGCTCTGGTTCTAAAGCACTCAGGCTTCAGTAGTTGTGGTGCAAAGGCTTCGTTGCCCTGTGGCATGTGGAATCTTCCCAGACTAGGGATCTACCCCATGTCCCCTGCATTGGCAGGCAGATTCTTAACCATTGGACCATCACGGAGGTCCTGGAACCAGTACTTCCAGAGTTCAGCTGGGATCCTCGAAGCCTGCACTCTCAGTGAACTATACACATAAGTGGGGCAGAATTTATCCACCCATTCATTCATTCATTTAACAGAGGTTTCACAGAGCTTCTCTGGGTGGGGAAGATCCCCTGGAGGAGGGCATGGTAAGCCACGCCAGTATTTCTTGCCTAGAGAGTCCCATGGACAGTGGAGCTTAGACGGCTGTATTTCAGAGGGTCGCACAGAGTTGGGCACGACTGAAGAACTTAGTACGCGCACACGCTCCATGGTGCCAGGCCCTGAGCTGGGTGAGTAAGAGAGATCTGATGATCCCCACCATCAGGAAAGAGGAAAACCACCAGGAAGCATGCATAGCTTTGTGGATAAGAATGTGGGGCTTATCATCTGGGTGGCCTTGGGCAAGCTATTTCCCTGCTTGCTGGCCTCAGTTTCCTCAACTGTAAACTGGGCTTAGAACAGAACCTACCTGATAGGTTGGCTGTGAGCATTGAATGAGTTTAAACACAGACAGGGCTTGGGATGGTGCCTGGCACACACTAAGGGCTCACTGAGTTAGCCAATATGAATGTATTGTTATTATTATTACAGGTGGGAGGAATTACAGGGCCTTCAGTTCCAACAGAGAAAAATAATACAGCAGCTTGGGCTGACTTTTCCTCTGGGAAGGATCCCCCTTGGCCTGGGGGAGCTCACAGCTGGAAGGGGAGGACGTGTACACTTGGAGGGGAGGCAGACTGCGGAGGCAGGGAAGGAGGAGCCGGCTTGTCTGGGAGGGGAGGGTGAGATGGGAATGAGACTGGGAGGCTGACCGGAGCTGGCCTGACTGTTTGGGGACTGCTACACAGCCAGAGGGCCCTACTCCACACGCACGCACACCCCACGGGCTCAGAGCTCTTGCTGTGTGGGTGATCTCATTTACTCCTCAGATGACAGTTCTGAGGTGGGTACTGTAGGTACCACACCTGAGAAAACTGATGCTTAGAGAGATGAAGTGATGTCCCCAATGTTGGGGGCCAGGAAGGGGTGCACCAGAGCCTGGGACCTCCCACTGGGGAGAGAGGGAGATTGAGGGCAAGCAGATTGGGGACAGAGGGGTGGAGGACAGGAATTGAAGTCAGGGGAGGAGACGGAGGAAGCACGCAGGCTTGGCTGTGGTTTATGTCAAGTACGTTTTTCTCTTTAACCAGGACTTGGAGGAAATTTATTTTTTGAGTTATTATCTGTACATATTTTAAATTGTTTTTCTTTTCTGGCTTTTTTTTTTTTTTTGGCTTTGCTGCATGGCTTCCTGGATCTTAGTTCCCTGACCAAGGACTGAACCAGGGGCCCCAGCAGTGAAAGTGTGAGTCCTAACCACTAGACCACCAGGGAACTCCCCAAATTTTGAATAGCAATATAATTCCACAACAAAAAATCAAGCCAAAAAGAGGGGAAAAATTCCACCTCTGTGTATTCGCCTCTAGTCTTTGAGTAAGTGCTACTTAAAGTGTGGTCCATGGCGCAGTGCCATTCTGCCAGATGGTCACTGCTCCTCCTTAGCACAACAGGTTCAGAAGACAGAAGTGGGCACTGAAGTACTCTTACAATCTGACATAGTTTGGCATAATTGTTTTATGTCTGTTGAACTTGTGATTCAAAAATGGAGGCATCTTGTACTGTCATTGTTGTTCAGTTGCTAAGCTGTGTCAGACTCTTTGCGATCTCACGGACTGCAGGGTGCCAGACTCCTCCCTCCTCCACTGTCTCCCGGAGTTTGCCTAAATTCATGTCCATTGAGTCGATGATGCTGTCTAACCACTTCATCCTCTGTTGCCCACTTCTCCTTTTGCATTCAATCTTTCCCAGTATCAAGGTCTTTTTCAATGAGTCAAATTGAGTCAGGCGGCCAAATTATTGGAGCTTCAGCTTCCGCATCAGTCCTTCCAATGAATATTCAGGGTTGATTTCCTTTAGGATTGACTGGTTTGATCTCCTTGCAGTCCCAGGGACTCTCCAGGGTCTTCTCCAGCACCACAGTTTGAAAGCACCAATTCTTCGGCGTTCAGCCTTCTTTATGGTCCAACTCTCACATCCACACATGACTACTGGAAAAACCATAGCTTTGAGTATATGGTGGATCTTTGTGGGCAAAGTGGTGTCTCTGCTTTTTAATATGTTGCCTAGGTTGGGCATCACTTTCCTTTCAAGGAGCGAGCGTCTTTTAATTTCATGGCTGCAGTCACTGTCTGCAGTGATTTTGGAGCCCAGGAAAATAAAATCTGTCACTGCTTCCACTTGTACCTTCTATTTGCCATGAAGTGATGGGCCCAGATGCCGTGATCTCAGTTTTTTTAATGTTGAGTGTCAAGTCAGCTTTTTCACTCTCCTTTTTCACCCTCATCAAGAGGCTCTTTAGTTCCTCTTCACTTTCTGCCATTAGAATGGTATCATCTGCATATCTGAAGTTGCTGATATTTCTCTGAGCAGTCTGGATTCCAGTTTGTGATTCATCCAGCCTGGCATTTCACATGATGTATCCTAGGAGGCGCTAGTGGTAAAGAATTTCCTGCCAATGCAGGAGATGCAAGAGATGTGGGTTCGATTCCTGGGTCTGGAAGATCCCCTGGAGAAGGAAATGGCAACCCACTCCAGTATTCTTGACTGGAAGATCCTATGGTTAGAGGAGCCTGGTGGGTACAGTCGGTGGGGTTGCAAAGAGTGAGGCATGACTGAGAGTGCACACACACACACACACACACACTCTGCGTGTAAGTTAAATAAGCAGGGTGACAATATACAGCCTTGATGTACTCCTTTCCCAATTTTGAACCAGTCAGTTGTCCCATGTCTGCTTCTAGCTGTTGCTTCTTGACCTCATACAGGTTTCTCAGGAGACAGGTAAGGTGATCTGGTATTTCCATCCCTGTAAGAATTTTCCAGTTTGTTGTGGTCCACACATAAAAGGCTTTAGCATAGTCAGTGATGTAGATGTTAGTCAGCAGAAGTAGATGTTTTTCTGGAATTCCCTTGCTTTCTCTATGATCCAACAGATGTTGGCAATTTGATCTCTGGCTCTGTCTTTTCTAAACCTAGCTGGTACATCTGGAAGTTCTTGGTTCAGATATTACTGAAACCTAACTTGAAGGATTTTGAACATAACCTTACTAGCATGTGAAATAAGCAAAATTCTAGGTTAGTTTGAACATTCTTTGGCATTGCTCTTCTTCTGGATTAGAATGAAAACTGACCTTTCCTAGGCCTGTGGCCACAGCAAATTTTTCCAAGTTTGCTGACATATTGAATACAACACTTCAGCAGCATCACCTTTTAGGATTTTAAATAGCTCAGCTAGGATTCCATCACCTCCACTAGCTTTGTTCGTAGTGATGCTTCCTAAGGCCCACTTGCCTTCATGCTCCCAGATGTCCGGCTCCAGGTGAGTGGCTACACCATCATGATTATACAGGTCATTAAGACCTTTTCTGTTTGCATTTTGTGTATCTACTTTTCACTTTGTTTTTCTAATTAAAACCTATTTATTTTGACTGTGCTAGGTCTTCGTGCTGCCTGGGCTCTTCCCTCGTTGCGCTGTGTGGGTTTCTCGTGGCGGTGGCTCCTCTTGCTGCGGAGCTCAGGCTCTAGGCACGTGGGCTGAGTAGTTGTGGCTCCTGGGCTCCAGAGCGCAGGCTCAGTCGTTGGGGCACGTGGGCTCAGTTGCTCCACGGCATGCGGGATCCTCCCGGACCAAGGACTGAACCCGTGTCTCCTGCATTGGCGAGCAGATTCTTTACCACTGAGACACCAGGGAAGCCCTCTAATAACATTTTGATGTTTCGTTTTGAAATAATTATGGACTCACAGAAAGTCAGAAAAAGAGCAGAGTCCCACGAGCCCTTTACCTAGCTTCTCCCAGACATCTTATGTAACTGTGGTGCAATATGTAAACCGGGAAACTGACACTGGTGCAGCACTGCTGTGCTGAGTTTACAGACCTTGCTCAGATTTCACTCGCCTTGTCGTACTCCTTTCCCAGTTCTGAACAAGTCAGTTGCTCCGTGTTGTACACATATGTGTATGTGCACATGTGTGTGCATATGTGGTTCTGTGCAGTTTGATCTCAGATTTGTGTAGTCGTCATGACAACTAATATGCGGAAGTTAAAGCAACTGCCTTTTGTACCTCTTTATAGTCTCAACCCCAACTCCTAACCCTGTTCCCTGGCAACCATTACTTTTTTCTCCACTGCTATTGTTTTATAATTCAAGAATATTATGCAATCATATAGCATGTAACCTTGCGAGACTGACTTTTTCACTAAGCATAAATGCTCTTGCAGGTTGTTGCGTGTATTAATATCAATAGCCCATTTCTTTAGCTGGCTGAATGGCGTTCCACAGTATAGATGTGCCGTGGTCTGTGTGGCCGTTCACTCTTGAAGGACATTCAGGTTGTTTCCAGTTTGAGGTTATTATAAGATAAACATGGTGTATGGATTTTTGTCTGAACTTGAGTTTTCATTTCTCTGAGATAAATGCCTGAGAATATGATTGCGGGGTCATTTGATGAATATGTATTTTATTTTACAAAAACTGTGAAATTACTTTCCAGCTGCAGTATCTGAGAGATCTAGTTCCTCCCCATTCTTTTTCTTTTTTTGTCAGCATTTGTGGTTATCCTAGGTCCTCAGACAGTAAAGAATCTGCCTGCAATCTGGGAAACCCAGGTTCAATCCCTGGGTTGGGAAGATCTCCTGGAGAAGGGAATGGCTACCCACTCCAGTATTCTTGCCTGGAGAATTCCATGGAGAGAGGATCCTGGCAGGCTACAGTCCATGGGGTCAAAAAGAGTGGGATACAACTGAGCAACTAACACCTTCCCTCTTTCTTATTGACACCATTAATGTGGGTTGAATTGTGTCTCCTTAAAAGACATGATCAAGTCCCAACCCCCAAAACGTATGCATATGGTCTTTTTTGGAAATAGGGTTTCCACAGATATCATCAAGCTAAGGTGAAGTCACACTGGATTAGGACGGACCCTAGATTCAGTGACTGGTATCTTTATAAGACGACTATGAGAAAGCACAGACACACGGGCAAGAAGGCCGTGTGATGATGAAAGAAGGGACAGGGACAGAGGCGATGTGGCTACGAGCCAAGGAGCACAGAGATTGTTCGCCGCCTCAAGAAGCTGAGCGAGAGGTCTTCCCTGGTGGTCCAGTGGCTAAGACTCTGCGCTCTTAAAGCAGGGGTCAGAGAACTAGATCCCAGATGTAGCAACTGAACATTCACATTCTGCAACCAAGACCTGGCACAGCCAAATAAATATATTTTAAAATCTTAAAGTGTGAGCGATAGTTGCTCAGTCGTGTCTGACTCTTTGTGACCCCATGGACTGTAGCCTGCCAGGCTCCTCTCTCCTTGGAATTCCCCAGGCAAGAATACTGGAGTGGGTTGCCATTTCCTAAAAAAAAAAAAAAAAGGTGATGATGATGAAAGAGGCCAGGAAGGATTCTTAGAGCCTTTGGAGGGAGCATGGTACCCTTGATGTGTTGATTTCTGGTCTCAAGAGCTGTGAGAGAATAAAGCTCTGCTGTTCTAAGCTGCCAAGTTTGTGGTCATTTGTTTTTCAGCCCTAGGATACTGATGGGCCATTCTCACCTGTGTGCAGTGAGATCTCATTGTGATTTCTTGGTGGATGATGATAGTGGATGTCTTTTCATGTGCTTATTTGCCATCCTCTTTGGTGAAGTGTCTGTTCACGTCTTACTCACTTCAAATTGGGTTATTTTTACTGTCTAGTTTTGCAAGTTTTTTTTTTAAGTATATTTTAGGCGCTAGTCCTTTTGTATCTTTTTTATTTACTTACTTTATTTATTTTTTGGTCATGTGGCTTGTGGGATCTTAGTTCCCTCACCAGGGGTTGAACCTGTGCCTCGGCAGTGAAAGTGCTGAGTTCTCACCACTGGATCGCCAGGGAATTCCCTGGATGCTAGTGCATTGATAGATATATGTTTATTATTTATTTTTATGGCACTTTACGAAACTACTGATTTGTGATGGACTGGAAATTTTACAAACACAAACAGGTCCTTCACCTTCTCAGTATCTTTCAGTCCCAGGATCTTTCCTTTTTCTTTCCTTAATGAAGCAATTGATGCTTTTGAACTGTGGTGTTGAAGAAGACTCTTAAGAGTTTCTGGGACTGTAAGGAAATCCAACCAGTCCATCCTAAAGGAAATCAGTCCTGAATATTCATTGGAAGGGCTCATGCTGAAGCTGAAACTCCAATACCCTGGCCACCTGATGTGAAGAACTGACTCATCTGAAAAGACCCTGCTGCTGGGAAAGACTGAAGGTAGGAGGAGAAGGGGGCGACAGAGGATAAGATGGTTGCATGGCATCACCGACTCGATGGACATGAGTTTTAGCAAGCTCCAGGAGCTGGTGATGGACAGGGAATCCTGGCATGCTGCAGTCCATGGGGTCATAAAGTTGGATACGACTGAGTGACTGAACTGAACTGAATGGAGCGATAGCACATGTACAATGCTGGATTCTTTTTTTTCTAGGAAGTTATCATAAATAGTTTCTGTAACTTGGTCATATCTTCCTAACGACCACTTTGCAGTGTTTGCAAAATAAAAACTGTGAAATAATTTTCCAGCTACATCATAGAGTAGCTGTGATGTCACTTAACCAGTTCTCAAGGTTACACATCAGGTGAATCACTTCCTTGTGCGTGCAAGGTTTTTTCTTATATTGTGGGTATTATTTTAGTTCTCATTCTCATCATTGTAGCTCAGCTTGCTCTTTTATTAGCACTGACAGAGCAGACTCGGGCCAGGTTGCTGGGTGCCACATTCTGTGTTCTCATGGAAACAAAAGGTCACTGGCACTGAATCCAAATCACTCTGAAAGTCCTGGCTTTTGCAGTTCCCAGCCACTTGATGGTACAGCAATTCACTGTATAGTGAATTATCTTTGTGTTTCTGGGTCAGGGAAGGAGAGGAAGTAGGGGAGATGGAAGTGATGGGGCAAGGAGAAAGGAACAGAGGAGGGGATCACACAGACAGAGGTACAGAGAAAGGCTGGGGAGGAAGAGACAGACGGGAGGCAGGGTGAGTGCCAGAGGAAGGGAGGTGAAAAGCGGGTCTAGAGAGTTCAGCGGTGAGAGCAGGTCAGACCCTTCCAGGTTCTAAGCATGAGTGTCACTCACTAGCTGGGCAAATCACTTACCCCCTCAAACCTCACTTTGTTCATATGTAAAATGGAATAACACCACCTTCTTCAGAGACTTGCAGGGGTGATTCAGTAAAATTAATGTCACATATGTAGCACTTGAAAAATGGTAGCTGTTTTGAATCAGTAGAAAGAGGCAGGAGGTGCCCAGGTGCCTCAATGGTGCAGAATGGGATCTGCTAACTAGTATCTTGGTCTAGGGTTTCTTGGCTCTGGGAACAGGGACTGAGGGGCTCTGAGGAGAAGGCATCACCTCGGCATCACCCCCACAGTGGAGGCCACAACAAACTGCTCTAAAGAGGAGGCTAACCCAGCCAGCCCTGAATCATGACCAGGTTCCGGTGCCCAGCCCAGTGGGGTCAGAGGCTCCCTCCCTCCCCTGAAACACCAAACTTGGCCAGTGCCCACAGCCTGCATCCAGGAGCCTCTTGACCTTAGCAGAGCTGGGCGCCTGGCCCAGACCTCCCCTGGGTCGCTGGCTTCCTGCGGCAGACAAATTCCTGACAGAGCACAGCTGTCCCAGGCCTTGCTGGACTCTTAATGGGACGTGAGTGGCCCTTTGACCAGTGTGGGCTGGGCTTGGGTTTGGAGCTGGGTGGAGGAGCCTGTGGGAAGAGGTGTGTGGTCAGGATGGTAGGGGCTAGGTCTGGGCCAGCAGGGGGCCACTTGGAGGTGTGTGTGTGACCGGCAGGGGGTCAGCCTCTGCAGGTGCTTGTGCCTGACCCTGTCATAGCTGTCTGCAGGCCAGGTAATCACGGCAGCAAGGACCCGAGAAGAGTGCCTGTGAGGATGGAGGGTGTGACAGCAGCAAGGGAGCAGCTGAATAGTACTTGTGGGACTGTGTGTACCAGGCTGAGGACGGTCAGATGCCCCCACAGCCAGCGCTCCCTACTTCCTCCTGACACCTCTCAGGTGAGAAATTCAAGTCATTTCGGCCTCCTGCCTGACCCTTCCTCAGTCTCCATCACACTGTCCTTCAGGTCCAGTCCTCCTTTTAATACTGTTTTTACTATGAAACACTTAAGGCATATAAAAGTATAGATGATAATATATTGAGGACTCATTTAGCCGCTGGCTTTGGAGATAAAACACGGAAGCCCCTGGTGCCCCTTCTCTGATCCTGAACACGCCCCTTCCCAGACACCCCGCTGTAAGATTTTGCTGTTTGACATTTGCATGATCTCCACTGTACTTTGACTACACATTTCTTATCCAGGCACAACATACACTGTTTTCTGTCTTTGGAAACGTTGGCGCTGTCCAAAGGAACTCTCTGTGATGGTGGCAGTGCTCTCTATCTGTGCCATCACAGATGGTAGCCACTAACTGCATGCGGTTTCAAGCACTTAAAATGTGGCTGCTGTAGGAATTGTATTTACATTTTAATTAATTTACGCTTACATAGCCCCATGTAGTTCGTGGCTACCGCACTGGACAGCATGGGTTAGATCCTTCTGAAACCTGGTTTTTCCCTTCTTCTCCTCCTTCCTTCCCTTCCTTCCTACCTCTCTTTCCAAGGTTTCTTGACATCAAGGCTTGGAGAGCTTTCTGCTCATTTTCCCTGCTGCAGTTTTCTATTGCATGAACACACAGCTGTCTCCCTATCCATTTTCCTACTCATGGACGTTTGGGTTTTATCCTCACACCATCCCCCCTCCCGCTGCCCCAAATACAAAGGATAGCACGGGAATTATTTTTGTGCATATCTCTGCCTGTCTTTCCCAACTTCATTTCCGGTGCCCATGGGACTGTGACAGACAGTCCCATGATCCTGACCAGAGTTATTTCAAGGCCTCCTAGCTGCCTGCCTGGCTCATGTCTGGACCCACAGCCCCATTCCTCCCCTGGCATCCGTCAGCCGCCCAGCCAGGATGACTCTGAGACACCGCTCTGCTCTTGTGTCTTTCCTTCTGGGGAACTTGATGGCCCCCGCCGCGTCTCATCTCACAAGCTGGCCCTTACCCCAGGGCATGCGGTGTTTGCCAGCCTCCTAGTCGTCTGCACACATGGAGCTGTTCCATCGAGCCTTCATTTTCCAGGCAAAGCACCCATTCTGGGATATATGTTCTCCTGTCCCTCATCCACTAAAGTCCTTCCCATCTCTGAAGGCCTGGCTCAGGCCTCACCTTCTCTGAGGTAGTTCTTATCCTGCAGCATTTGTTCAGGAAACACTCACGAGGAGCCTGTCCTCACGGAGCTCACAGCCTGGCTTTCGCCAGTGACTCCGGCCACTCCCGTTCCCCATTCCCAGCTTTCTGCCATTCCTCTGGCAACTTAGCATGGATGAAGCTTCGTAGTCCAAAGAGGTGTGGGTGAGGTCAGTTATGCCAACCACCTGGAGGGCACTGTCTTCCCAATCAGACGGGCACTGCCAGCCTCTGCCTCCACGGCTCTCCCTTTTCTGGGTTTCCACTGGTGGCCACTCTCTCCACTTTCTGATGGGGACAATCTTGACTGTTTCTTTGTATTATATCTCCATTCTGATTTCAGTCAGATGTGGAAACGGTTCCTTCAGGTGGCTCTGCAGATCTGTTCTGATTCATCTTGCATTGATACGGTTTAATTCTCAGAGAACATCTTACTTTCCAGTATTTAGTTCAAGTGCCCTTTACACTTGCTCCTGTGTTTCTACAACACAAATTGTATTAAGCCTTGAGGGATTGGGACCATATTCTTTTCTGTAACCCCGAGGACATCTGGGGGAAAAAAACCTGACATGTTCAGCCAGCCCATGGTGCTCTGTGCAGCTCGACTGGAGATGCCAGCAGGTTGGCATAGGACAGATCTGCCAGGCACTGGGGCTCAGGCAGGAGTTGTGGAACCTGAGAGCTGAGAGGTATCTTCGGGGCCAAGATAGTTCTCTCAGAGGCCTCCTGAGTATGCTGCTGGCAGGACATCCGTGTAGAGTTTCGTCCTCAGACACGGAGGGATCTGTGTGGGTGGAAGGAGAATGTGGCTGACTGTCCACACGAGCTGCCTTAGGGAACCAGAGGGCAATAAAGAAGCACAGGGAGCTGGGAATGGGAATGGGTTCAGCTGAGAAGAATGATCTTTGTTTTCTGTCCCACAAATGCGGGCCAGACAGGGCGGGTGAAAGAAAGTGTTAAATGTGGGAGTCAGCAAAAGAGGATGAGGGAAGAGCTTAGTGGGAGGCTGTGAGGGGACATCTTTAGGTGATTTTTTAAAATGTATTTTTAATTTTCATTTATTTGTCTGCGCTGGGTCTTAGTTGCAGCACGTGGGATCTTGGTCGCCTCACGCAGGCTCCCTGGTGTCTCATTAGCCCCACAGCATGTGGGATCTTGGTTCCCTGACCAGGGAAACTGCGAACCCTGCACGGCCCTGCAAGGCAGATTCTTAGCCACTGGACCACCAGGGAAGTCTCTCTTCAGATGACTTTTACTAAGGGTTCAGAATGGAACTGGGCTAAGGGAAGCCATGGGGAGGACTATGGAGCTGGGTAGGGAGCAGACAGACAGTATTTCCATCAACCTTACAGGACTGGCGGTCAGGAGCACTGGGTGGGCGCGTCCACTCCTGACTCAGCCATCAACTTCAGGCCTCAGCTTCACTTCCTCACAAAAGCGGAGAGGGGACTAGAGAAGCTCTGGGGCCTGGTCCGGCTCTGCCTGTGATTTCCAGATGGCTTTGGAGGCTGGGGGGAGGGCCGTCCGCAGTGAAGATCAGCAGCTAACTGTGAGAGAGGTCACAGCTGAGCGTGAGAGGAAAACGGGAGAACACGCCGAGTCCCTGCACTGGGCCCTTCACACACCTGGTCTCAGGTGTCTTTATACTGATGCTCTGAAGATAGGACTAGCTGCACTGGTTTAGGAATGAGGAAACCAAAAGCAGAGAGGTCAGTGGAACTCCCCAAGGTCACTGTCCTAACAAGCCAGAAGTGGATTCCTACTGAGGCCTCTGGTTCCCGACTCCCCAGCCCTTTCACTTCACGGAGAAGTCCCTGAGGGGCGAGGAGGCCCTGTGTGTGCGTGTGTGTCGGAGTGGTTGGAAAGGAAGGGCCTACTGAGTTGGCTTCTAATGTATTTTCTTACATTTACTAGGTTTTCATTAACTTAGTCTTCAGTACTTTCACTTGGTGGGGATGGAAATGAGGGAATTTTTTTTTAAAACAAGAGAAGATGGAATGTGGTAGGCAGTTGAGAAAATATGAGTTCCTGATCAGGACAGAGTGAAGGGAGAAAGTCAGCTTGAGGTCAGGGAGGAAGAGTGAGAGAGCCTCAGCTGTCTGCCCGGTGGGGAGGGTCCTCAGATAAGAAAGCAAAGACTGGGCTTTCATGGCAGGCACTAAGTGAGCTGCACACGTCAGTACCTCGTTACTATGGTAAAAAGTTAGCACCTGTAAAATCTTAGTGGGGGGTACAGACACTGTTACAATTGAGAACGTACCCAGATTATACAGAAATGAAGATTTGGCCAGAGCTGCCATGTTAAGCATGAGACATTGAAAAGAGATGACGGAGTAGCTGCAGAAATATATGAAAGAGAAACATGCCTGTGATCAATGAAAACCAAGTCTAGAAAAAAAAAGGAACCCAAGGAACAGAAAAAGTAAATCTCTACAGCATTCTGAGCTACAGAAAAATTTAACAACAACATGAATTCAAGAAGCAAGCACAGATGGGATGACAATATTTAGGCTGGTGCAGATGTAATTGCAGTTTTGCACTGCTGAAGTTTTCAGTTGGATACTGGAATACATTCTTGAATAAATGTGGTTATGCTATACATTTTAATATGCATTTCTCACCTTTTTTGGCTAATAACTTACTACTTGCTGTTTATTTTATATGTATTTTAGATTATGGAAGTGATGTTAGACAAGCAAATTTGAGCGATTTTCTTATTTGAGTTCAAAATGGTCAGAAAGCAGCAGAGACAACTCACATTTGGCCCAGGAACGGCTAACGAATGTACTGTGCAGTGGTGGTTCAGGAAATTTCGCAAACGAGACGAGAGCCTCGAAGATGAGGAGCATAGCGGCCAGCCATTGGAAGTTGGCAATAACCAACTGAGAGCAGTCATAGAAGCTGATCCTCTTACCCCTACACGAAAAGTTTCACATTTGAAACAAACTGGAAAGGTGAGAACTTGCTAAGTAGGTGCCTCATGAGCTGACCGAAATCAAAAAGATTATCATTTTGAAGTGTCTTCTCTCATTCTGTGCAACAACAAACCATTTCTCAATTGGATTGTGATGAGTGACAAAAAGTGGATTTTATGTGACAACCTATGACGACCAGCTCAGTGGTTGGACCAAGAAGCCCCAAAGCACTTCCCAAAGCCAAAACTGTGCTAAAGAAAGGTCATGGTCACTGCTTCCTGGTCTGCTGTGGGTCTGACCCACCACAGCTTTCTGACTCCCAAAGAAACCGTTACATCTGAGAAATATGCTCAGTAAATTGAGATCCACCAAGATGTGTTTGAGCCTAGTAATAATGATTTAAAATTTATAGTCTGAAATCACAATTACATTTGCACTAACCAGATGTTCAACCTGGTTTTAGAAAAGGCAGAGGAATCAGAGATCAAATTGCCATGATCCACTGGATCGTCAAAAAAGCAGGAGAATTTCAGAAAAACATCTATTTCTGCTTTATTGACTATGCCAAAGCCTTTGACTGTGTGGATTACAATAAACTGTGGAAAATTCTGAAAGAGATGGGAATACCAGACCACCTGACCTGCCTCTTGAGAAATCTGTATGCAGGTCAGGAAGCAACAGTTAGAACTGGACAGGGAACAACAGACTGGTTCAAAATAGGAAAAGGAGTACGTCAAGGCTGTATATTGTCACCCTGCTTATTTAACTTCTATGCAGAGTACATCATGAGAAATGCTGGGCTGGAGGAAGCACAAGCTGGAATCAAGATTGCCAGGAGAAATATCAATAACCTCAGATATGCAGATGACACCACCCTTATGGCAGAAAGTGAAGAAGAACTAAAGAGCCTCTTGATGAAAGTGAAAGAGGAGAGTGAAAAAGTTGGCTTAAAGCTCAACATTCCGAAAACGAAGATCATGGCACCTGGTCCCATCACTTCATGGCAAATAGATGGGGAAACAGTGGAAACAGTGGCTGACTTTATTTTGGGGGGCTCCAAAATCACTGCAGATGGTGACTGCAGCCATGAAATTAAGACACTTACTCCTTGGAAGGCAAGTTAGGACCAACCTAGATAGCATATTGAAAAGCAGAGACATTACTTTGCCAACAAAGGTCCATCTAGTCAAGGCTATGGTTTTTCCAGTAGTCATGTATGGAAGTGAGAGTTGGACTATAAAGAAAGCTAAGCACCAAAGAATTGATACTTTTGAACTGCGGTGTTTGAGAAGACTCTTGAAAGTCCCCTGGACTGCAAGGAGATCCAACCAGTCCATCCTAAAGGAGATCAGTCCTAGGTGTTCATTGGAAGGACTGATGCTGAAGCTGAAACTCCAATACTTTGGCCACCTGATGCGAAGAGCAGACTCATTTGAGAAGACCCTGATGCTGGGAAAGATTGAAGGCAAGAGGAGAAGGGGATGACAGAGGATGAGATGGTTGGATGGCATCACTGACTCAATGGACATGGGTTTGGGTGGACTCTGGCAGTTGGTGATGGACAGGGAGGCCTGGCATGCTGTGGTTCACGGGGTCACAAAGAGTCGGACATGACTGAGCGACTGAACTGAATAGAAAGGGAACAAACCGTTGGCACTTCTATAAAACAAGCTTATCAAAAATAACAAGAAACTAAATAAATTAAACTAAAATAAATTGATACAGAGGGAACCCTTGAGATATTCATGGTAAATGAGAAAAAAAGACAGGTATTAAAGAGAGAGAAGAGGGACTTCCCTGGCAGTCCAGTGATTAAGATGGCTTCCACTGCAGGGGGCGTGGGTTCAGTCCCTGGTCTGGGAACTAAGATCTCACATGCCACACCAGGTGGCCAAAAAAAAAAAAAAAAAGGAGAGAGAGACAGGACAACAGTCATAAAAGATCAAGACAATGAAACAAAGGAATAAAGACAGACTCTGAAACAGAAAACCTAACAAATGAAAAAGCATCCATTTTAAGGAAAATACAAGACATCTTCCCCAGGATGAAGACTGGAATTGCCACTCAAAAGAGCACAACTTGTTCCAGGAGAAGCTGATAAAGAAAAAGAAAGAATCCTTCAAGCACGCAGATGAAGAAAAAGGAGAAGGAGAGGAGGAGGAGAGGAAGAAGAAAGAGGCAGGCGAGGAGGGGAAGAAGAAGAAAGGGGAAATCTTAGGGTGGCCCACCTTGTTCCTACGAACAGTCAAGCTGCCAAATGACCGTGGAGAAATGCCTCCAAAGTTCTGAGCAAAAGAAAGTGTGATGCAAGAATACTTCACTCAGCCAAGTTGTGTTCAAGCATAAAGACCACAGAAACATTCTCAAAGGCAGAAAACACAGCGTGTATGAGCCATTCCCTGAAAAACTTAACGATGATTCAGCCAACCAAGAGTTTAAAAACAACTCAGGAATGAAGAGGGATGGTAAAAGTACTGCTGATGAGTCACAAATCAGCTTAAATATAAAATGAAGGCTAAATAATTCTGGGAAAGATGGTTTCAGAGCAGAAGGAAATTCAACAGTGATAATACCCATGTAGCTGTAATTCATACAGATTGAAAAGTAGAGGAAGAGATAAGGTTGGAGAAAGAATGAGCTATTTTTTCACCTTCAGAACCTTGAACCATATCACCTAGAAATGAAACTTTATGAAGAACAGTTCTAGTTTTCTCAATGTTTCTCATAATCTTAACTTCAGAGAGGTTTTTAAGGAATCAATTTTTTGTGTGTGGGGGAAGAGAAGTCTTCTTCACTTTCTTTTTCTTCTATCATAATCATATATAATTGATGTAGCCTTTTTATTCTTTGGTATGACTGGGCCCATTTTAATAAAAGCATTTTTATCTAACCTTCTAGCTAGGAATACCCTCGGGATGCCTAGAATGCTGTCAGTAGTTATGTCTGGGTGGAGGTTTCCATAACATCATTCAAACTGTCTTCAATACTTTAAAAGAAAATGAATCATTTTTATAGAAATAATAAAGTCATTATTCTGAAAAACTAAGATTGGTGAAATAGCTATCTTCAACATGCTGTCTAGAGGCTCGTCAGCTTGATTTAGTAAGAAAGCCTAAAACACATGTGTCATGTTGAAGGAATGTGCACTAATACAATGGAATTCCAACTGAGCAAAAAGGACATAGTCAAGCTTAAAAATATCATGGGACAAGAATGATAACTTGGAAGTAAAGACAACCTGGATGCAACTTGATCTGTAGAGTCAATGCAGTTTCAATCAAAATTCCAGCAGGTTATTTTGTGGATATCAACAAACTAATTCTAAGGTTTACATGGAAAGGCAAAGGACCCAGAATAGCCAACTCAGTATTGAAGAACAGAGTCAGAGAACGGACACAACTGGGCCTCAACACTTACCAAAGCCTACAGTAATCCAAATAATTTGGCATCGGCAACACAACAAAGATCAACAGAGCAGAACAGAGCCCAGAAACAGATCCACATAAACATGGCAAATTGATCTTGGACAAAAGAGCAAAGGCAATACAAGAAGCAAAGATAGTGTTTTCAACAAATGGTGCTGAAACAAGTGGACACCCACATGCAAAAAAAAAAAAAAAGAAAAGAAAAGAATCTAAACCCAGACCTAACACCCTTCACAAAAAATTAACTCAGAATGGTTCATGGACCTAAATGTAAAACCCACAACTATCAAACTCTTATGACACAGGTGGAAATTAAGGTGACCTTGGATATGTGGGTGAATTTCTGGGTATAACACCAGAGGCATGATCTGTGAAAGAAACAACTGATAGGCTGGGCTTTATTAAAATGTTGAATTTCTGCACTGTGAAAGATAACGTCAAGAGAATAAGAAAACAAGCCACCAACTGGGAGAAAATGTTTATAAAATGTATGTTTGATCCAGGACTGTTATCCAAAATATATGAAGTCTTAAAACTCAACAATAAAAAAATAAACTACCTGATTACAGAATGGGCCAAGGGCCTGAACAGATACCTCACTGAAGAAGATACACAGATGGCAAGTAAGCACGTGAAAAGAGACTCAACATCGTATGTTGCAGGGAATTGCAAATTAAAAGGATGGTGAGAGAATTTCCTGGTGGTTCAGTGGTTAGGATGTGGCACTTTCACTGCCATTGCCTGGGTTCAGCCCCTGGTTGGGGAAATAAGATCCACAAGCCACTCAGCACAGCAAAAAAAAAAAAAAAAAAAAATGAGGTGTCACAACTATGAGAATGGCCCAAATCCAGAACACTGACAATACCTAATGCCGGTAAGGATGTAGAGCAAATGCTGCTGCTGCTGAGTCGCAGTTATTCCTGGTGGAAATGCAAAGGGGTGCAGCCACTTTGTAAAAGTCCGACAGTTTCTTACAAAACTAAACAGTACCCTTATCATATGAGCCAGCAACCCTGCTTTTTGGGTATTTACCCAAAGGAGTTGAAAACAGGTCCACACAAAAAGCTGCGCACAGATGTTCACAGCAGCTTTACTCAAACTGCTGCCCAAACTTGGAAGCAACCAAATAGGTGAATGGATAAACCGTGACACAGTCAGACAACAGAATATCACTCGGTGCTAAAGTGAACTGAGCTGTCAAGCTATGAAAAGACATGGAGAAAACTCAGATGCATACGTCCAAGTGAAAGAAGCTAATCTGAAAAGGCTACATATCGTGTGATGGATGTAAACTACGTGACATTCTGGAAAAGGCAGAACTATCAGTTCTGTTCAGTCACTCAGTTGTGTCCAACTCTTTGTGACCCCATGGACTGCAGCATGCCAGGCTTCCCTGTCTATCACCAACTCCCAGAGCTTGCTCAAACTCATGTCCATTGTCATGCAACCATCTCATCCTCTGTCATCCCCTTCTCCCCCAAACCCCACGAACAGTATGAAAAGGCAGAACTATGGCGACAGTAAAAAGATCGGCAGGGAGAGAAGGGTTGAACAGACAGAGCAGAGAGTATTTTTTAGGGCAGTGGAACTATTCTGTATGATGTTATATTCTGTATGACACTATCGTGATGGGTACATGTCAGTATGGGTGCGTGCTAAGTTGCTTCGGCCGTCTTTGACTCTTTGTGACCCTATGGGCCATAGCCAGCCAGGCTCCTCTGTCTGTGGAGTTTTCCAGGCAAGAATACCCAAGTGAGTTGCCATGCCCTCCCCTCCAGGAGATCTTCCTAGCCCAGGGATCAATGTCACGCCCCTTACGTCTCCTGCATTGGCAGGTGGGTTCTTTGCCACTAGCACTACCGGGGAAGCCTACACGTCAGTATACATTTGTCCAAACCCACAGAGTGTAAAACACCAAGAGAACCCTGACGTAAGTGGACTTTGGACTTTGGGTGGTAACGCGTCAGTGCAGGTTCATTGATTTTAACATGTACCACTGTGGTGCAGGAAGTCAACAGTTGAGGGAAGCTGTGCCTGTATGAGGGTAGGGGGTATACAAGAACTGACTTTTTGCTCAATTTTGCTATGAACCTAAAACTGCTCTTTAAAAAAAAGAGGACAAACACCACAGTCTGGATGTTTCTAGGAATTATGGACAGTCCAGTAGAGGTGGGGCACAGTAGATGAGCAGGGAAAGCAAAGGAAAGAAGTGGAATGAGACTGGAGGGGCCAGCCAGGACTTCCTGTCTTGTGGGTAATGGAGCATCATTGAAGGGTGCTGAGCAAGGAAGTGAGGGAACAGATGCTTTAGAAAGGTCCCCGTGGCAGCTAAGTGGATGGTGAATTGGGATGGTAGGGAGTACACGAGAAACAAACAGGGCAATTACTGGCTGAATCCAGGAGTGAAACAGCAAGGTTCTAAACTGGGGCTGGGCATGTGACAAGGAGGCAGAGGGCTCCGGAGCTTGGTCCTGACTAGAAGTAGAGGCTGGGAGCGGGGAGAGAGATTGCACCGTTTTGTACACGGTGAATTAGAAGTGCTTTGGGAGAGAGCTGATGGAGATGAGATCCCGATGCTTGGACTGACAAGTCTAGAGCTCAGGTGAGGAGTGGGCCTGGCCTGAGCTCATGGGTGACTTGCCCATGGGTGGAAGGTAAAGCAAAGAGCTGAGATCTCTCCCACAGAGGAAGCAAAGAGGAGGATCCAGGGGCAGACTGGTAGGGGAGACTAATATTTCAGAGATGGGTGGGAGGTCCTATAGAGGAGACGAGTGGAAAGAGGAGTCTCAAGAGGGGAGCAGTGGCTGCACAGAGGCCAGGGGAGGGAGGGGTTTTCCACAGGTCAGAGTCAAGGGCTATAGAGGGGTTGAGAAAAGAAGGGGCCTGGTGATTCTGCCACCTTTTTACATGGAATCAAGACTTACTTCCGTTTTCTTTTTCTTGGTTGAAGTACAGTTTTCAAGCAGGTTAATGAATAGCATTATGGAACACACTAATTTTCAAAGAACGTACGTTAGACTTGGCACAAACAAGAATGAATATATATTTTGTAAAAACAAGCATTAAAAAAAATTAACTCTAGACTCCTTGACTCATAATCCAGATAATCATTGAACAGGATGTGATTTACCAACAAGAGAAGAGTTGAATACACGATGGCACATTCACACCATAGAGTATTATCCACTAAAAAGAATGGATTAGAGAGCTATGCCAGTATGCCAGCTGACTTGAAGGGAACTCTGTGAGGTACTGAGTAAGAAAAGCAAGAAACCTCAAGTGCCTGTAATATGATCCCACTTTTGGCCAAGCAGTGACAAAAGTCTTGTGATTTCTGATTATGATTATGATTACAGAGAACACAGAAGAAAGAGTGGGAAGATATATGGCAGGATATGGCTGTATACGTATTACATTCGCCTGACCAGGGAAGAGGAGGGATGAGGTAGGGGGAGGGACAAGGGTGCAGCAAGCAATAAAATAAAACAGGGGACGTCCCTGGAGGTCCAGTGGTTAAGACTTTATGCTGTCAATGCAGAGGGCCTGCACTGGTGGAGAAACTCAGATCCCACGTGCTGTACAGCACAGCCAAGAGAGTAAAAAAAAAAAAAAAGAAAATTAGTATTAAAAAAAAAACTGAAGAAAAAAGAGAACACTAAATACTATATAGGAAATGGCCATATTTATGCATTTATATAAAATTGTGCAAATAGCACAAAGAAATTATCAAAAAAGAATGCACACACAAAAATGACTTAAATCTGCAATGGAGTTGACCAAGTGCTGTGAGTGGCCTCAGTCACGGGGCCTGGGGGTGAGCTGGCGAGGGGGCCAGCCAGTGAGGGGCCCTCGCTGTCCTCCTGCGAGGACCAAGGACACCTATGGGTGAGGCGACACTGAGAGGGCACCTGGGCTGTGTCCAGCCAGCTGCGAGAAGGAAAAAAGCGTTGACGGTCTCATTCGATTTTGGGGCAAAGTGCAAGAACAGGGGAGGGTATTATCAGGAGGACTGAAATTTGAGAATTCATGGGAACAGATCAGAAGCCATTGCAGGCAAAGGGTTAGAACAGGGGTAGAAGAAGCATCTGCGAATGTGAGCGAGTGCAAAGCTCAGTCAGATGTGAGACAGGACCCAGGCCGGGGTGGACAGGGGACCTGGAGGCCCACAGCAGAGGCCTGCCTCAGGAGCAGGATGTGACTATCAGTCTCCGAGTTGCAGGAGAAGAGAAAATGGGAAACCAAAGGATGACACCAAGTACAGGCCAGTGCTTATCAACCAACATACACACTTTTAATTGCAAAAAGTAAAAATTTTTGTCACATGAAACCTTAATGTACATACATTCTTTATAAGTTTGCGGTACATTAAGTTACAATCAACATTCCACACTGAACACAGAATAACATCTTAGACCACTCGGAGCCCACGTGGCTGGACAGGTGTCCGCCCCTTTGCTCACAGGGACCCCCCAGGGCCCGCCACCCCTGGCTCCCTAGAGAGGAACTGCAGCCATTCTGGATCCCGTCCCTGGGGGCAGCAAGGCCTTTGCCGAGTGCCCAGTTCCCGCTCCCTTCCACCCTAGGTGTCTGTCACTGACCTTCCCGCGGGAAGGACGAGGAGGAAGAGACCAAGGCCAGCGTTTTTCTGAGGATGAGACTATGGAGAGAAGTTTGGAGGGAAGGTCATCTATGACGGAGGCTGCGCCTTCTCTGGGAATGATGGCATGTGTCCACCCAGTTCGGGTCACCAACTCTCACAGGTAAGCGTTTGTTCCTGAAATGGCTGGAAGTGCTCTGAGGGGCTGAAGCTTAAAGGCTGGGACCCTGCTGAGCTGTAGGTCAAGGTGGCTTTGCAGGCTGACCTCACCTCCCCCACAGAGCCATGGAGAGGGATAAGGAGGTAAATTAAGCCTGGTGTGAAGCAGATGTCCCGACTCTCCAATTTCTATCTGAAACTCAGAACTAAGCTGGTTTCCCTTCTTTGCACGGGTGTCTACAGCTATGGTCCACTCTTGGATTGACGCTGGCTGACAGACAGACAGACACATGAAGGTAGCAGTGGCCCGTGGGCAGCCCCATCACGTCTGGACAGTTCCAGGCCTCCGCTTGGGAGTTTCGTAACATCTCTTCTCTCCAATATTCTGCAAAGATCTGGATGTCTCACGGTCTCGAGAGAGGGAGACATGATGGGTGTAGTTAGCTCTAATGCTGAAATTATGCAGGGCAGGAAAACCAGACGCAAAGCGACCTGGACGACAGACGAGCTGGCTGGAGGCCTTCTCACCAGGGCCAGCACTTAAGAGCCACGCCGCACCCAGGGCGGGTGGACTCGGACGTGGTGCACGAGGGAGACCACCTGTCTATCTTCTCTGAGATGCTTCTGCAGAAGCAGCTGCAGGATATGGAGGGGCTGATGGCGACAGAGCACAAACTTTCCATCTGTGACAGAGCTTGCTCTGTAAGCACCTCACCTTCCTAGCTGCCTGGCCCTGACGTGCGTCAGCTCTGAACCCAATATCCGTGGGTCCGAACGTGGAGAGATTCTCAAACCAAAATGCTATTTTAAAGCACATCTCTGGCACTCCCTTCCTTCAACCGACTTTAGTGGGTGAAAAAGCTGAAAAGAGGAAGTTAATGAGTGTGGAACTTATAAGTCAGGAGAGTTTGTCTTCTAGCGATAGGGAAACTCAAAAGTCTAAAATATTCCTGTTTAATAACTGATTCTCAAAAGGTAGACCAGATTGATTCTCTCCCTGCACTAGTCTCTTTCCTCTACAACCTGGCCCCTGCTGGGTAAGGATTGCATGACAAGCAAACATCTACTCTGAGGGTCTCAATTTTCACTATGGAAGCCTCTGGCTAATGAGCAAAACTGCATCCAGACTGTGAAAACGACGGAGGGACTTCCCTGGTGGTCCAGTGGTTAAGACTCTGTGCTTCCCGTGCAGGGGGTGTGGGTTCAATCCGTCGGGCAACTAAGATCCCACAGGCTATGCAGTGCAGCCGAAAAAAAAAAAAGAACACTGCCTATATAAAAAACATAAAATCACTGAGGCCCTCACCTGCAGCTAAGGAATTATTTTGTTTTAAAATTGCTCCTACACCGAGGCCTATGCTGGGTTTTGGAAGAAGGGAATAGAAAACCGTGAACTAAAAAAACAAGTGATGTAAACTCCAAGGGGACCCACAACTGGAATTGGGCTGAGTCCCTCTGCTGGTCACACATCTGGAAACTTGCGGTGATGGGAAAATGGCTGGAACGTTCACTCCTAAAAAGCGCTTTCAGGTGGGGGCGGGGGAAGGGCTTTTTATAGAAGTCATCTGTTAGCTTCTCTCCATTTCTGTCTCAAACAGTTTTGAAAACAAACCCTGGAGAGTTCCTGGCTTGCTGACCCTGCCCCTAGGTTCTCCCACTCAGCTGGGCTCACCAGAGTCAGCTAGACCCACGGCTTTGTTCCTGGGCACCACTCTGCACTGCAGCAGGAAGACACTGTGCTGTGGAGCCAGCCATCGACCGCTAGCAAAGGAACTGTCCTCGGCCCCAGTTTCTTTACTTGTAAATGAGGCTCTCAGAGCTGCTTCACAGGACTGGGCAGAGATCAGAGGAGAAGATCACACGTACCCAGACACTCTGAAGCTGGAACGGACTATTTAATTATTAAGAAACATTGCTATGTCTTTTCTCTCAGAAAATGACCCCAAATTTGTCTATTTCATGGATTGTTTTGTTGTTTTGCGAAAGAGGCAGATTCTGTTTTCATAAACTATGGTTAGTTTACTCTCTCCCCCTGCTGAACAAATTGAGAGTGGGGAGAGGGTAAGTTCTACTTATGTTCTTCATGAACCAGGACAGGGTAGTGTTCTTTTCAACATCCGTCTCTTGGGGACCTCAGGACACCTGGATATAATGCCTCAAACCGGGGCCAAAGCAGCCTTTCTCCCCAGAGAGCTGACTTCTCCCCAGAGAAACACAGTACATGAGTTTCACTGCCATGTCATCTCTGGGTAAACAGTCAACAAACTTGTGAGCAAGGACCTCTGTTTAAAGCAAGCCCTGTGGCTTTGTTCTTAGGGTGGTGGTAGACACGGGGATTTCTATGGCCCCACCAGCCCCCTGACCCTGCTTCCTCATCTTCATGAGCCTCCTTCCCACACTGGGTCATATGGAGGAACTTCTGCTGCTTCCACGGAGGAGCTGAGAGCGAGGTGAGCAGGGGTGACCCCGCGGCCCCCTCACAAAGCCTTGGGTAACTAGAAAGGAACTAGCTGGTGGCTCACTGACTACTGACCAGTCAGTGGGAGATTCTGCTTTTCAGAATTACCTGGAGAAGAAGGTACATTAATTAAAAAACCTTCTTTGAAGAATTTCACCCCTAACATAAATCTACGTTCAATTCTGAACTGGACAGATTTTAAGTAAAATGAGTGGTGTCCACACGGAAAGTTTCTACTTATCTGCTGCCAGACCGTTCTTTGTTGAAGACAGCTGACAGCTCTGGGGACCTCCCACAGGAGGCCTTAGAACACCCACACACACACAAGGCTCTTTCAGCTTTGAGTTGAAGAGGGCATTTTATGATCATTTAAGGTGTGACAGGCTGGAGTAAAATGGGGAAGGAACACGGGATAATTCATAAAAACACAGCGGGGAATTTCGATCATCAAAACAGTTGCTTTGCTCCTAAGAAACCCTCTCTTTTGTGAAACCAAAGGGCCTAATTTAAGAGAACTCTGAGAGACCTCTAAAGAACTTGTTTACGTATCACCAGGGGCAAGGACATTGCAAAGGCTCTACAAGTATGCACAAAGCTGGCCTCTGAATGGTCCCTCTGATTTAAAACCTCTTAAACTGTAACTGCTTAGCAGCGTGCCTTTTATACAGACGTGAAGTTTTGTTTTTCCTGTATTATTTCACACACAGTACTGATTCTTTTCAGCAAAAATTCCCTCAGGTACAGTTCATCCTACTTTCACTCAAGTCCGTGGAGGCGCCTCTGAGCGATGTGAACCCTCCCTGTCCTTTACAAGCCCCTAAACAGGCCATTCAAGCGCACACTGATCCTCACTGATGCTCATGAGATGTGTAGACAGAGGGCCTGGGACAAGGTGCAGGGGTGCCTTCAAAGGATGGCGAGGACCCCACAGTGAGTCCTATTCTCTTCCCCCACCACTGTCTGCCTCTGGTCTGACACCTCCACTATCTGTTTGATTTCTGCCATTTAGAACCAGGGGCCGTAGCGTGGTCTGCTTCTTTTCCTTCAGCTTGGCAATGGCACAATCAGAGGCCAGATATTTAACAAAGTCGATAAAGGAATAATAAAGGGGGAAAGGAAACAAAAAAAGAGGGTCCTTATTTGTACACTTAAGACATACAAAAAGCATTTGGGGAAAACAACGAGCAGAGCGAATCGTCCAAAGGAACACGGTTTTGTATTTTCACAAGAATTAAAAACACCTCACCTTGGTTCCCAGTACAGAGAAAGAGAAATCATTTCAAGACAGACAGTCACACAGTCGCACGCCCAGCTGACCAGCACTTTGTGTCTGGAGTTCCTTCCCTAGCCACATGACAACATCACTTTGACACATCTGTAAAACATCTTCTCTGCAGAAAGTCGGGCCCTAAAGATCAAACCCGGGGAGGCGCCCTCTCCCCAGGCCAGCACTCTTAACTCACCCCCTCTGAAGACATTTGGTAAAAGCAACACGGCTCATGACAGCAGTGCTGCCTCAGCAGTAAAGGGCTCTGGCTGGGCCAAGGGAGGGGTGTGGGGAGCCCAACTGCTGAGAAGCCGGCCAGACAGGCGAGAGAGCAGGGGAGGGAGGGGGAGACTGAGAACCTGACCGAATAGAGGAAGGTATTACCTTAGGAATTGCCGCTTCAATTACAGGCAGGCTCTGGCCTGGCATCGGCGACTCCAAGAGCCACGCGCGCTTGGGAAAGAAGTGCACTTCTCGAGTGCAGCTTGAGGTTATTTGGTCCTTTTCACTGGTTCAAGATTCCACTGTGCTTGGGAAACTGCCATAACTTCTTTAACCATCCGTGGCTTTCCAAAAGATGTACAGGGTGGTTTTACCAGGGAGATGGAACAGGCAGGCCCACCTGGCAGAGGATGGCGCTGAAGTCAGGACCCGCTGACTGCCCTCTCGGGGCCAGGAGCCAGCAGAGGAGACCATGGCATGCAAGTGAGGGAGGATACCAACCCTGCTCCCTGCCTGAAGGCAGCCTCAAGGCTTTGGTGCCAAGGGGCTGGGCAGAGGCCCGTCTCTCATAGATGGGTACTGGTGGTGGAGTCCTGGCCAAGAGGCTGGGCTGGAAGAGTTGGGAGGCCCAGGCTCTGGCCTTTGCCTCCAGCACACAACTGGCTCACACACGCATGCACGGGGCAGGTGACTAAGTAACCAACCCCTGGAAAGTGGTTTCATCGTTTTTTGTTTTTATTCTCCCCGTTTCGATCTGGTCTTCAACTCTCAAAGCTGTTCCTTTAGATCTGTGTCCTATAGCTCTGACAGGGTGGTTCCATCGCAGACGACCAAAGGCTGGATCCCTCTGGCCATAATGTAGACCTTCCAGTGGGTGGCACCAGCGTAGCCTTGAAGGGAGACAGCGACAGGAAAGCGTGTGAGTCGTAGGGACTGGGTCTGCAGAGCTGCCCTCAGATTCACCTACAGACTCAGAGGCCATTCCTGCTCTGGAGGTCTGTGAGCTCTTCCTAGCGTAAGTGTCCCCAGCTATCATTAGTCCTCTCTGTAAGCTGACATCCAACGGGTTCCTCCAACCATGAACCAAAGTGTTTCAGCGTCACCCCTCACCTGGGTAACTGTGAATCACAGTTTGGCAGGTTTACAAAAGCAGGATGTTCTAGATATGGCAGATGCATCTGTGTGTGCTAAGTGGCTTCATCTGTGTCCGACTCTGTGCGACCCTATAGACTGTAGTCCCCCAGGCTCCGACCCTATAGACTGCAGTCCCCCAGGCTCCCGGTGTGACCCTATAGACTGCAGTCCCCCAGGCTCCCGGTGTGACCCTATAGACTGCAGTCCCCCAGGCTCCCGTTGCGACCCTATAGACTGCAGTCCCCCAGGCTCCTGTTGCGACCCTATAGACTGCAGTCCCCCAGGCTCCCGTTGCGACCCTATAGACTGCAGTCCCCCAGGCTCCGACCCTATAGACTGCAGTCCCCCAGGCTCCCGGTGTGACCCTATAGACTGCAGTCCCCCAGGCTCCCGTTGCGACCCTATAGACTGCAGTCCCCCAGGCTCCCGGTGTGACCCTATAGACTGCAGTCCCCCAGGCTCCCGGTGTGACCCTATAGACTGCAGTCCCCCAGGCTCCCGGTGTGACCCTATAGACTGCAGTCCCCCAGGCTCCCGGTGTGACCCTATAGACTGCAGTCCCCCAGTCTCCGACCCTATAGACTGCAGTCCCCCAGGCTCCTGGTGTGACCCTATAGACTGTAGTGTACTCCCCCAGGCTCCCGGTGTGACCCTACAGACTGTAGTGTACTCCCCCAGGCTCCCGGTGCGACCCTATAGACTGCAGTCCCCCAGGCTCCCGGTGTGACCCTATAGACTGCAGTCCCCCAGGCTCCTGGTGTGACCCTATAGACTGCAGTGTACTCCCCCAGGCTCCCGGTGTGACCCTATAGACTGCAGTCCCCCAGGCTCCCGGTGTGACCCTATAGACTGCAGTCCCCCAGGCTCCCGGTGTGACCCTATAGACTGCAGTCCCCCAGGCTCCCGGTGTGACCCTATAGACTGCAGTCCCCCAGGCTCCCGGTGTGACCCTACAGACTGCAGTCCCCCAGGCTCCCGGTGTGACCCTATAGACTGCAGTCCCCCAGGCTCCCGGTGTGACCCTATAGACTGCAGTCCCCCAGGCTCCCGGTGTGACCCTATAGACTGCAGTCCCCCAGGCTCCCGTTGCGACCCTATAGTCTGCAGTCCCCCAGGCTCCTGTTGCGACCCTATAGACTGCAGTCCCCCAGGCTCCCGGTGTGACCCTATAGACTGCAGTCCCCCAGGCTCCGACCCTATAGACTGCAGTCCCCCAGGCTCCCGGTGTGACCCTATAGACTGCAGTCCCCCAGGCTCCCGTTGCGACCCTATAGACTGCAGTCCCCCAGGCTCCCGGTGTGACCCTATAGACTGCAGTCCCCCAGGCTCCCGGTGTGACCCTATAGACTGCAGTCCCCCAGGCTCCCGGTGTGACCCTATAGACTGCAGTCCCCCAGGCTCCCGGTGTGACCCTACAGACTGCAGTCCCCCAGTCTCCGACCCTATAGACTGCAGTCCCCCAGGCTCCTGGTGTGACCCTATAGACTGTAGTGTACTCCCCCAGGCTCCCGGTGTGACCCTACAGACTATAGTGTACTCCCCCAGGCTCCCGGTGCGACCCTATAGACTGCAGTCCCCCAGGCTCCTGGTGTGACCCTATAGACTGCAGTCCCCCAGGCTCCCGGTGTGACCCTATAGACTGCAGTCCCCCCAGGCTCCCGGTGTGACCCTATAGACTGCAGTCCCCCAGGCTCCCGGTGTGACCCTATAGACTGCAGTCCCCCAGGCTCCCGGTGTGACCCTATAGACTGCAGTCCCCCAGGCTCCCGGTGTGACCCTACAGACTGCAGTCCCCCAGGCTCCCGGTGTGACCCTACAGACTGCAGTCCCCCAGGCTCCCGGTGTGACCCTATAGACTGCAGTCCCCCAGGCTCCTGGTGTGACCCTATAGACTGCAGTGTACTCCCCCAGGCTCCCGGTGTGACCCTATAGACTGCAGTCCCCCAGGCTCCCGGTGTGACCCTATAGACTGCAGTCCCCCAGGCTCCCGGTGTGACCCTATAGACTGCAGTCCCCCAGGCTCCCGGTGTGACCCTATAGACTGCAGTCCCCCAGGCTCCCGGTGTGACCCTATAGACTGCAGTCCCCCAGGCTCCCGTTGTGACCCTATAGACTGCAGTCCCCCAGGCTCCCGGTGTGACCCTATAGGCTGCAGTCCCCCAGGCTCCCGGTGTGACCCTATAGACTGCAGTCCCCCAGGCTCCCGTGTCCATGGGATTCTCCAGGTAAGGATACTGGAGTGAGTTGCCATGCCCTCCTCCAGGGGATCATCCCAACCCATGGATTGAACTTATAGCTCTTACATCTCCTGCACTGGCAGGTGGGTTCTTTACCACTAGCAGCACCGGGGAAGCCCTGCTGATGTGCATGTGTGTGTGCTAAGTCGCTCAGTCGTGTCCGACTCTTTGCGACCCCATAGACTGCAGCCCACCAGGCTCCTCTGTCCATGGGATTCTCCAGGCAAGAATACTGGAGTGGGGTGCCATACTCATCCGGGGGATCCTCAAGGGGACCTTCCTGACCCAGGGATCAAACCCGAATCTCCTAAGGCTTCTGCACTGCAGGCAGACTGAGCCACGAGTGAAGCCCCAGATAAGGTTGATATGGAGCATCAATTCTCAGGGTCACTTCTTTTCAGCAAAAGACAGGATGGGTTCTAACGGAGGCCAGGGCGCCCTGTCCAGTTCTCCTGAGGTTATACACAACATGGTCTCATTACAGAACATCCAGATTAACCCAAACCAATACTTCCTAAATTGCATTCTGCCAACAGTAGCACCCTATAAGACAGTCCAGGGCAAAAAGGGTTCCATGGTCAAGTGAGTTTGAAAAACACCAGACCCCTTCAGGGCTTTTCAGAGCCTTCTGTACACTAATGTGTACTGTGTTTCAACAAGACAGGCATTTCCCAAAGACAGAGCCCTATCTGCCAAGGGTCTTTCCCAAGGGCTGTTTTATGAACCCTAGGGTCATGACCTGTATCATTTAAGCACTGGTATCTAGGAATGGGCTCAAAAGGTAAAATTAAAAAACTTTAATACATCAGTAAAGTAACTGATGAAAAATTTTCTAGAGAAGGATACACCACTCATCTTTAAACTGGGAGCACTGAATGGAATGTAACCTCTGCTTGGTGACTCGGGAAAGGTCACTATGAGCCGGGACTGTACCATCATGGCAGGTAACATGGGCTTACCAGCGTCAGCCTCGACGCTTGACACCCACATCACTCTTGAAAATGCCGTCCGTCATGGGTTTTCTGGTGATCGTGGGCACTGTCCTCTGAACCCAGCCACCATGGGATGATGCTTATTTTGTCAACAAACACAGAATCTGCTTGACACGGTGCTATTCTTGAGGGTCTCTGAGGTGCAGGAGCGGCCATCTGCTTAACAGCCACTGAAGTTACTCTCGCCCACCGTCAGGGTCTGCCTTTCTGTCCTCATTTTCCCCTGCGGCAGCTGCAGCCATTGCTTCCGTTTCTGCCACTGCTTCCTGAGTCCACTGTCCTCCCCAGCCCTCCCCACCCCCAGCCTTCTCCTGACTTGCCCTCTTCCCTGGTTCTCATCAGCCTCCATCCCTTCTCCACATTCCTATCACGTTCTGCCCTTCATGGACACTGCCAAGCACAGGGCTTCTTTCCCTCCAGTCAGCAAGCTGGCTGGTCACAGAACGACAAGGATCAGTCTCTGGATTCTGGGCCATTCCGGACTAGCCACACCAGCCTTTGATCAAAGAGTCAAAGCTTCTTTGATCACTGCCAGTCACCCATCTTTTTTTTTTCCTTTTTTCCTTAATTCTATAATTGGCACTCGGGATGCTTGTGGGAGCTGAAAACCTGGAATTTGGATAACAAAAGTGTTTCTGTAGCTGTCTGAACTGTCAGGCATTTGTAGAACATAAGACAGAAACTTTTTCAAGCACAGCTACACATTCCAAAACCAGAATGCCATACAGACTTGTGCAGCATCACTCCACTACAGAACGACGGGTTTGGAGTAATTTCCACACAAGAATCCTCTTTTCTTGCAGTAATCCTCAAGGGCCAGGCCAGCTGTGCTCCATTAGTGGCTAAATGCTTAATTTGAGCATTGTTTTCATTTTTTTCATTTTTAATTGAAATAAAAGTTATGAAACTTGGATTACAGTTTGGCAGTTTTCAGTATGCACCCCACCTCCAAGCGAGGTGAGAGGTTTCTAGGGACTGGGGTCTTCCAAATAGAAAAACTTAAAAGAAATAAAACTGGAAAATCAGTCTGGGCTCTGTCTGGGAGTCAGGGCTACCCTAGGTTTTGTGAGGCAAGAAAAACAAGAAGGGCAATGGTGATGCTTGTTGATTTATTTTGCTTCTGCCAAGACAGTTCTATTGTCAAACTGCCAGTGGTTGATTCAAGTCTGTTTCTTCGGAACCAATTTTTAGATGGTAAGGCACAGAACAAGTCACAGTCGGGAAATCATGGAGCCAAGGGTGGGTCATGACTGTGAGGCTGTGACCAGACTGTGGGATCCACAAGGAAGATAGTATTTCCTTGCGTGGCTGTTGCCCTTACATACTGCTTGAATTGTTTTACTAGGAAACTGGGCACAGAAAGGGTTTCATCGAATCTGAATTGGACCTCCTCTGGCTTGACTGTGTAAAAGGAGTCACTTAAAACTGATGCTTCACCTAACTGACCGTTGGGCCTTGGAATGGTCACCTCTCCTCTCTTGGTCTCAATTACCTTATCTGCAAACGAAGTATTGCTCTAAATATTTTCCATAATAACTCCTCCTAATTTGAAATCTCTAAAGCCAATGGACACGTGCATTCTAAATGTGCACGTGACCCATTTCTCTCTGCTACATTTTCTTAGTAATTACTTACCATTACATCTAAGCAGAAATAATTGACCTTGCTAATAAAAAAAAGCTATTTTTGACTTTAATAAATATTTGTAAAGGCAATATTTAATTTTTAGAATGCTTTTTTGAGTTAAAAACTAAAAAGACCCTGTGGCCGACCCTGCCCTCTGGGGGCTCCACGTACCGATGTCGCCGGGCTCCAGCGGCATCGCCACGGACTGGCAGTGGCTGCGGCACTGGAAGGGCGGGAGGAGCTGCAGCATGGCCTCCCCGCTGCCGATGGTGAACAGGTCATGCATCCTGTGCGTCTGGAGGAGAGGACACAGGGGAAGGAAAGGAAAACCAAGTCAAATCCTGGCGCATGGGGGAGGACACAAAAATTCTTACACGTGTGGCTCTGGGTTTCCTGGCAGCCTAAGCAAAGAGGAAGACAGAACCAAGGATAAAACTCACAATTCTGTTCGAAAGACAAGAAACAAATTAGTTTCTGCTAAGCATGGCATCTCCCTGTACTGAGGCTAAGGGAAGATTTCTATTTTTTTGGCCATGTTAAGGGGGCATGGGGGATTTTAGCTCCCAACCAGAGTTCAAATCTGCATTCTCTGCCATGGAAGCTCAGGGTCTTAACCACTGGACTGTCAGGGAAGTCCCATGGTAAGATCTCTTCTAGGGTTTTTCTTAAAGAGACATTGTGTAGTTTTGTGGGCAACATCTGCAATGACAGCCCTGTAGCAGAAATGGCTCAAGTTTCATAATTCACAATTTCTAGCCATAGTTTCCAGGTAGGTCATAGGCAAAATATCTAACTGTATTTTAACAAAAGTCTCGCAGAGGCCAACATGTGGTGGTCTCAATATGCAATCATCTGAGGGTCTGGTTTGATCCAGACAGTCTGTATATCCTCTGGGCAATGGTCTGTGGAATATTATTTCTTACTGTCAGACTTTTTTCAAGAGAATCGGACAGCAGCAAGTTCAAGTTTACAATTTTTTGGCAAGACCCAGGTAAGCAGATACATGATGCTACTGATTAAGGACTAAGAACAGTTAAGATCAGCCTCTGATCTTGAAAGCTAAGGATGTACAACTGCACAGGTAACTGCAGGTCTCTGAGGGCATATGGACTGCAGTCGCCAGGCTCCTCCATCCATGGGGTTTTCCAGGCAAGGAGTATGGCAACCCAAAGGAGTGGGTTGCCATTTCTTCCTCCAGGGGATGTCCCTGACCCAGAGAACAAGCTGGCATCGCCTGCATCGGCAGGTAGGTTCCCTGCCATTGAACCGCCAGGCAATCAGTCCTGCTCCCGGCAAGCAGTAAGTGCAGTCTGCTGTGTGCCTGGGGTTTGGGAGGGGCAGGGAACAGAAACAAAGGGATAGGGGGCTCTTGGTCACACTTCTCTTTCTGTCTAGATGGCAAGAGAAAACCCCAATCCCTTATGCGTCCTTACAAAGCAGGAGTCAGAAGTCCGGCTCCTTAGGCCATGTCCTGTTTTTTCTCCACCATTTGGGTCCTCAGGAGCCTGAGAATGTGGTCCTGCCTTCTCCTGCCTCCCAACCCTGGTCTCCCCGTTGCTCCCCACAGGCCCTGGCCTTGACTCTGTGTCCACGGAAACGCTTCGAGCCACTGCAACTGCTGCTGCAGTGGCAGAAGAGGACGCGTGTCTGGAGCCGCTGTGACCGACAGAAGCCCTGTCACGAGCAGTCTCGAAAAAATTCCAGAAGACCAGAAATTAAGCAGGCATATCTCTATTTCACACGGGCCTGAGAGGGGCTGGGACCAAGCTCTTCCACATTCAGGATGAGGAGAAGCAGACAACAGGATGGACTGGGCCGGCCCTGGGCAACATTGTGGGGTGGGTGCAGTGGGCCTTGGAGCCCCTCACCTCTTCCCCCAGGGTCTCTCAACAAGGGGACTCCACTGCTTATCTTTTATCCCAAGGCTGCCTCTTGGAATCTGGGCCCACAGACACATGACTTTACCAGAGTCCAGGGCCCAGGGATGTGGAACAAGGGTGGAGTAACGTGGCTGTGGAGAAAGGAGAGCCTGGGCCAGGGTGGGGAACAGATGCTCTAAGAAATCAGACTCTCAGAATTTCTGCCTATTTGGGCCACTCCCCTTCCAAAAACATCCTTGAGAACCACAACAAGATATTCTGACAGGCGTCTGCGGAACTCTGTATTTACCCCTTTGGCTGGGTTCCCTAGTGTCCCTGTTCGGCAGACTGGTGAAATTAAGATTCAAGTGGGAAAACCCAAGACAGTGATAAAAGCCCTCACCCATAATTTTTTCATATATCATAATTATGAAGATGAAATCATACTAGGGCCCCGAGTTCTAGCCGAAGGCAGCAGAATAAACTTCTTTAAAACCTGAGGCCAGAGCCCAGCACCTCCACCCTACAGCTGGCAGGCAGAAGTTCTTACTTCTAGACAAAATGATTGTTTTTTAAAGGCTTTGAAATTCCTTTAACACGATTCAGCACATTTGGACCCAAACAATAGTGTCAGGAGGTTAAAGACACAACCCCGAGTTGATAGGGGTCGCAGTTCAGCAAATTTAATTTTTTAACAAAGGAAAATTCATCCTTTTAATTATTCCAAACCAATCCAGACTCAAAAAGCTTCCTCAGGGTTGAGACTCAACAAAAGAGCAATTCAGAGAAAAGTAAACAGACACAAACACAGAACAGCTCTGCCCAGTCTGCTGGCCCCAGAGGTATAAATGTGGGCTCCGGGTACTTGGCCATGGATGGAGGTAAGAGGCAGTGCCACACACTGCCTCAGGCATGTGCTTGTCAACCCTTCTGTTCCCAAACCACGCTCCCAAGCTTTTTGCTCTCCCTTTTTGCTCTCCATCTGAAGCTTCTCGTTTGTTTATTTCTGGGGAAAGCCAATCTGGGAGTGGAGGATGAGGTGAGACCTCTTATTAACTTGCTGTGTCCTTGGGCAAATCATTAAATTTCTCACAAAATGAGAAATGTTGGACTGTTCATTTACACACTATTCATTCACAGTCTGCCTGCTCTCGACTTGGAGGTAGAGAAGTCTGACTGCATGCTCAGGACTTTAAACTTGAGGATTCTACTCCCTTTAACGTAGAAAGGTAGCTTGCCCCCAGGTGTTAAGGGCAGGAAATAAATCTGCAAGGTCACTAGACTTTCTGGAAGCATGCCTTCAGTAAAAAGTCAGGCCGCTGCAGGTCCTGTTGGCAAGCAGCAGGAAGAGAGAACTCCAGATTCTGTGGATGACCCTTCAGGTCACCCTCGAAGCTGACATACAGGGAAGGCTTTGATTATGACATGAGCCCAGGTACCAAACGAGAAAAATTCTAGATCCAAATCTTCTCAGAATTTCCTACCTTACTCCCCACAATAGGTTCTGGTTGAAGAAGGAAGCATTTTTTCAAGGAGGCGTCTTTTGGAAACGGCAGATGCGTGAAAACAGGGAAAAGCTCATGTAAAACGTGTGATCTGTTCAGCGGTCTTCTCCTGTAGAACGTGTAAGAGGGAAAAAGGAGTTAAACTGGGCAACCCAGCCCAACACCATGGCTCTAGCCAGCTCGGCAAGGGTGGGAAAACTGTGGGTGGTGGGTGAAGAGGGAAAGATGTCAGGACAACAACTGAAGTATTCGGTCCATGAAGAGCAGTCATGCCGAATCAATTAACTGAAACATCACACGCACACACACACGCACACACACTCTACAGCCACAATTTGTCTTGTGTGGGTGGGGTGTTTATAAAATCCAGCTAAAACAACATATAGAGGGAGAAAAGAAACACTCCATTCATTCTCTCTTGGCAGAGACTGAAGTAACAGCAGGCAGGGCAAGAGAGGAGAAGGGAGGAGGGGGGCAACAGTCATGACCCTTTTGAAGTGGAGCAGTATGACGTGGGAAGCCTGTATCAGCTCGTAAACGGAGTATTTGATCATGCAAATAAACAGCAAATTTAAAGAAAGGCAGAAGCAGAGGAGCTACACAACAAAAAGCCTGAAAAAGCAGTTTTAATCCTTTTTGGAATGATTCTAGAAGTAAACTTGCGTTCCTTTTATTTGTAGAAAGCAAGGTTCACCCCCAAGAAATGGCCCATGTCGTCTATCAGACCTGAGAAGGAACAGGGAGATAGACGCGGGTTTCAATGTTGGCTGGGTGACCTTAAGCAAAGTACTTAACCTCTCTGATTCCCACTTTTCCTGAACTGAAAAACGACAATGACAATTCCGACTTCCCAGCGCTATTATGAGCATCTCCAAGGAGTAACAGACACTAAGCACCAAGGCATGCTGCCTGGCACAAACAAATGCCATGGAATAACCTTCCCTTCTATTCTTTGTGCTCTCTCTGCAGTCCTCAACACTCAGGACCCACTCAGCATGAAAGCAAATGCTACACACTGCAGTTAGAAGTGAGTGAAGCTTCTATTAGGCAATCTCGGTGTCCACTATGGTGACGCCCCTCTTGACACACCTCTTCAACTCCTCTCTTTCTCTCCATCGGTTTTTCAACACTGTGCTCTGGAGTTATCACTTGACTTGGAGGGTGTGGTGCAAAGTTTACACAGTGCCAGGCATAGCAGGGTCTCGGCAGCAATGAGTACCGTTTTGACATTTGGTCTGCCCTCTTTCTGTCCACACACATGGCTGGGTGCCCCTTTCCGCACTCACCATGGATACGGAAATGGGAACCACCGTCCAGGAAAGCAGCGCCACCACTTGGTGAAAAACCCTTCAGTGAAGCCTTCTGTCATCTCCGGATACTGGCACAAAAAATCCTGAAGCCCCTCGGTCGACAGGGACTGTCCTGTCTTGGGGAGGCAGAAAACAAAAGTGCAACAAGACAACACGGAATTACTCATCAGGAATGCCCCAGGGCCTGATGCTTTCCAGCCCTTTAATGGGTTACGAAGGCAGTGGGAGAAGCAGTCTTTCTGCGCACCTTGATCACTAGAGGATGCAGTCTCTCAAATTTCCTTGGGGTGTCTTCCAGGAGCATCACCTGGAGGGGTAATTTCTGGGCACAGCCAGTGCAGTTGGCAGGGATGGGGTCAGACTCATTCTGCTCACAGTCATTTGTCCACCAGGGGTCAAAGTCTGAGAGAGGAAAGGATGTGGAGAAAGCAGATACAGCAGGTGAATTCAGGAGGCCCAGCAATGGAGACAGAGAGGCATAATAATTTTAAAAGCTCACAGTGATCACCACGAACGACCGCTGAAAAGGTACATATCAAATAAGTTAACCCTCACGAAGGAAACAGAGAGCCTAGCTGGGGACAGAGGTGGAGAGGGGAGGTGCTTCTCTCTGTATACTCTTCTAGGCTTTGTGGAAAATATTTTTTAACACGTACAAGTATCTCCTAAGCCAAATCAATAGCTGAAGTCAGACAGTTTGGAGAGCTGTATTTGTGACATGGGGTTGGAGATGCAGTTCTTTCCCGGTTTTCTAACCTGTGACCAACAGGTCTGAACCGGCTACAGCACGGGGGGGAGGGGCAGGCAGGCAGGGTGGTCCCACTGCCAGTGAGGCCAGCATTTCTCTGATATCCTAGACCCTGGGCTCACAGGTACAAGGCCGGGCCAGGACGGCTCTGGGAAGGAACAGTGAGAAATGGGAGCAGAGAGAAGGGATGGAGAGGAGAGACGGGACTTTTCAGGGCCCATCTGTGGAGTAAAGTAAATGGCCTCTGCTCATCAGCACTCTGTCCCAGTTCGGGGGAGGGGAAAGGGCTACTAACCGTGGCTTCCAGCCCCAAGGACTGCAGGGTGGCCAGACCTAGAACACCCCACTCAGGCCCTGATGTGAGAGCTCGCTGGCTCCCCCACACCCTACTCTGGTGGGTCCTTCTTTGAGGGGTTGGCTTTGTTTCTATGCAGCCCTTCTTGGTTTTCTCTGCGTTCCTTCCCTCTGAGACTATTCTGTTCATAATATTATTGCATTATGTCTTGTTTGCTTTCTGTTCCAGTCTGGGTTTCATCTGTGTTCTCTGAGATATGTGTTTGTGATAGATCTTTAATTTGAATCCAAAATGTTTCACCAGATGGTTTCTGATTAAAACCCAATGAAAACCCAATCAGGAGAGAGCCTAGAACAAAAGACAACAATTGAATGTGGCTGAAAGGAAACCAGTTCTGAGCCAAGAAACAGACGTGGAAGCTGACTCTTAACACATTTTCTGTAGTGAGCACAAGGCAGGAGTCTGCAGGATAAGGAACATTCACCGGGGGAGGGCGGTGCGTGTGCTCAGCACGTCCTGAGCCCACATCTCCTGCAGAGACCCTGTGTCTCCCACAGGCGGCACCACCCACTATTCTCACCCCCGGGAGGAGCACACGCCGCAGCACACAGCGATCACCGTGAGCCTCCAGGGGCAGCGGAAAAACCTTCAGTGGCACCTGTTTTAGCGGCACGCTGAGGCTGCAGTTACCCTTTGATTTTCCCTTCTGGAGTATTCTCACATGTTCCTTATTAGAAGTCAAGTATGATGAACTCTTGCCAAAACACAAGAACTCCGGGTAATGGACATACAATGAGGCATAAGTAATCGTGTTCAGCATGTGTTCAGTCATTCAGTCGTGTCTAACTCTTTGTGACCCCATGGACTGTAGCCCACCAGGCTCCTCTGTCCATGGGATTCTCCAGGCGAGAATACTGGAGTGGGTTGCCATTTTCTCCTCCAGGGGATCTTCCCAGCCCAGGGAGAGAACCCACATCTCCTGCATTGATAGGCAGATTCTTTACCACTGAGCCACCTGGGAAGCCCCAAATGCAACTTACGCTGAGTCAAATTCAATTTAAAAGTCTTAATTCTCACAGAAGAAAAGCTGCCAAAATAGAGCCCTGAGGCAACATACTATGTTACAATTATACAACGTTTCAGTTTCCAGAGTACTTGTGGGGGGTGGGGGGGAAGGGAAGAGAAAACTAAGGTGATCAGCACTGCAGGTAGTATACTGTTTACTCTTACCATGTAATTATTTAGCAGGCATCACTATTCTGCTTTTACAGATGAGCAAACTGAGAGTGAAGGCGAGAGGAATCACCACCCAAGGGGGCGGGGTGGGAACAGCACAGAGACTGCTGAGGAAGAGTGACGAGGGCTCTAGGGCTTCCTCCTAGGAAGGTTATTCTGACTAGGGTGTCCTGGAAGAGGGAGGCTGGGAAAAGGCAGACCCAGTCATGCTTTGTTTTTGTCCTTTTACTGGGGAGGGAGGAGGTGTATGGTGATGAGAGGGGAAATTTTTTTTTTTTTGAGAGGGGAAATTTAACGGCAGTCTAACTGAGCCAGTGACCTTGGGAAGAAAGGGGTGATTCCAGAGGCAGTGATGACAAAAATCCATGGCTCTCAGCAGCACTGCTGAGACCATCCATACAGGCTGAGATGGTCCAAGAGCTCCTCATTTAAGGGAGACACTGGAGGGCTGCAAATACTTACTATCACATTTTTCTGCAGTAACATGTCATATTCCAAATGAGTCCATTAATTATGAGTATCATATCAGGAGTGAAGTGCTGGGAGAAATTCTAATTTATACAAAGGTGCTTCATGGGCTGTGCTTGTGCTTAGTCGCTCAGTCATGCCCGACTCTGTGACCCCACGGACTGTAGCCTACCAGTGGGGATTCTCAAGGCAAGAATACTGGAGTGGGTTGCCATGCCCTCTTCTAGGGGATCTTCCCAACCCAGGGATCGAACCCAGGTCTCCTGCACTGCAGGCAGATTCTTTACCCGCTTCATGGGCTAGTAGCAGCAATTCTGAACCTAAGAGTATCAAGAGATTATTTTAGCTTTCACTTAATTTAGTTTTATTCTGAGCTTTAGGTATTCTTGGGATTTCCAGGTAGAGATGCTTCAACAGCAGGTGGAGGGAAGAAAACCCAGAGAGGAAAAGAAAACAAGAAGAGAATACTAAAGAGAGAATTTAAGGAGGTGGCAGAATACAAGACAGAGCTCTCTCAACATGTAAACATCAGCAGAGTCCTTATACTGCGTCTGTGCGTGCTCAGTCGCTTCAGCTGAGTCTGGCTCTTTGCAACCCTATGGACTATAGCCCGCCAGGCTCCTCTGTCCATGAGATTCTCCAGGCAAGGATACTGGACTGGGTTGCCATTTCCTTCTCCAGGGGATCTTCCCGACCCAGGGATCAACCCTGCATTTCCTGCACTGTAGGCGGATTCTTTACCCCCTGAGCCACCTGGGAATCCCTGTTCTTACACTACCAACCATAATCTTTTAAAAACAGAAATCGAAAAGGATCTCATTCATAATAACTGGCAAAAAATTTAACAAAAAAGGTAAAACTATAAAATTTTACTGAAGGATATAAAGTAAGACCTAGATAAATGACTAAATGTCATAAAGATATCAAGTCTACTCAAAAACACATACACATAAATTTAATACAACTGGATAGAATTTCATCAGAGTCTCCTATTGGTCAAGGTGGGGATGAGGCAGGGCTGTGACAACTGCATTCTAAAGTTGATCTAGAAAGAAAAATGTACGAGAATAACCACAGGCAACAATCCACCACCTGCCAAATTAACTCTAGGAGATGTTTACGTGCCCAAAGGCATCCGGGGGTAACAAAAATGAATTATAAAGTATGGTCATGCTTATAATCTATGGGGGATACACCTGTAGGCACAGGTACAGTTAGAGAATGTAGCAAGAGCCTTGGGACAGACACTGGGCATGTGGCAGACCTGAGGACCCTCACCCCTGACTGCTCATGGCTCACCTCTGTGCTGGGCAGGAGGAGGGCAGGTCTGGAGGCAAAGGGCACTGTTCTGTCCTCTCTGTGTAGATAATATGGACAAGTAGTCCACAGAAAAACAAATACAAATGGCCTAAAAACACAACTGAAAAGACATCCACCTTCACTGATAACTGAAGAGATGCAACTTAAAGTGAGATACCACTTTTCAGTCACTTGACTGGCAAAACAATGATAATATCCAGGGTAGATGAGCAATACGTGTTAATGAAAGTTACACGCTGACATAAGTTTATGAAGATAACTTTTTATATTAAAACGTAAAATGTCCATGCTTTCCGACCCAGGTATTCTGCTTCCAAGAATCTGTTTTACAGAAATAATAGTGAAGTGTTAGTTGCTCAGTCATGTTTGACTCTTTGCGACCCCCTGGACTGTAGTCTGCCAGGCTCCTCTCTCCATGGGATTCTCCAGGTAAGAATACTGGAGTGGGTAGTCATGCCCTTCTCCAGGGGATTATCCCAACTCAGGTATCAAACCTGGGTCTCCCACATCGCTGGGAGATTCTTTACCATCTGAAACACCGGGGAAGCCCCACAGAAATAATAGTACATGTATATAAAAATATGTGTATATGAATGTCCCAAATCTTTTTTTTTTAATAACAGCAAACAAAATGTAGAAACTGTTATTAAGCAATCCTCAGACAATGGAATAAAATAAACTCCTGAAAAATGTGTGTTCTGGGTTGAACAGTGTCCCCTTGCTAAAATTTAAGTCCTTCTGGAACCTCAGAATTTGACCATATTTGGAAATAGGTTCCTTGCCGATATAATTAATTAAAGATGAGGTGATACTGAAGTGGGGTGGGCCCTAAATTCAATCTACATGCATCCTTATCAGAAGAAGTGAGGCTGCATGACGACTCCCAGAGGGAAGATGGCCATACAGAATTATGTGGCCACAGCTAAGGATGCTGAGGACTGATGGCAACCAGCAGAACCTGGAAGAAGCGAAGAAGGATTCATCCCTAGAGCCTCTGAGAAGGAGAAGAGCCCTGAAACACCTTGATTTTGGATTTCTAGCCTCTAAAACCATGAGAAGATTATTTCTGTTGTTGTAATTCACCTGACCTTTGATACTTTGTCACAGCAGACTTAGAAACTAATACAATGTGCCTAGCCAAAAACATTTACATAAGCCTTCCTTGTGTGTGTGAGTCAAAAAATACTTTATATTTATAAAGTACAGCAATCTGCACAGCCATGGAAAAACTCAGAAAGACGGATGTATATTCAAATTATTACCAGGTGGAGGAGTTGGGAGGGGTAGAGGTGAGAGAATTTACTTCATTAAAAATATGTTTTTGGATTTTCCTGGCAGTGCGGGGGTTAAGACTCTGTGCCCCCAATGCAAGGGGCATGGGCTTTATTCCTGGAGGAGAAATTAAGATGCCACACGCCATGCAGCACAGCCAAAAAAAGTTAAAAAACATTTTTTTTCAAAAATCAAAATCTTATGTCTTTTTTTTTTGTCTTCATATATGTTTTATGTATTTTCCAAATAAAAATGTCTTTAGAGGGAATTCCCTGGTGGTCCAGTGGTTAGGACTCTGAGCTTTCACTGCCGAGGGCCCAGGTTCAATCCCTGATTGGGGACCTGAGATTCTGAAAGCCGTGCAGAGTGGTGGGGGAAAAAAGAATAGATACGTGTATATGCAGAACAGAATCACTTTGCTGTACACCTGAAACACAACACTGTTAATCAACTATGCTTCAATTAAAAAAAAAATTTTTTTTTACGTCTTTGAAGACCATGAAGACTCAAACGGAGAGTATTAACTTTTAATGCAGAGTTTAGCCACCTTGGAAGGCAGGTCCCTGAAGAGGCACCTGACAGAAGAGGAACCTGGGCCAGGGTGGTGGCCAGCCAAGGAAGAGGGGAGGTGGTGAGGAAAAACAACCCCCAGAATGGGGTAGTTCATGCACTCCACCTGAATTTAAGGGGAGCCTGCACTTAAAGAGGAAGAGCTACTCTGGACTTCTCTGCAGCCTTTGTCACCATAATGGATAAAGAATGTGCTCATATTTGTTTCAGAAAGGGATTGAGGAATGGCTAAGCAGTGAAGTGACCAGGAGGGGGGCTGTGTACAGTTGGGGCTCCTTCTCCCCTTCTCATAGAATTTCCAACAACAAAAGGAAAAGAGACCAGACTTCAACTTGGCCTCCATCTGTCTGAAAAGGTTTTGTCTGCTGTGTGCTCTGTGAGCAAAATCTCACTCATGCTGGAAAATAGCCAACAGCACACAGCAGACCATCCCACACTACCCTGGTCCACGGCTTTTCTTCAGTTACCAAACACATTGCATCTCGTTTCTTTTCAGCCCTCCTCAGCGTCTGTCTACTTGTCCTCCAGCACCAGACAGAAAGGAAGTTGGATGGCAATCCCTAACTTTCTTTTGATTTCCAAGGCTTCTTTACTCAAGGTATCCTCCTTATACAAGCTATGCATGTTATACTAAAAAAAACCAGTCGTGCCAAAGAAGTGAAACTCCACATTATTAGAGTTCGATAAAAGACAGGACCTGGATTCCAAATTCTCACTGTGACCATGGCATCATTTCACTGTGTGAGATGTCAAAAACAGTCTTGCGGACAAAACACAGCCTTGAAGGTAAGGAAGGCAGAATCTGTAACCTCCCAGGCTTCTCTGTGAGTTGGGCACCCTGCAGAACGGCAGCAAGCCAGGGCCTGTCAGGAGGCTTCCTAGTGCCTGAGAGTTGTTTACAAAGGAAACGCACCCAGGCTGGCTTGCTGTGAACAATTGTAACATACTCTGGTATTTGAAGTGGAGAGTCCTTTTACACAGACTATTAATCTGGCAAAAAGCAAAAAAAAAAAAAAAAAAAAGGTATATGTATGTGTGTGTGTATATATATATATGTGTGTATGTATATATATATATATATATATTTCTTTCCAGGAGCACAAAAACCTCCCTGTGGGTAAAAAGGATAGGAAAGAAGAAAAGCACAAAGTCAAGACCAGCTCCACGATAGCAGGGTGCGGAGGTGGGGACTGTTTTGTTCGCTGCTCTGTTGAGAACAGTGCCTGGTATACAGCAGGGTCTCAATACACACTCACTGAATGACTGACTTAATGAGTGAAACTTTGACTTTTCAAAAGATTTAATGATAGGATCGGGCTTCCCAGCTGGCACTAGTAGTAAAGAATTCGTCTGCCAATGCAGGAGATGCAAGAGATTCGGGTTCGATCCCTGGGTCGGGAAGATCCTCTGGAGTAGGAAACAGCACCCCACGCCAGGATTCTTCGCAGGAGAATTCCATGGGCAGAAGAGCCTGGGGGACAGGATTCTTCGCAGGAGAATTCCATGGGCAGAAGAGCCTGGGGGACAGGATTCTTCGCAGGAGAATTCCATGGGCAGAAGAGCCTGGGGGACTACAGCCCACGGGGCCGCTGAGCGTTGGACATGACTGAGTGCACACACACACAACAGGATTAAGTCCATCAGGAGAAAAAAAAATCAGATGATCTGAATTTGGAGAAAAACCTCAAAATAAGAATTAAATAAATATAACCTCATGATTTCTTAGATGTCTCATATTAGAAATGCACCTAAGAGAAGCCTGCAAAGTCCACAACAAAGCCTCTGTGACATTCGCTGGTGCGTGCTCACTATTTAATCAGGCTATGCTCCAGCAGCTCATTTTGCTTAGCACTTCTGGCTCCCTGGGCATGAGGCAGGGGTGAAGCCTTGACCTTGGCCAGGCCCCATGCAGGAGTGGCAACAGGCCCAGAGACACTTTCATATACCATAGGGATGGAAAGAACCCAAGAAATCATTTTGCCAACAGCTCTGCTGTCAGGAAGCAATGCGTATGAACAATTCCAAACTGTAGAGTCCATCTTTTTTTGTAAGTCCTCCTCGTATAGAAATTTGTCTCTAAATGTGAGACTTCAGCTAAGTTAGTCAACCACCTTGCATATCAGCTTCCCCATCTCTGAAATATTAACATAAAAATGTTAACTGCCTTATGTGATTGCTGTGAAGACTGAGGAATACAGGGTGCATAAATGACACAGTGCCTGGTATACACACTGTAAGCGCTCGACAGAGCTGTCATCTCTTTACTCTTTTATTTGCAAATAAATAGGTCTGAGCACTGGCCTGGACTCTAAGTCTGATTAGTTCTAAGTCAATGAACGATCTACTCTTCCCCAAACTCCTTAATATTAGGAGATCCACTTCAACCATCCCTTGAAAGTCCGTGGATACGTAAGGTTCCAATCACGCAGTACAGATACAGAGGTACACCTTCTAACTATGTGAGGAACTGTCTCAGGCCTTCTCAGGATATATGAGTGTTACAATTAAACATCAGAAATGCCCAAAGTAAAAAAAATAGTTCAGTCTAACAGTCTAGTCAAGGCTATGGTTTTTCCAGTGGTCATGAATGGATGTGACAGTTGGACTATAAAGAAAGCTCAGCGCCAAAGAATTGATGCTTTTGAACTGTGGTGTTGGAGAAGACTCTTGAGAGTCCTTTGGACTGCAAGGAGATCCAACCAGTCCAGGAAATCAGCCTTGGGTATTCATTGGAGGGACTGATGTTGAAGCTGAAACTCCAATACTTTGGCTACCTGATGCAAAGAGCTGACTCATTTTAAAAGACCCTGATGTTGGGAAAGATTGAGGGCAGGAGGAGAAGGGGATGACAGAGGATGAACGGTTAGACGTCATCACCGACTCAATGGACATGAGTTTGGATAAACTCCGGGAGTTGGTGATGGACAGGGAGGCCTGGCGCGCTGCAGTTCATGGGGTCACAAAGAGTTGGACACGACTGAGTGACTGAACTGAACTGAACAGGCTGGAACCTGGCTTGCCTGAGGGCAAAGGGCGCAGGCAGTAAATGTGATGTGATGGAAAGAGAGGCAGACTCGAGTTAAGAAACTAAGGTTCAAGTGCTAGTCTGTCGTGGGTAATTGGGTAAGCAAGCTATTCCACCTCTCCCAGCTTCAGTTTCCTCTTCATAAAACAGGGGCATGGAAGCAACCTAAGTGCCCATCAAGAAAGGAACGGATAAAGATGCGATATATATGTCCAATGGACTATTACTCAGCCATTAAAACAAATGAAACAGTGTCATCTGCAGCAACATGGATGGACCTAGAGATCGTCATGCTGAGTGAAGTCAGGCAGACAGAGGAGGAGGAAAACAGTATGATATTCCTTATATGGGGAATCTAAATAGAAGTGATACAAATAATCTTATTTACAAAACAGAAATAGACACAGATTTATAGAACAAACTTATGGTTGACAGAGGGGAAGATTCCAAGATAGAGATAGTCAGAGAATTTGGGATGGACATGTACACACCACTGTACTTAAAATGGAAAATTAACAAGGACTTACTGTATAGCACATGGAATTCTGCTCAACGTTATATAGCAGACTGGATGGGAGGGGAGTTTGGGGGAGAATGGACTCATGTACATGTATGGCTGAGTTCCTCTGCTGTTCACCTGAACAATCTCAACATTGTTAATTGGATACACGCCAATACAAAATAAAAAGTTAAAAAAAAAAAACCAGGAGTATGTACCAGATCAACTCTAATGTTCCTTTTGAGCTCTAAGACAATGATTTTAGGGAAGGATAAAATCCAAGAGGACAGATGGCAGGGTCAAAATGTATATAAAGGTAGGAGGTGGGAGATGGAGGTGGGAGAGTGGGTAAGAACTAAAAATGTAAATGTGAAGGGAAAACTATAGGTTAATAAGAGAAAGGACTGGGACTTCCTGGTGGCCCAGTGGCTAAGACTCAGAGCTCCCAATGCAGTGGGCCAGGGCTCGATCCCCGATCAGGAAACAGAACCAACATGCTGCAACTAAAGAGCCTGCATGCTGCAAAGGCCTGGCACAGCCAAACAGAATAAATCAATCAGCATTTCTTTTTAAAAAAGAGAGAGAAAAGATTAAGTCAAATAGTAAGGCAAGGATTCCTTGGTGGCTCAGTGGTCAAGAATCCGGTAAAGAATCTGCCTGCCTTGGTTCCATGACTTACCAGCCTTGGACTCTCAGGCAAGTGACCTAATCTCACTGTACTTCAGTGTCTTCTGTAAAACAGACATAAAACCAGAACCTACTGCCTAGGAATATTGTAAAGATCAAACGAGCCACCACATGGAAAGCCCTTTGAACAGGGCCTGGCAACTGGCAAGTACTAAAGAAGTCGCTTAGTTATTTTCTGCTGCAGAGTGGGGTGTTTACATGACTCACCACAGAGTCACCTCATTCACCCTATGAGGAGGATTTAGGGGCAGGGTTTTCTACCCAAGGCTGAAACCTAGAAAAACAAAACCCCACTTCTGTCGCCTTTTGCTCCCTGGGTAGAGAGTCTAGAGGGAGAGCCGCCAGCGGTCGAGAGGAATGCTAACAGCACTGGTGTGGTGCCTGTGGAGTCACCGCTGGCCCTGCAGAGCGTCAGGTGACCGCTGGGGGCACCAGGCCAGCCCTGAGGGACACGCACACTGAAGGGCTTTCCTCTGGGCAGCCACACTCACTTTACATTCTCCCCCTATATTTACTATAAAGGTACTGCTAAGCAGTCCTAACTGAAAGGCCGCTGCTTTTTGGTACATGACAACAGGAATGATATGTTTTTTGCTTTTCTGGCTCTCTTCCAGGACCAGCAGTTTGCACTTCTTTTTTGGGGGGGCCTCCCAGGATATGGGATCTTAGTTCCCTGATCAGGGATCAAACCCATGTCCTCTACAATGGAAGCATTGAGTCTTAACCACTGGACTCACCAGGGAAGTCCCTGCACTTCTGTTACCTAAGTCTCCCCAACATGTTCCCATTCACCCCTTATTTCATTATGCATTCTTAAGAATACACGGAAGAACTGTACAAAAAAGATCTTCACGACCCAGATAATCATGATGGTGCGATCACTAATCTAGAGCCAGACATCTTGGAAAATGAAGTCAGGTGGGCCTTGGAAAGCATCACTACAAACAAAGCCAGTGGAGGTGATGGAATTCCAGTTGAGCTCTTTCAAATCCTGAAAGATGATGCTGTGAAAGTGCTGCACTCAATATGCCAGCAAATTTGGAAAACTCAGCAGTGGCCACAGGACTGGAAAAGGTCAGTTTTCATTCCAATCCCAAAGAAAGGCAATGCCAAAGAATGCTCAAACTACCTCACAATTGCACTCATCTCACATGCTAGTAAAGTAATGCTCAAAATTCTCCAAGCCAGCCTTCAGCAATACATGAACCATGAACTCCCTGATGTTCAAGCTGGTTTTAGAAAAGGCAGAGGAACCAGAGATCAAATTGCCAACATCCGCTGGATCATGGAAAAAGCAAGAGAGTTCCAGAGAAACATCTGTTTCTGCTTTATTGACTATACCAAAGCCTTTGACTGTGTGGATTACAATAAACTGTGGAAAATTCTGAAAGAGATGGGAATACCAGACCACCTGACCTGCCTCTTGAGAAATCTGTATGCAGGTCAGGAAGCAACAGTTAGAACTGGACATGGAACAACACACTGGTTCCAAATAGGAAAAGGAGTACGTCAAGGCTGTATATTGTCACCCTGCTTATTGAACTTATCTGCAGAGTACATCATGAGAAACACTGGACTGGAAGAAACACAAGCTGGAATCAAGATTGCCGGGAGAAATATCAATAACCTCAGATATGCAGATGACACCACCCTTACGGCAGAAAGTGAAGAGGAGCTAAAAAACCTCTTGATGAAAGTGAAAGAGGAGAGTGAAAAAGTTGGCTTAAAGCTCAACATTCAGAAAACAAAGATCATGGCATCCAGTCCCATCACTTCATGGAAAATAGACTGAGAAACAGTGGAAACAGTGTCAGACTTTATTTTTGTGGGCTCCAAAATCACTGCAGATGGTGACTGCAGCCATGAAATTAAAAGACGCTTACTCCTTGGAAGAAAAGTTATGACCAACCTAGACAGCATATTCAAAAGCAGAGACATTACTTTGCCGACTAAGGTCCGTCTAGTCAAGGCTATGGTTTTTCCTGTGGTCATGTATGGATGCGAGAGTTGGACTGTGAAGAAGGCTGAGTGCCGAAGAATTGATGCTTTTGAACAGTGGTGTTGGAGAAGACTCTTGAGGGTCCCTTGGACTGCAAGGAGATCCAACCAGTCCATTCTGAAGGAGATCAACCCTGGGATTTCTTTGGAAGGAATGATGCTAAAGCTGAAGCTCCAGTACTTTGGCCACCTCATGAGAAGAGTTGACTCATTGGAAAAGACTCTGATGCTGGGAGGGATTGGGGGCAGGAGGAGTAGGGGACGACCAAGGATGAGATGGCTGGATGGCATCACGGACTCGATGGACGTGAGTCTGACTGAACTCCGGGAGATGGTGATGAACAGGAGGCCTGGCGTGCTATGATTCATGGGGCTGCAAAGAGTCGGACACGACTGAGCGACTGAACTGAACTGAACTGAAGCTTCCCTCCAAATGCTATGCAAAATGTTGTTACATGTCTACAGCTTCCCAGAATTATGAGACACAGGAAAATAGGGTAACAAATCTCCATTTACAAGTAAAAGCAGCTTTGTAGTAGAATCAACAACATTTAAGACCTAAAACCACACCCTTCCAATGCTCTCTCTTTACAAGTGCACTCTAAGGACTCATTTTATTTCAATATGCAAGGCAAAATATTCATTTGGAGTCGCCAAACAACCTGGCTTGTTGAACCTGGCTTGTTGACAAGACAGAGATGTTTCTTGAATTTTTAAACTCTGATACACAGAATGAGCAATCACTGTCCACTGACTATGTTTTTTTAACTCAAGAGTCTGTGGAGATGTAGTTTATAAGATGGGGAGAAAGAAAATAAATGCCGTGAACCTGGTCCTAAACACTGTGGACTTCCTCCCACGTGCCACAGAGCAGAAGATGAGCTTCGGGAGGCTGGGAGGGGAAGACAGGATGGGGGCTGATGCATCCGAGGAAGCACGGCAGGCTGGCCTCACTGATCAGTCTCTCTGGCTTTTTCCCCATGTGCTCTGGACCTCCCTGATAAAGAGCTGGAGCTCTGTTGATGACATTTCAAAAATAACCTTCCCAATAAACATAAGAAAGTTATATCTGGAATTTAAAAGTCTAAATATATGATTTGATTTAAAAAAAAAAAAAAGACTTATGAGGTGGGGTTTTTGTTTTATAATGTTCCCTTCCTCTGATTTTGATATAATCCTGGAAACCTCTTCAGGATTTCCCCAAGTGTACAAAAATAGCTTTCAAAGGAGACCCAAACCAAGTGATGATTTTTATGACTGATTAGGTCTTGGCTTAAAGAGTAGCACTATGATTATAAAGCTTGGTTTCAACTACTAATTTTTTTTTTGGAAAACATTGAAGAGAAGACATACTTTTTCAACAGTTATGTTGAAGCCTAAGGTTTCAGAACATGGTTATACAAAAAGTTCTACAATCCATTTGTGGTGTTAATGTACATATTCCTTCATACAGGCAAATAAGATAAACAGATAAAATAATAATGACTAAAATAAAATCCCCAAATAATATCCCTCTATTCTTTCTCAAAAAGTAAATTTCAAGTCTTACTGCATTACACTATTTTCAGAAAAGCAACTCCTCAAATGGTCTATCGGACCAGGAATTCCTGTGCTACCACTGCACTGTTACTAAATTAAAGGGTTTCTTAAATTCAACTTATTGGCAAAGTTGTATACTTATGAGCACTATGTAAGTGAATCGTGAAACAGAAAAGATTCAACTGAAAGAGAGGGATACACCTAGACAAAAACCTAGCCCAACAGGCTAAGGACTATTAAGGGGTTGGACTCAGATGCTTTCAATAAAGCAATAGCTGCTTATTAAAATATCTATTATGGATAGGGATCATAGGAGAGAAAATGGTAAAGATACACTCAAATCCTTCCTATGAGGAAAAACTCTCATCCCCAACATGTGTGTTTAAGAATTGGGGGGCTTGAATTTGACAACACCAGATGTGTCTCTCTGACAAGTTTCTTCATCCTCTGAGCCTCAGTTTCTCAATCTGCAAAATGGGGCAATAAAACCCATTCCCACAGAGTTTTACTGAGGATGGAATTAAATGAGACAATACAGCAAAGTGTCTCTCATTAGATGTCAATAAATGTGACCTTCTTTCTCATGATATACTGCCAAGAAAGCTGTATCTGATAAGCAGTAAATGTAGTATTCTACCTGGAAAGGGTCTGTCTTCATTGCCCCCATGCAGAGGAGCTCCCTTAGTTTCTGGCATATACTTCTTGGTAATGGGCAAAGACATCAGCCGGATGTGATGGATGAGGGAACGCCAGGTGTAAGCTCCGGAAAGCACTGGTTCAGGTGCTAATGGGCTGAAAGGTTGAATCACAAAGTAGGCAGTGAGCAAGATTAATCCCAAGGTTATGAAGACCTACAAGGAAAGACAGGAAATGGATTAATAATGGTCCCAGCAAATGAAATACTTTAATGCCAAGGGAAAAAAAAAAAAAAAAACAGGCATCTTCTACTATGTCCAATGTGTTTTAAGAACTAATCCATTTTCATGAACAAGCAATTGACATTCACTTCTGAAAGGATTTAAAGCTTGACAACGGTGACAACTGCAAGGCTCACCAAGTTTATATCACATGGATCAAGGGCCATATTCACCATTTAAAAAATATATGCAAATACAGCTGACCATAAGTACACAGCTTTCATCTACAACATTTAACAAAAGAGTCAAGTTTCCTAATCATATATGGTAACAAAGAGTAAAGGCCAACTGACTCATAGAAAAACCAAGGTTCAGTGGTGGAATCAGTCACCAGTAATATCTGGGGAGAATGTTGATGGGCCTGTGCTCCATCTAAACTATTTCCAAGTCTTTACCTTGTACACAGCTAGAAGGAGGGGATACTGGGGTGGCCCCCTCTGAGGTTCATTCTTCTCCAGCAGCTGTCTGATAAATTTTTCAATTGCCTTCTCTGACATGCCACACTGATGGCCCGTCTGTCTTACCAAATCAACAGTCTCTGAGAGTTTGTCAAAAATGCTGAGCTCATTAGCGGCAAGATCCATGTCTTCCAATGCAGAGTCTCTGAGAGACAGAGAGAAAATAAATGTAAAAAGATGATTTCTTGAAAGTACTTCCTTCTCAAAGTTACATCCTTCAGAACAGTCCTTCTCAGCCACCTGAGGGGAGGGACCATTTCTGTGTTTTTCCCAATCCACTGCTGACCAATTCTTTTGTAAAACATAATATGTTGAGATAATGTCAAGATGTGATACAAATTTTTAAGTGTTTCTTAATTGTGGGTTAGTAACAAAAATGGTTTACAGACCAGCACTGGTTCCCAAACACGTTCAGGAATACCAGTTCAGAGCACAAAAACAAATCCTTAATAGGACTCTGAAATGCTAGTGCCCATCTAAAATGATTTTTTTTAAATAAATATTTATTTGTCTGTGTTGGGTCTTAGTTGTGACACTTGGGATCTATGTCGTGGCATGAGGGATCTGTTAGTTGAGGCATGTGGGATCTAGGTCCCTGACCAGGGATCAAACCTGGGCCCCTGCATTGGGAGCGAGGAGGCTTACCTACTGGACCACCTGGGAAGTCTCCCAAATGATTTCTGAAACCAATCACAGGAGATCTGCTACAGGTAATTTACTAAAATAAAAAGAAATAGACTATCGAAAGTGTTATTAATCGCTTATTTCCTTCCTTTCACATCAAATGAACCTTTTAGCAACATGAGAGGAGGAACTGATCACTGAAGGCAAGATTCACTGAGGAACCTGCTGATAGGCCTCGTTCCTGGCTGAGCAAGGATTTCAGACAACACAAAATCACGGCATGGGAGCACTTCACACTTGACAGGCTGCAGTCCTCATGCTTTTCTGCAAATAGAATTTTAGACAACAAAGGGCATTTTGTTTGTATTTTACATGTTTTAAAAACCTAAGATCTATATAACTCATTCTAAAATTCAACTTGTGTTCTCACAGTTATTTTAAAGTCAGGCCGTTTCACAATGGTCATATAATAAAAGGCAAAAAGTAAAGGCAATATAGAATTCTCCCTGGATCACTTGTAAAACAAAATAAAGCACTTCTCTTTAAAAAGTGCTTGGGCTACGGAACAGTATTTTTCTTCATTTATATGAGGAAAAAACTTTCCTGGTGGCTCAGATGGTAAAGCATCTGCCTACAATGTGGGAGGCCTGGGTTCAATCCCTGGGTTGGGAAGATCCCCTGGAGAAGGAAATGGCAACCCACTCCAGTACCCTTGCCCGGAAAATCTCATGGACAGAGGAGCCTGGTAGGCTAGAGTCCATAGGGTCACAAAGAGTCGGACACGACTGAGCGACTTCGCTTTCACTTCTTCATGGGAGGAGAAACAGCCCTTGGGATCCATGCTGTCTTCTGTTGGTTGGGAGTTTTGCTGTTGTTTTCATAATGCACAGGGTCCTCTTATTTCACAGATCTCATCCCTGAGGTGTTTCTAACATGGAAAAGAACGAACACAGAACAACTCTATCCCTTCTGTGAGGAAATGCTGCCCTCTGTAGAGCAGAAGCATCAGGAGGCTCCAGCAGAGGCGGCTGCCTGCGCTGCCGCAGGCCAGCACACATCCCGGTACAGCTCCTCCTCGAACAGTGCCCTAGTCCTCAACTGCCTGCACAGCAGGATCACCTAGAGAGCTTTTCAGGAATGCTCATACCTGGGCCCCAAGCCAAGGCTGACCAAATCAGAGTCAGACTTCGATCGGTGGATTAACAAACAGGTAACCTAGATTTTGAGGACTGGAGGGGGTTGGAACCCCACACATTTTAGGGGACACAATCTTTCTCCAAACTCTCTGCTGTTGCTCAAAGCGTTCTTTTTTAAGACCACATAGGGCTTCATTTTAAGGTTCAGGTGGTGAAACTCTATTCTAGAGTGTGTATTTTCGGGAATTCCCTGGTAGTTCAGTGGTTAGGACTTGGCTCCTTCACTGTTGGGGGCTGGGGTTCAATCTCTGGTCGGAGAACTAAGATTCCATAATCTGTATGGCATGGCCAAAAAAAATAATAACATAAAATAAAATGGATATTTTCAACAAATGGTGCTGGAACAACTACATATCCACATGCAAAAGAACGAAGTTGGATGATTCCTTATACTACAGATAGAAATTAATTCAGAATGGATAAAAGACCTAAAACTAGAAAACAAAGCAGGAAATCTTTATAACACAAGATCAGGCAACGGCTTCTTAGCCAGGATACCAAAAGCACAAATAGCAAAAGAATGGATACATCAAAACGAACACCTTTTGTGTTGCCAATGATACCCGAGAAAGTAAAATGACAACCTACAGAATGGGGGGGTGGATGATATTATTTGTACATTATATATCTGTAAGGGACTAGCAGTCAGAGTTCATAAAGAATTCTTACAACTCAATTATAAAAAGATAAATACCCAATTAAAAATGGGCAAAATATCTGAATAGATATTTCTCCACAGAGGATATACAAATGGCCAAGAAACTCATGAAAAGAGGTTTAACCTCATTAGCCATCAAGGAAGTGTAAATGAAGACGCCAGTGAGATGCCGCCTCTCACCCACTGGGACGGCTATAATCAAACAGCCCGAGAGTAACAAGTGCTGGCGGCGGGACTCTTGTGCACTGCGAGTGGGGATGGAAAGCGATGCAGCGGCTTTGGGAAGCTTGGCAGTTCCTCAGAAACTCAGATACAGAGTTACCACGGGAGCCAGCAGCTCCACTTGGAAGTATGTACCCCTGATAATCTAAAACAAATACCCACATGAAAACTTGTTTAAGCCACAGTATTCATAAGAGCTCAAAAATGAAAGCAATCCAAATATCCAGGAAAGGATAACAAAATGGATTTCAATAATATTCATGTATCAATAATATCCACAAAATGGAATATTACTGGATAAGAAGAAGGAATAAAATACTGACACATGCTACAACATGACTGGAGAAGGCGATGGCAGCCCACTCTAGTACTCTTGCCTGGAAAACCCCATGGACGGAGGAACCTGGTGGGCTGCAGTCCATGGGGTCGTGAAGAGTCGGATACGACTGAGCGACTTCACTTTCACTTTTTACTTTCACGCATTGGAGAAGGAAATGGCAACCCACTCCAGTGTTCTTGCCTGGAGAATCCCAGGGACAGAGGAATCTGGTGGGCTACCATTTATGGCGTCTCACAGGGTCGGACATGACTGAAGCGACTTAGCAGCAGCAGCAGCTACAACATGGATGAACCTTGAGGACCTTACGCTAAATGAAAGAAGATAATTACATGACTGAATGTATATGAAAAGTCAAGGACAGGCAAAACAGAGACAGAAAATATTTATTAGGGGTTGCCTAGGGGAGGGGGTGGGGAGGAATGGGGAGTGACTGCTAATAGATACAAAGCTACTTCCCGGAGTGAGAAAAATGTTCAAAACAAATTGTGACTGTTGTGCAATGCTGTAAATAAACAAACCCCACTGAACTGTATATTTTAAATATGTGAGTTTCACGGCACACATAAATTATATCTCAGTGAAGATATTTTAAATATTTATAGAATTTGAACTTATCGCTGTTGTGGCATTTACTATACTTATTGCTATGATGTGGCTAAGTCACTTGACCTATTTCCTCATCCAAAAGACATGAGGACTGAGTCAGAATGTTTTTAAAGTTTCCTTTCCTGTCTCATCCTATTGTCTGCTTACTTGTCGTCAATCCAGACCCCCCCCCACCGCCCCCGAGGCTGCAGTTTCCCATCTGTCTGCCCTCCCCCGTCCCCCCACTTGCTCTGGTCAGAGCAGTGCTGTGGTCCACAGCATGTTGTCCCCTTAGTCAGGTTTGTGCTTTGCCTTCATGTCTCATTAAATGGTGTTTTTCCCCCATAGCAGTAAGTTGAATTGGTGTATCACTATGCAGTTTACGGGAGAAGGCAATGGCAACCCACTCCAGTACTCTTGCCTGGAGAATCCCATGGATGGAGGAGCCCGGTGGGCTGCAGTTCACGGGGTCGCGCAGAGTTGGACGCGACTGAAGCGACTTAGCAGGGGTGTATGACTATTTCAGGAAGTACAAAATGATAATATGATACTGAATACACACACTTCTTGCCAGCTGTACATCCTTCTTCCCTGAGATTCTGATGCATTTCCCGAGTTACCAAAAGGATAGTTACTAATAATTTAATGAAGTTTCTATGAGCACACGGCGGGTCTTGGTAATAAGCTTTCCTTTTGTCTTTGGTAAAATCAGTGGTTCTCAACTAGGGGCAACTCTCCTCCCCCTCCCCCCAGGGGTAGGTAGAAAGTTTGGAGACATTTGTGATTATCACACTTCAGGGATACTACTGGCATCTAGTGGATGTTAATTAAACAACAACAAAAAATCTTGTCCCTTTAGGTCAGACTAGCAGAGCAGCTCCCTTGCTGGGATCTGTTGAAAGTCAACCCTCAACACAAGGGTTTGTATTAAAAAAACAAAAACAAAGAACTTGTCCCTTAAAAAACAAACAAACAAAGTCAGGGTTAAGCATCAAGTATATTCATCCAGACTGAGTGAAATCAGCTGAAGCTTGATGGCAATCCCTTTCTCTCTAGTAAGAAGGTCCAACTCTGGCAGAAATGAGCTTTGCCACAGAGAGAAGTTTCAATGAGTGAGCTTGACCCTTAACAGTAGCTTATACCTGCAAGGGCATAGGCAGAATGACCTGCAGAGTTACAAAAATCAAGGTATCATGCAACACCCTTTCTACACTGAAATGCCAGAAGCCTGGGAGTGGGACCCAGGTGTGGAAGTTATCAAACCTCTTTCCTGCTGATCACAGGCACACCCCCAATCAGGAGACATTGCTGTGGAACAGTACTTCTCAAGCAGGTGATTCTGCTCCCCAGGGGATGTCTGGAGCCCTTTTAGACTGTCAAAACTGGAGGGGTACTCAACGTTTCCCAATGATTTTTTTCTTCTCCATGCCAACTTCAAAGTCCCAAGAAGAGGGAAACCAAAGGGAACAGGCAGGAAAACCTGGAATTTCTACTTTCTCTCATAGTCACAACTCATGCCTCGCAGCAAGTCTCCTAGGCTTGTATTTACTTCTGATCTTGAACAAAACAAATTCTTACGTAACAGATTACCATCTTCGGTGGTGTGGACACACATTAGTGCACTTGGTGATAGACTGTGAATGATACATTTTTCTCCAAATAAAGCTATACACATACAAACAAAAACTGTAGGGGGCGCTACAAGCAGCGAATGCATACAGACGAAAGCGCTCATGATGCGCAGGACAACTCCCCATGACAAAGAACTCGACATGTTAAGAGCGCTGAAGTTAGGAAATCTTGCCTTCAAGAGCGGCCTGGGGGAGATGAGCCAGGGGGCTGGTAATGTCTGAAGGATTACTTCAGGAATAGGAGGAGGCGACTGACAACTCTGAAGGGATGTTCTCCACAATTCCTTCTCAATCTCAGTCTAGGAAAACACAGGACAGAGCCATAGCTGGTAGAATGACTCCAACAGAACTCACCAATAAAGATGTTTAAGGCAGAAAACAGGATAAGAGGCCAGACAAAATGTACGTTTCTCCTTTATACTGTTTAAAACAGAATTTCTCTATTGATATAAATATGTCCTGAACACTGATATGACATCACCCTGGATGTCAAATCCAAAGCTGTTTCCCTAAATAAACAGCTATACCATCTAGGCAACTCTAAGATGCAATACTGACTCATCTAGTTAAAATACAAAAGCTGTATTCAGAAAGAAAGTTTCAAAAGCCCATCTAAATATTTCCCAATCTTTGACTATGGTAGGAACATAGAGAGTACCTAACAATAAATTTTCTTTTTTCCACATACTAGGTTCTTTGGTATTATGCTAGCTATGTAGTATAATAATCCATCCTTCAGTGTTATGAATATATTCCATTCTATTTTTTCCAATGATTCTCACTGATTGAAGACATGTTTCATTAAACTGGAAAAAAATGTTATCATTGAATTGTAATAAAAGCCAAATTCCACATTTAAAGAAAAGATAAATGATAAAACATTAACATGATACAATTTAAAAGAGGAGCAATTTAAAACTGTAATAACTGCTTTAAATTTACAATTAAGGGAATTCCACTTTTTTGTACTCTTATCATCAACGTTCCTCTTTCTGGACATTTCTGCTCATTGAGACTTCATTGAAGAGTCTAGTGCTTTCTTTGCTCTCTGAAAATATACTGTTTTTCTCTCAATTTTTTATTTTGAAAAATTTCAAGCCTCTAGAAAAACTGTAATAGTACAAAGGATGTTTGTATATCCTTAAGTTAGATTCACCAATTGTTAACAAACATTTGGCTATATTTACTTTTGGTCCAACTGTCTTTTTTTTTTTTTTACTAGAACCATTTGAAACTTATTAATGTAACACATCATGAAATCACTTCTAAATGTTTCAATATGTACCTTCTGAAAATAAGGGTATTATTCTACATAACCATCAGCATCATTGTCATACCTATTAAAAGTAATAATTGTCTAACATTACTTAGTATCTAGTCCATGGTCAAACTTTCAAAAAAAAAAAAAGGAAGGAAGGAAAGGCCAGCCATACCACTTTTTAGAAATCTAGGCACCAACCAGTGATCACACATCACAGTTAGCTGTTATGCCTCGCTGGTCTACTTAAATCTACAACAGATGCTGGTGTTTTGTTTTCTGGCCTTTTATGACACTGCCATATTTGAAGCAAGAACCCCTAGATTTTTAAACATATCTCCTCGTCTCACTTTTTCTAGTTTCTGTGGCTTAAAAAAAAAAAAAAAAACTTCCTCTCTAGACTTCCAGAGCTTATACTTCCTCTCTTCGAAGTTAAGCTCTCAAAAAAAAAAAGTTTCACTTCCCTCTCGTTTCTCAGGTCTCCATTTGTTTCTTTTCCCCACGCCACCGATGCTGCTTTCACTAAGGTCACCAAAGGCCTTCTTCACATGCCAAGTCCAAAGGACACTTTTTCAGTTATCTCTCTGCAGCAGCTGCCATTCCCATCCATTATCTCCCTCAAGTGCCCTCAAATCTTGGCATAATTCTCTTGTTCTCATTCTCTCGGAATGTTGGTATTCATCACGGATGTCCTTGACTGTCTCATTCCCTCCACGGCTTTAGCCACCAGCTTTAGTGATTCCTAAATCTCTTCTCTAATCTGCTGGGGCTAAGTCGCTTCAGTCGTGTCCGACTCTGTGCGACCTGATAGGTGGCAGCCCACCAGGCTTGCCGTCCCCGGGATTCTCCAGGAAAGAACACTGGAATGGGTTGCCATTTCCTTCTCCAATGCATGAGAGTGAAAAGTGAAAGTGAAGTTGCTCAGTCGCATCCGACTCTTAGCAACCCCACGGACTGCAGCCTACCAGGCTCTTCCACCCATGGGATTTTCCAGGCAAGAATACTAGAGTGGGATGCCATTGCCTTCTCCACTTCTCCGATCGAGAACTCTCCAAAACTCAAGACCTATCTATCTAATCAGCTACCAGACATCCTGGCCCAAATTTCTTATAGTCCCCTACGTGTTATGTGTCCATATCTGACTTATTATTTTTCCTCTGCAAACTGTTTATCCTACTATATTCCTTTTCTTAAATAATGGAAACATCAGTTTTCCAAACTTAAAACCTCTCCTCCTGCTTCCTCATCTGCACCAATGAACCAATCACCAAAGCCTCAATTTTATATCCTGTATAGCTCTCACATTCATCACCTCTTTAGCTCTGCATTAGTGGCAGTCAAGGCCCTCAACATCCCTCCCATAGACCATCACAAAGATATTTTAATTTCTATACTTCCAACCCCTTTTCTCCTTTCTGAGCCTGTCTCTACAAATTATTTTTCTAAAACACAAATTGGCTCACATTGCTCATCTATTCAAAGCACTTTAGCACTTTCCTTGACTTCCCACGCCTGGCTAGGGAACAATTTAGCATGGTGGTTAAGAATACCAGCACTGGAGTCAGAAAAAGCTGAATTCAAATACTAGATTCTTCATCTATTGTGTGGCCATGAGACACTGTTCTAACCTCTCTAAAGCCTCAGAGTTTTTTATCTATAAAATAAGGATAATTGTGTCTTTCCAACCATGTTGTTAATCAATTACAAGGTGATATATCTAAAACATTTGTCTTATTACCCAAATTAAATACTTAATAATTATAATAAGATGAAGTCCAAATTACTTAGCATGACCCACTGGTTACTGCCTATCTGTTCAGTCTCGTTTCCCATTCTTTCCTCATATTCTTTGCTGCCATACTATTTCACACCTTTCTGCTTCTGTACACATAATTTTCTGTTTACAAAAACTATCCTCCTGTGCTTTGTCCAATGAGTGAACACTATTTCTGCCCTTTGAATCTCAGCCCTTCATTTCTGCCCTTTGAACCTTAAACACAACCCTATCACCCTGTATTACATCTATTCCTTGTCTTCCTTGCCACGAAACTGTTTCTTGAAAGCAGATTTTTTGGAGAAAATAACAACACAAACTAATAACAGACATGGAAATTCACCTCAGAGATATGGAACCTTATCACCGCCTGTTGAACAATTTATAGAAAAGACCTAATCATTTTGTTCACAAACTAATGGTTTATTTTACTTATTTTTCAAAAACACATCAGCCTAATGAGAGTTTAGGTGAGCAAGATAGGAACTTCACACTTGGATTTTGTGTGTGTGTGGAGCTTTAAATAGCTGTGGAAGAACAGGGATTTGAACTGGGTCTTGAAAACTGTTTTGGTCTAAAGCAGAAAGGGCAAACAGGGCCTGTGGTATTCGAATTGGTGGATGTGAACTTCAGTCAAAACTTCAATGTAGCAAAGCTAAATTTAGGTTAAAGCATGTCCTTCCTTAAAGGGAAACTGTCATAACTCAAACAAGCAAATTTATTAAGGGAAAGATGTCCATGGAAGATTCCACTATGGGAACAACCAAATGAGCAAATAGGAAGCGCCAGAAATTATTCTGGAAGTAGTCTCTATTATGAGTGAAAGTGTTAGTCCCTCAGTCTGACTCTTTGCAACCCCATGGACTGTAGCCGGCCAGGCTCCTCTGTCCAAAGAATTCTCCAGGCAAGAATACAGAAATGGGTTGCCATTTCCTCCTCCAGGGGATCTTCCTGACCGTGGGATTGTACCCACTTCTGCATTGCAAGCGGATTCTTTATCATCTGAGCCACCAGGGAAGCCCCTATCATGAAGAGAAGGCCAAATACCTTAAAACTGGTGTAATGGCAAATACCAAGGATATGCAGGCTCTTAGACCAGAAAAGAAGTGTGGCTTGCAGGACTACTGATCTTAAAATACTAGGCAACATGAAGCAGGCAAATTTCCTTGTTCTAAATGGAGATTACAAACAGCTCATTTAATCAAGCCAATAAACCAAGTCATATTCCTTTCTGAAATCCGAGATGCCATGTTTATCATAAAAAAATAAAATTAAAAAAAAATTCCTTCCCTAACAATTATCAGAAAAAGATGTTTCGGAGTGGGGCGGGAAATCTACTGTAAACATTCAAAAAAAAAAAAAAAAGACAAAGCTAAAAGGGCAATGAAATATAGACTTCGCTAGGACCGCTGTTTTGGTCACTATTGTGACCCCGCGAAACAAATTCAACTAGGGCGAACTCTCTGCTCTCCGCGGCAGAGCCAAGGGAAAGAAGGGAGAAGTCTTAAGAAAGTTGACCCCGGGGGAGTTGGTGAAGGGTGCTGTCAGTCCGCAAAACGCCAAAGGCTCAGAGAAGGGGTCAGCGCAGGGGCAGGAGTGGCACTGGCGCGGAAAGGTGGGCTGCGCGAGGAGTTTACAGACGGGTGCGGCGACAGTGTTGTCACGAAGCTGCCTCCCCCCTCCCGGCCTCGGGCCCCAGTCACTCACATGCGGGGCCCGCGCGCCCTCGGGCTCCTCCCGCCTCGGGGACAGCAAGCCGCCGGGCGAGGAGGATAGGCCGACAACTTCCTACTTCCGGGCGCGCAACCCGGAAGCAACTCCCACTCCACAGACGAGGCCGCGCTCCTTCTTCCCGCCGGAAGCTTCCGCCAGAAGTAGAACAGGCGATGTCTCGGAGAACTTGGGAACTATCACGAGATCTGGAGAGCACGGCTTCTTGCTCCCCCTGGCGGCCAGTTCTTCCCTCTCGGTCTTCTGCAGTCCTCGCCAGCGGTCTCTTTGTGAGCCAATGCCGACTTCATCGCTGAACTAATTCACTCAATGAGTATTTGTTGAGCCTCCTACTATGTGACAGGCAGCGTGTTAGGCATTAAGAGAAGGAAGTGGGAGGGATAACGTAAGAAATCTAAAAGAAAGGCAGACAAATAGATCACTCAAATTTAGGCACGGCACACTCATTACTCTTTATACACTTTATACACTCTTTATACACTCTTTATACTCTCATTAATGTTTACTCTTCGCCACACATTACAAAGGACTTTCTATTCGTGAAACTTCTTCAACAACCTTCATTTACCCTCTTACTAACCAAGCTGAAGTTTATGGGAAGGTTAAATTGCTCGAGATTAGCGTCTGTCTGTTGGAGAAGGCAATGGCACCGCACTCCAGTACGCTTGCCTGGAAAATCCCATGTATGGAGGAGCTTGCTGGGCTGCAGTCCATGGGGTCGCTAAGAGTCAGATACGACTGAGCGACTTCACTTTCACTTTTCACTTTCATGCAATGGAGAAGGAAATGGCAACCCACTCCAGTGTTCTTGCCTGGAGAATCCCAGGGACGAGGGAGCCTAGTGGGCTGCCGTCTATGGGGTCGCACAGAGTCGGACACGACTGAAGCGACTTAGCAGCAGCAGAGTCTGCCTGCAGTGCGGGAGACTTGGGTTCGATCCGTGGGTTGGGAAGATCCCCTGGAGAATGAAATGGCAACCCACTCCAGTAATCTTGCCTGGAAAATTCCATGGACTGAGGAGCCTGGTAGGCTACAGTCCATGGGGTCTCAAAGAGTCGGACACACCCAGCGACTTCACGTTCGCTGTGCTCAGATTCTGATCTGGAACACGCCCTGTGTGAATGTTGAACTGAACTGGATAAGGCATGCCTGCTCAGTCATGTCTGACTGTGACCCCATAGCCTGTAGCCCTCCAGGCTCCTCTGTTCATGGAATTCTCCAGGCAAGAATACTGGAGTGAATTGCCATTTCCTACTCCAGGGGATCTTCTTGACCTTGGGATTGAACTCCTGTCTCCTGCATTGCTGGCTGATTCTTTACCACTATGCCACCTGGGAAGCCCAACTGCATAAGGACAGGGTCCCTAACATAGGTTATTGACAGTCTACTTGGTGAGAGGAGAATCGGAGACAAGCATTTAGACAGTGATGGAATGTGGCACCAAATTAAAGATCAAGAAGAGAGAAGGATAGTCTCCTACAGACAGGATGAGTAGACAGGAGATGGAACAGGGGAGATTGGGTGAAGTTTGGTAAAGCACTGCAAGGGAAAAGACTAGCTTGGGCAGAAGACTGAAAGTGGGAATGCTGATTCCACATATAAGGCTTGGATAATAAAGTAGTCCAAAATCTGACTGGAGAAGTCAGTGAGCGGTCAATGATGAAGGGCCTTCAAGCTCAGGCCAAGTGATTTGGGATTTTAATAGGCAAAGAGAAACCATTTAATACTTCATGGCAATATCTTATAGCATTTCAGAGGAGGGCTTTGGCTGCTGTGTGTAAAATAGATTACTAGAGGGAAACCAAAGGGCAGGGAAGCTCCAGCAAAGGAGCTTCTGAACTAATCCTGGTGTTAAAGGTCTGAAGCAGCAGTGGGAATGGGAAGAAAGGAATACAGTTTGGGGACCTTTGGAAAAAAGAGTTGACATGTTTGATGATGTGTCATTTACAGGGAGCAGAGATAAAGAGGATGATCCTTAGGATTCCAGCTCAAAAATGATGTTATAATTTTGTTTTTAATAAGGGGCATTTACTCAGAAGGCACATTAAACTTAGATACAGAATAAATGAAGTACAAGCTGCAATCTAATAGTGAACTTAGAACAGGAATCTAGGCCTCTTTGTCAATTCTGCCCTGAAGTCACTGACACGTAATGTTCTCTTGGGAATAAAAAGTCCAACCAAAGCTGAGCTTCTTGAGTAAGGATTTTGGAATGAGCCAGCAAGGTGCTGTCTTATGCTTCTGTTAAACCCCAATGCATCTTCACCATGCCCTAAGCCTCCCAAGATATGTAGCAAGGAACTACGTAAGGTCCCGAGGAAGGAAACTCAGATAACAACAGACAGGACCAACAATGAAAACTTTTCCATCCAGCTCAAAGGCCATAAAGAGGGCACGAACACAAGACTGCAGGAAGTGTAAATTCATTATGCCTTACATTAGTCTTTCATCAGTCTAAAATGTTTCTTTTTTTAAAATAATTTTGTTCATTTACTCATTTTGTTCATTTATTTATGGCTGTGCTGGGTCTTCATTCCCGCACAGGCTTTTCTCCAGCTGAAGAGAGCAGGGGCTACTCTGTGTTGCAGCGCGTGCGCTGCTCAGTGCGATGGCTTCTCTGGTCGCGGTGCATGGGCTCTGGGTGCACAGGCTTCAGTAGTTGCGGTTCCCAGGCTCCAGAGCCCAGGCTCAGGAGTTGTGGCACAGGGGCTTAGTTGGTTTAGTTAAGGTGGTGCCTGGGATCTTCCTGCAGGGATTCATTCCAGGCAGATTGTTTACCACTGAGCCACCAGTGGTAAACATTTAGGGAAGCCCCTAAAATGTAATTTTCTGTTTATTATTCATTCAATGAAACTTAAGCATCCTATGTTCAGTCCTCTGCGAGGAGGGCACAAAGATTAACATGGCTCAGTTATTCTCTCAAGGAGCACACTGTCTGGTTTGACCTTTCCAATCTTGTATACCCTTATTCCTGCCTGGCAATTAAGGAAACTAGGGCTGAACTGTGGTCAAGAGCACAGGGTCACAGCTGCGGTACTTTGAGCAAGTTATCTCTGCAAGTCTCAGTTTCCTCAAAATAAAAGGGGGAATAGTGATATCTACCTCTTGTGGGTTTGAAGATTAAGTGTTGTCAAAAGTTCAAAAATAAGCTACAAGGATATATTGCAGAGCACAGGGAATATGGCTAATATTTTATAATAACTATAAATGGAGTATAACCTCTTCAAATTGTGAATGAGGAAATTTTCAAGTCTGAGTTCCATTTGTGTTTGATTTTTAACGGTGTGCAAGTACACAATAGTGCTTACTGGATGCCTGGTATAAAGCAAGCATTCATTTAACTGCCATTATCAAGTGCTGTGCAAATCATTTACAGTATGTTCACTGACCCCATTTCTTTCTTGTCCTCCCTCCAAACCTCCTCTCATTGTCTTTGGTAATGTTCAAACACTCCTAACAACCTTGGACTTCCATCTATCCCAGCCACAGTCACTCTAATCCTTGCTTCTAGCCCTGACCTATTTGATCTTCATTCTCCTAGCTTTCCCTTCCTTTATCTCTGATTTTCTTCCCAGTCCTTCCCTCTTCCCTCTCCCCAGATACTTTGCCTTTGGAGACTCTAAGTTTGATTTGCTTCATGGCTATGGGGCTGTCCGAGAAGGCAATGGCACCCTACTCCAGTACTCTTGCCTGGAAAATCCCATGGACGGAGGAGCCTGGTGGGCTGCAGTCCATGGGGTCGCGAAGAGTTGGACACGACCGAGCGACTTCACTTTTTTCACTTTTATGCATTGGAGAAGGAAATGGCAACCCACTCCAGTGTTCTTGCCTGGAGAATCCCAGGGATGGGGGAACCTGGTAGGCTGCCGTCTATGGGATTGCACAGAGTCGGACACGACTGAAGCGACCTAGCAGCAGCATGGGCCTATGGACCTGTTATTGCTGTTTAGTACCTAAGCCATGTCCAGGTCTTTTGCGACTCCATGGACTATAGATCAGGCTCCTCTGTCCATGGGATTTTCCCAGGCAACAATACTGGAGTCGGTTGTCATTTACTTTTCCAGGGGATCTTCCGACCCAGGGATCTAACCTGTGTCTCCTGCATTGGCAAGTGGATTCTTTACCACTGAGCCACTTGGGAAGCCTGGCTATGGACACATAAGTCATTTAACAGCTGAGTCTCAGTTTTCACATCTGAAAAATGGGAATAATAACATCAACTTTACAGGACTGTTTCGCGGAGTAGATAACATCATAATGTTCAAGCGCTATGTAAATGTACAGCGCCTTGCATTAGTGTTAGTTTCTGGCAGCTCTCATCTCTATCCCCTTCCGTTCTCTTCCTCTTCCTGGGTCTCAGCACTACTGTGGGACTACGAAATTCCTCCAAACGGAAGGTTAGGCTTTAACTCCGTTAGAAGTGCAGATTTGCCGGTCGGTCACGCCTCCCCATGCCTAAAGGAACCAATCAGAGCGTCCATAGAATGGCGCCGTCTCCACTTGGAGATCACCTCCAAAGGAGCTTGGCACTTTTTTCCGTCCTAGCAGACAGCTTGCTTTAGCCTCACGCTCTAGATTCTCGGCCTTGGAGGTGCGGGTGGGGGTGGGGGGCCTTTCCTCTGCCTTGTCTCAAATCCCCCCCGATTTCGGCATCTCTCGAGTTGAACGGCCGGAGCCGGAAGTGTCTTGCAGCAGCCGCGGTCCCCGGCGAATCGACGCCGGAAGTAGCGATCGCCTCGGGAGTTTTCCGCCAGCCTCGCCATGGCGGCGATTCCTCCAGACTCTTGGCAGCCGCCCAACGTGTACCTGGAGACCAGGTGAGGGTCCGGCCCCCGGGGCTGGGCTGGTGGAGGCGACGTGGAGTTTCAGGCTTAGCCGCGGGGCTGGGTTCCGGGCTTGCGCCGGTCGCCTCCTCGTGGAGGGGCGGAGGTGAGGGCCGCCTTGGGGCTGAGTGGGGACCGCCAGTGCCCGCGTCCGAGCTGCACACCCACCTGCTCTGTTAGCGACAGCGGCCCGAGTGCCCACCTCCTAACCCTCCGTTCATTCATCCTTTCATTCAACCAGCGCGCGTTCAGTCTACAGGCCAGGGACGTGCGATAGGAGGGTCAGAGGTGGATGAAACAGCTTTACCTTTAGAAACTTACAGTATAGTGAAGGAGACAGACATGTAAATATTAAGGGTTGTAAGTAGCTCAGTTATTTACACAGATTTTTAGGAGAACACAGGAAGAAGCGCATTCATTCCCTCCTGTCAAAGTGATAGTGAAGAAGTGAAGTGAAGTGAAGTCGCTTAGTCGTGTCCGACTCTTTGAGATCCCGTGGACTGTAGCCTGCCAAGCTTCTCTGTCCATGGGATTCTCCAGGCAAGAATACTGGAGTGGGTTCCCATTTCCTTCTCCAGGGGGTCTTCCCAACCCAGGTCTCCTGCATTGCAGGCAGACCCTTTATCCTCTGAGCCACCAGGGAAGCCCAAGCCCCCGGATAGTATTGAGCACCAAAGTGGCTAGTGCCGCTTCCCCTATGTGTAGCATCACATTTAGTTTAATCCTCTTAGCAACTCAGATCATGTAGGTACTCTTCCACCTTCTCTCTAGTTTTAGCAGGAGAAATGTCAGAATTTACAAAGTAAATTGCTTGATTAAAGTCTTGTAGCCAATAAAGTAGGGGAATCTCATTTGGAGCCTGGTCTGTTTGCCTGCTGCGCTAGGTTCTTTAGCCCCATTCATTCCATTGCCTCTTTGGAAAAAGTTAAAAGTGATCTTTTTGTAGGACAAATAACCTTAAGTAATTTCTTACTGCTCCAGCAATATAAAATTGAAATTTTGTGGTCTCATCTTCAAAGGTGATTTTTTTTCATCTCATCTTTGCCTCCCTCTCTGCCTATAGTCTTCCATTTGCACATCAGTAAGCCAGAGTCCAGCCATTGGCTTTCTGTCCTCTTGCTTGTGCTGCTTTCCTTCAGAGCACAGTTCTCTCAGATGCTGTTTTTGCCCCCTGGCCGTCTTGCCCATCTTCTTACAAGGGAAAAATTCTACTTTTTCTGGTCTACTTGAAAGTATGTAATTTCTCAACTACCTGTTGTTTGTTTGTTTTTTCTAATTACAAAATAAATGAAAATTTAAATTCAAGCAGTTGTATAGAAGTGTATACGGTAAGAAGTGACAGCCACTCCAGTCTGTAAACACACCACTGATAGTTTGAAAAGACCCTGATGCTAGGAAAGATTGAGGGCTGGAGGAGAAGGGGACAACAGAGGATGAGATGGTTGGATGGCATCAGCGACTCAATGGACATGAGTTTGGGTAAACTCCGGGAGATAGTGAAGGACAGGGAGGCCTGGCGTGCTGCAGTCCATGGGGTTGCAAGGAGTCAGACACGACTGAGCGACTGAACTGATGTTGGATGATCAGCAGATCTTTTTCTCTGTACACAAAGACATCTTTTTTACGTTCTGTATTTAAGCAATAATAAGATTGTATGATCATACTGCATGTTTTTTTTTCTGTAATTTGCATGTGATGCATGCAGGCTTCTGTACAGATATTTCATATTTTAGTCATTCCCTCTATGAAGGACGTTTAAATTGCTTCTCTTTTTTTTTTTTTGTTAGGACAATTACTGGAGTAAACATCCTTGCACTTATTATGTCCTCAAGCACTTTTGTAAGTTTTCACATAGAGTAGAAACTTTAGAAGTTGAAATTGCTGCCAACAGGTATGCACATTCCAGATCTGTATAGCTTATTTGCTGATTGCCGTTCCAAAAAGTTATTCCCTGTATTTTAAAAGTATCCACCAGAATGTTCCTCTGTAAGAGGAAAAGCACTTAGAACCGTGTCTTGAACAGAGTAACTGTTAATCTATGTTGAATGTTAGGAGTGTAAAGGATGAATTGCCACTAGGAAGGCTTTTAGAAAGCTATCTTCTAGCACATGCCACGTTGAATTATAGAGTCCTTATACTGCGCTTCACACCAGGTATTCAGTCTATACAGAGTTGACTCAATTCTTACATTCTTGGAGCTTAAAGTCTAAGTGAGTGATGAAATGGAGGTAGATGAATGAAATTAAGATAGGAAAGCACCTATCTTAAATCTTATTTGTTCCTTTTTCTTAGCTGCATTTCAGGGGGAAAAGCGCTCATCACATTGTTGTTGCTCGGTCATGTCTGACTCTTTGCAATCCCATGGACTGCAGCATGCCAGGCCTCCCTGTCCTTCACTATCTCCCGGAGTTTGCTCAGGTTTGGGGCAAGGTTTGAACTAATCAGGTTTTGCCTTTGTTGCACCGTTCCTCATTACACGCAAATTGTACTTTTTTTTTTCCATTAATTTTTTACAAATTTATATGGCTCAAAAATCACTGAAAGCCTTTCTGTCTCTCATTTGCTCAGTTTCCACCCCATCCCCAGAAACTTGTGCTGTGTGCTGTGCTTCGTCACTCAGTCGTGTCTGACTCTTTGTGACCCCATGGACTATAGCCTGTCAAGCCCCTCTGTCCATGGGGATTCTCCAGGCAAGAGTACTGGAGTGGGTTGTTGTGCCCTCCTCCAGGGGAACTTCCCAACCCAGGGATCGAACCTAGGTCTCCCGCATTACAAGGGGATTCTTTACCATCTGAGCCACCAGGGAAACCCATGAATGCTGGAGTGGGTAGCCTATCCCTTCTGCAGGGGATCTTCCCCACCCAGGAATGGAACCAGGGTCTCCTGCATTGCAGGTGGATTCTTTACCAGCTGAGCTGCCAGGGGAGCCCCCAGAAACTTAGGTATATGTGAATAAATGTGAATTCCCAATATTTTAATATCCAACTTAAATAAAGTTATAAATGAGGTGTAAGATTTTTCTCCCTAATTTAGGGGTGGTTATATTGGTTTCCAATGATCAGTGACTTGCTGTATATAAGGCGTTAGGATTTTTAGTTGTCTGTGGTTACTTTGCTTGAAAGAAGGACCAGAAGCCCCAGCATGTTTTCCTCCAAGGAGGTGTCTGTGTTTATGTTACTTGCATTGTGTTGTTTTCCTTTGCTGAGCATGAAATCTGACCTTTGTCATCATTTCATGACTCAATAAGCTTGCAAATGAAGAGTTGTGGGGCGGTCCCATAACGTTCTTGTCTGCCGTGACCTTGTTCTTGACTGGAGCTCTACTGTCCTCTCCCCCTGCAGCATGGGGATCATCGTGCTGGAGCTGTACTGGAAGCATGCTCCAAAGACCTGTAAGAACTTCGCTGAACTGGCTCGTCGAGGTTACTACAATGGCACCAAATTCCACAGAATCATCAAAGACTTTATGATCCAGGGAGGTGACCCAACAGGGACAGGTACAGTTAAGTCAGTGATAGTTTCTGGAGCCTCATCCTGTTTATAACTGGGTATATGGCAGCCAGAGCTCTCTTCCAAGTATCAGGGCCTGGGTTAGTTGATTCGGGCGACCACTTCTGCCCTTGCTACCTCACACCCTTCCCCAAACACACACATATGACAAGAAACCAGTCTTGACTCTTGAGCTTTACAGAGTTTCTCATAACTTCTATGTATTGCTTACTAAGAGCAAATAATATGTGCCTGAATTGTAGTAAATAGCTCATGTGGTAAAGAATCCACCTGCAATGCAGGAGACCCCGGTTCCATTCCTGGGTCAGGAAGATTCCCCTGGACAAGAGATAGGCTACCCACTCCAGCATTCATGGGTTTCCCTGGTGGCTCAGATGGTAAAGAGTCCACCTGCAATGCGGGAGACCTGAGTTCAATCCCTGAGTTGGGAAGGTCCCCTGGAGAAAGGCATGACAACCCACTCCAGTATTCTTGCCTGAAGAATCCCCATGGACAGAGGGGCCTGGTGGGTTGCAATCCATGGGGTCGCAAAGAGCTGGACACGACTCAGCGACTAAGCACATAGTCTGCATAATCAGAAGAAAGATATTTGCAATGTTTTAAGGAAAAGAAAATAGTGGATTCTTTGATTCACTCATTTAACAAATATTGAGTACCTACCTTGTGCCAGATATTTTTCTGAGTTTGAGGGACATGGCTCAGAATAAAGGGAAAAAACCCTCCTGCTCCCAATAAAGCAGGAAAAGGATTCGGTGATAGGATTTTAGTGGAAAAGTCAGGGAAGTCCTGTCTGAGAAGGTGTGGTTGGAGCAGGAATCTAAAGGAAGTGAGGGAATGAACTTTGTTATTGAGAGAAGAGCATTCCAGTAGGTCCAGAGGCTGTGAGGTGGGAATCCCTGTAAGAGATCAGTTGGGACCTTGTAGGGCATAGTAGTAGAGACTTCGGGTGTTATTCTGAATAAGAGGGGAGCCATTAGAAGGTTTTGAGCAAAAGAGTGACACGATCTGACTTATTCTTTAAAAAGATCACTGAATTCTGTTTGGAGAATAGAGATGGGGCAAGAGTGAGAGCTGGGAACCAGTTAGAAAGCGGCTGTCGTCAGCCAGTCTCGATGTGGTTGGGACTCGTGTGATTGTAGAGATGGTGGTGAGAAGTGACTGGATTCAGGTTATGTTGTGATAGAAATAGAGCCAGTGGAATTTGCTGAGGTTGGAAAGGGGGGAGGGGGCAGGTGGGTGAGAGAAAGAGATGGTCAGGGGTGACCTCAAGGTTCTTGACTTGAATTTAGTAAAATGGGAAAGCTGAGAGAGCAGCAGATTTGGATGTGGACCAAGAGTTTGGTTTGGGTTTTGGACACTGTCTGAAAGACTTGTCAGACCTTCCATAGAGTAAGTAATGGGATATGAGTGTGGAGTTCATGGAAAGGTCTAGGATCGAGGTACGAATTCTGGAGATATCATCATTTAGGTGGAATTTATTACTGAAATCGCTAGATGCCAGCATTTATAACTTTGAAGGGCCCTTGCCTCTCAGTCTGCATTTTCTCTCTGCTGATTCCTACTCCTGCTCTTCTCCCTTGAAGTCAGCTTGGGTCTCTCTGTGGCAGCTTTTTTTCTGTCTTTTTCTTGTCATTCTCAATTGTCCTTTTTTTAATCCTTTATGACTAAGAGGCATTTTATTTTTTTGATATATATGGACACGTTTCAAAATACAGAATATAGAAGAAAGTAGAAAAACAGAATCAAAAAATCAATCATAAGAGGGAATTTCCTGCTGGTGCAGTGGTTTGGACTCCGTGCTTCCGTCTCAGGGGGCTCAGGTTTGATCCCTGGTTGGGGAGCTGAGATCCTGCAAGCCGCGCAATATGGTCAAAACAAGAAAAATCACTCACGAGGATACCTTCTGAGGATTCCTAACCACCGTTAGCTATTTCCCCCAGTATCCCACCTCTCAGAAATAATGAACATTAAGTTTCGTTGACCATTATTCTAGACATCTTGCGTTTCAGATACCTAGTTAAAAGGATGGATCGCCAGCTAGATGGAAATAATTTCAAGAGAATTAGGCTATGTCATGAATCCTGTTGTTTTTTAAAGAAAAAGCGTTGTATTTAATTTTGTATCTGTTTAACAGAAAAATTGACTTCCTGCTCTGAAAGATGAGGCAGTTATACTTAAATTTCTACCCATTCCTATTGTTTAGGAAAAACTTAGTTTTGTCTGCCTCCTGTGTTGGGAAAAACTCAGTTCTACCCTCCTGGGCTTCTCCTTTACTTTTATGTGCTCACATACAACACGTTACTTCTTACATTTCTGGTCACCAAATATATGGAGTTTTTCTCCCCACATCAAGCAATTCCTTGGACACCAGCTGTGTTTATTAATTGGCTAGAGCAGGCCACAGAACCGGGGAAACATAAGTGCTTACTTACCAGTTTATTAGAGGATATGACAAAGAATACAGATGAACAGAGATGCTTCAGGTGAGGTCTGGAAGGGTGCTGGAGATTGGAACTTCTGTCCCTGTGGAGTTGGGGTGCATCACCCTCCCAATGTGGATGTGTTCATCTGCTTTGAAGCTCTCTAAAGCCTATACTGGAGAAGGCAATGGCGACCCACTCCAATTACTCTTGCCTGGAGAATCCCATGGACGGAGGAGCCTGGTAGGCTGCAGTCTGTGGGGTCTCAAAGAGTCAGACATGACTGAGCAGCTTCACTTTCACTTTTCACTTTCATGCATTGGAGAAGGAAATGGCAACCCTCTCCAGTGTTCTTGCCTGGAGAGTCCCAGGAATAGAGGAGCCTGGTGGGCTGCCGTCTGTGGGGTTGCACAGAGTCGGACACGACTGAAGCACCTTAGCAGCAGCAGCAGCAGAGCCTATACTACTGGGATTTTATGGAGGCTTCCTCGTGTGGGCATGATCAATTATTAGCTCCATTTCTAGGCTTTCTCCTTCCCTCTCTGGAGAAGGAGCTGGGGCAGGCACTGATAATTTTAACTTCTAATTATGACTTAGTCTTTCTGGCGACCATCCCCCATCCAGGAGCCCCCCAGAGTCACCTCGTTGAAACAAAAGATGGTCTTTGTGCTCTTATCACTTAGGAATTTATAAAGGTTTCTAGAGCTGTCTGTTAGGGACAGGGTCAAAGACCAAATATTAGAACAAGAAATACTCTTAGTGTTCTTATCACTTGGGAAATTACAAAGGTTTTAGAAGCTCTGTGCCAGGAACCAGGGGCAGGTATCTATCTATATTTTTGCCTATTATCTCACACCTGTCCTCCCTCCTTTGCTCCCTTTTTTTGGTTAGTTTTGTTTTTCCTTAACAGAGTGTAGAGCATTTTCTATACTGCACCCATGAGCCCTTCAGTTACAGAGTGGGTTTACATTTTCAGAGGGTTCAGCACTCACCACTAGGCTTTTCTATTCGTAAGTACTAGAAGGCAGAAATGGTTTTTATTGCAGGGGCTGGAGGGTGTTATATTTTTTAACTCAATCGTGTTTAAGAATTTCTTCCAGTTGGAAAAAGACCATGACTGTATACCTGGGCCAGACAAATTCCCTCAGATCTTTTCAGACAATTCTGCCCCATTGCCTCTTGGTTTTGAATGTGGCCGTGGAAAATACTGAGGCCAGATTTGCTCCTTCCTTCAATACAGCGGAAAAAAATTCTGTATTTCTGAATATTTTCTCTTTTATACTCATTGGATTTTCTGTTTCAGGGAACTAGTTATTCTTGGTTTCATCACTTTTACCTTCCGTATCTGTCAGATTTCTTCTGAGTAAGTGAGATGATGTTTTTCTATTTTTTTCCTGCACCCGCTGAAATAATCTCAGACCTTTACTCTCTGCCTTATTCAATTTTGAGTCATGTCTGTTCTGTTCTTTACTGCTCTGACTTATTTATTAGTGCAGTCTTCGTGTCATTTGGCTCTCAAACTTCGCTCAACTCTGTGATCTCTTCACCTTACCCTGTTGATTTATATTATCTTGTCTTTGAGCTCTTGTTCTGTTGGATTTTTCTTACTGCTGAAGCGTCTGTAGCTGAGACAGCCACGGAGAAGCCCCTCTTGGGCTATATCTTCTGCCTTCTTTTTCTCCTTCCGTTTGTTGTGTATGTTCGCAGTCTCCGTGCCGCTTCTTGTCGCCTTATCCTTGCTTAGTGTCGAAATCTGCGTTGAGCTTGCCTCTTACCCGCTTGGGTGCAGTCTGAGTGGATTCTCTTTGTCGCTGTCCCCACCTGTGTGGGACTGCCTGCCTTTCCCATACCAAATGCTCCGTTGCCGACTTCTGCCCTGTCTTCCCAGACTCCTGGCTAGTGGTGTCCTTCTGCCCTGGGCCCTGGGCAGCCCTTGAGTGTAGTTGGAGCAGAGGAAGAAGCCTCATACCATTTATTGTTCTCAGCTGTGTTTCTATAACAGAAGATAAATTAGCAAGAGAACAGCCTACAAATTCATTTCATATAAATTGTGCATGACATTTCCTTTACAAGGAAATGGAGACCTGAAAAGGTCTGAGCGTTTCTACGCTAGCTTCGATCAGAGTGGAAAGTTGTGGGAAGATGTGATTGGACAGAAGTGGGTATGAGTATGAGCTCAGTGTAGTAAACTAGGGGAGACATAGCAAGGCTTGTTCATTCAGATTTCTTGGAGGTAGGAATGTTCCTTTCCTCTGCATGTACGAAGGGTGTCTCTCACTTGAGGGTCTTTATGCCCACTTCAGGGGAAGGTCAAAAGCCTTTCCTGCACCTGCTGTTTCTCAGATTCCTTCAACTTGAACTCTTCAGTGTGGACCCTTTCTTTGGAGTAGTGTATCCTAATCCATCACGGCCCTGTGTTCCTCCTGCCCGTTAAGGTGGCCGTTGCTGGTAGCCTGACCGCCACCACTGAATGCCTCTGGTGTGTGGGCTTCTGCCTTCAAGAGCTTCTCCTTAACTTCTTCAGGGCTATTCACCCACTCCCCTTGTTTGCTTCACAAAATTGGAGGGTATGTGTAATAATTCTGTGTGGCGTGCGTCCTTTCCTGATTTCTACTTAAAGGAGTGCAGGAAGAAGAATCTCTTAATTCTTTCTTTGACTGACTTGTCAGAATCTTTGAAATAAGACTGTCTCTCTTTTCCAGTTTGGTTTTTGCTGATGAATTTTTGACTTTGAAAGAGATTGAATTTTTTGGCTTTGCTTCATCCGTTATTGGAGGGGGCAGAGTCTAATTCTGCTTCACTCCGCTTTCTTAGTCTGAAAACGTCCTATCAACACGTTGATGTACTTCTTTCCTGCCTTCCTCCTCTCCCTTGTTATGAGATAAAATTTTAATTTATAACACCAGTAGAACTGAGAGTGCCCTTGATTAGTGTACAAGAATTGGAAGTGACTCAGATGTGAGTGCTCATATCAGAGCTTCCCAATATTTCTATACTTGGTTCTCAATCCTTCATAATGTCACATTTCCCTGATGTAATTTTAATGAAATTGAATCACTCAGAAGATTTCCAAATAATTGCGTCCAACCTCAAGTATAGTGAGTAGTTGAGCTAAGCCTGCTGGCAGGCCTGTGGTGGAAGGCAAGCAGGAACTGGGCCCTCCTGGGTCCCGAGTGTGGACTGCTAGCTGATTAGGTAATACAAGACGTGCTGCGCGTGGCCTCCTGAGCTCTTCAGCAGGTCGACGAATCATTTCCATCCCCAGCCGTCCCTCAGTCTGGCTTCTCTGTAACTATCCTTTCCATAATCTTTCCGATACACCTTTGCCAGATGTTTTTTCAGTTTGGCTATCTTTGACCTCCTGTTCACATTAAACCATTTTTCTTCTTTTAAATCTCCCTCATTGTAATAATGCTGTGTTGAAACCGTCCTTATCCCTCTGAGTGTCCCCTGTGTCTTGTCTGCTGACTTCTCTGTGTCCCCTCCCTAGTGACCCGGCATCCCGTCAAGCTCTCCTTTCGCTCTTCCTGCTCTGCGCTTGGCCTCACAGTGTCACCGGCTGCCGTGATCGCGCTGCCTATGCTGTGCATCACCCTCCCTCTGATTGCATCTCACCTCTTAGTAGCTCCAGGAACACCTGAAACGTAAAGTGTTGAACAGCAAGCTCATTGTTAATTTTATTCATTTGATGAATGTTTGGTAAGAGTCTGCGAGGTATCCTGTACTATTCCAAGGCCTGTGAGGAGTATTTAAACATGAGAAGCCAAAGCATTTTTCTCTTCCTTGCAGAGCTCCCTGCCCTGCCATGAAGACAAGGTACTTATTATAAGAAACAATGGGAAAGTAATAACATGGGGGCTTCCTTCATAGCTCAGTTGGTAAAGAATCTGCCTGCAATGCAGGAGACCCCGGTTCAAATCCTGGGTTGGGAAGATCCGCTGGAAAAGGGATAGGCTATCCACTCCAGTACTCTTGGGCTTCTCTTGCAGCTCAGCTGGTAAAGAATCTGCCTGTAATGTGGGAGACCTGGGTTCGATCCCTGAGTTAGGAAGATCCCCTGGAGAAGCTATCCACTCCATTATTCTGGCCTGGAGAATTCCACGGACTGTATAGTCCAAGGGGTCGCACAGAGTCGGACACAACTGAGTGACTGACTTTCAGAAAGAATAATACGATAAATGTGCACATCCGTGGTTATACGCTTTCGGCCATCTATAGAACAGAGGCTGGGATAGCTCATGATGAGAGGGAAGCACAGTGGAAGTGGGGCTGGAATGGGATGGAAGCTGATTTTGAGGTGAGCCTGAAAGGAGATGTAGAAGTTTAACTCTTGAGAGGACAGGGAAGGGCATTTTAGATTTCAGAATGAATGCAAAGAAGAGGCTCAAGGGAGGGAGGCCTCCGGGGTGTGAGGGAGAGCCGTCACCCCAGGCACCATGTCTTGCATGGGACTGCCAGTGACGCAGCCCAGCTACCTCTCCACACCCAGGACAGATGCCGGAAATGTGATTTCTAAGGCCCCTGAACTGCGTGTTTAAGGGACAGTAAGGGAGGACCAGTTAGGGACAGAGTGCAGAGTAGTAGGAGAGAGAGTGGGGATTTAGATCAGGCCGGTTCATAGAGATCCACAGACAGAAGTTCAGGTTTGATCCAGCATCATTGGGGACCATTTGGGATTCTTTGTAAGGAAAGTATGTGAGGACATTTAATCCACCCATGGTACGTGGCAAGGTAATGTAGTGTTGGGGTGGACAGAGGGTTGTGGAGCCTGGTGGGCTTGGGGTTGAATCTTGGCTTCACATGAACACTTCTTAAATGTAGACAAGTTACGTAACCTTGCTGAGCTTCTTATCTGTAAATGGGGAGTGTGGTTATATGTACCTCGTGGGGTTATTGTGAGTAGTAAATGAGCAGATGTTTGTAAAATGGTTAGCACAGACTTGATACAAAATACAAGCGCAGAAAAATAGGGTTTTTATTATTCATTTTGGTTATTAATTCACTTAACAAGTGTCTGTTGGACTCCAGGCATTATTTTAGGAGCTGGGGATAACAGTAATGACTAAGAAAGCCCCTGTGAAACTCATTGTAGTAGGAGAGAGTGAACAAAGAAGCACCTAATATGGGTGACAAATGACACAGGAAGAACGATGGATAAGGGGGTAGAGCAGGGATTCTCAGTCTTGGCATTACGGACATGTTGGGCAGGACAGTTCTGTGTTGTGGGAGTGTCCTGTGCCTTGTAGGATTTAGCTGCTTCTTTGACCTCTACCCCCAGATGCCAGTAGACCCCTCAGTGTGATAACCAAAAATATCTGCGCATATTGTTCAGTGTCCCCAGGGGGCAGAGTGTCGCCTGGTTGAGAACCACTGGGATATGGAGAGAGGTGGTGGTGTGGATAGTGTGATTAAGGAAGGCCTCTGGTAGGTTATGTGAGCGGAGCTCTGGATGAAGTAAAGCAGTGCGCCATGAGACTGCCAGGGCCGGGGCCATCCGGAGGGAACAGCAGTCAGAGGTCTCAGTGCAGAGTGTGCTCTGCAAGACATAGCAGAGGCCGGTGTGGCTGGAGCAGGTGGTGAGGGCGAGAGTGGCGGGGGGTCCTGGAAAGTGGTGTAAGTTGTCATGAAGACTTTGCATTTTGTCCTAAGTGTGGAGAAGTATCACTGGAGGATTTTGAGCGGAGGTCTGCCACGATCAGACTTGTTTTAAAAGGATACCCCTGACTTCCACGTGGAGGGTAGACTAGTGAGGAAAGCTGCAGGCAAGCCCAGAAGCAGGGAGACCAGTTAGCTGTTGCCAAAGCTAAAGCTTGTAGTCTGGACTACGGCAATAGCGGTTCCCTTGGTGCTGGTCCTCTGGGAAGCGCATGCCTGGATAGAGTTAGGAGTTCAGGAGATTTAATGGGATAAAGGGGTGAGGGAGCAAGGACTGGAAAGAGAAGTCTTCATGTAACAGTGCAGGTCCAGCATCTGTGATAGAAGAGAAGGGAGCAGAGAAGGGCCAGCAGAGGAAAGTGAAGAGCTGCAGTGAAGGTGGGGTTCAGGAGGGGCGACGGCAGCTACGAGACGCTGCTCGCAGATCAGGCAGGGTGAGGCCCAACAACGGTGGGACTCAGTGACGACGTAGTGGTACCGACGACCTTGACAAGAGCCGTCTCGGCGGAGTGGTGAGGGCAGGCAGCTGGATGGAGGGAGTCAAGAGGCAGCAGCAGAAGTGGGGTGGGGTTTTTCTGGGAATTGATGCAGAGACGTAGGGGGAAACTTGGAGACAGTGTTTGTTATTGTTGCCATTTTTCCAGAATGGGAAACAGTAATACCATGTTTTTATGCTGATAGGAATGATGTACTAGAAAGAAAGTTGATATAGGAGAGCGGAACATCGAAGTTGCCAAGTTTTTTAAAGGTGAATGGGCTTGATTAGTATGTGGTGGTAGGATAATCATTTGGACAGTTTGAGTGTTTAATAGCAGAAGAGGAAAAGTAAATGGGTAGAGATGTAGGAAGGAAAGAGGACTTGGTGGCGAAAATATGTGAAAGTTCTCATCTTCTTCTTAGTGAATTAAGAAGCAAAGTTATCCACAAAGAGCAGGAGCAGCCGGGGAGTGGTGGAGGTTTGAAGACAAATTAGAATAAGCTCAGGCAGACTGACTCCCAGGGTGGATCATGACCTACAGTCGCCCCTCACAGAAAATGCTCAGATTATCTCAAAGGGGGCTCATCATCACTGATACTGCCGTGTGCCTCATGTTATATATCACATGGTTCCTTGCATCATCCCGTTTAATTCCTGTAATAGTCCTGTGAAATATATTTCTACTACTATTCCTATTTTTCAGACAAGGAAACTGAGGCTTAGAGAGGGTAGGTGTCTTGCTTAAGGTTGCACAACTAGTCCGTGGTGAAGTGGGACCCAAAATCCAGACCTCTTTGACCCCAAAGGCAAGTGAGCATGAGAGAGAGGACTCTTACCTTAAGAACTGTGAAGCTTCTTGGAGAGCTGTAGTGTCATTTGCTGTGTTAGATCTGGTATCTGGCGTTTGCCCTGGCCATCCGCTAGCAGCCGCACTAGGCAGCTTCCCCTTCCTACTGTTAACTAACAAAGTGGTTGCATCAGTTTCGGATCCTTTTGGCTGCAAGTAACAGAAAACCACGGAGGCTTTGCTTTTTTCATGTGACAGAATGTCTGAAGTTAAGCAGTTGCGGGGAGCTCCCCTGCCCAGCAGAGTTGTCGGGGATCCAGGCTTGCTGTGTCGTTCCACTCCACCGTTCTTAGTGCTTTGGCCTTTGGTATCAAATTTGTCTTATGGTTGCAAGATGGCTGCCATTGCTGCTGACGTCACCTCTGCCTTCCAGGGAGGAGGATGAGAGACAGAGGAGTCTGTCCCTTTTTGTCAGGAAAGCGGTAGCTTTCCTAGAAGCCCTACTCAGTGGCTTCTGTATACGTTAGTAAGTCAGAACTGGGTCATCTGGTCACCCTTAGCTGCAAAAGGGACGGGTCAGTACCTGCCTTTTTTGTCTCTGAGGTTGAGGCAGGCTGTGGAGAAGGGGTTGGAAATGCTCAGAAGACAGCTTCAGTATCTGTTAGAGGCTTTCTTGCTGGAAGAGAGGCCTTGATTGGATTGTGGTTAGTCACCTTCTCCTGTCAAATGCCCCAAGCAGAGCTTTCACACGGGCCTCCTCATGAGTAAACTGGCTGACCGTTGGCTGCTTTGGGGCTGGGTATTGATCCATGATCCCACCAGCTCTGGGAGTGGTGGGGACAGGTAGCGCCAAGTTTGGTGATCTTTGTGTGGGAGACCACTCTGCATGTCTCAGATGCCGCTTCAGTTCGCCTTGAGAGGTTTCTATAGTCGGTGAGCAGGAGCAGGAGGAAGAGATGTCAGAGGACTCTTGGGAATAAGAAAGGATTTCTGTTTTGTTAGTTTTAGGAAACAGAAAGCACAGGTCATACGGAAACAGTTTAAGGAATTTCAACTGCAAAAAAACTCAGTGCCAGAAGATCCCATTAAACGAGTGGAAAAAAGTAAACTGGAGAAAAAATACTTGCAAAAGCATTAACTGACAAAAGATCAGTATCTAGAATAATCCTACTAGTAAAATATACACACACACACACACACACACACACACACAGTGTAAAATGTCAGACCACTCAGTTGAAATGTGGCTGTTGACAGGGGAGGAAAGCTAAATAACCACTAAACATGAAATTATGCACAGCTCCAGGGAAACGTAGTTTAAAACACAAGAGAGCTGATACGTCTCAAACTGACACACATTAGAAAGCCTGGCGAAAGGACCTCAGGCAGTGAGAGGGAGAGCCCTGCGGGGTGGGGTGCACAGTGGGGCCCCATCTGACAGGATAGGTGGGGAAATGTCGTGATGGTGAAACGCTCATAACCTGTGAGCCTGCACGTCCCCCGTGAGGTGTAGTCCCTGAGCGCTCCTGCATTTGTGTTCGGGAGACAGTAGAAGAATGGTTATTGCAGCGTAGTTTATGATAGCAAAACCACGGGCGAGATCCTAAATATCCATCGCCACGAGAAAAGGTAAGATTGCAGTGTGATCAGACAACAGAATGAATACTACGGAGAGCTGCCTGGAACAATGGATGAATATCACTTACAGTGTGAGCCAAAAAAAGCTAACTGCAGAAGAATATATAGAGTATTGGAGAAGGAAATGGCAACCCACTCCAGTACTCTTGCCTGGAGAATCCCATGGACGGAGGAGCCTGGTGAGCTGCAGTCCATGGGGTCACACAGAGTCGGACATGACTGAGCGACTTAGCATAGCACATATAGAGTATAGTACCATTTATATAAACTTCAAAGCATGCAGTGGCAACCCGCTCCAGTACTCTTGCCTGGAGAATCCCATGGACGGAGAAGCCTGGTAGGCTGCAGTCCATGGGGGTCGCACAGAGTCGGACATGACTGAGCGACTTAGCATAGCACATATAGAGTATAGTACCATTTATATAAACTTGAAAGCATGCAGACAACAGTATCCTTGTTTAAGGATGCAGACAATATGTAGTAGAAAAGAAAATGCCCAGAAATGACAAATCCCTGGTCAGAATAGTGGTTCTCTGAGAGGAAAGTGAGCTCCATCATAGCCCGTGTCAGCTCTTGGGGAACAGTGGAGTTGAGAGAGAGAAGTGGGGTGGGAGATGTGTGCTTGGGGTCTTTGACTGGATTTGAGACTGGCTGGTGTCATTTCAGGAGCTTCCAGAGTTCCCAGTACCACAGTTCTTTACATCTCAGCACGGAAAGAATTCAGTGAGAGGCAAAGAGATACAGATAAGTGATTTATTAGAATAGGGCACTTGTGTGGTTTACAGGTGGGCAGGCGAGGGGTTGCCAGGTGCTGAGAACTTACTGGGCTACAGTTTTATAATAAAAAGCAGGGAGCCAGGGGAAGAACTCTTTTTGTCTTTTCTGAGTAGACGTTATGTTTCTGTCATCAGTTCCTTCTCCAGGTTGTGTAGGAAAATTTTTCATCCCTATATGGTCAAGTTAGGTCCACGAATTACTGTGTTTTTTATGTGTGCAGAGAGCGTGTCCTGGGCATCATTAGCTCACTGAGCTTAGTGGGCCGGATGTGGGGCTCCTGCCACCACTGTTTTCTTGTTTGGGGGCAGGTCTCATAAGCAAGCCTGCTCTTTATCATTAACTTACAGGGTCTCCCATGTTTTTTCTACTTACAGTCCCCTAGTGGGGTTAATTATTTAATCACCTACTTTGTCCCTTTACTCTGTCCCTATCAGACTAGCCGTATTTTCTTTCTTTCTTTCTTTTTGTTTTTATTTATTTGGCTACACCAAGTCTTAGTTGCGGCATGCAGACTCTCAGTTGCAGATTCTCAAATGTGGGGATCTAGTTCCCTGGACAGGGATTTGAACCTGTGCCTCCTGCTTTGGGAGGCGGAGTCTAGCCACTGGACCACCAGGGGAGCCCCTGCACGCTTTTATTCCTTGAGCGGAGGCTGCACAGTTGCCTGTCCTATTATCCTTTGTATTATTTTATGTCTGAAATAGTAAATATTTTGAGTACATGTGGGAAAGAGAGGACTGAAGAGTGAAAGGACTTGGAGAGTAGAGTGTGGAAAACAGGCCTGTGTTTGTACCAGAGGAGGCACACAGTGCATTTTGACTGCAGAGCCTCCTAGCTGTTGGCTTTGTGTGTGATCGTTGACCTGTTGCGCTCTCGCACCAGAGACCTCTTTAATCACTTCTGTCCTCCTACCATCTCTCCCCTATTCCACATGCCCAAAGGAATGCTGTGATTGGAATTATCTGTCTTTCTGACATTTTGCTGCAAACCCTACTGAACTGAATTAAGTTATGAAAAGATAACATTATGACTAAACTATCTTCATGGCCCGAAGTACTTGTGGTTGGTCAAACTGTGCCTAGTGAGTAAAAAGGGGCCTCCAGGCCCTTTCTTATCATCTCCTGATTGCTTAAAACTCCAGGCTTCATCCGTGAGGCTCTGGCAGTCCTTGACTTGCAGAGATCATACTTCTGAGCTGCTGAACCCTCAGCTTGCTCATTCAAGCCCTGGGGGTAGGGCTTGACCTGGATTCGTCCCCATAGCCCTCTTTCTCCTCTTTCATCTTCAGGCCTAGCCCTGCAGCTAACCCCCCTACCTTCACCCCAGGCTCAAGCAGGAACATTGACCCTGTAGTCAGAGGGAGTATATTGGTTATATAAGTGCTGTTTGGAGGTATACTGGCAAGTTGGGATTTTTGGAATGAATTTTTACATAGTTTGGTAGTTCAGTAATTTTCCAGAAGCTTAGGTAGCCTGGGCCAGGTGGGAGGTTTCCCCAGCTCTGTTAGGATTCACCCCCATGCCTCTTTACATGAGAACAGTGTTTCCTTCCTGAACCGGGGGCTGTGACAGGCTCCCTGTGGTGGAGCATCCTAAAAGATAAAGCAAAGGATTTTTTTTACATTGTAGCAGGGCCCAGGGCCCTCTGGGGGTGGACATGGTGCTTTAACATGCTACTTTCACAGCAGGCTGTAAAAGAAAGTGAGCTCCCTGCCTCTGGCCGGTTTCCTGGCTGCCAGGTGAGCAGAATAAGCTGGTAAAATCCTCTGCTCACTGTGTTGCAGGCTGTTTTGTCTTGACTGGCCAACTTGAAAGTGAAAGTGAAAGGCACTCAGTCATGTAAGACTCTTTGTGACCCCAGGACTGTTCAGTCCATGGGATTCTCCAGGCCAGAATACTGGAGTGGGTAGCCTTTCTCTTCTCCAGGAGATCTTCCCAACCCAGGGATTGAACCCAGGTCTCCCACATTGCAGGCAGATTCTTTACCAGCTGAGTCACAAGGGAAGCCCAAGAGTACTGGAGTGGGTAGCCTAGCCCTTCTCCAGCAGATCTTCCCAACCCAGGAATTGGACCAGGATTTCCTGCATTGCAGGTGGATTCTTTACTAGCTAAGCTATCAGGAAAGCTATCAGGAAAGCCCCGAGAGGCCAAAATAGTTCAACAAGGCATATGGCTAACTAAATAATTGATTAGGAGAATTATCTCCTATTAGGACATTTTTTCCTATGGTAAATTCTTATAGAATATATCATTTTTTTCTAACAATAAACCTGGGTGCCCAGCATAGCGAGAGTATGGACTCTTACCGGGCGTATCAATAATATAAATCATGTGGTGGTATGGTTCCCAGCAAATCGTTCCCAGTGCTGTGTTTCTTCATCTTCTCCTTACGTTGTAGCCGCGTGTTCCGGGAACAAACTCACTCAGAAGGACAGTGCAGATAGTGGAGTGCAGTTCATTACACTGGCGGGCCCAAGGCAGAGTCTCCTCTTAGCCAGGGACCCCGACCAGTTTCTGTGAAGACCTTATATACTCTAAGTGTACTTGTTCAAACCCACCTCCCCAAATTCCTTGAAACTAGTCTGGACAAGGTGAAAGAGAGATACAATCAAAGTTCACCCATGATTCATGTGTCACAAGACTAGATGAACAGCGGATGTTTATCAACAGGCCTGTGGTCGTATCCCTATAAACATAATGGAACTTACCTCTTTGTTCTGTTACAGAGATAATTAGCATATTCTTTTAGGCAAGGGAGAGTCCAAGTCCAAGTCCTGAGGCTCTTTTATCCGGGGGTCTGGTTTCCCGTTGGTGTGCCATTTCTATAGACACCGGCCACAGAGTTCAGGGTCCACTGGGGGGGGTGACCATGTGTGTAGCCCAATGTTCGCAGCCTGGCCTGAGACGGAGTCCAGCTCTGTCTGTTTCCTCCTTCATTCCCCCCTCTTGATGTTCTTAACTCATATTATGAGCATCACTCATAGGGATATATTGTACCCTGGCTCTCCGACCACCAATTTAGGAGAATGACATCAGCCTTTGGGTTACAAAGTTTATAATACATTGTAAAATTTAGGGTCTACAAAGCAGAACTATCAAGGCAACTATAACAATGGTAAATATAGTCTTCCATCAGTCGTCCTTCACCCAAGACAGGACCGAAGTCCAGGAAGGAATGTTTTTATTTGACATTGCTTTTACCTGGTTTTTCGTGTCATCTAAAGCAGTCGCTACATTACCAGATAAGTCAGGAATGTATACACAACATTTAATCTTAATTATAGCACAGGTCCCTCCTTGAGCAGCTGTATGTCCAAAGCCATTTTATTATGAATCACCACTTTTTTCATTTGGATTTGTTTTTTATTTAAGGCTTGGATGGCTTTTGTTTTATCCAGGAGGTCCTGTTTTGTGAAATTAGTCAAGGCCTTTACTTTAATCGTGATATCTGTTGTTTCTATAGAGGGTACGAATAAGGCAGCAGTATACTCTTACCATTGAAACACGGATCTTGTCCACCTAGGATGTAAATAAGGTAGATTTACCGGGGCTTGGTGTAGGTTAGGCTTTTGTTATGCTGGTATTTATATCAATGTAACCCCATGACCCAAGTCTATTGACTGTAGGTCTTACACCAAGAGAGCAAGGAGAGGTTATGATTGACAAGAGAGAGGAAAGTCTCTTTTTGTCATCCCAGAAAAGAACAGAGCGGTTTAAACTCTCCTTGGCAGAGCGGTGACACACACCAAGGAAGTCCCTCCATCACTGACGGAGGCACAGCCCCACATACCCAGCAGCTGGAAGTGCTGTGGAAGTCTGTGTAGGAATGTGTCCATGAGACAAATACCTTTCAGAGCTTCTTCTACGTTTTTTTGGTTCTGTCTATGAAATTCTCAGTACCCTACGTACTTTCAATGTTTCCACTCAATGACACTTAAATTGCCATTCTGCCTCCTTCTTAATTGGGGTGAGAAGAGCCTTACCTGCCAGATCCCAGAGGGCGAAGAGGGGTTGGCATGTCTTTCTTTACCTGTTGGTCAGCACAGCCAAACCAGAACACCATGTGGTCTAAGACTGTTTTTCCCTTAAAGTCCATTCTGCCTTGGTGGGCTTGATCAGGTACAGGTGAAAACACAGATGGGTTCAATATCCCATGTCCCAGGCCACATCTGGAAAAGTCAATTTATATTCACTTATGTATCCCCCCTCCTTCTAGCCTAATAATTCCGAAGGGGTCAAGAATTTTACAGCAGACGGGACACCTCCTGGGGGAAGGCAGAATACGAGTATACAAGGACCAGTTGTCTATCTTAAAATCCCCTGGCGATCGCTTGGTAATAATTTTTCCTAAGACGGCGTGGACACACCTCCTAAATGACCTTCACAAATTCCCTTCCTAAGCCCTAGCACGCTCGTCGACCTGTGTACCAAGCAATTGCTGCTGCCTGCCTATTCCAGGCCCCTGTGGGTCCGTGCCCCTTCTAGTCCCTCCCAGGGGGGTGATCAGGCCCCCTCTTCCACCCTGCCTGGTGGAGTCCTCCTCACCTGAGCGCTCAGCTCCCCTGCTGCCGTCCACTACCTGCTAACATGAAAAGTTCGGGCGTTGAGAAGCAGAATCCTTCCAGAAGGGCGAGGCGCCTTCCCCCTCCCTAGAAGATTCAAGCCACAAGGCCCCAGCGTAGTCCCAAATGGGAGTTGTCTCCTCAAAGTGAGAAGTTTCCCGGCCAATGCACCAAATGTTGTAGCCACGCATTCTGGGAAACAAACACTCAGGACAGTGCAGATAGTGGAGTGTAGTTCATTACACCAGCGGGCCCAAGGCAGAGTCTCCTCTTTGCCAGGGACCCCGACCAGTTTCTGTGAAAACCTTATATACCCTAAGTGTACTTGTTCAAACCCACCTCCCCAAATTCCTTGAAACTAGTCTGGACAAGGTGAAAGAGAGATACGATCAAAGTTAACCCATGATTCATGTGTCACAAGACTAGATGAACAGTGGATATTTATCAATAGGCCTGTGGTCGTATCCCTATAAACATAATGGAACTTACCTCTTTGTTCTGTTACAGAGATAATTAGCATATTCTTTTAGGCAAGGGAGAGTCCAAGTCCAAGTCCTGAGGCTCTTTTATCCGGGGGTCTGGTTTCCCGTTGGTGTGCCGTTTCTATAGACACCGGCCGCATAGTTCAGAGTCCGCTGGGAGGGTGACCATGTGTGTAGCCCAATGTTCGCAGCCTGGCCTGAGACGGAGTCCAGCTCTGTCTGTTTCCTCCTTCACTTACGGTATGTGGCCTGTCCTCTTAATGAATTCTGCTTACTGTAATATTATTATTTTCTGCCGCATTGCCACTTAACACTGTCCCTTTTTCTCCTTAAGCTAGTTATCTTTGACTTAAATTATTTTTTCCCCTTCATCTAGGTTAAGGATAGTGAATAGGTTTCAGTTCTTATGCCATCTCTGATCCATTGAAAACAGCTGTCTGGAGTTGTGGGTGGGTACAGATTCAGAGGCCAAACTGAGCTCTGCAGGGAAGAATGCTGATTGATTAGCAATGTCTGTGACGGGCGCAGGGTTAGGGCTTGGACCACTCCTGTCTGAAGTACTCATAAAAATGTAAAAAATTAAGGAAGCTCTTAACACGTCAAATCATGAATGGTGGTTATTGTAGATTGTTAGATTCAGGAGAATTTGCTGTTCCTTTGATAATGATCTATGTTTTCTGCATTTTGACAGTGAACATGTATTACTTTAATAAGCAGGAAAAAAAAAACCCAGTGTTATTTTGAAGAGAAACGTCCTGCCTAAATGAAACTGGTGATGTGAATGTGCTGTGTTAGTGCTTGGTTCTGCTGCTGGGCTGTGTAGTTGCACTGTACTTAGCAGGCAGCTGGGTGTGCTCACTGATTTTCCTTTCTTGCACTCCAAACAATCTTTTGGCCCTGGACCATAGTTCTTGTTGTGTGGTAGAATGTGGGACTGACTGACTGGTTTCCCATCTTCTAACTGGCAGGTCGAGGTGGTGCATCTATCTATGGTAAGCAGTTTGAAGATGAACTTCATCCAGACTTGAAATTCACAGGTAAGTGTATGATCTGGCTGGACTCGGTAGGAAGAGGGAGTGGATTTTAAAAGCTCACTCATTTGGCAGTGATTCAGGGTGACTGGCTGACACCATGGTGTGGTGCCATGTAGCTGCCCAGCTGCAGCGCCCCAAAGAGCTCTGGCCGATTAGGGAAAGCGGCGCCTCTCAGAGTCCTGAGCGATTCAGAGCACTGATCTGAGTGATCTCAATTCTCACTGCTTGTTGAATGTTGCAGGAAAGCAAAAGATTCTGCAAAGAAGCAGGAGACCTTCCTGGATTTTTGAGGGGAATTGAGAACCTGGTCCAGCAGTTAGCAGGGATCAAGATGGATATAAGCTGAGGAGTAGGTGAAGACAGGGCTTCCCTGGGGGCTCAGAGGTTAAAGTGTCTGCCTGCAATGCGGGAGACCTGGGTTTAATCCTTGGGTCAGGAAGATCCCCTGGAGAAGGAAATAGCAACCCACTCCAGTACTCTTGCCTGGAAAATTCCATGGATGGAGGAGTCTGGTAGGCTACAGTCCACGGGATTGCAGAGTCGCACATGACTGAGCAGCTTCACTTGGTGAAGACAAGGAAGCTGAGGCCATTGGGGTAGTCCAGTTGTCAGCCTCTGTGCGAGAGTAGAGCGCCTGCCTGAGGGCAGGGTTGTGCGGTTGGGTGCTTGGTGTGGCTTCTTTCTATCCCTAGGCCGGTATAGCAGGTCCAGGCCGGAGTGTCAGGCTTACTCATACTCTTTCCTCTTCCTTTTTGCCACCAGGGGCTGGAATTCTCGCGATGGCCAATGCAGGGCCTGACACCAACGGCAGCCAGTTCTTTGTGACCCTGGCTCCCACCCAGTGGCTTGATGGCAAACACACCATTTTTGGCCGTGTGTGTCAGGGTATAGGCATGGTGAATCGAGTTGGAATGGTGGAAACAAACTCCCAGGACCGCCCCGTGGACGACGTGAAGATCATTAAGGCATACCCTTCCGGGTAGACTTGGCACACCCAGGTCTTCTGAGATGGCCCCAACAAACCGGTTTGCAGATGACCTAGAATGACGCATAACTCTAAACTTCGTTTTGGCCTCGCAAATCTGAGGTGCTGAGGAGGCCTGGGGTCTTGGGTGAGTTGAAGACGGACGTGTATTTTGATCAGATGCTTCTGTTCTCTTCCCCGGTGCCTGTGCTGACTGAGCATTTGCAGAAACGCTCCTACATGATCTTTCACAGACAGCTGCTCACTGCACACGACCCACACTGCTCCTTCTCGTGTGCGTCTGCTTCATGCGCTTCAGACAAAGTGAAGCCCACTCTGTCATTCGCAGTGCCTAACCAACCCCTTGTGGAAATTCATATTCTGGCCTACACTGCAGTCTTCAGTGGCTGACACCCATAGAATCCAAAACCAAGTAGTGTCTCTCAGCCTTCTTAACTGTGTGCGCCCCCTATTTCAGTCTCTTGCATTTGTTCTTCCAGGGATTGTATGCATCTCTGTATATATTTTTCCTCTCAGAACATCAACACTGCTGTTTCTGACACTTAGACATCCCACGCAAAGCCACATTGAACTTTTGCCAAATGAAAAATGCATCCAACAATCAAGTTTCTAAGAAGGTGTCGAGTGGGGAATGATAATGTGTAATAATCGAGAAATGAATTTATTAAAAAGAAGCAGACGCATTGACCATTTTTCCTCCAGGAAGGAGTAGAAATCTGTCGTGAGCACAAAGGCAGACTGTGAGTTCTCCTTAAAAAAGCTGTATCCTCATAAAGGAGAAGCACCACTTAAGTTTTTTTAAACTAAGACTTAAGAGAAATTAGGTAAGAGAGTTTATATGTATTTTTTTAATCTTTCTAATTTTTTTTTTAAGGAGGGAGTGGTGAGGGAAAGGAAGTTAATACCTATGGAATGCAAAGAAACTTCCAAAATAAAATGCCATTATTGGTTGAAATCACTGCTGTAGTCTGATCTTAAACATTGTACAAGGTTCTAACAGCCATTTGGACCTCTGAATCATCTCAAGAAGTACTTATTGTAGGACTGATCTTTAGGTTTTCATATTATGTTAGGTTTGGAGATCTCTAGTAGATTTCGGCCATCCAAGAGTAGGTTTGACTTTTAAAAGGAGGTACCAGAGAAGGAAGTTAAGTGATGTTGACCAGCATTTCTGAGTGAGGGGGATGCCCCTGTGGATTAACCAAGTGGATGTGCTGTGATAACCTGAACCATTACGTGAACTTGCAGGAGATAATGTTCCTCCTTATCCCTCTCCGATTTTGGAAATGGTGATTTTCTTTGTGGGATGGCCAAACAAGGTTCTGTTCCCCAAGCTTTCCCCATGCACATCTTTCTCTTTTCTCTCAATGACAAGAAAGCAAAACCCAATAACGAACTATGTAACTGACTCTGTAACCTCCCAGAGATGGTTTTAGGGTACAGAGTTCTATTGCAGGAAAGTAGAAATACATTTCTTTTAGCTTGGACTGGGTGGACATAATTGAATCCTCCTCTGGAAGCAAGGAATAAGACACTCAGCCACTCACCTTCCAAAATTATAATCCTGAAAATCCCTGTTTTCACGCAGGTCATGGGAGTGGTGGAAATGTGTTATGGCTACTTTGAGAAGTAAACAAGGTTGTGATTACGTTGGGAAGAGAGCCACACGGGCACAGTTCCTTGTTTCTGGATGAGTATACCACACGTACGCCATGGTGATCATACATGCAAGCACATGCCAGTTTTTAGAAAGGATGTGACCTCAAAGAGTAAAACTTGAACTGAGTCACAGTTTCTAGTGATTCTGCCAGGTAGCCAGAGAAAGGGAGCTTGTGTAAAAGGAATCCTGGTTGACCCTTTGGTCATATGAGTGTTCACATCCTCTCTGGAAAAGTACAGTTAGGACAATTCTCATGGAAGTGGGATGTGCTGGGACACAGCTCATTTCAGTCGCAGCTCAAATAGATCAAGATGAGCGTAGGTTATGTGGAGAACGCAGGATGAGTTTGTAACTTAGATGGAGATTAATGAAATAGATCATGTTCCCAGACTGCAAAGGGCACGGCCCCCATGGGGTCTAGCCCAAGCTTCCCACACTTAGCCACACATAAGAATCACTGGGGAGCCTGCCCTTAGAAAGGGGATCCAGATTTCAGCATCTGGCCAGAGATTTCTGCGTCTCTGACCACCCAGGTGGTGGTGATTGCTGGTCCAGAGACCACACTGAGTAGTGAGAGTCTAACTCTCACGTTTGCCCAGCATGAAATTGGGGCAAGGGGGTGGTTCTTAAGAGCATGGGCAGTCAGGACATTAACCTTTTCTTCTGCCTCCTAGACCAGTAGTGTTCTCAGAAGATGAAGAAAATTGAAGGGATTCAAAGCACAGGGTGAGCTTTACCAGCTCGTGGCTTTGGCAGCTAAGGTGGAGCTTTAAGAACCAGTACCCTTCCACCTTCCATTCCCATTTACTGTACCATGGACATCAGACCACATGTGACCCTGAGATCCTGTGAGGGCACCAGAATGACTAAGATGGTACGATTTAGTAGACATCACAAAGGCAGGGGTATGTCATCATCGGTCATGACATTGAGGGTAAAGGGCTCTGAAACCAGACTTCCAGGCCTCAGAGCCCAGCGTCACCACTTAGCAGAAGTATGATGAACTTGTTCCTTAATCCCTCCGTGCCTTGGTTTCCTCAAAATGAGGGCAGTGGTCCTTACCTCTTAAGGCTGTTGTGAAGATTAAATGAGCTGGAGCAAATATTTAGAACAGGGACGGTCCTTTGGGAAACAGCTGTCCTTCGCACTGGTGGTCCTTGAAGCCACCGCACGCTTCTGCCTCTTCACCCCAACATTTCAGCGGCCTGAAGTTGCACATCGCTCCCTCCCACCGGGCTAAACTCTGAGAGCAAAAACCCTTGTCTTATTCCTCTCTGGGGGCCCCCTCAGCACCTTATGCAGTTCTTTGAGAGGTTATTACTAAATAAATCAAATTAAAAATTGTTCTCTGTCAGGAAAAGGTTGAGATGCATTTGCAGAAATAGCTTTACCAACCCAAGCTTTAGCTGGTACGGCAGCAAAGCCTTTCCACTAAGCCCTGTGGAAGTCCTCAGCTTGATTTATTTTTGGATTGCGTCTCCAGAATATGTCAAAATAGCTTTCCCTGCACACGGGAAACGATTCCTACCCCCAGATCCTCGAGCCAATCCGAGCTGTCACTGTGGCCCCTTCTGGCACTACATTCTTGCAACGTGTGGAGGAGGAAACACTGAGAAGCGCATTTGTGTAAGTGGCAGAGTTTACTGCCTACGAAGCCCTTGATGGTCTCAGAGCCCTGTTGCCTGTAGAGTAGAGTACTGTTCTTCATGTCGATACCAGGACAGGAGATTGTCCAGAAACATTTTTAATTTTTTTAACAGATAAAAGAGGGCAGGGAAAAAAAGAAGCAAAATGTATAGGGGAAGAAAACAGGGTCTCGTTCTAAGGCTGGCTTGGTCTGATTTTGAAAAAATGGATCCTTATTTGTTCAAGTAGGTAATTCATGATCCCTAACTACATCCCTAAAACCACAGAGAGCCAGTTTAATGACAATGAGTTGTAAGGCTTTTGGACCAATCATTTTACCTCCGAAACTCTGTTTTCTCATTCATCAGGCGAAGATCAGAATGAGGCCCCTATTAACCCTAAGTTTCGAAATCTAGGTCATTCTGAGAAGATTCCTTCCACTGCCAACTTTCCATTTAGCATGCTGTTTTGGAAATTTGCCACTAGAGGCCAGTGTGAATACAATTTAGCCTTACAGTCTCTTTAGGAGGCAGAAGCCTACCAGTGGCTTTCAGGATTGATTCTAAGCCCGGCCAGCCACCCCTTTGATGTGGAAAACCAGCTACTGCTCGGATTGCATGGGGCCAGAACTGAGATGTCAGCCTGGCACTAACAGGCCTGGGAAGGCTCTTTCTCCTGTCTACGGGACTAAGTGGAGAAGTCCACCGTACATAGGAACAGGGAATGAGCCCTGGTGCCCAGGGCCTGGTTCTGTGATATGCCTCATGGTAAAGAGTCAGGTCCTTCTTAGCCACTTTATATCCCTTAGCAAGTACCTTTGGAGCCGTCTTTTAGGCCCAGCAATCACAAATATTTCCATAGAAACCAGAAGGAATCTTAAAGAAAAGGAGACGTCGCCGCCCTTGCTTTGTTCCGTGGTCTGTGGAAGCTGCTTATATGTATGTTTCTCTTAATCCCCAAAACCAGCCTCTGAGGTTGGCATTTAGTATGCCCATTTGCAGATGAGCCAACTGAGAACCAAACACAAGTAGAAAGCCTTGGACAGAGTGAAAGGGTGTATGGAATAATGGACCCAGCGAGGCATGGCTAGTGAAAGGCAAGTTCTCTTGAACTTGAGAACTTCTGATGCGAAGTTCAGCCCTTTTATCTCTACCTTTGACATTCAGAGGAGGAAGATCAGGTGCAGAA